>NC_050456.1:46008622-46608622 GCF_903995425.1 Onychomys torridus
AAGAGAGATTGCTTTTAGAAAGATAGCCTTATCTACTTGAAGGTCTTCCTTACACCTTGGAGGTTGTGACACATGTAAAGTAGCCAGAGGTCTCTTTATGAGGCTATGAGATATTCTTATAACATCTGTCCCTGTACTTACTCTGAAGCAAGATAATCAAAATGAAGTAAACTCAAAAAAGTCAACAAGATTTGGCTAGAAGTTGACAATAGATCAGATTACAAGCCTCTTCCTACTATATGCTCAGAAGATTATGTGGCATATACAGGCAACAAAGTTAGATTAGCTGGAGTTACCTCTGCCCTACACAGAGACTTATATTGATGGGCATAAAATGATGTAAAAAGATGATAAAAGAGTGAGGTGTCAGGACCTCCCTTTCTTAGAAAAGTTAGCTCGCACAGAGCCACTGTGGTGTATTATGACCAAGGAACAACAGAATGCCAAGATTAGACATATAAACAAATTCTATAAAGATAAATGTAAACATTGTATTGTGCCAGAATTTGAATAATAACTGCAACAGCTTTGGCCTGAGGATTTTTCTTGGGCACTCTGACCATTAAGAGTTAAAAATACACTGCTCGGCAATCTGCCCAAGGTTGGCTTGGAGATTTTCTTTCTGTCTAGCATCCCCGAAGTCACAACAGCTACTAGCCTGAGAACAAACTATCATATGCCTCTGGATTCTTAAACATTGGGTTATGGGGTTGATGAGTAAAAATTATTATAAAAGATAATTATTTATCAATGATGACAAAATTTGAGGGAAAATGATTGTAAAAGATAACTCTGTTCTGTCTTTGGTTTATCAATGATGATTAAACTTATGGCTCCAGATGTGCAAGAGAAAAAGTTAAGCACATGTCTGGAAACATTCTGACTGCTAGTTAGTCAGGCTGCAAGATTCCCCCACTCACCATGGCCTGGCTCAATCCTCCCTCGGCTACTCCTTGCCTTCTCTCTGGAACCTGTCAACTGCCAACTGCCGAAGCTGACCCCCAGCACCATTTATTATGTTTCTTATTTCTAGCATTTTCATCTCTGTATATTCAACTATGTTCTTTACTATATTTTTTTCTTTTTCTTTCTTTTTTTTTCCCCCCAGACAGGGTTTCTCTGTGTAGTTTTGGAGTCTGTCCTGGATCTCGCTCTGTAGACCAGGCTGGCCTCGAACTCACAGAGATCCTTCTGGCTCTGCCTCCCAAGCGCTGGGATTAAAGATGTGTGCCACCACTGCCCGGCTTACTGTATTTTTAATATATTTTTATATTGTCTTTTTAAAAATTTTATTTTACATGTGAGTACTTTGTTTGCATGTGTGTCTGTGCCCCACATGTATGTCTGGTTCCCTGGGAGGTTAGAAGAGGGTGTTAGATCCTCTGGACCTGGAGCTATGCACTGCTGTGAGCCGCCACCTGAATGCTGGGAATTAAACCCATGTCTTCAGCAGCAGTGATGCTTTTAACTACTGAGCCATTGCTCTGTTCCTTAGAGTGTCCCTTCTGTATCTCTTTTATTCACTCTCTCTATCTTGGTTTTGTGTGTATGTGTGTGTGTGTTTGTGCCGCGCGCGCAGGTATATATATATATATATATATATATATATATATATATATATATATATATAGAGAGAGAGAGAGAGAGAGAGAGAGAGAGAGTGTGTGTGTGTTTGGGTTTTGATTAATTTCAGACATGATAATAAATCTGGTTTCTTTTAATGTTACCAAAGTAGGAAATAGAAGTCCTATGTATCTTTTTTATAGTGAATGTGATAGGAGATTATTCCATTCTCAAGTTTAAAAAAACTGTACATGCAGATAAACATTTATAGATGGTGCTTTGGAGGAATAGTCTTTATGCTTTCTTTCTTTTACTTTTTTCTTTATCTACAGTGTATTCACAGTTGGATTATATAATTATATATAATAATGTGATGTAAATCACTACTTCCATTCCATTTTATTAGGATTAGATTGGATTTAATACTTGATGAAAATCTGCTGAAAAGAGTGCAATATTATTTTTTAATGTCTATTTTGTTCCTGGCATTATTCCAGCAGTATAGGAAAAAATGAGATAAGAAGAGCCCAGAGATAATCTTTGTGTTGTTTGGATTTTTCTATCTCTAAATTGTGTTCTGATCATGAGCATCCCTGTGCATGGCACAGTGCCTCTATAATAAATCTCAAGGGCTAGAAGGATTTTTGTTTGTTTTGTTCTTTTTACATGGTTTCTGAGAAATGAACCATTTAATTTTGAAAAGGATTATGGTTCAGATTTTAAAAATTATATATCAGTGCATATCTTGTTTATGTATATGCATACTTAAGTGCTTATAAATTAGTCAGTTATATACTTATTTTCATTTTACTATTGTTCACTTTGTGTACATACAAACGAAAGCTTTTTATTAATATTCTATATCTTTAGACACATGTATGGTAGATGGTTATTTTAATTCTTCTGTCTGATGTTGCATACAGTTTCCTGCACAGTTCTAATTACTATAGGTAAAACAATAACTTCAACATGAAAGACATTCTGAATTATTGTAGGTAATTAATAATGAAGTTGGCCTCATTAGTTCTGTATCATATCTAAGAAGCGGTAAAGTACCTGTTTTTTCACATTTGTACCTGAGGACTCTGTGGCTGTCCCAGTTTAGGCCCATCACATGTAACTTAGATAGTAAGTTCCTACGGAAGGCAGTGATGGTACGAGTAGATATAGTTTCTTCTTTAAATTAGACTTCCAAGTAAGAATCAACCCGTTATTTAATATTCAGAATTTTGCAAAAAGAATATGTGTGTGTTTCCTATGGGGTTAATGATAAATACAGAAAGCTGTTATCTTTAAATAACAGGCTTTTTTTTTTTTTTTTTCTGTTATCATTTTGGAAGTCTGAAGTCCGAAGTGATTTCCACTGAGCTGGAACCAAGGTGTTTAAGGGCAGTGTTTCACAGGGACGCTCCAAGAGAAAAATGTTTCCTTTTCCAGTTTCCAAAAGGATGCATTTCTCACTCCCAGATCCATCCTGCATCTTAAATGCAAGCAGCCACATACCCTTTCCCATCTGTAGCAAATTCTCCCTATTTCTCTCTTTTCTGTGGATATTCATGATTTCATTTACCACCCACCTAGACTTCACTGGGCAGTCTCCAGGTCTCAGAATCCTTAAGCACATACTCCAGATTTTCTTTTGCCATATAAAGTAGTATTCGTAAATTCCAGAAATGAAGATGTAAATATCTTTGGAATATTAGCCCATCACCAGGTTTTATTTATGTATTTAGGCCAAAATGGAGTACAGAGTATTGGTAAAAGTCACATAAAAGCAAGCATGTTAGAAATTAGTCAAGTTTGGAAAGAAGTAGAACAGATAGGTTGATAATATAAGTGAAAATCCTGGAGTTCCTGTGTTATTTTTCAACAGTTTATATTACTGGATGGTTTTGTTGGTTTCAGACAGAAATAAAGGAGACAATCTCCATGCTTTCTACTATATTTCTCTTCTGTCTTATCTTTCCCTTTCCTATAAAACCATTGCTAGTTGTGAATTCACAAGTTGAAGTAGCCATCTAACCTGATACTGAGATTAATGCAGAATTGCTTTCTTTTTTTTCTTTTTTCTTTTTTTTTTATTATTATGTGTTTTAATTTTACACATCAGCCATGGGTTCCCCTGTCCTCCCCCATCCCGCTTCCACCCTTACCTTCCCCTCAGCCCCTCCTCTCCATTCCCATGTCCTCCAGGACCAAGACACCCCTGGGGATTCATTTAAACCTGGTGGATTCAGTACAGGCAGGTCCTGTCCCCTCCTTCCAGACTGAGCAAAGTGTCCCTATGTAAGCCCAAGGTTCCAAACAGCCAGCTCATGCACTAAGGTCAGGTCCCACTCCCACAGTCTGGGTGCCTCCCAAACACATCAAGCTATTCAATTGTCTCACTTATCCAGAGGGCCTGATCTAGCTGGGGGCTCCTCAGCCGTTGGTTCATAATTCTTGTGCTTCCATTCGATTGACTATTTGTCCCTGTGCTTTTTGCAATCTTGGATTCAACAATTCACACTCTTGCAGTGTCTCCTCTTTCTCGACAGTTGGACACCTGGAGCTCCACCTGGGGCCTGGCTGAGGATCTCTGCATCCACTTACATCAGTTATTGGATGAGAGTTCCAGCACGACTGTTAGGGTGTTTAGTCATCTGATCACCAGACTAGGTCAGATCAGGCTTTCTCTCGACCATTGCCAGCAGTCTACAGAGGATATATCATTGTGGATTTCTGGGGACTTCTCGAGCACTCTGCCTATTCCTGTTCTCATGTGATCTTCATTGATCATGGTCTGTTATTCCTCATTCTCCCTTTCTGTTCTTGATCCAGCTGGGATCTCCTGCTCCCCTAAGCTTTCTTTCCCTCAAACCTTGCCCTTCATTACTCTCACTGTCGTCCAGGTTGTTCATGTAGATCTCATCCATTTTTCTGTCATTGGGTGATCCCTGTGTCTTTCTAGGGTCCCGTTTTCTAGGTAGCCTCCCTGGAGCTGTGTAGCAGTCTAGTCATCTTTTTTTTACATCTAGTATCCTCCTATGAGTGAGTACATACCATGTTTGTCCTTCTGAGTCTGGGTTACCTCACTCAGGATGATTTTTTTTCTAGATCCATCCATTTGCCTGCAAACCTCATGATGTCATTGTTTTTCTCTGCAATAACCCCTAAGGAAATAGAATCAATCATTAAAAGTCTCCCAACCAAAAAAAGCCCTGGACCTGATGGTTTCACTGCAAAATTCTACCACATCTTCCAAGAAGACATAATACCAATACTCTTTAAATTGTTCCACACAATAGAAGCAGAGGGTATATTACCAAACTCCTTCTATCAGGCTACAATTACCCTGATTTCTAAACCAAACAAAGATGCAACAAAGAAAGAGAACTACAGATCGATTTCCCTCATGAACATTGATGCAAAAATACTCAATAAAATTCTGGCAAACAGACTCCAAGAACACATTAAAACAATTATCCACCATGATCAAGTAGGCTTCATCCCAGGGATGCAAGGGTGGTTCAACAGAATTGCTTTCTTTGATATTTGATGTTTCTGTAGAGAACTTTCAGATGCATGTCACTTACTCTAAGTCACTTACTCTTCTCCTGTATCTTTGCTAATTTTATCATCAAAGGTGACACCCCAAATAAAGAGAATTTTTTTTTTTTTTTTTCGAGACAGGGTTTCCCTGTGTGCCTTTCCTGGAACTCACTTGGTAGCCCAAGCTGGCCTCAAACTCACAGAGATCCACCTGACTCTGCCTCCCAAGTGCTGGGATTAAAGGCATACACCACCATTGCCTGGCCCTTTTTAAATTTTTTTAAATACTTATTTATTTATTGTGTATACAGAAGAGGGCACCAGATCTCATTACAGATGGTTGTGAGCTACCATGTGTTTGCTGGGAATTGAACTCAGTACCTCTGGAAGAGCAGTCTTAACCTCTGAGCCATCTCTCCAGCCCAGGAGAAAGATTTTAGGAAACATCTCTAAAGACTTCTGAGCTCTCAAGAGATCTGATATCTCAACTATATAATTCATTTCTGGTCTTGTTCATTCTCATGCCAGTTCTTATGATTAATCATGTACAGTTGAAAAGATTCACTTTGTAGTTCTTTTTGGTATGCTTAATGTATAGCGATACTAGAAAGTATGGTTTAGCAAAGTAAACATGTGTTTTCTTGTGTAATAAAACAGGCAAACGTTCACTTTTCCATCTCTGAACTACAGAATACCGGAAGGCCCTATTGATCAGGGGACAGCTACAGGAAGAGTCCGTGTTTTAGAAGAACAGCTTATTAAGGCCAAAGAACAGATTGAAAATTACAAGAAACAAGCCAGGAATGGTATGTGATTATGCACTTTCTTTTCCATTTTAACATGGAGACTTTAGCATAAATTTTGAAAATTCCTCTTACCAAAATGTTAGAAATACTCATACTTTCTATTCCCTGCAGGTCTAGGGAAGGATCATGAAATCTTAAGAAGGAGGATTGAAAATGGAGCTAAAGAGCTCTGGTTTTTTCTACAAAGTGAATTGAAGAAATTAAAAAATTTAGAAGGAAATGAACTCCAAAGACATGCAGATGAAATTCTTTTGGATTTAGGACATCATGAAAGGTACTGTGTCCCTACAAGCTTCATTTGGATTTCATAAAGATTATAATTTATGAATGAGACATTGAGACTTTTTCTAATTTGTGTGCTGATTGGTCAGTGGTACTGTGTTTAAGAGTGGTAGGTTATTTGATACCTAGTGGTGTCAGTTATAAGTACTTGAAAGTGTCTCCTGTCAGAGTCCATTTACCAATCAGTATTTGAAGAAGAGTGTGTGGATTCATATTACAGTGTACTGGAATTCACACCGAGGCTCCCATTAATGTCTCTTATTTCCAAACATTACAGACTTAAAAATAGCACCTTGGAAGGGTTTCTAATGAAAAGTTAACAGGTTTTAAGTAAAGGAGAATATTCTGCTAATTGTTCTGTTTATTTTTTTAGAGAGATGTGCCTAGTATCTGCCTATCTAAATTTGTTTCTCCTTTTTACACATTTCTAATGATAAGCAGTTTATCATCTATAGGAAAGGAAACATTTTGGTGTTAGTGTTTCTGCAGGTGAAATGTACATGAGGATCATTCTAAATAAAGTGGAACATCCTTTGGCTTATTATAGTTAAAAACCTGTGTTCTCAATAGGACTCTCATGGGAATTACTGCCTTATTAGTGACCAATAAGAGAAAAATGATTGTGTGAGTACAAGCTACTGCTGTGAAGAGGAATGAATTACCCCATACAAATAAGAGAGTCACATATATTGACATCATCAACAATATTACAGTGATTTTGAAAGATTGACCTCCTATTTTAAGTGAAAATACAAACAAATTCTCAGTGTCCTAGAATAATTTAACAGTATTGGTTTATAGAAATAGGATAGTATGGATTTAAAGGGATGAATTTTTAGGCCTCAAACTAGGCAGTCTCTTTAAAATTTTTACCCTAGCTAGTAATAAGGCCGTACTTAGGCCATTAGGCCAACTGTTAACTAATTCTATGCTTAATAGGCTTCTACCTGAAAGCTGATTCTCTATTCCAAGCTTCTATTAAACAGGCCTTTGTGTTTCTGTGGTTTGCTTATTGCAGTTTTATAGAAAAATGCAGTTTAAAACAAAATTTGATATAAGTAGATTATGTGGTATAAAACTAAAATTTGAATATTGACTTCTGATGAAATGGTTACTCAAATGATTTAGTTAAATTACTTGATGAGAATTTAATTCTCAAGTCTTTTCTAAATGAAAATAATTTTAAATTATTTTGTAAATATAATTTGTACATATGCTTTTCTAATTATGTGTATGAATTTAAAATGAATACAATAAATAAGCCCATGATAAATATTTGTAAATTACCATTATGATTTTTTGTTAGTTGAACTTTTAAATAAATATCATGAGTCCTGGCATTGCCATTTAGTGGATATTAAATAATGATATTTCACTGAAAACAAAATGTAAAGTAAAGGAAACAGGTCCATTTCTTATATTGACTTAAATAGAAAGTATAATGAATCTTGGAGAAAGCACAGGTAAGTAATTTAATTCCAGGAATACAGATTAGAATACAGCAATACAAATAACGAGCAAACAGCAACACATTAGAGACACAATCTTTAAAACAGTGAATATATAAACAGGAAGCATTTGTATCATATAGAAAATATCCTCATACTGGCCATTTTAAAATTCTTAAAGTACAAGAACTGAAGTGGACTTCTGTGTGTCCCCCTGCTGGGCTTTGTATGTCATAAAACCCCCATTTTTATTTTCCTTAGTCAGTCAGTCAGTCTGTCTGTCTCTCCCTCCCTCCCTCCCTCCCTCCCCCTCTCCCTCCCTCCCTCCCTTCCTCTTGCTCTTTCTTAACACTATGATTCACAGAGTATTAGAGAAAATACCACTAAGAGTTCTTATATACAGTAAAGCTAGTGTCTTTCTTTATTTACATCTTAATTTATTGTATAATTGTTACCTGTTTTATTTTTTGCAGTAGCCAAAATTATGGTACGTAAGTTATCTCTGAAGTAACAGTTTTTTTTTTTCCCTGAAAAATCTGTGGAAGTGTTAATATATCGATTTCTTGTTTCTATTTCTCTGAACCTCTCTTACTTTTTTGTTTAGGCAACAGTTAAGGGAAAAACTCTTAGGGACTTTACTGAGGCATATAATTTACTGATAAATGATGGATTTCGGCTGTAGCTCAATGTTAGAACACTTCCCTAGAAGTGCTCAGCTTTGGATCCAACTGCTAAAACCCAAATTGTGAATGTACAAGTTGTATACTTTTAACAATTTGTTTAATATGCATACAGATTGTGTAATTATTACCACAGTTAAATGGTAAATGGGTGAACATATCTTTTACTACACCATTAACATGCATGTGTGTGTGTGTGTTGTTAATATGTGTAGATGTACATATGTGCTGTCTTACAAGTTTCAAACAAACAAAACACTACTAACCAGTGCCAGTACTTTAGGTATCTAGAACTTATTTTTTCTCATAACTGAATGTTTGTACCAGTTGACAATACCTTCTCATTTTTCCTGCTTTCTAACCCTAGGCTCACTATGTTTATATGAGGTTGAAGTTTTATCTCTAAGTAAACACATTACAGTATTTGTTTTTCTCTCACTGGCTCATTTCACATAGCATAATACCCTACAGATTTATTCATGATGCTAGAAGTGGCTTGATTTCTTTTCCTTTTAAAAAATTCATTGACAGTTTCATATACAATGTTATATGATCGTCTCTGTCCACCATTTCTCATCTTCAACACCCAGATTCCCTAACAGATCCCTCTCCCAACTTCATGTCTTCTTTTCCTTTCCTTTTTATGGATTTTTATAATGTGTGTGTGTGTGTGTGTGTGTGTGTGTGTGTGTATCTAATCATCAGTTAAGAGACACTTAGATTGTTGCTGTAGATTAGCTATTATGAATAATGCTGGTATGGGTCAATACATCGATTTCATTTCATTTCGATATTTACTCACAAGTGGGATTGGGTGTGAGTTCTGTAGTTGTATCTTTAAGTGTTTTTGCCAATTTATACTCCCAAGAACATTACAAGGGTTCCCTTTTCTCTGTACTCCCTCCAGTACTTATTTTCTCTTCCCTAACCCTACCCTCCCTTCCTGACCCCTCTCCTCTCCTCCCCCTTCCCTCTGTTTTTGTTTGTTTTGTTTGCAACAGGCATTCTTTATGTACCTCAGGTTGGCCTCAAGCTCATGATTCTCCTGCATTAGTCTCCCAGATCCTGTGATTGTACACACATACACACACACACACACACACACACACACACACACACACACACACAATTATATACATACATATATATTACATCTTTACCGAAGTTTCCCCTCCTTCATTTCCTCCCTCTACTGGAAGCCTTGCCTGGTTATAAAAGATGGCCAGTTCAGGCTTTGTATCCCCTAGTACTAGGAGTATTAGCTAGGTTCACCCTTATAGATTCCTGGTAGTTTCCACTGCATTAGGTATCTACCTTAACCCCCAAATCCCCCAGTTTCAGTCGTCTCTTCTAGTTCTCTCTCCCCCACCTATAATTCCTGTTTCTATACACACTACCCCCAGTCCACCCACGAAATCTATTTTGCCTTCTCAGGAAGATTCATGCATTCCCCCAAGCCCACCTTATTACTTAGCCTCTCTGGGGCTGTGGATTGTAGCCTGGTTATCCTGTACTTTACAGCTAATATCCACTTATAAGTAAGTACATACCATGTTTGTCTTTCTGGGTCTGGGTTATCTCACTCAGGATGAATTTTTTCATGTTCCATCCATTTACTTGTAAATTTTATGATGTTATTTATTTTTAACAGCTGAGTAATACTCCATTGTGTAAATGTACCACATTTTCTTTATCCATTCTTCAGTTGAAGGGTATCTAGGTCGTTTCCAAGTTCTGGCTATTATGAATAAAGCTTCTGTAAACATAGTTGAGCAAATGTCCTTGTGGTATGATTGAGCATTCTTTGGGTATATGCCCAATAGTAGTATAGCTGGATCTTGAGGTGGATCAACTCCCAAATTTCTTAGAAATCATCATATTGATGTTCAAAGTAGCTGTACAAGTTTGTACTCCCACCAGCAGTGGATGAGTATTCTCCTTGCTCCATATCCTCTCTAGCATAAGCTGTCACTTGTGTTTTTGATCTTAACCATTCCAACAGGTGTAAGATGGAATCTCAAGAGTAGTATTGAATTGCATTTCTCTGATGGCTAAGGATTTTGAACTTTAAAGTGTTTTTTGGCCATTTGAGATTCCTCCGTTGGGAAATCTCTGTTTAGATCTTTATCTAAATTGGATTATTTGCTTTCTTGACTTCTAGTTTCTTGAATTTTTCATATATTTTTGATATTAGCACTCTGTCAGATGTGGAGTTGGTAAAAATCTTTTTCCATTCTATAGGTTGCCGCTTTGTTCTGTTGATGGTATCCTTTGCCTTACAGAAACTTTTCGGTTTCATGGGGTTCTTTTTATTAATTGTTGATATTAGTGCCTGTGCTATTGGTGTTCTGTTCAGGAAGTTGTCTCCTGTGACAATGTGTTCAAGACTCACTTTTTCTTCTGTCAGATTCAGTGTATCTGGTTTTATGTTGAGGTCTTTGATACTCTTGAACTTGAGTTTTATGCAGGGTGATAGATATGGATCTGTTTGGAGTCTTCTATATAGTGACATCTAGTTAGACCAGCAGCATTTCTTGAAGATGCTTTCTTTTTTCCATTTTATAATTTTGGCTTCTTTCTAAAAAAATCAGGTGTCCATAGGTGGGTGGATTTAGTTCTGGGTCTCTGATTTGATTCTGTTGATTGACCAGTCTGTTTTTATGCCAATGCTATGTGGTTTCTATTACTATAGCTCTGTAGTACAGCTTGAAATCAGGGATGATGATACCTCTGGAAGTTCTTTTCTTGTATAGGATTGTTTCAGTTATCCTGGGTTTTTGTTCTTCCATATGAAGGTAAAGATCTGTAAAGAATTGTGTTGGAATTTTGATGAGGATTTTATTGAATCTGCAGATTGCTTTTGGTAAGGTTGCCATTTTTACTATGTTACTCCAACTGATACATCTTCTGATAGCTTCTTCAATTTCTTTCTTCAAAGACTTGAAGTTCTTGACAAATAGGTCTTTCCCTTGCTTGGTTAGAGTTACTCCAAGATATTTTATATTATTTATAGCTATTGTGTAGGGTGTTGTTTCTCTGATTTCTTTCTCAGCCCATTTGTCATTTGAATATAGGAGGGCTACTGATTTTTCTTTTTGAGTTAATCTTATATCCAGCCACTAAACTGAAGGTGTTTATCAGCTGTAGGAGTTCTCTGGTAGAATTCTTGGGGTCCCTAGTATACCTATCATATTATCTGCAAATAGCAATACTTTGATTTCTTCCTTTCCAGTTTGTGTCCCCTTGATCTCCTTTAGTTGTCTTACTGATCTAGCTAGAACATCAAGTACTATATTGAATAAGTATACAGAGAGTGGACAGCCTTGTCTTGCTCCTGATTTTAGTGGAATTGCTTTGAGTTTCTCTCCATTTAATTTGATGTTGGCTATAGACTTGCCTTTATTATGTTTAGGTATGTCCTTTGTATCGCTGATCACTCCAAGACTTTTTAATCATGAAGGGATGTATTTTGTCAAAGGCTTTTTTAGCATCTAATGAGATGATCACGTGCATTTTTTCTTTCAGTTTGTTTGTATGGTAGATTACATTAATTTTGTATGTTGAACCCTGCATCTTTGGGGTCAAGCCCACCTGACCCTGATGGATGATCTTTCTGGTGTGTTCTTGGATTCAGTTTGTAAGCATTTTATCGAGTATTTTTGCATCAATGTTCATGAGGAGAATTGATATGTAATTCTCTTTCTTAGTTGGGTCTTTGTGTGGTTTGGGAATCAGGATGACTGTGGCCTTATAAGATGAATTTGGCAATGTTTCTTCTGTTTCTTTTTTTGGAATAAATTATTGTGGAATAATTTGAGGAGTATTAGTATTAGCTCTTCTTTGAACGTCTGGTGGAATTCTGCACTAAAGCTGTCTGGCCCAGGCTTTCTTTTGGTTGGGAGACTTTTAATGACTGCTTCTATTTCCTTAGGGGTTATAGGTCTATTAAATTGCTTATCTGGTCTTGATTTAACTTTTTAAGTGGTATCTATCAAGATATTTGTCCATTTCTTTTAGATTTTTCCAATTTTGTTGAGGATAGGTTTTTGAAGTATGACCTAATGATTCTCTGGATTTTCTCAGTGTGTGTTGTTACATCTCCCTTTTTATCCCTGATCTTTTTAATTTGGATATTCTCTTTCTGCCTTTTAGTTAGTTTGGATAAGAGATTGTCTGTCTTGTTGCTTTTCCTCAAAGAACAAACTCTTTGTTTCATTGATTCTTTGTATTGTTCTCTTTGTTTCTATATCATTAATTTTATTCAGCCTTCAGTTTCATTATTTCCTGCCCTCTTCTCCTCTTGATGTGCATGCTTGTTTTTGTTCTAGAGCTTTCAGGTGTGGTCTTAAGTTTCTAGTATGAGATCTCTGCAATTTCTTTATGAAGTCATTTAGTACTATGATCTTTCCTCATGGCACCATTTTCATTGTGTCCCATTTTGGATGTACTGTACATTCATTTTCATTGAATTCTAAGAAGTCCTTAATTTTTCTTTATTTCTGCCTTGTTCAAGTAGTCATTCTAAAAAGAGTTGTTTAGTTTCCATGAGTTTGTAGGCTGTGTGTTGTTTCTGAAATCCAACTTTAATCTGTGGTAGTCTGACAGCTACAGGGAGTTATTTCAGTTTTCTTGTATCTCTTGAGACTTGGTTTGTGATGGAGTATGTGGTCAATTTTGGAGAATGTTCTGTGAGGTGGTAAGAAGAAGGTATAGCCTTTGGTGTTTAGGTGAAATGCTTTGTAGATATCTGTGAGGCCCATTTGAGTCATAATGTCTGTTAGCTCCATTATTTCTCTGTTTAGCTTATGTCTGAATTTATGTACATTGGTGAGAGTGGGGTATTGAAGTCTCTATTAATGTATGGGGTTTAATATGTGATTTAAGCTTTATTAATGTTTCTTTTACAAATGTTGGTGTCCTTGCATTTGGGGCATAGATGTCAAGAACTGAGACATCATCTTGGTGGATTTTTTCCTTTGATGATATGAAGTGTCCTTCCCCATCTCTTTTGATTAATTTAGTTGGAAGTCTATCTTGTTAGATATTAGAATAGCTATACCAGCTTGCTTCTTGGGTGCATTTGCTTAGAAAATCTTTTCCCAACCCTTTATTCCGAGGTAATGTCTAACTTTGATGATGAGGTGTGTTTCCTGTATGTAGCAGAAGGATAAATTCTGTTTTCCAATCCATTCTGTTAGTCTTTTTATTGGTGAGTTGAATCCATTGATATTGAGAGATATTAATGCCCAATTATTGTTATTTTGGTGGTGGTGGTGGTGGTGGTGGTGGTGGTGGTGGTGGTAGTCTGTCTGTCTGTCTGTCTGTCTGTCTGTCTCTCTCTCTCTCTCTCTCTCTCTCTCTGTGTGTGTGTGTGTGTGTGTGTGTGTGTGTGTGTGTGTGTGTGTGTATGCATGTGTGTATGTGTATGTGCGCGCATGCTTTCCTTCTTTTGGTTTTTTGCTAGTGTGAGATTATTTTCTGTTTTCATGGGTGTACTTAACCTCCTTGGGTTGGAGTTTTCCTTCTAGTTGGGTCTAGACTTGTGAATAGATATTGTTTAAATTTGACTTCATCATGAAATATCTTATTTTCTCCATCTATGATTATTGAAAGTTTTGATGGGTATAGTAGTCTTGGCTAGCATCTGTAGTCTTGGAGTCTTCAAGACATCTGTCCAGAATCTTCTGGCTTTCAGACTCTCTTCGTAAGTTGGGTGTAATTCTAATTGGTCTACATTTTTATGTTACTTTACCTTTTTACCTGCTTTTAATATTCTTTCTCTGTTCTGTATGTCTAGTGTTTTGATTATTATGTGGTGGTGGCGGGGAGGTGGGAGACATCTTTCTTTTCGGGTCCAGTCTATTTTGTGTTCTGTAAGCTTCTTGTACTTTTATAGGCATGCCCTTCTTAAGATGAGGAAAATTTTCTCCTATGATTTTGTGGAAAGTATTTTCTGGGTCTTTGAGCTGTGATTCTTCCTCTATTCCTATTATTCTTAGGTTTGGTCTTTTCACCGTATCCCAGATTTCCTGGATGTTTTGCGTCAAGAATTTTTTAGATTTAACATTTTCCTTGACTGATATATCAGTTTGTTGTATTGTATTTTCTACACCTAGGATTCTCTCTTCCATCTCTTGTATTCTCTTGGTGATACTTGCATCTCTAGTTCCTGTTCACTTACCGAGATTTTCCATCTCCAGGATCTCCTTAGTTCGTGTTTCCTTTATTTCTTCTATTTCCATTTTCAGCTCTTGAATAGTTTTATTTGTTCCTTTACCTGTTTGTTTATTGTTTCTTGGCTTTCTTTAAGGGATCTTTCATTTCCTACCATTGTTTGTTTGTTTTCCTGGATTTCTTTAGGCAATTTATTCATTCATTTCCTCCTTAAGGACATCGATCATCTTCATAAAGTTGATTTTAAGGTCATTTTCCTGTGCTTCCACTGTGTTGGAATATTCAGTGTTTGCTGTAGTAGATTATCTTGGCTCTAGTGGTGCCATATTGCCCTGGCTGTTGTTGATTGTGTTTTTATGCTGGCCTCTAGGCATCTGGGTTTAGGGTAATTATAGATTTAGGTGCTGATTTCTAAGTTTGTCTTTGTTGGATGGGTGTGTTTTCCCTTCCTTTCTGTCTCTCTCTGGCCTGAATGGCTTGTGGTCCTGGTGACCTCTGAGTCCTCTGGTCTAGTAGGGTGCCTCTGCTGGGGTTTTGGAAACCTGCTTGACCTCTAGGGTTCTGGGTGCCAGCATTGCCTCTGGAGATTTGGGGTCCTGGGAACCAGTGTGGCCTCTGGTAGAGCAAGGGGCTTCTGCTAGAATTGTAGACTGGGATATGGTAATGAGGGCAGGCATGGGGGTGGGGCACTGTTGGGAGGAAGGCTGGGCTGACTTGGAGGAAGTGTTGGTGTTCTGCCACACTGTGAGGAAGGGTTGGTAGTTTGCCATTGGGGTTTTACCTAGGGTTCTGGGTACCTGTGTAGCCTCTGGTAGAGCAGGGGGCTTTTCCCTGAGTTGGGATTTGGTGGTTAGGGGATGGGGGCAGTTGGAGGAAAGCTGGGTAGGCGCTGAGAAAGTGATAGTGGTCTGTGGGCTGGGTCTTATCTGGAGTTTAGGGTACCAATAGAGCAGGGGGCTTCTGCCTGAATTGTGGATTGGGATATAGTGACTCTCTTATAACTACCCTAACAAGTGTGAGAAGATACATGACAATTTTGATTTGTTTTTCTATCACAGGTAGTGATTTAAGCACCTTTTTATGTACCTGTTGGCCATTTGTATATTTTGTTTGGAAACTGTCTAAGTCCTTTTTCTATTTCTAGTCAGACTGTATATTTTGCCACAAGTACCTTATGTATTTTAGTTATTATCCCTTATCGGAGATCTGATTAGAAAATTATTAAAGATAGACATAATTATGCTTATGAGCAAGTATCCTGCTGTTATGTTTATGATAGATCCATAGTTTTGAGGCAGGAAATGTGATACCTTTAGGTTTGTTCTTCTTTCCCAAGATAATTTCACATGTTATAAGTATTTTCAGTTCCGAAAATAATCTTAAGAGTACTTTATCTTGCTCTGTAAAAAGACGACATGGGAATTTTTATAGGGACTCCATTGAATCTGTGGATCATTTTGTGCTGTGTGGACTTTAATAGCAAAATTAATTCTTCCAGTCCATGAACATAGGATATTGTTCCATTTTACACTATACATATTGTTTTCATCAGTGTCTTAAAGTTTTATAGAAAATTGCACAAGCCTTTACCCCTGTGACTGGCTATTCCTATTTTGATACTATTGTAGATGGGGTTATTTAGTTTCTTTAAGGGACGGTTTGCTAGTGTATACACATGTAATTTTTGTTTGTTGGTTTTGTGCCCTTTGGCTTTATCAGGTATCTTCTTATTAGTACCATCAAATCTTTGATGATTTCTTTAGGGTTTTCTGTATGTATGATCATATCAAATCCAAACAGAAACAGTGTATCTTCTTTTCTGATTTAGATTTCTTTCTTTTTTTTTCCCCCTTTTTCTTTTTTCTCTTTTTTTTTCTTAATTTCTCTGTGGCTACCCAAATCACGTTCCATAGGAGTTTAGAGAGTAAGCATCTTTTATGTTGCTCCTGATTTGCCTCTGTGGATACACTTGCTCTTTTAAGTGTGAATTTGGTTTGTTGTAGCAGGAATCTTAACAGGTCTTATTAATAAAAACAAACCTGGGGCCAGGTATTGGGGTGAATGCTGGAAGATCAGAGAAGCAGAACAAGCCACAGCTTCCTCACCTTGCCAGTTTCTTAGCCTATCCTTTTTCCTCAGACTGGAAGCCTCTGAGTCTTATCCAAATGAATCTCAGCTGAACTGCTGCTCCAAAGCCTAAAAGCTTAACCAGCCAAAAGCTTCTAGTTTCTGGTCTTCACGCCTTATATACCTTTCTGTTTTCTCCCATCATTCCTTGGGATTAAAGGCATGAGTCACCGTGCGTGGCGGTATCCTTGAGCAGATGGATCTCTGCCTCTGGAATGCTAGGGTTAAAGGCCTGTGCTACCACTCTTTGTTTAATATTGCGGCTGTTCTGTCCCTGACTCCAGATAAGTTTATTAGGGTGCACAATATTTTGGGGAACACAATACCACCACAGTTTGTTGGTATTTGTTGCAGACTATTGTATCTAAATGCATCAGGGATGCTCTCTTGTAATCTTTTCTTGGCTTTGGTATGGAGGTAATACTGACCTTTTCAAAGGAGTTTGGAAAATTCTCATTTCTTTAATTTTATAAAGGTTGGCATTGATTTTTCTTTAAATTCATATAGATATCACCTTCAAATGTGTTCAGGGTTTTTGTTTATTGTGATTACAAATCTAATCCTTTTGTTTATTATTTATTATTATGGTTACCTGAGGATTTCTGTTTCTCTATAATTCACTGTTGGCCTCCTCCCTGGCCTCAATTAGATAGGCTGCCTTGAGGAAGTAGGGAGGATCAATAGTCACACAATGGCACTCAAATTCTGTACTGCTCCAATTGTACACAAAACAGCACACAGTCCAGGTTGGCCTTGTTCAGGTTCCCATGGCATCCAACTAGCTTTCAGAAGTGGGTAGAGAATTTTAGGAGATTTTGAAAATAAATGATCTGATCAGTTTAATAAACACTGATAATTTTATGCCAGACACTTTGAGTCCTCTTTGACCTATAGAACTTGGCTTTATAGGCAATTTTTCATGATAATGCAGTATTAACAGTATTTGATCTTAACAGTCATTGGAATAAGCCATGTAGTGGACACAGAAAATGAAAAAGGGCCTCCAGCTCCTACAAGTTGTCTTCTGACTTCCACGTGTACACTGTGGTATGCCACCCAAAAAAATAAGTGTAATAAAAATGAATAAAAAAACTAGTGAATATGAAGTTAGAGCAATGGAATAGAAAACAATTGACAAGATTTCTGAACAAGATCAAAATGTAAACAGCAGTGCTCAGAGCTCCATTGCAAAAAAAGGGCATGTCCATGACGGTAAAGACATCCAACTTGGAAGAGAAGGAGAACAGACTTAATATCTTTATCTGAAAATTTGACTCTTATGGCAGAAGATAGCATATGTCTGGAAGGGCTGAGCCTGACAATCCCAGGAGATGTCTTTGATAATCTTCAAGCACTACTGGAGTGGATGCTTTCTGAAGAGGTCCTGGGAAGCACCTTGAGAACACATTTACCTCATTGTTGTGTTGTAAAACACTGAAACCTTCTAGAGAACTATAAGAGCCTCATTCTGAAGCAAACCTTGGGGAGGCAAGACTAGCTCTTATTTTCTGTTATCAAGAAGAGTAGCAGACTTACCAGGCAAAGACTTACCTACAACTGCTGCCGAAGTTGGCTAGTGCATCTCATAATCTGAAAGAGGAATTTGTGGGCTTCCTGTTTTATGAAGCCAGTATAAAAACTCTAGCTGTGAAATTTTGCACTATGATAACTGAGAAGTGGGAACTAAATGTGGAGTGTTGTTATGACCAGGCTTAAAATACGCCCAGCGAATTTTTCTCCCTAAATAAAATTTGTGGTTTCTAGATTTTTAGAGAAATATCCCACAGCTACCCACACTTTGCTCTCCTTTGCTGTAAGTCTACTGTTGACAAAGTCTTGAGTTGGGGATGGGTGGGTTATCTGTTACATTAAGAACAATTGGTAGAGTTGTTCCTTTTTACATTGATTGCTTCGATTGCTTTCAGAACTTTGAAGTATAATATCTATTCTTTTTCAGAACATTGAAGAAAGGGGTCAAGAACTGCAGGCTATTTCTGTTCTCAGTGGACAGGCAGGCATGGTGCTTTGGAAATGTTAGTGGACCTCCTGCAGGCTCTTGTTTTGTGTTTAGATGATACAAGCAGTGACACAAACATTAGATGGAAGAACTGTACTCTGGTAAAGCATTTTTACACTATAGGGCAGTGACAAATTTCAATTTCATGGTTACTACTGCTGTTCCCTAACAAAACGTATTGACTTGTACAAAGTCCTTTAGGGACAAATCCCCAGGGGCAAACCTCTGTTACCTTTATAGCTGATCACTTGACTGTATTACTGCATTTGCTCTGTGAAATGGCAGAAAATATTGAATCTTATCATGAGTGCTTGGTTTGAGGAAGCCAAAAATTTGATAAATAAACTTGACTTTCAAGTCAAACTACTTGAGAAATTCCATGGTGTTCAGAAAGATAACCCCAAGTCTCAGCTCACCTCTGAGTGTTACCATAATGATTAAACCCTCAGTGTGAACAGTGGAACACTATCCAGGAACCTACATATAAGTTCTCAAAACAGTACTTCAAAGCTCTTAAAATGTTTATGTCTGGTTCCCTCAGTAATGCAAATATTCAAATTCACTTCATCAGAGAACTGCCAACACGAATAGAAGCAGCTGTCTTTCCACTGAGCTTCATTGTCTGAGAATTAAATGGAAATACTGAGGGGATTATATAAACGTCCATTCACCATTTGTTAAGCCTTCCGTCTGTCTGACATGAAGGATTTTCTTTTCATTGTGTGTATTAGGCTGGAGGGTCCTGTGCAATATAAAAACTGAGAACGAATGTGTAAAGCATTGTGTTAAAGTGCTTCAGACCATACTCAAGGAATACCATGACAAGTAAACCAAAGCCTTACTCTTTTTTTTTTTTAAAGACAGGCTCTCACTATGTAGATATGCCTAACATAACATAAATTATAAGATGTGAATTAATATAATTGTCGACACATATCAACAAGGTCTATGTGACTAAGTTGCAGCATCCTACCAATAATTCAGGAACTGTTGGAAATACGTAAAACACAGGAGTTCTCCCCCCACCCCCCAATAGTCTTTTAAAATAGATTTTCTAGGGCTGGTGAGATGGCTCATCTGGTAAAGGTGCCAAGCCTGGTAACCTGAGTTCCATCCCTGCAACCCATGTGGTAGAAAGAGAGAACCAAATCCTCCAAGTTGTCTTCTGTCCATCATAAAAGCACCAGCAGACACACGCACGCATGTGCATGCACACACATGCTTGCCATTTGGAAGAAAAGTCATTGTGCATATTAAGTCAGTTAATCACTAAATATCTTTCCTTGTAGCTTCTCATTGGATACATTAGCTGTTGGTGATCTATCTAGTTTTGCTGTATTTGTTCCTTGTTTGTACTTCTGGTTCCTTGAGCTTTGAGTTGAGATGTTTGAGATGTTTTCTTTTTAAATATAGTTGTTTACAATTTCTGATACACTCTTAGCACTCCTCCTGCATCCAAATGTGAGCGTGTTATGTTTACATTTTGTTTGTCTTGATTCCCTTCTTGCTTCTTCTTCCACCCATGGATTATTCACGAAAATTTCCTTTGTTTTCTGTACTCAGCATGGTACCCAGTATGAGGGTGGGGTGGAAGTAGCCTGGTAGCAAAGCATTTGTCTGGTATATACAAGGTTCTGGGTTGGAGCCTCATTTCAGAAACAAGTAGGGGTAAAGACAGGAGGGAGAATAATATCTCCTTAATATGACTTTAATCTTCTTATATTTGTTAAGCATTATTTAAGCAATCCTGCATCTTGGAGAATGTTTCATGTATGCTTCAGAAGACCATGTTTTTTTGGCTATTATTAGAATGTTCTTTTTGGTCTGAGAGTTAACGTCTACTGTTCCCCCATTGATTTCCTGTCTGGATGATCTGTACATTGCTGAAAGTGAGGTATCAAGTCTCCTGCTATTATTAGCTCTGTGGCTATCAGTGTTTCTTTTTAGTTCTGTTAATATGTGCTTTGTCTGTGTCTATGGGTATGTATGTAATTGTTATAGTTTCATAACAAAATAGACCTTTTGTTATACTAAGTGAGCTTCTTTGTTTCTTGTGATGAATTTTGGCTAAAAGTCCACTTGTCTGACATAAGTATTGCTACCCTTCTCTTTGACTCCCGCTGCTTCACGTTCCTCTTTCCTTTTCCATTCCTCACTCTCAGCCTGTCCATAGCTTTGAAACTAAATGGAATCTCTTTTATGCAACTCCTTGTTGGATCTTGCCTTTTATCAGCCAATTTATGTCCTTTATAATCTCAAGTAATTGTGGATCATAATGGACTACTACTCTTCAATGAGCAGGGCTTACCAGACTGCAGCTGACCCACTCTTGCATTGCATAGTTGTAGGGTCTGTAGGTCTGTCTCTGAGAGCACAAACCCAGTTTAGACAGGACTGCTCTAAGACCAGATCTGAGAAGAGCTGGGGCCTGCTGACAAAGCTGTTTTGGTTTCAGAATTCATGGCTCTCACTGAGGTTCTGGTGGTGAGAAAGGTAAGGAAGAATTTCTTTTTTCCCTACTTGATGCTATTCTATATGGTGAAGGCACCATGTTGTCTCTTCTGGATCATGACTACTATAGTTTATTACTCTAAATACCAGGCATTAAATATAGCCTAGAAGCCAAATACCATGCTTATATCTGGGAGTCAGCGCACCTGAAAATTTTAGCACAACAGTGTTTATTTGATTAATCTATTATATGTGATCTAATAGCTGGTAGGGCCCTACCCACTACCAAAGCAGGTAATAACCTGGTAGTAATTAGTGACAGTCTTGACTTTTTCAGGGTTTTTAAGGAACTTGCAGGCCTATAGAATTGGCTCAGTGGTTAAGGGCATTGGTTTCTCTTACAGAGGACCAGCGTTCAATTCCTAATATCCACATGGCAGCTCACAATCATCTCTAACTCCAGTCCCAGGGGATCCAGTGCCCTCTTCTGACCTCTGGCCACCGGGCACACATGTGGTGCACCTCTATACATGCAAGAAAAACACACACACATCAAATAATAAATCAGTAAATCCTGAAATAAAAATGAAGGACTTAGAAGGGTGTGCTGCAAGTAGGTTTTCCGTGCTCCATGGATCTCAAGCCACGGCACGCAGGAGCTCCAGTTAAGTTCATTCAAGCCATTGCTTGTTGGCCACTGTGTGCCATAGTCATGTGGCCAAATCTTTTCCTTGTTTTGTTTGCTTTGCTGTTTTCTGTATCATTATCACAAATGGCTTCAGCCCCCTCCTTTGAAGTAGTGAGATGGAAGTAAATATTTTCAGACAACTATTTTCCCCATTGTGATTTTATTATTTATATGGTACTGTGAATTCAGTGCCTAGATTTATACCTTAACCCCTGAGTACCATGGGTTTTTGGATTCTTACCATTTAGATTGCTGCAGGTCCTTTTGATTCGTCATCCTGCCAGATACCAGTTTATGAAATAGTTGCTGGAGTTTCTTTCTACTTTAAATGGCAGCAATTATTGAACTTCAAACTGAAGGACAGGAAGACTCACAGAGCCAAGCAACCAATGATCTGTTTCTTAATTAAGTTAACTAAAGCTATTGAAAAAACGATCTGGAAAGCAGCACTACCATCTCCATTGCTAAGTCTGTATCATCTCATTATCAATAATATGTAATGGCAGCATTGTTAATAGCAGACTTAGATGTGTTCTCCAAATAGTAAGTGATACTTATGGCTTAGTATCCTGATTAGAAATTGGCTAATATACAAAAGGCTATTGTGGAGGCTGGAAAAGGACTTTGGAGATAAGGAATATAGTTATCTATCTAATAATGGGAAAGATTGATAGCTTGTTAATGGTGTGTACATTTTAAAATTAAGTTTTTGATCATAGCTTTTGGAACCCAGTAATTTTGCTTTATTTTCCCTTTTTTTTTTTTTTTTTTTTGAAAGGCTCAATAGTTGATGTTCCACTCTTGAATAGTTAAGTTTTACAATTCTTCACATCAGATCTTTGTGTTTTATGTCACACACACACACACACACACACACACACATTGCAGATAGGATAAAAATCTTAATTTCTTTAAGATGTTATTTGTTTGAGAGTCTTATTAATCTACAGTGTGCATTATATTTCTCAACTTTTGAATTTTTTGGACAAAATGTTTTTCTGTGGTCATTCAGGAGTATTTTCAAGTGATGAAAGAACATTCTTCTTAGTACTTATGAGCACAGGGAGATATTTTCATGGGAAGTTGTTTCTGTTCTGTTTACCCCTTAGTGTCCCAAATACTAATTCTCCTCCTTCCTCAAGGACTGTTCCTCCTCCTTAAAATAAAGTTTACATTAAGGATCTAGGTGGAAGAATATACTTTTTCTAGTAGCTCTTGTTTTGCCTGCCTCCATATATTTGGAGGGATGTCCCAAACTGAAGAATGATCTGCATATTAAAACTAATGATTTACCAAGGATTGTTTAATGCTAATCACTAATGATAAAGTGTATTCATTCATTATCAGTACAACCACATTATCAATCCAGTAACACTCTGAAGTAAGCAGAATTACAATAGTCCTTCTTATCTGTTGTTTAGCTTTCTAGTCTCTTAGCCATTGTTAACCACCATTCAAAAATACTAAATGGAAAATTCCAGAAATAAACAATTTACAAGCTTTAAATTGCACATCATTCCAAGTAGTACAGTGAGATCTCATACCATCTTGCCAGGATGTGAATCATGTCTTTGTGTATTCAATCCAATCTGCTTATGCCAACCAGTCAATCACTTAGTAGCTAGCTGTTCCTGTTACCAGGTGGACTATCGCAGTGTGGTGGTGCTTGTTTTCATGTAGTCCTTGCTGTACTTCATAACAATCACGAAGTACAGAGGTAGAAATACTCAGTTTTACTATGCAGAACTTATAAATTAAACATCATCATAGGTTTGTACGTATAGAAAGAAACTGTACTGTATATGGTTTCGAGCATCCACTGGGTGGCTGCGGTCTTCAAATGTATCTCGGATGGATAAGGGAGAGTTACTCTCAACCTGTTTGTAGCTATTCTTAGACCTAGAGAAGGGAGGACACTGTATCCGTTTCTTTCCTTGTTACTGTGATCAAATACCTGACAAGAAACAACTTGGAAGACAGAAGGTTTGTTTTGATTCTCAGTTTGAGAACACAGCCTAATATAGCAGACAGCTCAGGGTGGCAAGGGTGTGAGGCAGCTGGTCACATTGCAGTCAGGAAGCAAAGAAATGGCATGCAGGGGCTCAATTGCCTTTTCCTTCTTGTTCAGTCTGGGCCCCCACAGAGATGGTACTGCCTGCATTCGGCTGGAGTCTTTAGTCAGTCAAGCCCTTTTGAAAATGCCCTCATTGACTTACACAAGAGGTGTCATCCTATAATAATTCATTAGATATCAAATCTAATGAATTGATAATGAAGAGTAACCATCGCAGCAACATTAGACAAATTTCAGATCATTTTTCTTGTCTGTGATCTAGATTTACCCAGGACTAGACTTCTCAGAAATCTCCCTTAGTCAAGTTTGTCTTAGTATATGTTGACTCTTCACCTTCAGATGATTTTTGTATGAATTATAACTGTACTGGCCCTTGAGGAAAAAATTTATTTTAGCATTTTGAATTAGAAATAAATAAAAACCTTCCTTATTATAGTTTCCTTGTTGACAAAGTTGAGACAGACTAGACATCCTCCCTTTTCACATAAAAATTGTATGACTATGAAAAATAGAAAAATTACTCAGGAAAATGCAATAACACAAACATAGACAGTTTTTGAAGTGACGTTTTGACAGCCCTCATAACTGCTTATCAAAAGTCCACATTCTGTCCTAATGTACCTGTTGTCATCAGGCATCTGTATTCTACCCTCATTTTGCTGGTACCTAACCTTGCCTAGGCTTACATATGCTAAGCCTCGCTGTGGCCTCATATGAATCTATCATGCTCACTGTCCAGCTGTGAGATTTCTGGACACTTTAGTGATAAAAGCAAAGAGCAAAATTTCCAGCTTTAGGATTTTATAAGGAGTATGGCTCAAAGTGTGGAATCCCTGAAAAATGAAGAGTTTCTGCAGAATGCTTTTTTAATCATCATAATTCCCAGTAATGGGCCATAACTTTCTGATTTGATTATAGTCAGATCTTTAACACAGAAAATTGTATCTTGTAGGAATTCAACTTCCAGACATTGAGTTGGTGAAGAAAGAATACCAATTTAACTTTGTTTCCTGTCATAACTGAGATATTTATGTAGTCTCTGATAGGGAGAGGGGGGTCTGGGATTTAAAAATCAGACTTAATCTAAGACCGAGAGTAAATTGGGTATTCTGACTGATTATTGTGCCTTATTTATTTTTATACTAACATGTTATTGTGGGTGTTAATGACATTCTTGCAATGCTTCAATACATGTGTACTCCCTCTTTATATATACCCTACCCCCACTTTCTTAACCTCTAGCTATCACCATTTTATATTAAAGTTGACTTTACAAAAACCTTCACATATGAAAGAGAAATGTGGTACTTGCCTTTCTGAATCTGACATATTTCACTTAGCATAGTGTATACCAGTTTTCATCCATCTTGGTGAGATTGACAGGGTTTCAGTCTTCTTTATGGCTGAACACTATTCAGTTGAAACTTAATCTCAAAAACTGGCTATGTTTCTGTTCTATGTATTTTCTCTTGAGTTATTTTTTTCTACTTTTATAGTCCTAAAACTTTTTTGTGAAAGTGTGAGTGTGTGTGTGTGTGTGTGTGTGTGTGTGTGTGTGTGTGTGTAGGGGGTGTCTAATCTGTCTCAGTTACGCCAAGGAAGGTTTTTATTTGTTTTTTATTGTGCTGGCTAGTTTGATGTCAGCTTGACACAAGCTAGAGTCATCTGACACAAAGGAATATCAACTGATATAATGCCTCCATAGGGCATTTTCTTAATTAGTGATTGACGGTAAAGGGCCCAACCTATTGTAGGTGGTGCCACCCCTGGGCTAGTGATTCTGGGTGCTATAAGAAGAAAGCAGGCTGATCAAGCCAGTAAGCAGCTGTCCTTCATGGCCTCTGCATCAGCCCCTGCCTCCAGGTTCCTGCCTCCAGGTTCCTGCCTCCAGGTTTCTGCCTCCAGGTTCCTGCCTCCAGGTTCCTGTCCAGTTTGAGTTCCTGCCTTAGCTTCTCTTAATGGACTGTGACTTGGGATATGTAAGCCAATAAATCCTTTCCTCTCACAAGTTGCTTTGGTCATGATCTTTCATCAGCAATAGAAACTCTAAGACACTTGTTTATCCTCTTATTTAAGAATGGACATCTAGGTCATTCTACTTCCTAGTTACTGTGACTAATGCAGCAATAAACATATTTCATTGACATGCTGATTATATTTCTTTCAGATACCAGATATGTATTTAGAAGTGAGATAGCTGAATCATATGATTGAATTAATCTACATCCCTACCAACAGTGTCTGAGAGTTCTTTTTTCTTTAAATCCTTTGTGTGTGTGTGACTCTCCTATTAACTGGTTGAGATGATTGCCACATTGTATTTTATTGGCATTTTCCTGTGTCCAATGATATTGAGCACTTTTCTTTCTTACGTTTAGTCATCTAGTTGCTTGATCATTCTGACTCCTACACAGATTGGGATGGAATGAATTGCCAAGACTTAGTACTAATATGACTTGATTTAAAAAATAAGCTGTTCTTATAATTTACCAGTTCATTAAGAAATGTAGATCTCTCCTTCCATTTTTGATGGTACAGGAATTTCTTGATTTCTGAGACCTGAATCTGGAAACCATAGTTAGGTGTAGAGGCTTATACCCATAAGCCCAGCATTCTAGAGACTGATACAATAAAATCACAAGTTTGATGCTAGACTGGACTATATTGCAGGATCCTGTGTTAAGACAAAAAGAGGAGAGAGCCTAAGACACAACAATTTTTATATTTTAAAGACTTTCTTCCAAATTAAGCTTAATATGTTTTCCCTCCACTTGAAGCTATGAATGTCAGTAAACTTACAGCTTTTTGTCCCCATCTATATATGTGCATGTGTATTCACATGTTTATTTTAAATGTAAAGCTAAGCATAGCGTATTGGGTTTCCTTCTTTCCTCCGGTAGGCATTTGTTAATAGATTGTTTTTTTTTTTTTTAATTCCACGGTGCTTTATGTCCAGCAGTAATACTGCTATTTAACATGGAGATTTGCAGTACATTTTATGACCATTACTACTTGATGAGTAGGAGGAAATGAGTGGATGTTGTGATGCCTACGAAGTATAAAGAACTATGAGTGAGTTGTGATGATAGAAGTTTATAAAACTGAGATAATATTGTAAATTTCCAACTGAGCATTATAGCACAATTATAGTTAAAGATGTCTGTGCTTCTCAGGTGAAATCATAATTCCATGTGGTCAGGATATTAAGCAGGTTTGATTTACCACAGTGAAATATCTGAAAGAGTCAGTTTCATAAAGAGAAGAGACTTGTGTAGCATGAATCTTACAGGTCTTATTAATGAAATCAAACCCGAGGCCAGTTATTCGGGTGAATGCTGGAAGATCAGAGAAGCAGAACAAGCCACAGTTACCTCACCTCACCAATTCCTCAGCTGGTCTTGTTTCCTCAGACTGGAAACCTCTGAGTCCTCATCCAGAATGAATCTCAGCTGAACTATGTTGCACCAAAGCCTGAATGCTTCTCCAGCCAAATGCTTAACTAACCAAATGCTTAACTCACTTAGTTCCTGGTCCTCACGCCTTATATACCTTTCTCTTTCTGCCCCCACTCCCTAGGATTAAAGGCTGGGTTTCTGGGATTAAAAGTGTGGTCACAATGCTTAGCTGTTTCTAAAGTGGTCTTGAACTCAGATCCAGCTAGCTCTGCCTCCCAAGTGCTGGGATTAAAGGTGTCCACCACCACCGCCCAGTTTCTGCTCTGGCTTGCTCTGACCCATTTTCTAGCCACCATCTTTGGCTTTGTTCTAGTGGGTGTCTGCTCTCTGACCCCAGATAAGTTTATTTCGGGGTACACACAATATTTCAGGCAACACAATACCCACCACAGATTTGTTTGCAGGCTTGGTGTTGTTCTGGCTTAGTTACAGCAGAAGCCCTCCCAGCATCATGAGAGACATGTGTGGAGAGCTTACAGGCCAAATAGAGAGAGAGGGAGGGAGGAAGGCAGGCCACGGCCACGGCAGCGAAGGTGGGGCCTGGGGGAAGGGGGGGGGAATATGAATGATGTCACAAAGCCTCTTCTGAGGGTGCCTCTCACCCAAGAATCTTAGGACCTCCTTCCAGATAACCCCTTCCTATTCTACCGCCTCTCAATGCTGCTACCCTGGAGATTAAGACTTTAATCACAGCTGGCCCTTGGCGACACTCAGAGAACACTCAAGCCCTAGAAAGTCTTTTAACTTAGTAACTATAAAAGACTATTGTAGCTATACAATATTCCAGATGGAGCTCAGTTTGATGATAGGAAAATTTTTTAAATTTTCAAACAGTTCTCAGTGTGTAACCTAGCAGGTTAATTTGTTTAAAAGGTAGTTAAAATTTTCTTTCTGTATACAAAGAAATTATTTTCAATCTTCAATAAGAATAACAAATATAAAATTAATAAAACACTATATTTTAGACTCTTACCATGTTCACAAAGAGTGAAAATGAAATTACTAAGCTAAGTTTCAGCGTATCCTGTGAGTAGGTAATATTGACACCAATAAATGCCTGAAATCCTTTGAAAGTGACCCATTGTTCCAAAGCATGTACAGGGCCATTTTTCTAACTTAGGCTGAATATTCTGAGCTGTGTCTTAAGATTTTAATTGTCATTGTACATCAATAATTTTTCTCTTCATTTCAGATTGTTAAATCACTTATTCATTGTGTAATCATTCATAGTTCAAGTGGTTTTATGTGAGCTGCCACTTTTGGTTATTAAATGATGTAACATTTAGTCAAGAACTAGAAATAAAAGTGTTTCTGAGATTATGCCATGTTTTTTAACCAACTCACAGTTGTTAACTGAGTTCTTCTGACTGATCAGTCCTCTTCTTCCGATCTTACAGGGGACCGAGTAGTGGATAGTTTTGTACTTACCACATATTACTGTTATCCCCAACCAGAAACTCCTTCTTAGTTGTATGAGTATTAGTCTGTGCTTTTTGTTCTCAAGGTAAACGCCATAAAACAAGTTTCTGGAATTGGGACCCATGAGTGGAAGGAGAGAAAGGAGAGGAGGGTGGTAGGATGTTGGCTCCTTAAAAGTGGGGAAATCTAGGAAAGCCTTCTGAAGAAGTTCACATTTGAGCAAATGTGTGAAGGACAGTTGGTTGATGTGGATGGATATCTGGATATTCCAGGGTGGAAAGGAGCAATCGTGAATGCATAGAGCAACAACATGCTCCTATTCCTAAGTGTTTGCAACGAGGCCAGTGTGACTGAAATAAAGGAAGCCAGGAAGCCATTGGGGAGACATCAGAGCAAGGGGTGGGCCATGTTGTGTGGGCTATGTAGGTCAAGGCAGTGACTTTGGCTTTGACTTTTAAGTGATTGGAAGAGTCAACTCGATGTTAAGTGCAAAGCAGACATGTTACTTGGTTAAGAGCATCTGGCCACTATGAATAAAGTGCACACAGGCAAGGCTAGGAGCCGGGGGAATTGTCAGCTGTTATAATGACTCTGGTGGGAGAAGATGGTAGCTTAGTTGGGATCAGTACTGGTAGAGATTCATAGTCAGAAACTGGTTATGTATTTATGTGCTGGCAGATTACTTAGGGCCTGTTAGAGAGGGGGATGTTTTTGCTTTCTTTAATACTAACTGCAATTGTTTTTATTCAATGCATTATAAGTAAAAAAAAAAGAAAAAAGAAAAAAAGAAAATAAAAGAAAAAGAAAATCTGTACTAGCTCTAAAATATCTCTTTGTAGTTTACGAAGTATTTTAGTTTATTGCTAGGAAATCTAACATGTTATAATTGAATTATTGATGCCTACAGAGTGAGAAAGTATCCTAATCATTTCATTAGTTTTGCAGAGAGAACAACAAATACAGCAAATTATAATCCAAGGGCAAAATCTGGCTTTTTTCCTACCTTTGTTAATAAAGTTTTATTGGAAGAGAGCCACACTTACTCACTTACTTATTGCCTATGACAACTTTCCTCTACAAAGGTAACAGAGGATGCCCCCTTTGGCAGTAGGCATATGAAAACTGGAATGATACAGAGATTCTCATGGCCTCTGCCCAAGGGTAACATGAAAATTTATGAAGCATTACATACTTAGGAAGGAAGGAAGGAAGGAAGAAAGGAAGGAAGGAAGGAAGGAAGGAAGAAAGAAAGAAAAGAAAGAAAGAAAGAAAGAAAGAAAGAAAGAAAGAAAGAAAGAAAGAGAAAGAGAGAAAAAGAAGAAAACATGTTTATACAACCTAAAATCTTAGTACTTGTTCCTTTAAAAGAAGGAATTTGCTAATCCTTGATTGTTTAGGACATTTTTTAAGATTTGTGTCAAATTTTTCCTCTAATTTTTTCCCACTCACTCAGAGTGGAGTATTAAGAGGGTCATGAAATGATAAGAGTGAGGACAGATCGTACTATTGAAATACCAATACCATGTCTACTGAATTGAAGTCTTTGAACTTTTTTTCTTTTTGGGGGGGTGGTGGTGGGGTGGGGTGGGGGAACAGTGTAGCTGGTTGGCCTGTGGGAAAAATTTGTATATCTTTTTGTCAGAAAAGATTTTCTATAGGAATCAATCATGGATCATAGAGACTTAATTTTTAAATTTCATAGTCTTAGTTGAAAATAAAAGATAAATATCATCATACACCTGAGTATCAATATTTCTGGAGAATTTGGCTCCCTTATAGTTTTGTGTAATCCATTGAAACAAATAAATGGACCTCCAATGTTGTTTGTTTTTACAGGTCTATCATGACAGATCTATACTACCTCAGTCAAACAGATGGAGCAGGTGATTGGCGGGAAAAAGAGGCCAAAGATCTGACAGAGCTGGTCCAGCGGAGAATAACATATCTCCAGGTAAGAAGGTTAGGTTAAGAAATAATCCTTGAGTAGCAATAAAAAAAATAATAAAATAAAAAGTGAATGTGGTGATGTATTGTGTGTGTCCCCCAATATACTGTATCTCCCAATAATATAAAACTTGCCTAGAGATCAGAAGAAAAAGCTAGCCATTATAAGTAAACACAAAAGTCATGCAATGTTAGTACACACTTTTAATCCTATCACTTGGGAGGCAGGGATCTGTCTGGATCTATGTGAGTTCAAGGCCACACTGGGAACAGAGCCAGATATGGTGGCACACACCTTAAATTTCAACACTAGTTAACTATGGAGGTCTATACAGACAGACAGGAAGTGACAGAGCTGGGCAGGAAGAGGAAGTGATGTAGCTGGACAGAGAGAGCAAATCAGATGGCAGAACAGCAAGGCATATAGGCGTGGGTAGACAAGTCTCGCATTTGGAAACTACGGAGTTGGTGAGGTGAGGTTAGCATGTGGCTGTCCCTATTTCTCTGATCTCTCAGGTTTTCACCCCTATATCTGGCTCCGAGTTTTGTTTTTGTTTTTTTATAAGACCATTTAGAAATTTGTCTACAAGTGAAAATTAAAGTTTGCTTTTTAAAAGTCTTTCAAGTGCTTTTTAAAAAATTAACTACTCACTCATTTTACATATTTATTCAGAGAGATGGTATTTTATGCCTCAGGAATGTAATAGTGGCTAAAACAGTGCCTGGCCTAAAAAGAGTTACATGTTCACATATACACAAACTATACTATTAAGAGCATGCTGTATTTTATTGGAAATGCTTATTGGCATTTTGAAGGAGACATTAGGGATAGTTTATGGAGGATATATTATCTGAACCTAACTGTGAAGGTGGTCAAGTCTGATTTCTACATCCAGAAATGGAGGCAAAGGATATGCTAGCTGAAGAGTATGTTGTGAGCAATGGACTATAGCAGGGAAAAAGTAATACGGGATTCCAAATGTGGCCTGAACTCTGTAGTTTGTCTGGAGTATTGGGTTGAATGAAAAAGAGGGATGGGAAGTATGCTGCAAAGAGAATTGAGAGCTGGATTAGAGAGGGTGGACTTTATGGTATGTGAACATTAAATGATTATGGAAAAATTTATTTTATAGATATCATTTTGACAAGAAATAAATACTGATCAACCTTTTAAGGACCTTTTATGTCTTCTTTTTTGTGTGTTCTTTTTAAGTTCTTACTTATATGCATATGTGTGTATATATATATATATATATATATATATATATATATATATATATATAACCTTTGATATTTGTAAGGAAGAACTTTTGAATTTTATTTTATTATTACTATTCATTAGACACTTCCTGGCTTTGCTTTTACAACATCCTAGTTTTGTTTGTTCCTCCCCTGAGTGCTAGGGATTGAACCCAGGGCCCTGGGCATGGTACACTAGTGACAACCTAGTTTTAAAAGAGCTTTATATATAAAAGGTACAAAGAATGATAGAATCTAAATGTAGTAGTGTGGTTGAACTATATTAGTATTTAAAGAGACTGGAATTGGCCAGAGCACTTAGGACAAAGATTGTCATGCAGGCAGGAAGAAATGAGAGTTGTTGAGAGTCTGCCTTGGAAGGAGAGAGAAACTTGGAGAGTGGGAAAAATAGAATCAGTGGACCTTTCTAAGTGAGTGAAAGAACTGAAATGTTGGGGGATGGAAGAATCTTTAACTGGCAATAAAAAATGAGAAAGAAAATTCTTTTGAGGAAAAAATAGTGAATTAATGGAGATATTTAAAACCGAGTAAGAAGTGTTTCAAGTTGAAATAACTATAAAATGTCCTCCACTCAATTCTTTTCTAATTCTATGATAGCATATTTCCCACGTACAAGAACTGTTTTTCCTTTACATTAGAAGCAAAAGGGCATTCCTTGACATGCTGTGTATATTTTAAGGCATCTGTGTTCATACAGGTAAATTGGGGTGATCAAGTATTTAGGGGTCATTAAAATCCAACTTGATGTTGGCATGTTCTCTTGGTCTCATACTCCCATGACCATTAATTAGAGGAGTCTGCAGAATGAGAACCACTTTACCTCCTACAGGGAAGAGGTAATTATCTCCTATCAACTAGGTCCTCATTCAGTGAACTGTGAACAGCTAGTGGTACAGAACCATCATCTTGTTTATTAATAAAAAGGAAATAACAATGGTTTGTAAGCTTCCACATACCCATTAAACTTTCAGCCACTGTATTTAAACTATGATCTGGTCACAGCACCTCACACTGTAACAAGTACCTGCCATCTGCTTTGCTTTGTTTCTCTTTTAAAATTTACTCCTTGGGTCACATTGTATGGATCAGTATTTTGTTAATTTTAATTATGAGTCACACTACACTTGTGGATACACCATTTGTTTGTTTGTTTGCCGTTTGAGAGACATTTAGTTACTTCCAATTTGAGGCTATTATGAATAAACTCTTTGGAACATCTGTATATACATGTTTACATGGACTTCTGCTTTCATTCTTTTTACCTGAGAGTAGAATGTATGTTAAATTCTTGGTTTTTGTTGTTGTTGTTGTTTTGTTAGTTTGTTGTTTTGTTCTTCAGATTGAGAAAACTTCAAAGGTTTTCACTCATTCTTCCCTTTGCCTTGCATCCCAAACTGTCAATCACAGAAGTGGATGCATTCATAAAACTACTCCGTTTGCTTCCCATAATTCAGATGCTCGTCGATTTGATATTTTTCCAATTAATAGATAAAGAAAATATCAGATAGTCATAATTTCAGCTTCATAATCCTTATCCAGAATCTAATTTATTATCTCTCCTCTGGTTCTCAGTGGAAATAATGTGATACAGGAAACAATGAAATATTTACCCAGCACAATTTTGAGAATTCTAACCTTTGCTATTGATGTATCTGAATATTCTAAAACAACTATCCTAGTACTGAAAATGTTGTACTAATGTGTTTTTCTTTTTTTCTTTAATTGAAAATAGTTTTTGTTTCACATAATATATTCTGGTTATGGCTTCCTCTCCCTCTGCTCCTCCCAGTTCCTCCCCAGCTCTCCCCCATCTGGATTCACCCTCTTTCTGCCTCTCATTAGAAAACAGGCATCTAAGGGATCATAATAAAAGGACAAGTACATCAGAATAGGGCAAAACAAACAAACAGAAGGAAGAGAGCCAGCAAAAAGTACTCTAAGCATGTAGATGCCAAGACTCACTCACTAACTCGGGAATCCCATAAAAACACAAAACCCAAAGCCAGCATACAAATGCAGAAGAGGAAGAAACATAAAGGAAAGGAAAAGTCCTGGCAGGACATTGTGAACAAGGAACCGCGGAGATGCCCTTGAGTTGGTTTTCTCTTGATCTTCTACTGCTAGACATGTAGCCTACCCTTGAGGGTAGTTTGTTTCCCTAATGAGACTCCCGTGGAGAAAACTACAATTTCATTTGCAAGTGGTTATTGGAGATTGCTTCTGGCTTAGGGATGGGGGCATGTGTCCACTTCCTTTTTCAGCTCTCGGACCATCTGGTACACTGATTAGAGAAATGGATAAACCATTTACATTCGTGTGTGTGTGTGTGTGTGTGTGTGTGTGTGTGTGTGTGTGTGTGCGCGCGCGCGTGTGCATATGTTTAGCAGTGCACATGCACTTGGGACAGGCAGGGGACAACATCAGGTGTCACTTCTCAGGTGCTCACCACCATTTTGTTTTGTTTGAAATGCACCACCATGCCCAGATTTTTCTGAAAGTCAGACCCAGGTCCACGTGCTAGTGAGGCAAGCCAGCTGAGCTATCTTCACAACCCACTTAATCCTTTAATGAAGGACCTGTTCAAATCTTTTGGTTAACTTTTAGTTGGGATATTTGTTTTCTTATGATTGAGTTAGTAGGGCTCTTTATTCTAGATATGAGTTTATTTGGAATCCTGAAAATCTTTTCTTCCAGTCTGTAGCTTACCTATTTCTTTCCTCCTTCCTTCCTTCCTTCCTTCCTTCCTTCCTTCCTTCCTTCCTTCCTTCCTCCCTCCCTCCCTCCCTCCCTCCCTCCCTCCCTCCCTCCCTCCCTCCCTTCCTTCCTAAGATTTAAAATTTGTTCTGTGTAGGTGTTTGCCTGCATTGTGTGTGTATGCACCATGTGCATGCCTAGTGCCTGCAGTCCAAAAAGGTGTCAGGTCACCTAGCAAGGCAGTTACAGGCAGTTGTCAGTTGCCATGTGCGTGCTGGGAACTGTACCTGGGTCCTCTGGAAGAGTAACAGCAAAGGTTTGTAGGCTGATGAAATCCTATTGTATTTATAGTTTGCACTTAGGAAACTTTCACTAAAGGTAAGGTGGCTAGATTTTTTTCCCCCTGTTTTCTTCTAGGAGATTTATTTATTTGCCCATTTTTTATTTATTTTGCTGGCACTGGGGATTGAATCCAGGGCTTTGGACATGCCAGGCCAGCACTCTAAAGTAGAGCCATTGCCTCTCCAGTTCTAGTTTTATAATTGAGCTCATACATTTTGGTCTGTGATCCATTTGGAGTTATGATATGAAGCAATAATTCAGACTCATTTTCTTGTTTATTTGAGCCATTGTTGAAAGACTTGCCTTTTCCCATTACTGTATTGCTTTTGTTGAAAACCAGGTAGAATAGCCATGTCTCTTCTGTCATTACCACACCATCGTGGTTACAGTATCTTTGCAGTAAGTATTAAAATTGGATAGTCTGGTTTCTCCAACCTTGTTCTTCTTTTCAAAATATTGTTATAAATCCTTTGCATTTTTGTTTATAGTTTACAATAAGCATATCTTAGTATTGCAAGTATGTAAAATACAGTTGAATTTTATATATTGGTACTATATTTTGCAGTTTTGCCAAAACCACTTATTAGATCAGGTGAATTTTTTGCAGATTTTAGTAGACTTTCTACATAGGTCTGTCATTTGCTTTGTTTCTTCATTTTTAATCTTGGTAACATTTGCCAATCACTTTATAATTCTTAATTTTGAGTAGTATATTTATACTTTAGGCAAGGTTTACAGTAAACTGTAAATTTAGTTCTTTCATTCAAAATTCTTGCCAAAGTGATTTCACAGTTTAGGCATTTTTGACAAGAATGTAAATATTTCTTGAAATACTTACTGGGACTGAAGGAACTTTTCTGAATTTGTGACACTGTGCTATCTATAGCTTACTATGTGTTGTCATTTTAAGTGTATTTTTTATATGCTCACACTGTCTTCATTGTCACTAATAAAAAGCTTTATGTAATTTATTACTAAGCTACAGAATTGCATATGATGCCCTTAACATCTGGATCCTAGAAGCAGAATAGCAGTTGTTACTCCCTACCCTCTTCCTCTTGGGTAGCATTACACCTAGCACACACCTTATTCTTTTTACTTACTTGAATGTGAGTTGAACTGCAGTTAGAATTCTTCCATTTTTGCTGTATTTGTTCAACATCTTACTATAAAAGTTTTCCAGAACGTAGAAGTGATTCTGCAATTCCAAAATCAAGTAAGCCATAAATATGGGTTAGTGATAAGTCATAAAATCATACTAGCACATGTCCTTGTGATCAGCCAAAGCAGAGTGATTGCACTGCAGTGCTGAAAAGATTTTATCTTAAATTAACATTTGAACTGAGACCCTTAAAGAGATGGCAGAGACAGTCACTGTGCATCCATACAATGTGACTGCTTACTAAAATAGAAAATGCAATAGAAAGTGAGTTTTATCATACCAGGAAGCAGGGAAACCTCAATTTAAGTGATGAATGATAATCAGTAGACACCACCCAGAGGCCGGCCAGGTGCTGGAATGTCTGACAGAGGGTTCACACCAGCTGTAATACTGCACACTCCAGCAGCAACGAGAGCCTTCAAACAAGTGAGAAAAGGGAGAGCTCCAGCAGAGAAATCGATGGTAGAAGGAAGAACTAACCGGAAAGTTAGGAGAGACAAGTACAGTGACTCCTGTGGGCTCCGTGTTGCAGAAGTGACAGAGGAAAGAACTGGTGCACTGGGGCTAAGGCAGGAGAAATGCAGCCACCTGAGCAGGAGAGGGAACAGACTCTTAGGACATTCGGAATGGGAACAAGACATCTATATTTTCATCCTTGAAGTCCAGAAGAGGAACTAATTTCTAACCAGTCCTATTCAATATCAATAATAAAATATCTCATCTATAACTTACTACCCTGTTAAAGAGAATGAGATGTCACAGAGAAGAAAATCTTTACAAGTCAATATCAAACCAAGGTCCTGTATATAGTGGTATAGTAAGGAACAGTCTCCTTGGAAAACAGACAACTTTATGTGAGGTCTATAGATGAGAAGTAAGCACAAGAAGTGGATGTTGAGCAGCTGTGAAGGAAATGCAACTTAACGATATGAAGAGAAAACACCTGTCAGGATGGATAAAGGGAAAACAAAATACCGAGTGTGTGACGTAACCAGCTCTCATGCATTGCTTATGGGAATGTAAAATAGTGCAGCTATTGTAGGAAACAGTTTGGCAGTTTCCTATACTAGTTATATGCCTCTACCATATCTTCCAGTATCACATTCCTGGTTTTGTTTTTTTATAGAAAAATTAAGACCTGTGTCCACACAGAAACTTAAACATTCATGCTCATAATAACATAATTTTTAATAGGCTCAAACAAAACAACCTGAATGTCACTCACCCAGTGGGTAAGTAAACTATGGTACAGTGGGAGCAACACAATAGAATACTACTCAGTGGCAAAATGAAATGAGTCAATTCAACTTGAATGGATCTCAGAAGTATCTGATGAATGATGAAAAGCCATTCTCAGAGGCTAGATACTGTTGGTACTTTTACAATGCTTTTAGAATGGTGAAAGTTTGAGACTAGTGAGTGCTTTCCAGGGATTAATGTTTGGGGAAAGTGACTCTGATAGATTAACAGGAGGTGGCTATTCAGTTAGAAGTAGTCACTGCTCTGACAAAGGACCTGGAGTCGGTTCCCAGCACCCACAGGGCAGCTCACAACCTCTGTACCTTCAGTTCAAGGGGATCTCTTCTGGCCTCTGCAGGCACCAGGCATGCACATAGTAAGCACACATACATGCAGACAAACACTCATAAGAAGAAAATAAATCTTCAAAGAGCTAGGTAGCACTAGGGGTTTGTTTTGATGGAACAGTTAGTAAGTCTCCTGATTCTGGTAATAGTTACACAAGTGAATACATATTCGAATATCTGAGTACATGTGAAAACTTAAAATATGGGACTAATGAGATGTCTCAGATGGTAAAAGAAGCTGCCTCCAGGCCTGACTATCTTCTGAGTTCAATAAATGGGGCCCACATGGTGGGAGGAGAGAACAGACTGCCATACCTCTGACCTCCACATGTGCATTGTGACACATGCTCCCCCTTAAATAATAAACAAATAAATAAATAAATAAATAAATAAAGTTTTTAAAACATTAAAATATATACAGAGCCTGGAATTTAGTTAATAGTATTATGTTATGTCTGTTTTCTAGTTTTGAAAATTTACTGTAGTTGAATAATAGGTTCTCTTTGGAGGAAAATTTGTGGAAGGTACACAGTAACTTTTTGTAATTTATTGTGGGTTAAATTGTATAAACACTCAATGTTTTGAAGAGTAAAGAAAGCAAACTGAGGGCCTGGAGGGATGGCTCAGTGGGTAAGGCCACTGGCTGCTACTTTTCCAGAGGATCCAGGTTCAGTTCCCAGCACCCATGTAGCAGCAGTTCACAATGGTCTATACCTCCAGTTTTTATGCCTTCTTCTGGCCTCCACAGACACTGCACACACATGGTGCAGAGACAAAAATAAATAAATAGTGCTTTTAAGTGCTTCACCCCCCTTTAAAAATAACAAGACAAAACAATACTTGGGGATTCCAGAGAAATTTATTCTCAAGTAGCAATGGATTCTCAGTCTGTGTTGAGCTGCATGAAGACATGAAGTAGAGGAAGTCGGATCTGACATCTGGTTTATTCTGTTATTGATGGTTTGATTTTCAAAATAGTGAGTAGGTAGCTGGTATAATGCCAGTACTACCCAGAAGAATGACACATTGTGGAGCAGAAACGTTAGTAAAACAGTAACTTACTCTCATTTATTTAAAGCAACACACAGGGACCTAGGGAGACAGCTCAGTCACTGAAGCGCCGGCTGTACCAGCACGAGGACGTGGGTTGACACTAGAACTCGCCTAGGAAAGCCTAAGTGTGGTGGTGCGTACAGAAATAGGTGCTTTCACAGGCTCACTGTCCAGTCCAGCCTACCTTGATGAGCTCCAGACCAGCGAGAGACCATGTTTCCTTCTGGCTTCTGTATGTACCACCACACACACACACACATGCACACACCCAAACATACCAGCGAGGGAGAGAGGGGTAGAGGGAGGGAGGGTAAAGCTGCCGCAGTCCTTGCACAGGAGGGAGGGAGGCATCAGACGTTTCCCCATGCTAGTCGTCTCCTTCCCTGTCTGTAGTAGGGCTAGCTGATGGGCTTGCGTTCACTCCTCTACCCTCCACTCTCTTCCCTGCCTCCCCCGGCACCCCGGTCCCTGCCACACCATTCTTGTAGTCTTGATTTTGAGGTAAGAAAGTCTAATGAAGCGCCATAGGTTAGAAGATAGAGGGCCTTACTGAAGTTCTGTCTTGATTTCTAAGCATGCTGTTTTTATCTTCACCACGTTAGCTGAGAATCAGATTGTAAACTTAAAGAATCAACTTGTGCATTTTTATAAAAGATCAGCAGGAGCTGATAGAATATTTCTTCTCTGTCTTTGGGAGGAGTTTTGCTTGCATCATATACTAGAATGGGGTATTAGGCTGGATTTTTCTGACTAATTCTGTGCCTTTTCTTATGGCCCTTATGGTGGTAGAAAATAAGACTGTCCTGGTGTACAGGTCTCCTGAGTTGGAGGCAGCGCCTTTGTAGAGGTGCTTGCACTAGCTAGCGATGGTAGGACTCTCTCCTAGATCCACAGTAAAAGAAATGTTTCTCCTTTGTCTCCAGTAGATCTGTAGGATTTCACTTTTTTTCAAATTGGTTTAAAATATTCCATAGAGATATGTAGGCAAAGAACAAAGTCTTTAAAAATATATTTAAAATAAGCCATTTGCTGCTTTACTTAACAAGGTAAGCTCTTTTATACCGGACAGTAACTGTCTTTGCTGCAGTGTGCTAGGCTACCCATCTGTGAACTATGTATGCTGATAGCTTTTCTCCATTAAGTTTCCACACTGAAATTTTATAGAATACCCACAGGGAAATTGATTTCCTGAAGCACTTGGGAGCTTGCTTGGGCCTGAGCTATTGCAGTGCACTTACTACTTGTAACAAATTGCTCTTCACTCCCAGGGTGGAAAGGATACCCCGACCATCTTAACTCTGCTAGGGAAATATCCTTGTTCAATATAACTAAAGCCCATAATTTCCAGTCTTGGCTTTTAAAAATGAGAATACTTTTTAACTTTCACTTTCATGGTTGTTAACTATGCCCAGAGTCTTCATTTTAATCACCAACATGCATGTACGTCAGTTCTCTTAGTTGCTTCATTACCTTTTCTGCATTGGTTTTGAAAATGATTTTAGAGAAATGAAATGAGATTGTTTCCAGTACAATGAAGTGCTTTTACTACAGTATTAATGAATCTTTTCTTCATTACCAACTCAAAGATAGATGTTCCAAATCTCTTTAATCAAACAAATTAAAAAACTGTTTATAGTCTTGTGATTAGAGAATACAAAGAGCACAATAAAGTTTAACTTACCTGGTTTCTTTTTACCAAGCTTTCTTCATTAGAAAGAGGAGCTATCTGTGGCTTAACACTTCCCAATGGAAGGAAGGTTCTTAAGAAGGAGGTGAAAGATCCCCGTGGAATTCTGATTCTTTTTTTTTCTCTTCCTTTTTTTATTTATTATATTTGTGTTTTAATTTTGCACATTAGCCATGGGTTCCGCTGTCCTCCCCCCTCCCGCCCCCACCCCCATCTTTCCCCCAGCCTCTCCCCTCTATTCCCATCTCCTCCAGGGCCAAGACTCCCCTGGGGATTCAGTTCAACCTGGTGGATTCAGTGCAGGGAGGTCCAGTCCCCTCCTTCTTGGCTGAGCAAAGTGTCCCTGTGTAAGCCCAAGGTTCAAAAAAGCCATATCATGCACTAAAGACAGGTCTGGGTCCCACTGCCTGGGTGCCTCCCAAACAGTTCAAGCTATTCAATTGGCTCACTTATCCAGAGGGCCTGATCCAGTTGGGGGCTCCACAACTTTTGGTTCATAATTCATGTGTTTCCATTAGTTTGGCTATTTGTCCCTGTGCTTTTCCAATCTTGGTCTCAACAATTCAGATTCTGATTCTTAATTGTTAGCGTCTAAGAGTAGCCAGCTGGGTGCTCTGGGCCTGCATTTCTTGCTACCTCTGGAATTGAAGACATCTTGGGTTAAAGCAGATTGAGAAACTGAAAATCGTAATTCCTAGGCCTTGCCACCTACAGGTTTAGTTTTGTGAGTGTGAATATTCCTTTTATCTTTTAGATTTAGTTGAGCTAATGGTTACTGAGTGTTTCCTTCTTAAGATGTGTGGGGATGTTATGTCCCATTTATATTGACTGTATGTTTTTATTTGTTTCTTATTTAGCCATTTTTCATAATTTTTGGTCAATTGCTAAAAAAAAAAAAAAAAAGTGAGAAAATTCACTGTGAGTAGAATCTGTACTTCAAAGTGACTTAGATGAAATGTTAGCTCAGTGATAAGAACATGCTTGATGTGCACAGGGCTTAGTCCCAGCCTCTCCAGAATGCACTTACACAGAGTGAAAGAGTCTCTTCAGATTATGTGAGTCAGAGCATGTTTACATTAATTGGGGGTGTGTACTATCTTATTTAGTCTTATAGTATCCTTGTATTGAAAGATGGATTGACAAGGAGAAGTTAAGAATTGAGATTATTTTGTTTCATTTTTAAATTACCAAATTGAAGCAAAACAATGCTTTTGAATTCATAGCAAAGCTTTCACTGGAACAAAACACGTCTCTAAGCCTCTTCCTCCAAAGCTATTAGGGTAATTGTCTGGAACTTTTATTTATGTTAATCTTGTCGTTCTGAAATTTGGACAATTATCTTGTGAAGAACTGACGCTTACTTGTCTATTGATGAATCTTACTTTAAGAAAACCACATACAGCCGGCCTTGTCGGTAAAGGCCGGAACCCCAGAATCCCAGCTGCTTGGGAAGCTGAAGCTGCAGGCCTGCGTGGAAGGCCAGCCTGAGCAATTTAGTGAGTCTTTGTCTCCACATCAAAGTAAGTAGGAGGCAATGACAGGAGGATGCCAACCGGGCTAATAGTGAAATTCTGTCTTCAAAACAACAGCAGCAGCAACAAAAAGAAATAAACAATAGCAAAGCCGCAAGAAGGACAAAACCACAAACTGACTAAATAGACAAAAAGTAAAAAGAAGGCTGAGAATACAAGAAGTAGAATGCTTTTTTAGCATCAGGAGATCCTGGGTTCACTCCCCCAATACCACACATACACACACACACACACACACACACACACACACACACACAAGTGAACAAAGTACAAGGATGTTTGTGTGTATATATATATATATGTATGCACATATATGTGTATATGTGGAAATGATGTGGCATGATTTATAGCTCATTTTAATTTTGTTTTTACAGTAACTCTCTAGCATTGAATGATTTTAAGTATATTTCCTATAAAGTTTCTATCAGCCTATAGCATTGAATGATTTTAAGTATATTTCCTATAAAGTTTCTATCAGGATGAATTCCTGTCAATCTGATTTGTAACTTGTTTTTAAAAGCAAAACTTCCTTTCCATTTACTTTTGTATTTCATAAAATCTCTTTAAAGCATTAACATATTAATAATTGCATTTTTATTCAGAATCCTTTCAGTCCAGATGAAAATGAGTTTTAGTTTTCTAATTCTTGATTTACCACAATATCAGGATATTCAAATTGTTTATTACTAAGTTGTAAGTATATTTTCTTATTCTGTTAGATACCTCATTGTAGTAGGATATTATTTGAAGGTGTGTTACTTTTGTTTATGCTGCATTTGTTTAACTCTGTGAAGCTGTGTTACTGTGCCTGTGTAACACACCTGAAGTCTAATAAAGAGCTGAACGGCCAATAGCGAGGCAGGAGAAAGGATAGGCAAGGCTGGCAGGCGGAGAGAATAAATAGAGGGAGAAATCTGGGAGGAGGAGAGGAAGAAGGAGCAAGAGAGGAAGAAGGAGGACATCAGAGTCCAGCCACCCAGTCACCCATGGAGTAGGAGTGAGAGTAAGATTTACACAAGAAGAGAACGGGAAAGGTTAAGAAAGGCTGCAAGAACCAGACCAAGCGAAGGCCAGGCATTTCTAAGTAAGAATAAGCCTCCGTGTGTGATTTATTTGGGAGCTGGATGGTGGGCCCCCTAAAAGAGCAAAAACAAATAACTACACCTTGTCCAAGGTTCGTTGCATATATTAAATGCTTAATATCTGTAAAATACCTAAGTTTTGATTGGTTAATTTGTGACACTAAAGACAGAAGCATGCTGACATGAAGTAGACTCTCCTGTGGTCCTTACTGGGACCTTCTCCATTTGTATCCCCTCATGGTTTACTCACACATAAACACTTTCTCGTGAGCTTACTTCTTCTGGATACACCATAATCTTCTGTGTGAGTTGTAGCAGGTGAAGGCAATTTTTATAAAAGGAAAGGAGTGATTGAGAAGAGTCACAATATAGAGCAGCCACATACCTGTGGTCTTACATGGTTGATAGAGATTTGTGTATAAGAGATGCTTTGAGAACACGTTTTGTCATCAGATAGATCCACATGATGAAGCGTTAGCATGTGGATCAGAGTTTCTTCAGTAACAAGGCCTGTCTCTGTCTTCTAGTCCTCAGTAGACATACCTTCAAGATGGTCACAGCCAGATACCAGAAAGCCAGGATCAGTGGGGTCTGAGAGAGACGACTTGGGGATTCATTTGGAGGTTACAGAGCATGAATTTTTACCTTTTGTAGCTGTCTGTACATCTATAAATAACAACACTTGTTATTCTAACAACAGTGGGTGATAAACAGTTCTGATTGGCGTGTTCCTGTGAAGTTCTTTCCCATTCCAGTAAATCTTCATTAGCCTCAGGATTGCCACTTGTTCTCAAAAGAATCCATCCATCCTTATTAGCGGAGAAATACCTACTTGATTTTTCTAGAGCTTTATTTTGGTGAACCTGATCTTGTGCTATAAACACAAAGACCTTTCTAGTTTTTTTTTTTTCCTTCTGCACCTTGTGGGTCTTTTATGAATTGCATCCTTTGAATTTTCCGTACCTTTAAAAATAGTATTTTGGCAAACCCAAAAGTCGTGCAGCGGCTTTCCTTAGTTTCACTCACAGTCATTGTTCCAGCCACTCAGTTTCTCTTGCCGTTCTCTGCCTTGGAGTTTTTCTTTCTTTCTGTTACCTGTAACATACATGAAAAAAAAAAAAAAAGAGAGAGAAAACGAGTGTATTTCTTCCCGTAAACTAGCACACAGTTCTTGTTAGATGTAGATGGCACTGTTCTTTTATGTAAAAGCTTCAAGGTCCACACTAACAGATGTAGGATTGGTTAATTTTTTTTCTCTCACATTTGTTCTTTAAGACAAAGAAACAAAAATGACGTATGTAAAATGCAGTGATAGCAGCAGCAGAATGTGGTATCTAGGAACATTCCGTGTTCTCTCTGTAATACTCATGCCTCACAGAGTAATCAAAACATGTATGGGGACATTTTCTTTTTTATGTGATTTTTAGAGTTATTCAAGTTTTTTTTTTTCTTTTAAGTTTTTTTGAGACAGTGTTTCTCTGTGTAGCTTTGCGCCTTTCCTGGAAATCACTCTGTAGCCCAGGTTGGCCTTGAACTCACAGAGATCCACCTGCCTCTGCCTCCCAAGTGCTGGGATTAAAGGTGTGTGCCACCATTGCCCGGGGTTCAAGTTCCATATTTTCTTAAAAAAAAAAGATTTATTATTTATACAGTGTTCTGCCTACACGCCAGAAGAGAGCACTGGTTCTCATTACAGATGGTTGTGAGTCACATGTGGTTGCTGGGAATTGAACTCAGGACCTCTGGAAGAGCAGCCAGTGATCTTAACCTCGGGGACCCCCTCAAGTTCTTTTATTTTTTTGGTTTTCAAAACAGGGTTTCTTTGTGTAGCTTTGGAGCCTGTTCTGGAACTCGCTCTGTAGACCAGGCTGGCCTCAAGCTCACAGAGATCCACCTGTCTCTGCCTCCCGAGTGCTGGGATTAAAGGTGTGTGCCACCACTGCCCGGCAAGTTCTATATTTTTAATGAGTCATAAAAAAAAATTCTGGCAAATATTGTTTATCTACTCCCCTGAGAAATTGCTGAGTCAATAATAATGCTTCAAACCACTTTGACAGTGTCCTTCCCAGGATCCTTGTATGCTAAGGTACATGCTACTGAGCAGCCTGCTTCCTCTTTCGGTATACTCAGTAACCTGCTTTCATACCCCACTGTGTGTGTGTGTGTGTGTGTGTGTGTGTGTGTGTGTGTGTGTGTGTGTGTGTGTGGTGTTTTTACGCATGACAACATATAGGATTCAGTAGTTCTTCTGCCATGTGAGCCTTAGGGACAAGTGCCCTCCCTTTCTTAGCTGTCACACCAGCTCCTCTGTGCCCCTTATTTCTTGATGGGAACATAGTTTTGTTTGTAGCATTCAGAATTCTGGGAGTGACTTAACACACAAATTCCAGCCTTTCTGTTCAGCCTCGCCGTGAATTGTGCTGAAGAGTGATGGCTAGGAGTCTGGCGTGCTGCTGGAGTGACAAGTTGCTCCCTCCATCATGACCTCAGCATCCGCAACTTGGAATTCACACTTGCATGTTCCCAGTATAGAAAAGTTAGAGACGATTTTTAATTCAACTGCTTAATTTCACATTGATTTAGTGCTATTTCCAAAGTAATTCTTTTTCTCTGCCATCTCCCTAAATATGCACATCAGATTTTTACTGAGTTGTTTTTTTATTTTTTTTTAAATTGGATACTATCCATAAGACTTGATTCTTTATTTAAATAAGAAGTCTGCTGAACCAGCTTTGGCTGATTGTGTGATTTTACAATACCTGTGACCAAAATGGGGGAGTTCTTATACATACTTCTTCTGTCTTCTCTCCTTTGTTTCACTGGCAGAATCCCAAGGACTGCAGCAAAGCCAGGAAGCTGGTGTGTAACATCAACAAAGGCTGTGGCTATGGCTGTCAACTTCATCATGTGGTATACTGCTTCATGATTGCCTATGGCACCCAGCGAACACTCATCTTGGAGTCTCAGAATTGGCGCTATGCTACTGGGGGATGGGAGACTGTGTTTAGACCTGTAAGTGAGACATGCACAGACAGGTCTGGCCTCTCCACTGGACACTGGTCAGGTAAGGAGCTTGTCCACCAGGACAGATCACTGGTAAGGTCAGATTAGCAGATTTCTAGAGACAGTTGTAGAGGCTATAATCACCTTTTCTCTTGATTCATAAATGCTGTGCACTATGCATAGAAAATTTAGAGCAGTATTTTATTTTTAAAGTATTGTATACCCATGTGTAGTGGCACATACCTACAATTCCAATGCTTGGAAATCTGAAATGGGAGAATTATGAGTTCAAGGCCAGTCTGGGCTACATGGCAAAAATCTGTATCTAAAGTAAATAAATGAAAATTATTTAATAATTTATTTCACTTTGATGTTCATTTTTATCTTGACTTAGTGATTTCACTCTTGTTTTTTTCGAGGAGTACAGTTTAATATTTTAATAAGGATGATGTAACTCATTTGTAAGGTGATGTTATTGAATTTATTTTACTCTTCATAATTATTTCATAAAGTCAACCCAAGAATCTCAAACATTAGCATGCCTGGAAAACATGTTAAAATGATGGGTTCTGATGCAGGCTGTCAGGAGTAGGGCCCCAAGAATTTTCATTTCTGAGCAAATTTCTATATCTTGAGACCAAGGTCTGAGAACCATTGAGATAGACTGCTGGTAACTGTCTTCATTTTACAGTTGAGGACAGTGATATATTATTTGCTTATATAATTTTAATTTTAATCATAACACATTTGGTGGTGGATAGGTTGAACTATGACCTCTTCTAGGCCTTCCCAAGTGATTAAAAGAATAATAAAAAGATAACAGATTTTTCCTTCTCATCAATGAAGTGTTATTAAAAGGACTAGATTATAGATGGAAGGTCTTAGTGGTAGTTTAGTACTCTTTTTCTATAATCAAGACTTTAAGTTAGGCTACCATTATTAAAAATCCTGGCTTTGCCATCTTGTAATCTTGGGTAAGTTATAGAACCCAAGATGTAGTTTATTTACCAGTAAAATGAGAGAATAGCTTACCCCACTGAATTGTTTGTAACACTAAATAAGTCATATATTAAAATGCACTTACTTTGGCACTTCACGAAAAAGCTGAAGTAATTGCAAACTAAACTACTCTTATTTATTTTTTTAGAAGTAAATGTTAAGAGTGCCTATAATGTGGCAGGTATTTCTCGTAAAAGCTGAGTGTTGCCAGACATGGTGGTCATGCCTTTACTCTCAGCACTCACTGAGGTGGAAGAAGGTAGATTTGAAGACAGCCTATTCTACATAACAAGCTCCAGGCCAGCCAAGGTTGCATAGTGAGACTGTACCTGAAAGGGGAAGGAAAGAAAAGACAGTGCACTGATTTTGAACTCACCTCTTTTGGGACATCAAACTTATTTTAAAGCTGAGATGCTGAGATGTTTCCAGAGGATCATTCATCTTGTGGCTGAGCAACACTTTCTTACGAGTAAGATCTTACAGCACTAGATATAGTTTAATGGTATAATGGTCATTACACTATTGGTTGAATGAGTGATTAATTTTCCATTATCTTTTGGGTATAATACTTAATACTTCACATAGAAATGTCATGAAATTTAATTGGGTAATTTCTTTAAAATACTTTTGAGTTTTGTGTAAAAAAATTCCATGTAGAGTAATACTAACACATTGCTTATAAAAAATATTAATGATATATAAAACATATATGTATTTTAGAGAAACTAAAACATTTTAGAGAAGTAGAGGAGACAGCATAAATTCTAATAAGCTTCTTGATATTAATCTGCTGGTTTTAAAAATATCTGTTGTCGTGACATACGTCGTGACTTACACTAAAATCCTGGATATTCCCCCACCTTGACTCCAGTTCCATGAAATTGTTATTGTTCAGAGACAGTTTACGTGATGTGCCTATGGCTGGAATTAATGGTTGCTGTTTGTATGCATCATTAGTGCAGGAATTAGTGAGCATATCTGATCATTTCAAGCTTCATCCTACCTTGTAGGTTGACTTCTGTTTCCCTTGCGTTATTCTATAGTTATTAGCACCGCGCTCTAACCAACTGAGCTAACCAGCCATGCTATTTTATAGTTATAAGACCCTATCCTGGACTGGAAGATGGTTTGTCATGTAAGAGTACTTGAGTGCAAGAATAAGGATCTGAGTTCAAATTCTAGAACCCATATAAAAAGTTGGGCATGGCTGTACACATCTGTAACCCTAGTGCTATAGTGTGTGGGGGGGGGGGGGTGGCAGGAACAGGAGGATCACTGTTACCTGAGGCCACTAGCCTGGCCCCATGATCAGTGGGAGACCCTGCCTTAAAGAAATAAGGTGAAGAGAACACCCAACGTTTTCCTCTGGCCTTCTTGCACCTGAGCACTTGCACCCATTCACTCATGTGTTTGTACACCACACATATACCCCCCCACACCTTTTATAATAAGTAATTTTGTTATGTGAAGGGAGATAGATAGTATAGAGTATGCATCTAATTAAAAATCATCAAAACCCTCCCATCACCTGCACACATCATGTATATTCTTGATAGTGGTGTTGTGTTCTAAAGTGGTGGGGAATAAAGACAATTAATTTTCCTTATTATGAGATAGCACCTAAAGTAACTACATATAGTAGACCCTCAAATTCGTCCACACAGATCTCAAGAATTTTGCCTTTTTATTTAATGCTTTGAAATACCTCCTGACAATTACTGATTTTTTTTTTAAACTATAGTATCTGTTTTAGGCTATGTATGAGAACTAGCTTCGAAAATTTTTTGTAGTTGACATAAATACCCTTGAATAAACGATATAGTGATATAAATTCCAATAATTTAAACAGTCTGCAATTTCTTTTTTCCTTTAAAATTTTCCTTATTTTATATTTTTTAACAAAAAATACTGGGATTATCATTTAAATCATTTTGTCTCTATGTCTTATTCCTGTTGCCATAGTGAATTTAACTGAGGTATTAACTTAATAAACTGAATTGAAAACATATTTGTAAGTGAAAATAGTAACATGGAAGAGTTTCATGCCCTAGCAGTTTAAGTACACATGCACATAGATGGTCATTTTTTGTATTTGCTCATATAAAATGTATGGTTACGTTTTCTCTATGCCTCATTTCAAAAAGCGTTTTGAACAAAGATGTCTTATTTGCCATTCCGTGGTTTATAGGGGCACTCTGAAAATAAAAGTACTTACATTGTAGCTGGCACCAGTGCTAAAGGAGTCCTTGTATGAAAGAGACAGTCAGTCTCTCCTTTGTCATGGGCAAAGGCAGGTGGCTGAGTGAAGAAGTAAAATATGTCATGCACTGTTGTAGTATGGGTAAGTTCAGACTCCTCTATAACACAGTGTTACAAGTAGGTCCTTTTGGAAGAAATTATTTTAATCTTAGACCTAAAATATGAGTGAGTAGGAGGCAGTCAAGTAGGGAACACCTAAGATTTTTAGCTGTTTATTTTCTCTTTGATGGCTCAAAATGTGGCAGCTAGATGTGCATCTCCCTGGGTTGTTTGTCAAGGACTTGACCAGAGCACTTTAGATTTATTTATTTTCCTTTTTGTATATGAGGTTTTGTATATATATGTACCATGTGTATGCCTGCTGTCTACAGAAGTCAGAAGAGGGCATTAGATCCCCTGGAACTGGAGCTGGGATGGTTGTGAGCCATTATGTGAATGCTGGGAGCTAAGTCTGGGTCCTCTGCAAGAGCAGTAAGTGCTGCTGACCACTGCTATTTCCAAGCCTCCGGAGCATTTTAAATGAACTAAAATGCAGCCCCCCCCACCACCTTCTGTAAGCTACGTGAACCGTGTATAAAGTTGTAATGCTTTTTTTTTTTTTAATGAAAAGTCTATTGTGAAGAATGAATCTTCTTAGTAATGTATTTTCCTGAAAGTTTCCAGCATTTTAGTCCATGGATAAAGAGAGGAGCGGCTTAAGAAGGACTCCATGATTAGCATCAATGTCACGGTAGCCTGAACGCAGTTTCATTAGTGAAGGGTTCCTGAAAAATCTCTTCAAGTCTGTTTAGAATCCACCCAAGGCTGCTTTAGCTAATAAAGTCCAAGTGTTCTAACTTCCTATGAGATGTTTGCATAACTTTTTCAGGAATATTAGTGTTTTTGTAAAGATTTAACATGCTTTGTATATTAGGTGTGTTCCTTAAATATGTGATATAAAGTATTACAAACTAAGTCACGTTTTAAATATTCAGGTGTACTGTGTAAGTACATTAAATATTGGAAAAAATTAGAGTTGAGTCTTCCACTTCTTCCTAAAGAGATGTTTCATGTAACTCAATTAAAATTTAGCCTAAGCATCTTTAAACTTAGTGCAGTTTGTAGTTTATATAGAAGTTGTAGATAGCAATACTATAAGTCGAATTGATTTTTCTAAAAAATAATAGTATCAGTTAGTGTTCAAAATTTTGGTGTGCGACTTCATTTTTAAATACAGTTGCCAAAAAATGCTATATAGGCATCAATAATGGCATATTTATGTTTGTGGTTTTAGTACAAACTTATTACCACTATAAACAAGGAAGTCCAGTGGTTGGTTATCCAGTTTTAGAAAATGAAATGTTTATGGGTGATGTAGGATATGGAAAGGATAGGATAAAAAGAACAAAACTTAGTCTCTGTTGTTCAGGAATTTGCCATTGACTATATAAGACAAATATATGTAAATACTTTTAACAGACAGCATGTATTCAGTGTCCAAAGAGAAAATTCTATGAGTCATCAGAGTAACTTTCTAGCTTAAGGAGTAAGAGACTTCCCTGGAAGCATAGACTAAAAGTCTTTACAGAATGAGGAAGGTTATCATCTACAAGGAAAAATCAATGCCATTGATTTTAGGCCAAAAGTTAGTTATGTGACTTTGGATAGTGTAGTAATTTGAATAAAAATGACTTTCATAGGCTCATATGTTTGAATATTTGGTTCCTAGTTGGTGGAACTGCTTGGGAAGGATTAGGAGGTATGGCCTTGTTGGAGGAGGTGTGTCACTGGGGGTGTGCCTTGAGAGTTCAAAAGCCCACTGCAGGCCTAGTCTCTGCTTGGCTGCCACTGTGCTTCCTGCCATTGTGATCATGTGCTAATGCTCTAAAACTGTGAGCAAGTCCCCTATTAAATGTTTTTATTTATGAGTTTGCTTGGTCCTGTTTTCTCTTCACAGCAATAGTAAGAAAGATTTGTAATACCTGTCTGTACCCTCCTTGTTCTATGTATTTCACAAAGTTGTTATAGTGATTTACCATGGAGACTTATTTGGCAGTTCTTCAGACATTCTAAATTACTCTTAAGCTATCATTACCACTTTAGTTTTTTAGGAACAAAATAACAATAATTGTGTAATCAAATGTTAGGATTTTAGCAAGGCTTCTTTTGAAAAGGATTAGCAAACAACATTAACAAAATTCAGCACTATTTGATGGATTTTTTAAAAAAAAAAATCATTTGGAAATAAAAAGAAGAAATTCTATGCTTACCTGTTAAGAGAGATACCATCATTACAAAAGTGGTTTTTGTAGGCCAGGCTCATCCATTGCACTCTGATGTGCTGACCCCTGTGATATCCCCATATGTGGGAAACTCGACTGATTCAGATGAGGAAAATTATAAGAACAAAGTGAAAATTAAGATAAGCATTGTCCTTACTCATCCCCAAAGAAAACAAGCTTTGATTCTTTAGGTTCCCTAGTCCCACAGGAGGATCCTTCTCCATTACTATAGAGTGCTCCATCTACACCCCTGGGAAATGTCTAGCAGTTAAGACCTAGATTGCATTAACAACTTGATATGTACAGGTTTAAGTAACATGATATTTTTATTTCAGAGAAATGTTACTGTTTTATAGCCTACCATGAATCTTAGAGTCACCTGTTATTAATGAATAAAAAAGTGGAGTTTAGGTCATCCTACTATTGTATTTTTATTGTACAGGTATTAGCTTGTATATTGCCTCTGTGATGGGCATTTATGTGTCAAGCCTTTGCTATTATAAACAGTGATTAATAGTTATCTTCAGGCATGACTTCCAGTGCATATAATTAATATGTTAGTTTTCCTAGACTAGTGTTTATTAAACTGTTCACATCATATAAATATATTTTATTACCCATATTTTCACTTTAGTGGGGCTTCCATATGGCAAAGCCACAGATCTTTATGGCACTGTGTTACATATAAAATCTTATGCTCTGAAAATTAGGTTGACAAACTATAGTCCTTAGACCTAACACGGCCCCCTGCTTGTCTTTTAAAATAAAGTTTTATTACAGCACATTGCTGATTTGTTAAGACTACCTATGGCTGCTTTCACACTACTGTGATGGAATAGAATAGGTAAGAGACCTTGTGGCCTTCTGTATGAGTCAGAGTTCTCTAGAGAGAAAGAATCAAAAGATGTTGTATGTTTAGAAAAACTTAGTAGAAGGTATTGACTTGCATGATCCTAAAAATACCCCATGATCTGACATTTGCAAATAACTCAATGCCTCATGGACTCTTCCGTTTTCTTGTATAAGTGTCCGTTTTAGCTGTCATATATCTATCAGTCCTCTAGTATTAATCTTTATATTTAACATAAGCAAGCTAAAGATTAGAGTGGTTGCTCTACACTTTTCTTCAGTTACTCCAGTCTTATCTACTAAACATCTACCCCTCTGGTGCGTTGTCATGGCATTTTTATAAAAATTAGTTGATTATGTAGTAAAGGGTCTATCTCTGTTTGTTCTATTTGTGTCATGTTTCATCTTGAATTTTTGCTAGTCTTCTAGTACTTTATAACATTGAGTGTACATTACATACATCTAGTAGGACTGCTGCTAGGTCATAGTAAGTGTGCATTTCATTAACTTGTCAACATACACCTAATCCCTGTATGGAGCCATTACTTCAATGTCTCTTACTTTTAGAACCCATTCCTTTTTCTTTTAATCTGTATTCCATACTTCCATTAAAATATTGCCCAAACAAATAGTGTTTTATTGTTTAAGTCTTCCAAGTCAGTTCAGAATCCAGAAACTTAGAGTATAATAAATTAGACCCTTTACATATACCCATTTCTCAAAATACTATTATACTCCTTATCTCCCTAGCCTACCTACAAATTATTCCTTAGAAGCAAGCTTGTACTCACTTCCTCTCTTCCCTTACCCCCTCCCTCCTCTCCTCTTTCCCTCCCCCTCCCCTTACTCTAGGAACTACATACACTAGACAGGCTCTCCACCACAAAGCCACAACCCTAACCCTTAGGTTGTTTCTAAATCTAAAAGTAAAGAAAATAAATACATACTCTGTGGCTCCTGGGTTTCTGGTAAGGAGCAAATAAGTTAATGTGCATGAGGATATCTGAAAATATTTCAGAATGTGCCCTTATTTATAATAGCATTCCACTAGAACTAATTTACATGATATTTTATGGATTCATTATAGGATTTTTGTATTCACATATCTGTATTGGTTTAAATAGTCCAAATATTAAAAACCTGTTTTAAGATTTCTTCTAATATTTCCAGCAAAGCTACAAATGATTAAGCTGAAAATATTAATTTAGAAGTTTTTTATGAACTCCAAATGTATTTTTCTTACAAAATCCAGTTATGTGAGTCTCTTTGAGTCTTCAACTTAAATGTTTGTTTCCAAATAACTTTAATGCACCCAGCAACAGAGTTCATGAGCATTTATGGAACTACAAATTACTCAGCACTAACAGGTGTGATTTACCATGTCTGGATTAACAGAAAATTATCAAGCCTTGTTTGGAAAAAAAAAAAAATAGATAATCTTCACTAAAGACATTGAATTTGGGCCCAGATCTGTAGCTCCGGCCTAGTGCACGCAGCCCTTAGGGCCCATCCCCAGCATTTTAAAGACTACCAAACAGTTCTGCAACAGAGATGCCAAGAGTGGCTCTGGGGTGAGCTGGCCAGAAGGACCTAGGGTCAAATGTTCTTGGCTAGTCTGGGCAACGTGGATGGACCTTGGGGGAAGGAGAGGAGGAAAGGAAATCAATTTATAGTTTAAAACTTTTCATCAAGTTTTATGTCTAGATGTCTTTACCAGTAAACTGAACATTTAGGGAAGATTCAATACCAGCCCAAAAAGTAGAACACTTACTTTCCGAATCATTATATAAGGCCAGGGTCAGTCATCCTTACAACCAGATTGGGTTTCCTATAGGAGAGGGCCCACTTGATGAACAGATTGATGGCTGGCTCCTTTGGGATGCATACAGTGTGGAGTACAGATTAGATATCCTGGGGTGAGGCTTAGAGGTTATCTGAGACACCAGACAGATGTTGCACCTAAGGTCATTTGATTTTCCCCTACCTTCACCTAACCTGTTAAGCAGGGATCCCTGGCTTTTCCTTCCAGCTGAGTATTTGAAAGGCTGAAGCAGGACAACTATGAATTCAGATCCTACTTGGGCAATCTAGCAAACCCATCCCCAAAAAATACGGGTATCCCCAATTCTGTAAACATTTACTAATGCCTAGATGATGCTCATCATATGTACTGTAGAGGCTCGTACAGCAGTAACTAGATCTCGTGAGCCTTGCTAACTAGATGGCTAAGAACTTTGCTTACTTCATCCAATAAAGCCCACAATAACCTGTACTGCTAACATTTTATGTAAATAAGTGACTTGCCAGAGGTACTGCAGCTACTAAGATGCAGAAGCCCAGTACACCTTTAAACTTGATCTTCAATGAGCCAAAAATCAGCACGTGATCATTTTTGGAAGTCTCGGTCTGCTACGTTTTTAAAGGGTTGTTTTAAACAGCAGCAACAGGGACATACACAGCCTATAGGCATCAAATATTTGCTGCATGTCCCTTTGCAGAACAAACAGTTAATGATTGAACTTCCTATACTCAGAAATGTCCCAGTCTACATAGGAAATAAACTCAAACATTTAAAAAGTCCATCTCATGAGTCACATGTAGTCTGTGGTGGTGTAAAGTCATAAACAAGACTCAAAAGAGTGAAGGAAAGTATACCCATTCTAGCCAAGAAAGTCAGAAATGGCATGTTTAAACTCCTTTTGGCAGAGTTGTTAAAATGGCAAGAAATGTTAGGCAGGGTGGAATCCTACTCACTTGGAGTGCTTGACAGATAATGATAAAATGGCCAGGTGCCTGTCACATCTTGCTTAGAGAGGGTTCCAAAATATCAAAACTGGGAATTATTATTTTTCTTCAGCCTCTAATTTGGTGAATTACATAGAAGAGAGATTTAAACCATCTGCTTCTCAGTTTAGCCTTTAGTCAGACGTGACTGAAAACTCAGTTTTGATAGCTAATTATATTGCATTTTTCAAGTAAAACCAAAAACTCTGATAGAAGATACTTGGATTTAAGTAACTTTTATTTAAAATTTTTTTCATAAAATATATTCTGATCATATTCTTTCTCTTCTTCCTACCTACATAACTCCATATTCTCTCTCTCTAAAAAGAAGAAAAAGAAAACCAAAACAAGCATTTAAAAAAAATTAGTAAGGTTAAAAAATATAATAATAACAAAACAAAAGCTTGCACACATGAAACCATGGAATCCATTTTGTGTTTTCCAACTATTCCTGTGCATAGAGCCTACTCTGGAATGTGTTTGACATACCCAGCGACACTCCATTGAAGAAAAGTGATTTCCCTTTCCTAGCAGGTATCAGTCTCAAATAGCTTCTGGGTTAGGGTGAGACTTTGTGTCTTATTTCCCCTTCTCAGTGCTGAGACTTCACCTGGTGTGAACCTGTGTGGGTTTTATGAGTGCTGTCACAGTCTCTGTGATTTCATGTGTTTCAGTCTTATTTTGTCAGGATGATGTTGTTTCCTTAGAGTCTTTCCACCTCTTCTTCTTCGGCATCGATGCCTGAGACTTGAGGAGAGGGGTTTGATAAAGACATTGCATGTAGGCTAAGTGCTCCAAAGTCTCTCACACTCTGCATATTGTACAGTTGTGAGTCTCTGTGTTAATTTCCATCTACTTCAAGAAGCTTCTCTGATAAGAGTTGAGCAAATGCACTGATGTATGAGTATAGTAATATGTCATTAGGAGTCATTTTATTGCTCTGTTTCTTTAGTAGATACTCCCCAAGGTTCATGACCTATCTAGTCTAAGATTCTTGGCCACTTTAGTAGTGTTATGGTTGGTTTCTATCTCATGGAATGGGCCTTAAATTCAATTTTCAAAAAGTGGTTAGTTACTCCTATAATGTTTATACCACTATTGCACCAATCTGGATGCAAGTATTTTTAGGTGTACATGTGTTCTTTCATTAAATGAACCTTGAATTTTGTATTCATTCTTAACTGCCATTTACACTATTATAATTTTTTGAATTAAGTTCTTATTTATGGTTATACTGCTTGCAGTTTTATATAATTCCTGTACAGCAATTGTGGCAAACACTGCAATCTTGCTTCTGAAAGATACTGCCAAAATAGTCAAGTTAATATAGCACTTCTTGTTGGGGATTATTTTTTAACTAAATTGAAGAAATGACATAGGATTGGCATTTTTATCACTCAAGCCCTGGCTGTAAGCATTGCCTAAGGTATAATGAATTTAAACTAAAAAAAATTTGTACTTCCTAAAACATCAAGTATTATCTTTAGAAAGAGATGGAGGTATAGGTCTGTGGCAGAGTGGATGCCTGTTTGACATATGCAAGACCCTAGTTCAGTCCCTAGCATACACGTAAACCAGTTAAATTACTAGATACCATTCCCTTATGCAGTTTAGAATATGACAGTTAAAAGTTAATTGTTTGTATTTTGAAGTATTTTATTTTCAAGGCAATGAAAGGATAAATTACCCTATGTTGATTGGAAAATACTCCAAACATCAAAAATAGAAGCAGACAGGACATAAAGATTACCTAATCTTTTAGTTTATGCAGATTGGCATATATTGTCTGAGTCACAAATGTTATGTCTATGTTTATAACATTTTTAAAAGCCTGGTAATAGCTGTAAGCTATTTCATTTGTTGAATATCATTAATATTAATACATAATCATTGAACTAATTAATGTGTATGTGAGCAGATCACTTTTCCCTGTTCTCCTGGGGATATATATTTTAAAATTAAATGTTTCTCATTTAGTGAAATCTATTCTTTGAACATTTTTTCTTAGCTTGAAAAGAATATGCATTAGTGGTAAATTGCAATTTTTGTTTCTCTGTTTTATGTTGGGGCAGATATTTTGTTTAGAATTAATTCAAATGTATATATGATAGCATTTTCAGTAGTGTTTCACAAAAGACGAATACGATAGTGATTATAATGTGCCCATAACTACTTATCAGCACTTATTCCTCTGTTTTAGTAGCCAAATTATGTGTGTAGTGTTATAAAAACAGTAGTAGCCACAGATCCATATAAAAACATCCATAAATTAATACATTTGCCTAAGCATTGTTTTTAAAGAGCTTGTTGCTGTTCTGTGTTGTTGAAGTGAAGTCCCGTTGGTTCTTAAGGACATTAATCTGAGATAATTAAAGAAGTGAGCGAACAGAATCATCCTAGGAATATTTATTTAAATGAAGCCTTTTTGAGTTGTGACTGAGGTCCACCCTGCAACCTTTATCAACTCATGTTCTTTCACAAACACACTAGACGAAGAAACGGTTTCACAGAGCTGTATTTTGATAGAATTATCTGCTGTTGAGAGAAAATTCTTATTTTAAAGATGGTGGGTTTTATTTTTACTAAAATATGGTGTGTTGTTCTAGTTCTATGTTATTTAGTTCAACGTAAGGTAGTCAATTATTATTTTATATTAAGGGTCACAGGTAAGACACAGAAAGATGATGGTTCAGTCTACAGACCATTGCTTTCCCCCCTCATCCCTCCTTTCTGTAGTTCAGCTTCTACAGAAGGAGCAAATAGAAGGGAAGCAGCTCAGGCAGGTTTTCTTAACATGTCAGTTTCCAGTCTCTTGTCAGGAGAATTATGAGACAACATATTTTCACCGTCTGCTACAGAGCATCCCAATTAAATTAAGAGACTTAGACAGTTTTCTCTGCCAATACCAAGTGGAAGATTTTGCTTTTTCTCTGGTGTCATTACATAGAACACTGAGAACAATATAGTCAGATCTCTCCCAAATTTATTAAAAGTGATACAGTTGTATAGAATTTAAACTGAATAAATATTAAAAAGTAATTTTTCCTTATTTTGTCTGGTTCATTTCTATGCCATCATTACTTAACACCAGGATACCAAACTGACGTGCAGAGGCCGCAGACTGCTATGTGGACAAAAGCACCTAGAAAACAGAGCCTTTGCAGTTCTGTTAAGGGTGCTAAGCAGCTGTGAACCAGTAATCTTTCCCACTTTGGGCAGATGGCTTTATTTAGCATCTCACGCTGTTAAATGCTCTTTGTCCTTGAATGAAAAGGAGGACATGACCATTCCTAGGTATGGTTGAGGACAAGAGTTTTATTGTAGATAAGAGGGAGAGTGTGACAGAGGCATCGGGAAGGGTTCAGACTGACCAGCCATGAGAGGAGGGGAAGCGGGAGAGGAAGTGAAGAGAAGGGAGCAGGTAACCAGGAGAGGAGCTGAGGACCAGGAGGACGCAGGGCCCAAGTGCCAGGTTTGTACCGTTCAGAGCAGCTGTGGGAGAGGAAGTGAAGCCCAGCCTCGGACTGGAGTGCTTTAGGGTGGGGTGAAAAGGGCTTGCAGGAGCCACAGGTGCCATGTGAGCCTTTCCCAAGAGTCTTTGGGACCTGACACCTGGTGTCTGGTTTTCTTCAGTTACCTTTCAAGTACATTCTTATTTAAAACAAAGCTCACTTGTGAAATTCAGACTCTAGCCTGATGCCTGTTCTTGATCTGTCTTTTAAAAATAATAGGTTCAATATGAGTGTAATACTGGAATAACTACAAACCTATTATTATAATGGAGCTGGGTTGGGCATATTAAGATGTGAGCTATTTTTACATCAAATCCGGTTGATTTTATTTTTGTTTTGTTAAGGACAATCTGAATAATGCTTGATTTTTTGCTGACTGAAAATATAATCAAATATAAATAGGGGACGATTGTCAATTTTATTTATTTTGAATCTTAGAAGTTTATCAGTTAGTAAAAATAATGTTACATAAGGGCAATTTTATGTATTTATTTGTCATGAAAGAGAGGACTTTAACAAAGTTGTATTTCCACGTATATCACATTATATAGCCTTTATATCAATACTGATTAGAAATTCTTGCTTACAAAATGAAAAACATCTACTTCGAAGGAGAAAGTAAATTCATTCAAACAGAACAAATTTCTTCCCAGGTTAAGAAGTCTCAGGTAACCTATGACACCTATGTATTTAATTGAAGGTGTTTCTATTTATGGCCTTACAGTTGGACTAAACAGGCCTTTGATTTTAACAAAACACATTCTTTGTGTTTCTAATTTGAGATACATGTGGTTTTATTAGTTGGCTGGAAGTTTCATGGAATCCTTTCTCTCCCTAACCTCGTCTTCATCAAAGGGGAAAAAAGTGTATTTTTGATAATATTTAACAGTTACTAGAAAGTCTTTAAAGGACTCTTCCAAAAATAGACCTAAGGAGAAGTGACATTGTTTTTAATTATTGGAGGACAAGACAAGAAAGGTTAGAGATTGTGTTGACTGGACAACAAGGTTTTTCAGTCACAGAGGCTGCTCCTGTAGGGGGTTCAGCAACACCTCATATCCTGCCTTGAAACTTTCCTTGTCTGCTAAGCTCAGAGACAACTTCCCTCTCAACTTACACACTCCTCCCCTCCCCTTGAAGGCCCAACAGTCCATTTCACCTGAAGTCCGGCTCAGCACTTCTCTTTACCAAACCTGGAATGAATTATTTAAAACAAGTGTGGGAGACCAAAATCTCCTGGCTTTAATTTCTTCCAGATCATGCTGTGGCCCTGGCCATACCAAATTTATTCATTCTATTTGACCATACTGCTTTTAAATATAAATGTAAAATAAAAAGCAATAGATGTTTATTGCCAAAAACCCAGGAAGTACAGAAAATACAAAATAAAACAATAAAAATACTATATATATATATATATATATATATATATATATATAATTCCTTTTAGTCATTTTAATGTATTTTAAATTAGTAGACATTATTTCTTAGAGTAGCCATCTATAAAAACTGTACAGAAAGTAAAGATTGCACACACACACACACACACACACACACACACACACACACACACACCCCATACCCTGGGGATCTTGCATAGCCAACTTTTCCCTACTGTAAGTATTTACATTGCTGTAGTGCATTTGTTGAGATCAGAGAACCAGCTGGGCATGGTGGCCTGTGTCTTTAATCCCAGCACTCAGAAGTAGAGGCTAGTAGATCTCTGAGTTCAAACCCAACTTGGTCTACAGAGTTCCGTGAGCACCAGGACTATACAGAGAAACCCTGTCAAATATCAGAGAACTGAAACATTTATATTAGCTTTTATATATAGGTTTCTGTTGTATAGTTCTGGCTTTATCAACTGTATGATCACATGCTTCCACTATACATAATTTTGAGGAGACCATTCACTGCCCTAAAAGCACCATGCCTTCTACTTTCATCTTTCTCTCCCTCTCAAGTCTTGTCAACCATTGTCCTAGTTAGCTTCAGCTGTCAACTTGACCCAGTTTAGAGTCACCTGCGGAGAAAAATCTCAACTGAGGAATTTTCTAGATCAGATTGGCCTGTGGCCACGTTCGTGAGGGACTGACTGTCTTGATTATTTACTGAGGTGGGATGGCTTGGCCATATTGATTGATGTGGGTGGCACTATCCCTATGCAGGTCATTGGGTTATATAAATAAAAGCTAACTAAGCATGAGCTCGAACAAGCCAGAGATAGTGGTAGCAAGCAGCATCACCCTATGGTTCCTGCCTTCACTTCCTGTCATAACTTCTCGCAGTGGTAGATTGTAACCTGTGAGGTGAAGTAAACTCTTTCCTCCCCTAAACTTGTTTTCTGCAGTACTTTATCACAGCAACAGAGGAAGCTAGAACAACCACCAGTTTGTTTTATAATCTCCGTAATTTTCCTTTTCCTAGAATGCCGTATAGTTAGTCTATACATTACATGCTCCTTTGTGCCTACTCACCTTTTTGTTTTAGAGTTCCTGCACATCTCTTTTTGACTTGACAGTTTCTTTTTTATTTCTCAGTTACATTATATTGCATTCTACTTGTTTATCCAGTTATCTATTGAAGAACAGTTTAGTTGCTTCCAGTTTTTCACAATTCTTACTAAAGCAAGTATAAATATTTGTGTGAAGAATTTAAAGAGGCATCAATTTTACCTCATTTGGGTAAGTACTCAGAAATAAGATTGCATATGTTAAGACTATATTGAGCTTTGTAAGAAGCTACCAGACTTTCTTCTAAAGTGGTTGTCTTTGTCTATATGAAGTACTATAACAAAATATTACAAAATACTACAAACTAGGCGATATAACCAAGAGACAGTTCTAGAACCTGGAAGGTCTAAAATTAAGATGCCAGCAGTTTTGTTTCTTGATGATGATCCTTTCCCCAGCATGGCGTCACTTTCTTGTTTTCTCATTATCTTGTTTACTTATAGAGAATGGGAGTTCTGATGTCTTTTCCTCTTACTAAACCAGTAACCCTATCGTGGGGCCTGTATTAATGAGGGCTCTCTAGGGAGTAGATTCAATAGTGAGTGAGGAGAGAGAGTAATAAAATGGGATTTATTAGATTGGCTTCTGTGATAGGTGCTGGGTAATCTAATGATGGTAGCTTATACTTTGAAGAGGCAATGAACTTGCGAATTGCTTAATTTAGGAAGCTGGACATTTCAGCAACCCCAATCTAGGGTTGAAGGTCTGGAAACTCCCTGGAAAAATCATTGAAAGACCCATAAAACTAGAATTTGGTGACAGCAGCTTGTACATGCTGATCTGGCCTGCCAGCCTAGTGAAGTGTTTGCTCACATTCAGGGAAAACCCTTTTCTCCCAGTCTCACCCAGTCACTGTCCATCATGTCACTCCTCTCAGGGAATACCCCTACTTATGCAAAGATGCCTTTCACCAGTCCTGGAACCCTTTTAATCCAGTCAAGTTGACAACCAGGACTAGCCCATCCTTCATGAAGTTGACTCATGACTCTTGCCATGCTGAATTTCTAAATAAAGACAAGAATAAAGTCATAATTCCATCTTACATGTCATGACTATCTTTCATATAACCAGAAATGCTCCAATTCTTTCCCCAGGAATAGATGACAAAAATCTCTTCTTTTGTATTTCTACTACATGTAATTCACTTTTTGTAATTGTTCCATAGTTCTTAAACAGGTCACACTGGCCTTAAAAGTTCATAGTCTTCCTGTCAAGCTCCCAAATGCTGTGGTGATGGGCATGTGCTACCATGCCTCACTTATTTCTTGAAATCCTATTGCTTTCCTTTCATTCTTTCCATTCAGTTTTGTAAGTAGATTGTCATATCTTAAGCTTACTGATTTTTTTTTTTTTTTAAACTGGGCCATGTCTAATCCTATCTGATCTGATGAGGCCATTCAGAGTCTCTGCCATTTCAGTTATAATACTTTTGTTTGCTAACATTTTCATTTTTTCAGTTTTTATCTCCATCTATGCTACTCATCTGTTTCTGCATGTTGTCCATTTTTCCATTATAGTTCTTAAGATATTAATCATAGTTATTTTTTAAATTTCTAAACTGCTTTCTCCAAAAATCTCTGCCATGTCTGAGTTAGGTTCTGATGGTTTCTTTGTCTCTCAGAATGTGGTGTTTTAACCCTTTAGCATGGGATTTTGCTGAAAGCCAAGTGTCATGGAGCTGGATAAAAAGAAACTGAAGGAAAGGGCTTTTAGCATCGAGTTTTATGTTCATTTGACTGGAAGTCAAACGATGTTTGATGTGGACTCGGATGCAGAAGTTCTTAGGGACTCCTTTAAGGGAGGGGCGGTTCTTTTAGCTCTAGTTCTTGTTGCTGTTCCTTAGTCCTGCTGTGTGGTAGTGTGGGGAGGAAGGACACTGCAGACATGCTTAGACTTTTCTGAGCCTTAGCTCTCTTTCATTTTCCTCACGTAGCTGAGGCTTGATAAAACTGTAGTAGGCAGACGCTGTTAAAGAGTTCAGAGGACTATTAAGTACAAATTGAGTCATTATAATTCATGAAAATTTTCTGGAACTGAACAAAGTACAGTATGTCTTATTATGATGATATAATGATCACAAATAGTAATAAAAGGAATATGAAAATAAGTTTTAAAGGAAATGGTTCATTTATTTTTATATTTTATGTTATGATATATAGAAATATTCAAAGTAAGATTCTTCTAAGTGAATTTCATTATAAACTTCAAGTTAAAACCCAATGTGAAACTCACAAAATTCTAAATGCAGATAATGTTTTAGCAAGAACATCTGCAGAGTCATTTCTTCTGGCTGTGTGCTTCATGTAAAAATTAATCATAGCATCTGATACTATTTAGTAATTAAACCTTATTTTCTATAGTGTTTGTTACTCTGAATTTTTTTCCAGGAAATTGTGTCCATCTCCCTAGGAAGTCATACAGTGACATGACAAAATTGACGACACAAGAATAGTGTTTCTTTTCCTGTCATGTGCTACAGGCATATGTAGGTAGCATGTGCTCATGAAATGCTTGATGGATTTGAGGCAGGATTCCTATTTTCTGAAGTAGTGTGTGAGTGATGAGAAGGCTAGTGACATCTAGGTAGCTTTGTAAGCACTGTACGCCTTTCCTAAGTATTCAAGGTGGCGAACTGTTCTCTACAGCCAGTAAAGGTATAAGGGCAGAACCTGACTAGTACTGCTGACTGTTCTACATCTTAAAAATTGGAAAACTGGTGACATTCACAAACCTCAAAATTTACGTGTAACTGAGATTGTTATGCTGATGGTACACTCACTTCATAACCAAATGATAATTTCCTACATCAGGCTTTGGAGTCCTTGTTAAGTACACTACTTATAGATGATTAAAATTATTCATTCGTTCAATGAAGCATTTATGTTGTGCTAGTGGTGAGATAACAAAGAAGGAATTATGTCACTGAGAAGGAACAAAGCACTTGGAGAGAACTAGCTTTGGCATTTCATTCCTGCTGTTGTCTTACACTTGAGATGAAGGTGGAACTATTGTCAAGTGGCTTTGAGATAAGCCAGCTAAGCTTTTTGATAGTTAAGTGTCTCCAGTTGAGCAGCATGCTGTAAAGAGTGGAAAATAGTGGCCGTGGAGGGGAAGAAGGTTTTTGCCCAGATTCTAAAGTAAGTTATGCTGTCAGGGCTCCATATTTTCACCTTAATTAGAAATTTCATGAGAAATATAATTATCAAGTTATATAATTACAATTTTCCTATAAATTTCAAAACAATGACAAACCAAAATGTGCTTCCCGCAGTACCAGATATGCGCTGCTTGCCCTATTTTCTATGTGCGTTTTCTTCCTCCTTCCACTTTCTGATCTCTGTTGGTTAAGGTTTGTGAATTTTGCTTGGTAGCTCTTTTTATTCTGTGCGGATATCCCCTGCCCTTCCCCGGGTAAACAGAAAAGGTGCTCGTCTCTTGAGCACCATCTTACAGAATATGTCCCAGCTGTGGCACCGTTTACCACACTGGTTGTAACCTTAGCTCTGTCTCAGGGGAAGTGAGTGACTTGTGCCATGTCAGTGCAGCGGTGGTGGCAGTTGTAGTTGGTACATGAGGCCATGTCCAGCATCTCAACCTGTTCTCACAGTGGAAGCTGAGGCAGCTGGAAAAGCAGATGTTTTCTACATCTAAGATGAAAGTGATGGCTGGAGTTCCTGGTACTCTGCATGTCAGAGTACTGTGCACTTTATGGGGGCTCTCTGCTGTAGTCTGTGTTTTAGTAGGCCGAGTGCTATTTTATCAGCACTTTGTATAGCATTGGAGCACAGTGTTGTGCTAAGTTATCCTCTGCTCTATGCCACAGAATTCTTGCCTGATTTTGTTATCATTTCCTTTCTCATCTTATCTATTTATTTGTTTGTTTTGTTTATCTGTTTATTTATCTATTTATTTAAATTTTTGAGGCAGGATTTCTCTGTGTAACTCTGGTTGTTCTGGAACTCACTCTGTAGACCAGGCTGGCCTCAAACTCACAGAGATCCACCTGCCTCTGCCTCCCAAGTGCTGGAATTAAAGGTGTGTACCACCACTGCCCAGTAACATATAATTTTATTTTCTTCTCTTATAGTGTGCTTAGAATTTCTAGTTAAAATTGTGTGTGTGTGTGTGTGTGTGTGTGTGTGTGTGTATGTATGTATGTATGTATGTATGTATGTATGTATGTATGTATAAGTTAGAACACAACCAACCTCAGGTATTCCTCTGGTGCTATCCACTTTGGTGGGTGGGGGAGTAGTATCTGTAACTAGACTGATACTCTCCTAGTAACTCTCCTAGTAGATTAGGCTGGCAGGAATCTCCATAGCACTAGGATTACAAGATTAAACTCAGATCTTTATGCTTTCAAGATAAACAATGCTGGGTGGTGGTAGCACACGTCTTTAATCCCAGCACTTGGGAGGCAGAGCCAGGCAGATCTCTGTGAGTTCGAGGACAGCCTGGTCTACAGAGAGAGATCCAGGACAGGCACCAAAACTACACAGAGAAACCCTGTCTTGAAACACCCCCCCCCAAAAAAAAGAGATAATTCAGCCCAAAAATTATAAATGACTTAAATCCATCATGACATATCTCATTGCCAATTTTCCAAGTGTATTAATCGTAGAAGCAGCTATAAAATTTGGACTAAGCAGAAGGAACTTCAGCTTTCCAACAACAGTTGGAAAATTCTGACGGTATGCTTGATTACTCTAGTCACCTTTTCCAGTGATTGCAAATAAGTCCTTTCCTATGGCTGCTCACTGCATAGAGATATAACAGATAATAAAGGAATAAAGTGTGACTTTCTATGAAAAAAGGAAAGTTGGAATCTGACTCCATTTAATGAAAAAGACCCTCATCCTCCCAGGTTCCTGTTCCTCTTTTTTTTTTTTTTTTCCGTCCTGCCAATGAGAGAAGCTGCTTTAGGGTCTTTGGAATCCTTGGGGCTGGAAGGATCAAATTAGGAGAAAGTGCTAACTTAAAAACAAAAGCAAAAAACAACCAACCAAAACCACCTCTAAATTACTATCTGTGAGCTTAGAGGATCTTAATAAATAATAAAAGGACTGTTGGCAGCATCCTTTTGAAAATTTTTATTGCATTTGTTTACTTATTTATTTCATTATTGTCTAGTGTACACACAAATACACCATCATCATGCATGTGCCACAGCTCACTTGTGCCATGACGTGAGTGTGGAGATCAGAGGACAACTTACAGAAGTTAGCCTCCCTTTCTACCATCTGAGTCCTGAAAATAAAACTTAAGTCATCAGGCTTAATGGCACATGCCTTTACCCACTGAGCCATCTCATCAGCCTGGCAGTACCCATTTTATAAGTTAAGTAACCCATAGACTGCCAACCTCTAGGCATTGATATGCAGAGATATGGTGTATAGCTTTCTAAGTATCTATAGGATTAGCACCTTTATTTCAGAAAGTTAGAATGCCCACAGGGAGCCTTCTGTTTAGTGTCATGGTCGGACAAACCTCCTTGGCCTTTGTCTTTGGACACTGTCCTGTCCACCTCATTCTAAACCCAAGATAGAACATGGTTTTGTCAGCTGCTCTTCGAGTCTCCAGTCCAGAAGGACACCAAGGTCTGGAGTCCAGTTGCCTTTACAGGGCATTTCTGTTGCTAGTAAATGCAGTGAGCACCTCATCAGAATGCTTCCCAGGGTGTGATTCACTCACTGTCTTTAGAATGTTGCCAGCACTGTGCTGTGTTTCAAGTGATTGAATTTAGAACTTTTCCCTCAATTGGTTGAAGCTTTCATACTGGCAATGACAGTAGTCTTTTGAGTTGATGCCTAAGTAAAGCAGAGATAGGACTCATATGGCAGGTGACAGTGTCTTATTTTTGTTCAAAAATCGATCACTATCCACTAATGTTTTTGGAAAACAAAAGTAGCCCAGGTGTTGACTTGTTAATAGCTTATCTTTTGTATTTTAAATGAGAAGGGATCTCTGTCATTAAACCAGGATATAAATATTTATGTTGTTATTGTTATAATGCCAAAGAATAGACCTCATACTTTTTGCTTTTTATTTTTTTTTTGTAGATGGCCATATTTTTTATTCAAATAAAAATTTAGGAGTTCTCCATACAGTTAGAGGTCTCACTATAGCTAGTTAAGTGTTCAGACTTAATCTCCTTTTATTCTTGACTTCTCTGTCAAGTCTCAGTTTAGTAAGAATTAAATTTAATCTGTTGTATTTGGACATATACTCTTGAAGAAAAGAAGAAAATGTACATCCCACAGACCTAGGTAGTCTTTGTAGACATGTTAAACATTAAAAAAAAAAAAAAAAACCTTACTGAAATATGAACAGAATTTCTCAGTGCCTTAGACAACTAGCTGTTTCCGAGCAGAGCAAGAGTTTTGGTCAAGTTGGGCAGTAACATCAAATTTCCTAATATTTAAAGAGCCGAAGTTCCTACTGTTTAGCTTGATCATTTGTTGAAATATTTGGAAAGGATAAAAGCCAATACTATTTTATTGTCTGTGGTAAACAGCATGAATAAGACATGCCTTGGGTATACAGCAGTCGCTGAAATGAGAGTACTGCCATGTATTTTTCAGAGGATAGATTTTGGCAGGTCGTCTCTTCTGGACCAAACTGTAGTTGCTTCTTGAGAATTTTTTTAGCAGAATTCACTCAAAGATAAATAACATTTTAAGAACGACTATGCATTGTGTTTAGCTTTCTTGTATGTATGTGTGAGATGGATACATGTGCATGTATGTGCTGCTGCAATACTAACCAAAGGTCAGTATGAGATGCTCCACAATCATTCTTCAATCTTTGTCCATCTTTTTTTGTTTTGTTTTGTTTTGTTTTATTTGAGATTGGGACTTTCATTGAATCTACAGCTAGCAGATTCTTCTAGACTAGCTGGCCAACAAGCCTCAGCTCTTTACCTATCTGCCTCTCCAGTACTGCAGGCGTGAGGCGTGTGCAATGCACAGCTTTTTACCTAGGTGCTGGGGATGTGAACTTAGGTCCTCATATTTGCCCAGCAAGCACTTTACTTACTAAGCCATCTCTCCAGACCATGGTGTTTAGATTTCCAGGTGCTGCATCTCATTTCATTCTTCAAACAATTTGGTAATATATCATTGATAATAATAACTATTTCTGTCCCGATGTGCATTACTAATGCCATTTTCTAGATGAAGAAACTAGAATGAAGTTAAATATATACCATGTGAGGTCACACAACTGTTACATGATAAAGGATTAAACATCAGTGTTTGTGATTGCAGTGTTTCTACTCTTGATCACTGTGTGTCACTGTTAGAGTCCTGGATCCATGTAAATTGACATTTTCCTCAGCACGTTTTCCTTGATCCCTCTCCCTCTTCTAGACACTAGAATGCAGGAAGTCTGTGATGACATCTAGCAGTTATACCATTCAAAGTAACTTCCACAAATGAGGCAGGGTAGAAAGTGAAGGAAAGTGAATGTGACATGAGAAGGAAAAGATGTCCCCCAACCCCAGGATCAGTTGTATGTTTCTCACAGGCTAAGAATCAAGAAGTTTTACACAACTGGGTGGTGTGTGGGGAGAATCACCAAGAAGAGTGTCTGTGTAAAGACTCCTTTTTCTTGAGATACATCTCAAGAGTGTTAAAACAGCAAATGAGCCATGGCCTGCTTATGTCCAAACTGCATGTGATTTTGAGTTGAGTGTTACCAGCACACTCCCTCATCTTTAAACACAACAATATACCTCCTTAGTTCATTACAGAGGACATTCTTAAAGATCAGAAAATGAAGTAAACAAGCTAATATGTTTTTACTTAATTTTAAACTTTGCTTGATCTTCGAAACTAGTTGTGAACTAATGTAACTTCAAAAGTATTATTCTTAGAATCTCCCCTCCCTCCCTCTCTTCCTCCCCTCACACTTAAATCTGAGTGTGTACTATCACTTATCCTTATTTATAAACCTGATTTTGCTTCACACTGACTCATCTGGAAATGCTTTTCTGCTATCTAAGTCAAGATCTGGGCAAGACCTGAATGGAGATCCTTGAGGGAGAACTCCTTGAGGGAGAACTCCTCTGAGGGAGAACTCCTTGAGGGAGAACTCGTCGGCATTACAGCCAGCAGCATTAGCCTGAATCTCCCACTGCTGGTAACAGGAAGGGAAGATGAAAGCCTCACTCTGTCTGTTTGCCTATAGAGGTAGTGAAAGAAACTTCTTTTTGAGGCTTGAATCTAGGAGGCAGACACCTATTCTAACCACTAAAAGGATGCTGATAATCTCTTTCCCTCAAGCAAAATATATATCCCATGTTTTTCTCAAGCCTTCTGAAGACTTCTCTTGCGGTTCTCAGTCTTATGAGTTTTGATTTAAGAAAGACCCTGCCCCCAAGGGGTAGGGAATGTGTAATTAACAGTATGAGTGTTAAAAAGCTACGTGGAAACCTTATTTTATATAAACCTATTATACTAGAAACGCATATACAGAAAAAGATTGTAAGAGCCAGAGGTCTGGGAGGACCAGAGAAAAACTGTCTTGTGGATGTGACAGGACCAGTGTACTCATGAACTCATAACAGCTGTAGTTGCCTGTACAAGATCCAGACAGTCAATATTCTGGCATGGGGGTGGTGGTGGAAGGGGCTCACATGTCTTCACTCCTAATTGAGGGATTATTGATAACTTCTGAGGGAGGGAAGAGTCAGTTTTCTTTTTTCTTTTTTTTTTTTTTTAAGGGGTGGGGTAGTGGTTCAGAAAATGTTTTTTGAGAAAGGGGGAATGAAACAATGCTTTTGAAAATACATTTTAAATTAAAATATAATTATGTTGCTTTCCCCCTTCTCTTTCCTTCCTCTAGCCCCTCCCTCTAACTCCTTGCATGTCCCTTCTTAAATCAGTATCCTTTTTTCATTGATACTATTACTCACACACACACACACACACACACACACACACACACACACACACACACGATAAATATCTAAATACAACCTGATGAGTCTATTTATGTTGTACATTTGCCTATGGTTTAATGTTGGTGTTAGATAACCAATTAGGAGACTCATAATTAAGAGAAGCTAATTCTCCCTCCCTTGGCATTAATTAGTTTCCTATGGTTCTTTGTGTAAGGGTGGGACCACATGAGATTTTTTCCCCCTTTCATATTGACTATCTATTGATACTGTCATTGTTTGGGTCTTGTTTATACAGCCATCTTTAGGAGACACTGTTTCACAGCAGCTATACACTAACTCTTAAAATCAGTTTTCTGTAAGATTGTGGCAACTGGTAGGTTCACCACACTCCACTTGATAGCTCCACATTCATGAGTACATGGGCAGCACAAATTGGACTTGGTAGGTTATTTTAAAAAATAAAAAAGAGGGCATAAACTTGGAAGAGGATGTGAAGGTGAGGCATGGATCTAGGAGGAATGGGGATAAATATGATCAAAATACATTGTATGAAATTCTCAAAGAATTAATAAACATATTGTAATTTTTTAGGTGTTGGGGGGAAGGTTTGGCTGTCCTGGAACTCCCTCGTAGACCCAGCTATCCTCGAATTCACGGAGGCCTGCCTCTACCTCCCAAGTGCTGGGATTAAAGGCATGAGCCACTCCCACCCAACCTACATACTATATTTTTAAAAAGAAAAAGCCCCCTCTAAATTTTGCAAATCTCTAAAGTAGCATTTATACCTGTCATCCCAAATCCTCTACCCTTAACATCAGAACCCATTCATTCATGGTATATGTTAAGCTGCTAAGCCTTTTCTCCAGAGTCTAGCTGTGAAGAGCATCCCTTTCAAAGAGGCATGCTTCCAGAAGAGGGATGCACTAAGAAGTAAGTAGTTTCTGTCCTTAACAGAAATAATGGCTTTATAAAACAGAGTCCTAGAGAAGAGGTGCATTATAGTCTGCTGCTTTAACAAAATACTGTAAGACTTGGTGGAATTAAAGCAACCGAGTCTTAACTTCTCACCATCCTGGAGACTACAAAATCAGAAATCAAAGTGCCTGTAGATATTTTGTCAGGTTCAGTTCTGCTTGAATGAGAATGGCCCCCTTAGACTCACAGTTGAACACTTGGTCCCCAGTTGGTAGACCTGCTTGGGAAGGATTAGGAAATGTGGCCTCATTGGAGGAGATATGGCCTCATTGGAGGAGATATGTCACTGGGAACAGGCTTTGAGGTTTCAAAAGCCACGTGACATTCCCATTGCACTCTCTGCCACCTGCTTGCAGTTCCAGATGTGGGCTCTCAGCTGTTCCTGCCACCGTCCTTCACTTTGGCCTCATGGACTCAAACCCTCTGGAACTGTAAATCCAATTGAACAGTTTCTTGTGAGTTGCCGTGGTCATGGTGTTTCCTCACAGCAATAGAAAAGTAACTAAAACTGTTGCTAGAGTTTTCCCCTGTCCTGCCTGGCCCACAGTCAGGACAGATCTCTCTCACCCACCAGGCCCACAGCTGTTCAAACCCAACCAAGTAAGCACACAGAGACTTATATTTCTTATAAACTGCATGGCCAAGGCAGGCTTCTTGCTAACTGTTCTTATATCTTAAATCAAGCCATTTCTATTAATCTATAAGTTGCCATGTGGCTCGTGACTTACCGGTATCTTAACATCTTCTCATGGCAGTGTCTGGCAGCATCTCTCTGCCTCAGCCTCCCACTTCCCAGCATTCTCCTCTCTCCTTGTCCTGCCAATACTTCCTGCCTGGCTACTGGCCAATCAATGTTTTTTTTGTTTGTTTTGTTTTAATTAACCAATCAGAGCAACACATTTAACATACAGAACATCTCACAGCATAAAACAGTATCTTTTTGCCGTGTCCTCACATGATGGAAAAGATAAACAAGTGACATCAAGTGGGTTTCTTTTATAAGGATACTAATATTGAGGGTTAGAATTTCAGTGTTGGAATCATTCCTAGACTAGTGTCATGGAGCTGTTCCCCTATTTAGATCTTAACAAACATTTAGACCATAATCTTATAGAGGCAGTCTTAAAATATATAGAGGCAGTCTTAAAAATGAGTCCCTCACCTAAACAGTAGTGATCACTGGTGGTTTGGGTTGAACTAAGCTGTCCATTGTATAAAGAACAGGCTAGTTGATGCTGATTGCTCACAAGTGAGTAGTATTGTTAACTTCTGTATGGATTATCGACATAGACCATCCTCTTGCTGGAAGGTTGACTCTATTTTCTTCAAAGTAGTCAGGTCTCAACAGACTGGTCAGAGGCTCTGTTTGCAAATCATTTCCATTTTAAATGTTGCTTCAAAATGGTCGCTGATTGACATCCCCCCCTCCAGTGCACAAATGTACCTTTTTCACCACAGCTTTGACAGTGTATATTAATCCTCCTCCATGTTTTTGCTAGCAGCCATCCTAATGTAGTTTTCATTTGGACTTTATTGTTGATTAGAGATGGTGAACACTTTTCTTTATAGTTGTCTATTTATACTTCTTTTTAGAAATCCATTAGATTCATTGCTTGTTTTTTAAAATTAGATTTTGTTTTCATACTTTTCAGTGTTTGAATTCTGTGTATTTTAGAGATTAGCCCCTTATTAGTTGTGTGGTTTGTAACATTTTTCCTTGACTTTGGGTTTTCTCTTCATTGAGTTGTTAGTTTTGCTATGCAGAAGCATTTTAGTTTGCTACAATCCTATTTGTGTGTTTTTGGTTTTATTGCCTGTGGTTCGGAAGTCTCATCCTTAAATCATGGCTGGGCCAGTGTTGCAGAGTTTTCCTGTTGTAACGTATTGTTTCTGATTTTATGTTTTTCTTTATCCATTTTGAGCCCATTTGTGTATGGTATGTGAGTCCATTTTCGTTTTCCTGTATGCTAATATCTACTTTTCTTAAAACCATTTACAAAAGAGATACCTATGTGTGCTCTGGGTACCTTGACTGAGATCAACTGTCTGTAAACCCTCAACTTTCATTGGCCACCGTGTCTATTTCATGCCAGCACTATTCGGCTTTGATTACAAAAACATTGTAACACACTAGGAAATCCAATGTAATGCCTTCCGTTCCTGCCCCTTCTTTTTGAGGATCGCATTGGCTGTTTAGCCTGTTTGCATAGTTGCATACAAATTGTTTTTCTGTTTCTTTGAAAAATGACTTTAGAATTGAAATATGAAATATATTGCTATAGATCACTTTGGGTACTATGAATATTTTAACATTAAATTTTCTAGCCTATGTATATGGGCTGTCTTTCCATTTATTTGTGTCTTCAGTTTCTTTCATTGTTGTTGTTATAATTTTCAATATTTCTGTATTTCATCACATTGTTTAAATTTACCCTAAGTATTTAAAGGGTTTTTTGGTGTGTGTGCTATTGTACATAGGATTATTTTCTTAATTTCTTTTCAGATAGTTTATTGGTAATATTTAAAAGTATTACTAATTTCTACAACTTTACTGAGTTTATTAATTCTTACACTGAAATAATCCAGAAATAGAAAGATCTCATGTATACATAGAATCTGCAAAAAACTGATGTCAGAGAGACATAAGAAGGTGGTGTCTAGGAGCTGAGGGAATTAAAAAAGGGCAGCTCTTGAAAGAGGGCAAAATTTCATTTACGTTGGAAGAAAAACTTTAGTGACGTATTGCTAGGTGACCATGGTTGGTGATAATATACAGTCCCCTTGGTATTCATAGGCTGCAGGAGACACCAAAACCCTCAAATCCATAGATGCTTGAGCCCCTACATACAACCTACACTTTGCTAGATTACTTACAATGCAGAGATGCAAAGGGAAATCACTTCTCACCCTTTAAAACATAATTCAGAAATAAATAAGCCCTTTCTAATAATCTCCCTCTAACAGAAACCTGGCTGGGCTCAGAACTTCCAGTAAGCAACAGTACCCCCACATCAAATTTAGTAGCATGGCTTGAATTTCAGTAGATTCATCATTATGGCTAATATCTATAAAATTCAATCACTTAGTATTTTAAAATGTGTGTGCGCATGTGCACATATATGTATGCATGCATGCGTGTAATTACTGATGAAACTAAGTTTTAATCCTTACTAGTTGTAAATTACTTGTGGTAATTTTTTTGATATTTGCCAGAGTCTTTGTGAAAGCACATTTGCTAGTGGTGATGTTTTATTTATTTTTCTTACACTGTAAACAGTCCAATTTCAGTGAGATTTAGAACTGGAAATCTTGTAGTTTTTGCTTGGTGAAGCATGTCATCATTTTATATTCTAACTATACAGTGTTTGGTTTATAATGTTCCTCAAATATTTGAATATAGTTCCACAATATTTGAACAAGTTAATGAATTAATGAAGGTAAGAACAAAGAATCAACAGAGTATACTGCTCTAGCTGGAAGGTGTAGATACAGTTTCATTCCATTCTAGAAGTTGTCAGTAGGGCTAGCAACAAAGCAATTGAGGAGGTGGTGCCTTCAGGGGATAATGTGTTCTTACTATGAAATTTAAGCTACTTAGGCTGAACATTTGGAATAACCTTGTTAGAAGAAGTAACAAAGGACAGCCCTACTGATTCTGCTCTTATGTAGCTATATATGTTTATGGGTATGGATGAGACTGAGTGCTGCTGCTTTCTTTCTTCTTTTTTTTTTCTTCCTTTCTTCTGCTAAGCCCAATGGCAATGCCATTTAAAGATATTTTATTGTATAGCCCATGCTGGCTTTGAACTCGGGACCTCCTAAGTGCTGAGATAATAAGCCTACACTATGTATGCCCAGTACTGAGACTTCCTTCCTTCCTCTGTGTTTGTTTTCCACTAAAAGTAACCACCTTTTCCCTTCCTCTTTCATTCCGTGTTTTTCCTTTTGATCGTGTCTTACCTCTGGTCATTCCCATATCTGGGAAAGCACCAATGACTTCCTTGTCTTAGGGAAGACTGGCACAGGTTAATTTAAAATGCATCTCATTCTTTCCCCTCAAACTCCTAATTGTAGTTTCTCTTCTGAAAAAGGTGCCCACTTCTCTCTTAGCTGGCATACTAGATGAGCTGCAATGCTGATGTTAAATTTTTTACTACTATTCATTCATTCATACTTCAAATGCAATATTTTAAAGACTGTTCTCAAAATCTTGAAATGACTTTACATACCAGAGAAGTAGAATATTACCAAGATTTTAAATCTTAGCTGTACTAAGCTGATTTTAAAGTATGTGTGCAGTTAGCTTTATTAGCTGTGTTCCAGATAATTTATTTTAAAATATTTTATTTATATATGTTAAATATATAATATAATATGATATGACATAATGTATATATATACATGCATATATACAGAAATAGACTTTCATAATGGTGAATACATTTTCAACATATTGTATGCTTATTCTTTACAAGTGTATTGTTTCCTTAATTGTCCCGTGATTATGACCACATTTTAACTGGAATTATTTTGTATATTTATGCTACTATTTTCTATTATTAAAATTGTAACTCAGTATAATTTTTTTTCTGTGTAGTATTTTGGTCTTGTAGTTATTACTGAGTGATCTTTAATGTGTAAACTCTGAGGATACTGTCTGTCAATTGTGGTTTATTTTTTACCATTACATTATAAATTTAGTAGGACAGAAAAAACAATGGTGAATTCAAGATGAATTCTGAAAGCAATCATCTGTAAAATGATTTTCTAATCTCTGAACTTTACTATTGAGATAAATAGGAACAAGTTTCTGTTATTATCATAATTGGATATATAGTAAGTCTAATTTAGCCAAGAAAAATATTTTTAGTTGTCTATTGTTTTTCTATAAAAGATACAGATGGCTTGATTTATAATTGCAATCCTTTGTTATTTCTAGTGTCTGAGAGAAAAAAAAAATGCAAAAGCCATTTGCTATAATGACAAGCTAGAAGTTGGAGGTACTTATTGTATAATTCCAAAGCAGTAATAACAAAACAAACAAAAAAACATGAACTTGGTAGCTGATTGTGTCTGTCAACCACATGGCTGTCACATGCTTAGGATGCTGGTTACCATCCTAACTTGAGTACAAAGTGATAATGTGGCAGCACAGTGGGAATTTTTAGAAAGGCCATGGACTTGAGAGGAATGTTCAGCTCTCTCACTTCTTGCTCTGGTACATTAGGCAGATGTTTTGACCTCCTGTATAAAGTGAAAACTGTAATGCTTCCTTAGAGTTGCTATGAAGATACAAGTACTCTGAGTGGGTTCTGTTGCATGGTAGGTGGATGAGGAGTGTAGTATAGTGACCGTGTGTTTTGATGTTCCGTTAGGTGAAGTAAAGGACAAAAATGTTCAAGTGGTCGAGCTCCCCATTGTAGACAGCCTCCATCCTCGTCCTCCTTATTTGCCCCTGGCTGTACCAGAAGACCTTGCAGATCGACTCCTAAGAGTCCATGGTGATCCTGCAGTGTGGTGGGTGTCCCAGTTTGTCAAATACTTGATCCGTCCACAACCTTGGCTGGAAAAGGAAATAGAAGAAGCCACCAAGAAGCTTGGCTTCAAACATCCAGTTATTGGGTAAGAATCTGCACCCCCCCCACAACAGTAATATGTAGCAGTAGTTGTATGTGTTTACCTTTTACTGTAAATTTTATATAATTTAATAGTCTAGTCCCAGCAAAGAACAAAGGTTCTAAAACTTAAGAGACTGTTCTCCCTTTGTTCACTTGGGGCAGCAGAACAAATGGTGCAGTGTGCCCTTCTGCTGGCTCAGATGCCTGTCTGTTGTCTCAGATGCCCCTCTGCTGGCTCAGATGTCGTGTCCTTCCTTTGTTTTTTCCTCTCACTTTTTATGAAGCTCCTCTGTTTTATTTTCATATTTCCAACTCCACATCTTTCTCCATCTCTTAATCTTTATATGTAGAGTAGTTACTGACCCCTATTCTAAATGTTAGAGCTAAAGAAAGTACATAGTGAAATCAGAATATTAAATAGTGTTCATCTCCTGAAACTTCATTGAAATTCAGTGTGGCAAATTCTCCCTGCCCCACTTCATTTGTATAGAGCACATGAAACAAGTCCAATTTCCTGAAAGAAACAGTGATTAAGAAGAATGTCGGAAAGAAAAGATGACTAAATAAATATTCCTGTGGTCAAATTCACATCTGGACTATAGTCTGGGATGCAAAGGAAACAGGAGCATGAAGATGGCCCAGTTCCCTCAGATTCAAGGTCCAACCCTGTCTTGGGCAGCACTAAGATGCAGGAGAGTACCAGGGAGTCAGTGACTTAGCCATTTTGGGACAGTGTAAGTCTGCGTCCCTCACACTTTAACATTGTGACTTTTCTTCAATACAAAAACATGAGATCTATGTCTGTTTACATTTGATTAAGAAAAATACAACAAAAAGTCTGTAATGGCTTGATGAACATAAAATAGCCAACATCTTTTAAAGGCTTGCCTGTCTTAAACTGTAGGAGAAGTTCATCCGGGTCTCTGCCTCCCTGATGACTTTAAATTCTCTGAACTAAAGTGGTCGTAACTCTACAGGGGAAAGTGAAAGAAAAATTAATCAATAAACCCTGGCATCAGATTGTTACAAGCAGTATCTTTAAGCTGTGAATCTTGTTATGATTTTGGTCTCAAAAACCTTAAAACTTAAATCTGTTTTAAAATTTAAATCTGCTGATGACACATTCCCATATATTCTTGGATATGCAAATTACTTTTTCTGTAAGAAAGTGTTTCTCAAAACCTTTACTTAACTTTTGTATTGCCCTGTACTATTGAACATGCAACTATATTAAAGTATTTATGAAGTGTTTTGAAATGATTTCATATTTTCTAAGGTGAGAATAAATAAAAAATTGGCTTAACATGCCCCCAGTGCCACCATGACTGGGGTACTGATTGAGTACCGGTACGTTACCAGTGCGCTCTCCACTTCTCCCCAGAGTCCATGTCAGGCGCACTGACAAAGTGGGGACAGAAGCAGCCTTCCATCCTATTGAGGAGTACATGGTACACGTTGAAGAACACTTCCAGCTTCTCTCGCGCAGAATGCAAGTGGATAAAAAAAGAGTGTATCTGGCCACTGATGACCCTTCTTTGTTAAAGGAGGCAAAGACCAAGTAAGTTAGACCGACTAGTGGTTCTGTAGTGGGATTACCCCTTGTAGTAGAAGAGAATCCTTAATTCTGGGAACTTGTGATTCTTGTTGTTGCTAACTAATGGGTTCCAAAATTCGAAGACTGCACGAGCAAATATTAACCTAATCAAGTCGTTCCTTACCAGCCACATCTGATGTAGTGCAATAAGAAATCTAAAACAAATGACTGCCGACGTGTGCAGCACCACCCGCAGTCATCGTTAGACACATTACCACACTTCTTAGTACCAAAGTCTGTTTTAACATACTAGAGTCACCATAACAAAATTTCATAGACCGGGGCTTAAGTGACGGAAGTCTATGTCTCACTGTTCTGAAGACTTGGGACATTCCAGATCAAGGCGCTAGTGAAGTCAGTTTTGCTCTGAAGTTTCTTAGTTTACAGGTAGTCACCATCCAGTCATGATACACTGTGTTGTTAAGGAATTCCCATTCTAGGGATGGAATAGACCATTAGAATGTGGTGTGAGTAGTACTACTATGGGATTAGCAGAGTATTAAGGAGCACATAGACAAAGCCTTGAGCCAAACTGGAAATTTCTTCTCAGGAGATATGGGTCAATAAAGTAAATAAAATATTTAAGTTTGGATGAAAGTAGAGGAAGAGAGAAAAATGTAGTCTTAGCTTTGTTCAGATGCCATCTCCTCCAGAAATCACCGCTAAGCCTTTGGGTTGTATCCCTCCTCTGCATAGTGTGGGTGTATGGTTGAATACTGTGCATTTCTCTCTCCTTCAGCACATTATATACACTTTTGGTGGGAATTCCTAGCTATGGTATAGGCCCAGCAAATACTGAATTGTTTACTGAAACAATTTGAAAGCATTTTGTTAGCAATTAATCGTTTAAATTGTTTTTCTATTTATTATACTGCTTGATCTCTTTGTTCCATTAGTTGGAGGTGGGAAAAAGAAAAGTTTAGAGTTAGGGCCTAAAAGACAGCTATTTTTGCAAGTCATTGAGCACACATAGCCAGGAAACCCATCAGCCAAACAAGACTAAGTTAATATAAGAGTGACCATTGAGCACATGCATTAAAGCATTCATTGTTCAATTTAATATGTGTATATACCAGAGAAACAAGCAGTAATAGTTCACCATGCTCATTCATTTTTAGCACTAGACTCAGTTTGTTACTTGGTTAAAGAAGGATATTAATGTTGTCGGTTCTTTGACTTGTTCTTGAATGCATCACACACTTCTTTTTCCCTTGATTGGCAAAATAGTTCATGTCCATTAAAAAATACGGATGTTCATAAATATGAAAACAAAGGAGAAATACTACCCCACAATCCCATTACCAGTGATAGCCATCATTTAAACAATGGCATTTTCCTCCCGGAAATTTATATAGTCGCTTTTTTTGTTTTTATTTTTTGAGATGGAGTCTCATGTGGCCTAGGCTGGCCTCAAGTTCACTATGTAACTGAGGATGACCTTGAATTTCTAGTTCTCCTGCTTCTATCCCAGGCACTAGAATTACAAGCCTGTGCCATCTCATGCAGTTTCTGTCTTACTGGGGATCAAATCCAGGGCTTCAGGCATGCCAAGCAAACACTCTACCAACTGATTACATCCCAGCCTTAGTCACTTTTTTTTTTTTTTTTGAAGTTTTTCAAGACAATTTGCCTGTGTATTCCTGGCTGTCCTGTAGACCAGCCCAGCCTCAAATTGAGAGATTTACCTGCCTCTGCCTCCCAAGTGCTGGGATTAAAGAAGTACACCACCACTATTTGTTTGGTTGTTTTTTATTATATTTTTTATATTCAGGAATTGGTACAGTTTAATCTATTTTTTAGCTTAATATAACATTAGATCCATCTTCTTAGGTCCCTTAAAAGGTCTATTTATTTATTTATAACTAACAGTTATGTATGCTTGGGGTGCAGAGTGATACTCTGAACTATTTATATAACATATTCATTGTAGAAAGAGTCAAACTAGCACCCATTACCTTACCAATATGTGTGTGTGTGTGTGTGTGTGTGTGTGTGTGTGTGTGTGTGTGTGTGTTTATGAGATGCAAATGTTAAAACCTGTTCTAGCAGTTTTGAAGCACACATTGTTATTAACTGGGTTACCTTGAGGTGCACAGCTCATTAAAATTTAGTCTGCAGCCTGAAACTTTGGTCAACAGTCCCCCTACCCCATCCTTCCCCCTTTGACTTTTAGTAGCCACCTTTTTACCTTTTGTTTCCATAAAACTGACATTCTGGATTCAACTTAAGATTGATAGTATATAATATTTGCCTTTATTAGCAATATGCCCTTGGTTTTATTTCTATGTTGTCAAAAATGACAATTTCCTTTTTAAGGAGACATGTATATGTATATATGTATGTATGTATATATTTACATATATGTATATATGGGGGAGAGAGATTGAGATTGAGAGATTTTCTTTATTTGTCCGCTGATGGGTATCTAAAGTGTTTCCATATCTTGGCTCCTGAAATGAACATGAGAATAGAGAGATGTGTTTACTGATTTGTTATTTTGTATGTGTGCCCTATGATGAGATTGTTGGATTGTATGGTGTTAATTCTGAGAGAGCTTTATACATTAAGGTCAGCCCTTGTTGATGCCCTCCCCACAGTGTGCAAGGATCCCTTTGTCCCACTGCTTGACTGACACTTGTTCCCTCTGTCTTTTTGTTAACAGACATTGTGAAGAGTATGAGGTGACATCTCATTATGGTTTTCCTTTGTGTTTTCCTGGTGCTCAGAGATGCTGAGCACTTTTTGTATTCTTTTCCATATATAGTTTAAAAATTAATACCTTATCAGGTACATGGCCTGTGTGTGTTTTCTTCATCACTGGGCTGCCTCTGCAGTGTGTTGTTTGCTTTGCAGGAGGTTTTATTTTGAAGAATCCTACTTGCTGTTTTTGTTGCCTGTGGTTTTAGAGCCCTGTCCTAAGACATCGTTCCCAAATCGGCATCACAGCGCTTTTTCCCAGTGTCATCTCAGTAACGTGTAGTTTCCAGTCTACACTGAGTTCTTTTATAAACATTTTGAGTTAGGTTTCTTTTGCTTTTAACAAGGGTCTCTTTTCATTTTTCTGTCTGTAGATATCCAGTTTCCTAACATTAAACTTACTAGACAAACAGTCCTTTCTCTATTGGATGTTCTTGGAAAATCGGGGTATAGATACTTTGGTTTATTTTGGAGTTTTCCATTTCACTGGTCATTGTGTCTGTTTTTATGCCAAAACCACATTATTCTGATTATAACAACTGTGCAATATACTTTGAAATCAAGGAGTATCAGAATTTGGGAGTTTTTGCTAAGATTGCTTTGGACTTTAGATCTTTTCTGGTTCTATATAAATTGTAGGCTGTTTTCTACCACTCTGGAAAATGACATTGGAATTTTGATGGGAATTGCATGGAATCTGCTGGTCACTTTGAGTAAAGAATTTTTTAACAATATTATTGAGATTTGCAACTTTTAGGTTTTAGTATCGTTATTCAGTATTTTGTGCTTTTTAGCAACTAGATCTTTCTCACCTATTAGGTTAATTTTACTCTCAAGTATTTTATTGGGTGCTATTACAGATAGTATTGGCTTCTTAATTTCATTTTGGAGTAGTTTGTTAGCATATATAAATACTAGTGGTTTGATTGCTTGTTTGTTTGTATTTTTATTTTATAACCAACAACCTACAACTTTAATAGATGTATCAATCAGTTTTAAAACTTTAGTGGCCACTTAGGGTTTCCTAATTATAAGACCATGCTTTCAGCAAACAGATATCTCACATATTCCTTTCCTGTTTGAATACCTCTGTTGTTAGTGGGGGGAGAATGTCTACCAGTAGTAACGCAGACTGGCCTCAAATTTGTAATTCTCCTCACTTAGCCTATTTTTTTATTTATTGTCTTAGAGAAAAGTTGTCACCCTTCCACTATTCGGTGTGATATCATTTGTGGACTTGTTATATATGGCCTGTATTATATTGTTATATATTCCTTCTTATGCTTTGTGAAAGCCTTGCCATGAACAGATGTTGGATCTTGTCAATGCTTCACCTGTATCAATTGTGATAGTCATGTGGGGTTTTTAATTGTTGTTGCTCTTCCTTCTGTTACTTCGATGGATCATGTTTACTGACTGTTGTATGGTAGTCCACCTTCGCATCCTTAGGACAAATCTCATTTGATGATGTTTTTTAAATGCACTGTTGAATTTAATTTGCTAGTATTTTATAGACGTTTTTGTATCTCTGTTGATCAGGAGTACTGCTGTGTAATTTTCTTGTAATGACTTTAGTGGCTTTACTCTTAGGATATTGCTAGCCTCATAAAATATGTAGGAGAAATACCAGCTGTGGTAGCATAAACCTGTGTGGCAGTCAGAAGCTAAGGATGGAGGTGTGTGCATTCCAGGCTATCTGGGTTTTGTGACAATTCTCTGTCTCAAGACAAATAAAAGAGTTGGAAAGTTGGTATTCTATTTATTAATATTTGGTAGAATTTAGCCATGAACTTTGATGGCAGACTTTTTATTACTGACTAAGTGTCCTACTTGGTATTGTTCTGTTCAGATTCTCCACTTTTCCTTAGTTAGTCTTGGAGAGTTGATGTTTTTAAAAATTCATCCATTTCTCTTAGGTTACCCAATTTGTTCATAATAATATCCATAGTATTTCTATTAATGGTGTCAGTTTATTATTACTATTATTATTGTTATTATTATTAATTATGTGTATATGGTGTGTGTGTTTAAACACTCCTGTGCTACAGCTTCCATGTGGCGGTCAGAGGACCGTTTCCACCTAAACATGGCTTTCTATGATCTAACTCAGGTTGTCAGGCTTTTGAGCCAAGCTCCTTTGTTCACTGAGAAGTCTCACTAGGCAGTTTTATGTTTCCTCTTCCCTAAATTCTTTTGAATTTCCTTTTGTTTCTTCATAAGTCTAAAAGGTTTGTTGATTTTATCTTTTCAAGAACTCAAACTAACATATATGACCTATCAATCATTTTTCTAAAAACTTCTATTTTGTTTATGTCTATGTCTTGGTTTGTTCTTTGTCTCATTTCTTGAGCTACAACATGAGCTTGTCTGTTTGAGGGTTTTCCTCTGTGTTGGTGTGGTTTATTGCTATGAACTTCCCTCTCAGGACTGCTTTGGCTGCATCTGGTCATTTTACCCTTCTGTGTTCCCGTGTTTGCCTCAAGATATTTTGACTTCTTTGACCCATCATTTCAAGAGTATTTTGTTTAATTTGTACATATTTGTGAGTTTTACAAGACTGCTTCTGTGACTGATTTCTAACTAAATAACATTATAAGCAGAAAAAAATTATTCTTGTTTTATATCCAATGTATGCTTTCTTCAGAAGAATGTTTTGTGTACGTTTGAGAAGAACATATGTATTCTGTTGCTTTTGAACAGAAGACACTGTAAACTTACTAGGTCAATTTGGTCTGAAGCATAGTCCAAGTCCATGTTCTGTGTTGTTTAAGATTTTTTTTATGTGGGGATGTGTGTGTGTGTGTGTGTGTGTGTGTGTGTGTGTACACAAAATATGTATGGGTTCCCACAGAGCCTGGAAGAATGTGTTAGATTCCCTATAGATGGAGTTACAGGCAGTTGTGAGTTACCTGGTGTGAGTGTGGAAACTAAACTTGGGTCCTCTGGAGGAGCTGCAAATGCTTTTAACAACTGACTCGTCTCTCCAGCCCTCCAAGTTTTTCTTTTTTTTTTTTTTATTTAATTTTTTCTGTCTAGAACTTTCCAGTGTTGAATGAGGAGTATGAAGTTGCAATGTCTCTCCCTCTGATCTTTGATGTTACTATGTGTATTTAGTTGATCTAATATTTATCATTATAAGTTTATAATTTTAATAAATTATATAAATTTAATTTTAATATATTCACAATTTATAATAATTATAGTTGCTTTGGTTCAGTTGAGACAATAATTTGCTATGTAGCCCAGACTGGCCTTGAATTCCCAGTGTTTCTGCCTTAGCCTCTGGTGCTGGGATTGTGTGTACATGCCACTATGACTACTTGTACAGTTGTTACAACCTCTCAAGAACTGACATCATTTTATGTTGAGCTGTTTCTCTTGAAGTCTCAGCTGATCAAGTGTAGGTGCTGCTGCTTTGTGTTGGTCTCCATTTGCTTGGAACATCTTTCCCCAGACCTTATTTCAGTCTTCGGGTGTCCCATGATGATGGATCAACACCGTGTTTAATGACTATATACCCGCTGTGAATCTGCCATTGACTTGAGCAAGAATTTTCCTAAAACTGGGTAGTTAGGTTATTTCCAGTGTTTTACTCTTATAAATAATGACACAAAGTATGTCTAAAATAACTGTTTTATTTCCTCAAGCTGGGTTTCCAGACTTTGAACTATTTAGATAAAAGGGTATAAACATTTTACAGCCTTGGTCCAGTCCCACACATGACATTTTTATGCTGAGCAACAAGATACAATTGGAAGTATCTCCTTTATTGTGGGAATATGAAACCTGTATTTCGTCTTTGTACTCAGCACCTTTAACCCCTCTTGGTAGTGGTCTAGGCAGCAGTTTTCTCTGTGTTCTATTATAAATTCACTGGTAACACTTCATGCCTATGCTTCCTCTTTGGAAATCCTTTCCTTTTAATTTCTCAAGTCATTTCTGATATATTAATCAGAAATTTGACTGTCATTTCTCATTCTTTTACTTAAACATTTCCACTTTGAATTAACTCTTTAGACCTCTTGTGATGGGTTTTGATACCTAAGCAAATCATAAAACCTCTGCTGTTCCACTTTATAAGAGAGCAAAAGCATTCATTTATCCAGCAACAGATATATCAGGTCCAGAGTAATATTGTAAGAACTTTCTGCTTTAAGGTTAGATGAACATTTAAATCTCAGTGACTCGTGGACTTCACACTGTAGGAAGAGAAGCCATCTTCTAGGTAGTCTATCTGAAAAGGCCGTCAAGAAAGCACTGCCCATCTAGCTCTACGGAATCACTTGGCATTACACCTCAGGTTTCTTTAGTCCACGAGGTCTTATCACTGGCTTCCCAGAAACTGTAGCAGCCATTGCTGAGGTACCAATCACTATCTCCCTTAAGTAATTTACAGTAGAGAATTTAAAAATCACAGAATCACTGGCAGTCAAAGAGTAAGAAGTACCAACCTTGTCCATCAAAGATTGTTTTCTAAGGTAGTGAAGATTCAGAGTGAGGAGAAAATTGAAAGATAAAGGCTTTATAAAAGCTCCCAAATAGTTAGGATATTGGTGCACCTGGGAGGCTGAGGCAGGTGGGATTGTAAGTTTGAGGTCAGTGTAAGCTACATAGTGAGTTCCAAGCAAACCTGAACAATATGGTGAGACCATTTTTTAAAAGGAAAAAAGTCTCCCAAATAACATATTTGCATATTTAGTTTGTTCTTTATCAAACATTCTAAATGAGTTTTTCCTAACTTTAGGTACTTTGAAATTAATTGAGGGAAGAAAATATTTGAACATTTTATGTGGTATATAAATGTAGCTGTAGGGTTAGAGAGATGGCTCAGAGGTTAAGAGCACTGACTGCTCTTCCAGAGGTCCTGAGTTCAATTCCCAGCAACCACATGGTGGCTCACAGCCATCTGTAACGAGATCTGATGCCCTCTTCTAGCCTGCGGTCATACATGCTGCATACATAATAAATAAATAAATCTTTAAAAAAAATGTAGCTGTTCTTTGAAATAAAGAATCAGCAATGAATGGTTCTTTTAACGCCTATAAGATACAAGTTATGGCATAAGACACTTAGAATACAAAGGCAAAAAGAAGATAATACATGGCTCCTTATCTCAGAGGATATACAACTGGTAGACAGTGTGTACATATGACAAATAATTACAACATAAAGAAGTGTCCTGAAGGAGTCGTGTACCAGACACAGAGAAATCATAAAGTGTCTTTCTACCTGCAGACCAACTTCAGGAAGTTCAGTATTAGTTTACAACTGCAATCCAGTTAGTCTTTTGTGGATGGTATAAAGATAGGTTTTTATAAGATGGTAAGAGGAAAACATTATCATTATCAGTATCTGGAACTTCAGGTACAAGAAGCCCTTTGCTTACACACCTGAGAGCAAACCCCAGTCCATGTGTATAGAAGCTTCCACTCTGGTCCCAGGATTTGCTTTACTTTTGCTTTTCCTACTTCCGGTCTCCTTCATGAAACTCGCACATATAGAGAAAGACATGGAAACCGTCAGTTCCTGTTGGTCTGGTTCTGTAGCAGGGCTTTAGGTCAGGAGAGCCCTGAATGTCAGTGTCACTTCCTAGTAAAGGGGTCACTCCTTTGCCAGTTTCACTGAGTCCAGACTTACAATGAGATTATCTCTATTCAAGGGTGAACCCAAAGTAGTTCTGTCAGTCTTATTCCCTGCCTCTCTTGTGCATTTGCAGATATATTTGTTACTGTGTTTGCCACATTCCTGGGGATGTTGCTTCATGGAGATCATACTGAAAATATTTAGGGTTTTCTTTCTAGAACAAATGTGGCGCTTCCTTCACCTCTCTGGTGTTGAGCTGGGAAGGGCAAAATGCTAAAATCAATGGATAAATAAATAATAAGGCCTACTAGGTCTGAATACTACATACAGTGTGAAAGAGTGCTCAAGGACTCTGCCTTTACTGCCGTTTTTACCAGAGGCGATGAAATAGTGAGAAATCTGAAGCACTTGTCCTGGGATTAGGAGAGTCTTAGACAGAAGTAGTGCTCACATGTTCATGCATTGAGTCACAGCATTGTGTGCACTGCTAGGTACTATTGTGAGGAAAAATAAGACATGAGCCTATCTTTGGGGAGTACTGTCTAGAGCCAGAATGTAAACTGACTCCTGGTGTTTCAGAGTTTGTGAGTAAGAAGCATTATTACCTCAGGATAATAGCCATTCATCCTCTTACTGTGCTCCTGATCCCCTGGTGGGTGTTGAGAGTGCTAAAGTGAACACAGCAGATGAATGCTTATGTTGATAGAGCTTAGATTCCAGCTAGGGATGATGAGGCAGACTAGGGATACAAGCAGTAAACAAGAGAAAATGCATCGCATAACAAGATGAACAATGGCCAAAACCAGGTAGAAAGGTTAGGAATTTCAAATTCTCACTGATAAAGTTATTCTGAGTGGAGATCTAGGGAGTAAGGATTAAAATTGGAGAGGTGCTTATCACAGCTAGTATTTGAACATTTACTACGAATGAGGTACTCCTGTCAGCTCTCTCTACCTATGTGTTAATTCTTATGGAATTATATAAAGAAAGCATGACTGTTACTACCCGTCTTGGTTAGGGTTTCTATTGCTATAATGAAATACCGTGACCAAAGCAACTTGGAGAAGAAAGGGTTTATTTGGCTTACACTTCCCTGTCACTGTTCACCACCAAAGGAAGTCAGGACAGGAACTCAACCAGGGCAGGAACCTGGAGGTAGAAGCTGATACAGAGGCCATGGAGGGGTGCTTACTACTGGCTTGCTCCCCATAGCTTGCTCAGCCTGCTTTCTTATAGAACTCAGGACCACCAGCCTAGAGGTACCATCACCCATAATGGATTGGACCCTCCCCCAATCAATCACTAATTTAAAAAATGTTCTACAGGCTGACCCACAGCCCAATCTTATGGAGGCATTTGCTCAATTGAGGTTCCCTTCTCTTAGGTAAATATAGTCTATGGCAAATTGACATAAATCTAGCTAGCCCGTTCCATTTTCAGCTAAGTGCCCAAGATTTCAATATCAGTGTAAAGACCTATTCACACCAAGAAGATGGTTTCTAATTCAGAGAAAAATTATTTGAACAGGTGGTAAACTTTTATAAGAAAATGGATTTTGATATTTTTAAGCACATATCTTAAGTAAGACTATGAACATATTCCTTGGTAGACATCCACGAGAAGCTTGCTTTCATAAATCCAATAGAATGGCTTTTCTGTTACTGTTATGGCTAAGAGTGGACAGATGGATCTTCAGAAAAGATGGGAATTGGAGACCATTCATTGCCATGAATGTTTTAAATATTTATTTTAAGTGTATTTACATTATTAATTTGTAAAATTAATGAAGACATTTACAAAATCTACTCAAATCTGATCTCTCACAGTTATAAACTAAAACTTTAAATGAAAGTCTGTCATGATGTAGTTCTTAAACAGCCTTATTCAAATATGAAAAGAGCTTAGATAAACTCTCAGAAGGGTGCTTATTACAAAGAGAATAAGAAGCCTTCAGTTTTACTCTGTCATGAATTAATAAAGGTCGTAATGATGTATATATGTGTTTAAGATAATACACCCATAACATGTTTTTTTAATAATTTATTTTAATTTATATGCATTTGTGTGAAGGTGTCAGATCTCCTGGAATGGGCATTACAGACAGTTGTGAGCTGCCATGTGGGTTCTGGGAATTGAACCCAGGTCCTCTGGAAGAGCAGCCAGTGTTCCTAACCCCTGAACCATCTCTCCAGCCCCATAATATATTTTTTTAAACATGGTTCTGCTGTATAGCCCAGGCCAGCCTTGACCTCACAATCCTTCTGTCTCAGCGAGCTGAATATTTGGGCTATAGAATACTCCACTACATCTGATTTCAATAACATTTAATATGCAAGATATTCTGAAGTTGTTGACTTAAGAGATGCTTCAACTACTCTATTAAATGTTATCAAGTTCTCACTGTACAGGAGGGAGCTTTTGATAAAGAAGTGGTCTCCCTCCTGTAAATACTGTAAGTTTAGTTATGTACAATCTCTTTCTTTTTCCAGGTACTCCAATTACGAATTTATTAGTGATAACTCAATTTCCTGGTCAGCTGGACTACATAATCGATACACAGAAAATTCTCTTCGGGGTGTGATCCTGGATATACATTTTCTCTCCCAGGCTGACTTCCTAGTGTGTACTTTTTCATCCCAGGTAAGTGGTAGCACGTTTTAATGACCATTACTCACTGTGGTACTGAGCAGAAAAAATTATTTGTGTGTCTGTACTTTTAGTGTTAGCATGACTCTGGTATAATTTCCTTTAAACTTAGTAGTGATATCTTTTAGGAAAGAGTGAAGAGCTCCCACAGAAAAGCTGCTTGGGTACGTTGAATATTGAATTGTTTACAGCAGTGGTGGACTACATCTCCACTGAAGCCAGTTAGTAAAGTCCTCTGAAATACTTGTCATAGCATCTGACAGAAACAGCAAGTGATTAAGTTTGCTGTATACTTTCCTGAGTCTGCAGGCGGCTAGTATGTAACCAGAAGCCATCCATTTCAACACATCAGCCTTCTGCCTCGCTTGCTTTATAGAAAAGACAGTAAATGCATCTTTTACAAGTCCTGTTGCATTTCTGTGAAGCAAGGAGCTATATATAAAATTTAAATAATTCAGTTTAAAAATTTTAAACACTACAATATCACAATAACTCCTTGAGTTTGATTGTTGTATATAGGGTATGGGTTTGATATGTATGTGTGTTTATGAAGTATCTAGTCAGTCTTCTGTGCCATATGGAGTACTGTACTGCAATATTTCTTGTGAATTTTATACTTTCTCCATTTATCCAGTTATTACTGATTAGCTTGTTTAAACAGCCATTGCGTGACTATGCTAAGAGGACTCAAAAGGAGTATGAAGATATGGGTCTTGCTGTCATTCAGACTCAAAGTACAACTAGAAGACAATTACCAAAAATGATAAATAGGTGTAAAATAAGTGTGCTTAATGCTGAAAACCTCAAGGTAAAGAAAATATATAAGAGAAGGCGCAGTGTCCATGAGAAAGAATTTCAGAAAGAATAAAGAAATGAACCATATTTTTTAAAGAATGACAGTCAGTACCTTGTCACAGTAGTATGTTGATAAGATTTTCAGAAGTTGCTTATCAATGCAAAGACTATAGTTCTTCATAGTGAAATGAGAGTATAACTCACTATATCAAAACAGCTACACGAAACAGGAGTCACACAGCAGAAATCTTAATCTCAACATAAAATCTCCATAGCTTTCAAATTCCCATGGAGGCATCTAGTGGCGGTGTTTAACTGGGATGAGGATTCTGTCTGCCAAAATCACCTTTTCCTTTCTTGTAGCAATAGGTCAGATGTGTGTCTACTTGACCCCACTCTTGTTTCTAAGACCCTAGCTGACTGAGCAGGTTGTGCTTAGGAATATGTAGACATGTATATACACATATATGCATGGGATAAAAACTAATGAAGACAGAAGCCATGAATTAGAAAGAGAGTGAGGAATGTGGGAGAAACAATGTAATCACATTATTATAATCTCAAAAAGAAAAGAAAACAGTGTTTTAAAAGGAGTCATTTTGACAAGTAAGACGGCTCAGTAGGTAAATGTACTGCTGCCAAGCCTGATGACCTGAGTTCAAACTTCAATCTCAGGGAATGCATGTATGCATTTATTCATAAATGGAATACAAAATTTAACTTCTTTAAAGAAGGAGTCACTTTTCCTGGTCACTGCCTGCCCTGTAGGCCTAAATTTTAGACCTGTCTAAAGTCTGTTCCTCTAGTCCAGTTTCTAAACCTAGGCACTACTGGCATTTGGAGCAGATAATATTTTGTTATGAAGAACTATGCTATATTATATGAAGAACTATATATTTTGGGGAGCTTAGCAGCACTCTTGGCCAGTAGTACCCTCAATACAAGTTGTCAAAAACAAAAATGTCTCTGGACATTGCCAAACGCCCCAAGCAAAGTTGCCTTGGATGAGAACCACTGTTCTAATTTTAAGTTCTAAAATCAAATAAAAACATACATGTTTCATTTACAGGGGTGTGCTCAGTGTGTTTGCTTTTTTCTAGCCTTTCTTAAGAATCCTTTTATGCCCATTCTGGGATAGAAAGTAATCATTTTTCTTTTTCCTTTTAAATATGTGTTTTAGAATTTTAAAACAACCAAGATTTTCTAATGATGGCCTAGTGCAGAATACAAATAGTCCTAAATTCAAGGCTCTGGATGGCGGAGAGGAAGTAGCTAGCTATCTATTGAATAATCTACTGTGCTGAGATGGTGGGCAGTCAGCTATAGCATAGATTATAATTGACTACCAAATAGATCTCCATTTTCCTCCTTCCTCAGCTTGTGTTAATAATGCTAATTTAATTGTACAAGTGTTCTGCAACTACTCAGCTTTTAAAATAAACAAAAATAAGACTGTAGAGACGACTCGGCAGTGAAGAACATTTGTACCCAGTGCTCACATGGTAACTCACAACATTCTGTAACTACAGCTCCAGGGATCCAACACCTTCTTCTGAGACACACCAGGCACACATGTGGTACACATATATACATTCAGACAAAACAATCATAAATATCAAAGTAATAAATAATAATAATAAATAAAAATAATTTTAAAATTCTTTAAAATAAAAAGAATTATTTGGTCTTATAACTCTTAATTTTGACTAGAAATCAGTACCATCATCACTTCATGATAGTAGAATTTTTGTATAGAACGGAGGAGAATGCTGTAGTGCCTTGCTTTTGTTTTATGATAATATCAGTCAGTGAAGTAAATTTGGACCTTGAATCCAGGGAAGCAGAAAGATTGATTCAGAGAGGACTGTTTTGGTCTCCAAAAAAATGAGATTAATGTTTGCATACTATATTATTCCTAAAAACTGTTGACAAAAGTTTACCCAAAGTATTTGTTTATTTGTTTGGGGTTTTTTTTGTTTGTTTTCTCAAGACAGGGTTTCTCTGTGTATCTCTGACTGTCTTGGAACTCACTCTGTAGACCAGGCTGGCCTTGAACTCAAGAGATCTGCCTATGTTTGCCTCTGGCGTACTGGAATTAAAGGCATGCATCACCACTGCTGGCTCACCCAAAGTAATTTTTGACTATGTATACCAAAACAAATCTCAAACAATATTTTATAATATAAAGTTGACTCAAATAACTCCAGCATTTTATATTAGGGCTCAGAATAGAAGTTTTAACTATGAAAATACAGTAATAATAATCTATATTAAGTGGCAGTTTGTCCAAGGTGATCACTTCCATTAACTCAATTTTATTTGATGGCTAACAACTGTAGCATTTAAGAATGTGGATTGGTTCCACATTCAGTTATAAAGATCTACTCTCACTTATACCATACAATTTTTTAACAAATATTTTCTGATAAAGAGGTATTTAGTGCAGCTTAACAAAGTTGACTGCTGGCATTGTTTCCTTGTCATAAGCCAAAACTGAAATTGTATGAAAAGTACCCCCAAAATGTCTTACCATCACAAAAAGAGCAAAAGACAAACTCGTTCACAGGCCAGAATACCAAGCCATTAATTTCACAGAGAACAAGGAGGAGGAAACTTGGGCTTGGCAGGTGGGCTATGCAGACCAGCTCTGACCATTTAGCTGTTTGCTTGAACAGAGCACTTAGTCAACTATTGGTGTTTTGTGCTTTTTCTTTTACTCTTAAAAATAGTAAGCATAATGATCTTGTTGTCTAGTGCATAGTTTTATGAGAACTAGAGACTTGCTTCATGTGAGTCAACAGTAGTATTTAGCAATGTATTAAACACATTAGCTGCTAGTATGCATAGTATGCATGTGAATAGTCATATGGATAGCATTGCCTATTCTAGAGAATTTTCAGTGTTGGTTTTTCAGCTGTTTGTCACATGCTACATTTCAAGCTATGTGACCTTACATTTTAAAAGGAACATGAAACATATGATTCAAGAACTCAGTTACCTCTGCTGTGATCATGAGAAATGCTTAGGGCACAAAGTCACTATGGGGACAGGCACAACAGTTCTTCACAGTGAAGAATAATGGGTAACGTTCAGCATATTAATTTCTCTGCATCATTGTACCACCTGGGTTCCATTTTATTTAGCTTACTGAAAGAGAACTTTGATTTATAGTGGGATTGCCTTGCCTTAGAGTTTCTGTTGTTGTGATTAAACACCATGGCCAAAAACAACTTGGGGAAGAAAGGATGTATGTCATCTTACACTTCCAGGTCACATGGCATCCCTGAGGGAATTCATGGAAGAAAATTAAGGTAGAAAACTGGGAGCTGAAACTAAAGCAGAGGCCATGGAGGAGTGCTTCTTACTTATGTGCTCCACATGGCTTGCTCTGCCTGCTTTCTTATGCTATTCAGGACTACCTGCGGAGGGTTAGCAATACCCCTGGTAGGCTGGTCCCTCCCACATCAATCAATTCAGAAAATGCCCTTACAGACTTGCCTACAGAAAAATCTGATGGGGCAGTTAATCTGTTAAGATTCCTTCTTCCCAGATATGTCTAGGTTTATGTCAAGTTGACCGAAACCAGGACAGTGACATTTCATATGCCAGTCATCCTATTATGTTAGTGGAAAACACCATGCACAAACCATCTACTTGATCATTTATATTCTTATTTGCTAAAACCACCTTACTGAAGCAAACAAATTATAATTGAAGAAATGAAAGTAGTTGGCAATTCATTGGTATATAAATAAAATATCAAAAAGGTTTTCTGAAAATTCTGTTTATCTAATTATAGAATCAGTTTTTACTACTTTGGAATCTGATTTACTAAAGTAATTGTAGATGCTTAAAGATTAGAGCTGGAGAGATGGCTCAATAGTTAAGAGCACTTGCTGTTTTTCCAGAGGATCCAAGGTCCATTCCCAGCACCCACACAGTGGCCCACAAACATCTGTAACTCCAGCTCAAGGGATCCAACGCCCTCTTCTGGCCTCCATTGGCAGCAAGCACATACATGATACCCAAACATACATTCTGGCAAACACCCAAACATAGAAAATGTAATGCTCTTTTGTAAGAAATCTTTTATGATTTTGAAAATAAATCTAGTGAATCTTAAAAATAAAAAAGACCTTAATGCTATTGAAGTTTACTTTGTTTAATGAGCAGCATTGCTTTGTAATTTGATTAGTTTTTCCCTATGACACCTACCTTTATAACAGTTGTTATAAAGTTGTTATAAAACAGTCTCATGCATTCTTTAATTCCAAATCCACACAGCAGGACTGGCTACATTATACACTTTGAATCAGATTTTGGAAATCCCAAAGGACAAAATTAAGAATAACATTCCCTTTTTGGGTAGGAATTTCTAGTGAGGTGTAGTTTGGGAAGCAGCAGTGAATAGCTGCTGAGTGGCAAAGAGAAACATAGTAGAAAAGATGTGACCCCTGTGCCTGCTTCCCAGCATGGAGGACAAGAAGTCTGTCTTGAGTCAGCCTGGATATCCCTCACCTTCGGTGCTGGACGCTGTACTGTGCAACTTGTATTGTATTCATTTGGACATTCATACAGTGCAGCAGAAACTGGTTTCATTCTCCCATGGTATATCAAAACTAAGTAATCTAAAGAAAAGGTGTGCAGATCTCCCAGTATCACCCACTAACCTGAGAACAGTTTTCAGATTCTCATACTAGGAAAGCCTCTGCCTGACTGTGTAATCTGACAAAACAAGGTCTATCTGCTGTGAGAAAGCTTGGGAGCCCATATACTCAGCTGGATATTTATTTCTAAGGATGTTTAAAGTCAGACTAATGGATACTTACCTTTTAAATATCTTTTAAAATCATTGTACATGTATTATATCCTTTAGCAGGAATTTTTATGTTAATCATCACTGTATGTTTAATAATATGCTAGAAAGTGATGCAGTGTTGGCACAGAATGAAATAAAATATGCTGTATACAGCCGTGGTATGTTGGTAAACTATACTCTGCCCCTCTCAGTCATGCACATTCAGAGTACCAACCTTGACTGTTACCATCAGCTGCAAGCCTTCAGTATACCTACCACATGATTTGAATTTGTGAAGTCCAGAGGAAGCTGAGTATAGTTAAATCACTATAATGATCCTCCTAGCCCTCAGCAGTAAATTGCCCCAGGTTTGAGATAAACAACCATTATTTATTCAGAATGTTGTACATGGACCTTAAGTTTTAAATACCACCCATGGACTTGAGCATCCATTACTGGAATACCACTTATTCAACAGATAATTACTGAACACCTACTTATTATGCGGCATTTACACTTCCAATTGCTTATCCAAAAGCAGTTTCATATGTAGTACTCTAGAACCAGAAAAAATTCTAACTGTGGCTGTAGTATTTACTATCTGCTTTTGTATTTTTTTTTAAATAAAGTTACACAGTCTTCTCTGTGGCTTAGTTTCTTCCTCTCTAACAAGAGTGAAAACAGTACTTAGAGGTTTGCTGTAACAGTGAAAGGCATTTGTAGGTGGGGCTTACTCTGAGACTGTGCCTGCAATACAATCAGTACCCATTAAGGGCCGGTGCTACCATTATGACCATTATGATAAGATAAAAGGCCACACCTACAGCACTGGAGTGATTGGAGGAACCCAAATCCACATTTGTCCAGAAATCTCTCTTATATTGGCCCAACTTGGTATCGGAAATTTATCATTATTTATTCCTTTGGTTTAAGAGCATACAGATGTACTCAACAAAGGCTAACAAATAACTATTATATCAAAACATAAACTAATTATTAAAATTTCACAAAAAGAAAGTAAGGCCTTGTGGAACATGGAGCAGTGTTGTTCTTATGAGGGCAAATGCATTAAAAAGTGAAGGGGGAGCCAGGCGGTGGTGGCACACGCCTTTAATCCCAGCACTCGGGAGGCAGAGCCAGGTGGATCTCTGTGAGTTCGAGGCCAGCCTGTTCTCCAGAGTGAGATCCAGGACAGAGTCCAAAACTACACAGAGAGACTCTGTCTCCAAAAAAAAAGGAAAAGAAAAAAAAGTGAAGAGGAGAATCATACGTGGGTAACTGCTAAGGCAGAGATCGTGGTCATCCTGAGAGTAAATGGCCTTGCATTTCTGCCCGAGAAAGGCACAAGAGTGGACGGAAGGACCGCTCTTAGGTTGTGTCTTTGTGATGGAGTATAAGATTTCTAAGAGCATATGTATGACAGTTACAAATCTCTGCAGGTCGCCTGTGTTCAACTTGAACTTGGTAGCACTTACTAGTAGTGTGACAGTGGCCGATGCTTTTGTTTTTCGTTCCCTTTGGCATCTGGAAGATAAACGATAGAGTCTTATGGGGAAACTAGGAGGATTACGTCAAATAACGTCTCACATCGGCACTGGATAACAAACGCTCAGCTGACATTAGACATTAGCTTCGTCCATGGTGTTTACTTTGTTGTTAGTGAAGCTTCATTATTAGTTCCGGTTATGTGTCTCAGCAGTGAGGATACATTCTTAGAAACTGTCGTTAGGCGTTTTTGTCATTGTCAGAATGTGACATGCTGTGAACTAAGATGGTTACAAAGCTTTGAGGATGTAATCTTACAAGACCACCATTGTGTATCTGCTCTGTCATTGATATGTGTTTCTTTCCAGAGTTCAATTTAATTTTGATTAATTTCTCTGTGTAGGCCTTTGAATTTGAAGTTTACAAGTTCCAAATTGCTTTTATTCTCTTTTTATTATAGTCTTTGTTTCTACCATTGTTCCCATATATGTCATGGTAATCCCATGATAAACTTAGTTTGTTGACAAAGGTAACTTTAAAACAAGCTGAGCCTGGTGACACATGCTTGTGTACCAGCATTGGAAATAGAGAGATGGGAAGAGTAAAAGGCCAAGGTCATCCTTAGATAAAGAGTTCGAGGCTCACCTGCGCTACTGGAGCCCTCCTCTCAAAAACAAACAAAATCATTGTCTTGGTTCTTCTGTCAGTAGTTGAAACTATAGCACAAAGTCATAAGCCAGTTTGTATCTGAATTTCTGCAACAACAACAACAAACAATAGAAAGTCATTTAACTTTAGTTTGATTTGCCAATTACATCTGGCCTTTGAGAACTGCTCAAGTTCCCAAAATTCAGATTCTCCAGGAAGTTGAGGTGAGGGTTAACCTAGTCATTTGATTTGGTTTTAACTGTTAGAATAAGGTGTTGCTCAGGTTAGAGTGCTTGTCTGTGCACATGGCCCGGGGTTCCCTGCCCAGCATAACTGAGAAAGAACACCCTCATTCAGTTCTTGATCTCCACGCATGCCTCGGTTTAGAAACATCTGCTGAGCCGTTTGAAAGTGCCATTAGCAGGCTAATAGCTATTAATAGTGGCCTCGTTTTTAAATAGATGCAAAATGTTAGCATAAGGACAATGAAAATCCATTAACTGAGATAACCAAACTAGAGATGCAGAGAAATTTGTCCTGAATTGAGATCTCTGTCGAAATGTAAAACAGAAAAGTGTTCTAAGTGAAATGATAGTTCTCTCCTGTCGTCACCTAACTTAGGAAGGATCTGAAGCCCCCCCCCCTTTTTTTTTTTTTGGTTTTTCAAGACAGGGTTTCTCTGTGTAGCTTTGCACCTTTCCTGGAACTCGCTTTGCAACCCAGGCTGGCCTCCAACTCACAGAGATCCACCTGCCTATGCCTCCCGGGTGCTGAGATTACAGGCGTGAGCCACCACCGCCTGGCGCTGAAGCCCATTTTTACTTTCTGGTGAATCTATTAATTGCCTGAGTGCTACCCTTCTGTGATGGTAGCTTAGCTTTATCACCAAACATATTAAATTCAGGAAGTGAAGTTCAGGGTATGCAATTTTACCTGCTAGTGAGAACATTCTTTAACAGAAGAATCTTTTACGTGATCTTAAAACAATACTATTGGGCAGATACATCTTCCTTAAAGATTATTAGCCCAGCTTGTATCAGTCCAAACACTGTTACGTACAGAGCACACTTTACAGCTCTTTAGGAATAGCTGATATGTTTAAACCCACTTGTTCGGTGATCATCAGTAAATACATAAATCTCTATTGAGGGAGTTCTGAGAAAACACTATGGTTCAAAGTGGATAAAGGGAGCGGAGAGATAGCTCAGCTATTTAGAGTTCTTCCTGCTCTTCTAAAGGATCAGAGTTCAGTCCCACGTGGGGCTGCTCATGGCCCTATAACTCCAGTTCTGGAGGATCTGACAGCCTCCTGGCTTCCACAAGCACTTGCACACGAATACACATGCACATAGAGAGCATATGCACATATCCATTAATACAAATAAAAATTCATTCTTAGCAATTTAACTTTAAAGAGAGTGGATGAAAGGCTGAGAGCAACAGCGTTTGTGTTATTTGAAGTGCTAATCCCAAACCTTAGATTCTCTAGAGAAAACTTTATCTTACTCATTTTTGTGTCACTAGTTCCCAGCTTGGGGACCATGTGGCCCTTTACAATGTCTATTAAAAATCAGTTAATTCATATTCTTAAATTACATTGTATCTATGACCCCTGTAAAATGCCTGTGTGTGTGTGTGTATGTGTGTGCATGCGTACATGCATGAGTGAGGAAGAACTATCCATCACCAGGCAGCAGTGGACTGTTCTCAGCCCTCTCAGCCCTAGAGCCCATCTTTGCTTAAAGATTGGTATACAGTAGGATGTTTACCCTGTGTACTAACCCACTCTTCTTTCCCTCCTTTCCAAGGTCTGTCGGGTTGCTTATGAAATCATGCAAACACTGCATCCTGATGCCTCTGCAAACTTCCATTCTTTAGATGACATCTACTACTTTGGAGGCCAAAATGCCCACAACCAGATTGCAGTTTATCCTCACCAACCTCGAACTGAAGAGGAAATCCCCATGGAACCTGGAGATATCATTGGTGTGGCTGGAAACCATTGGGATGGCTATTCTAAAGGTGTCAACAGAAAACTGGGAAAAACAGGCCTTTACCCTTCCTACAAAGTCCGAGAGAAGATAGAAACAGTCAAGTACCCCACATATCCCGAAGCTGAAAAATAAAGATGATGTGTAAGAGATTAACAACAGAACTCAGTTCAGACCGTCTCAGCCAAGCAGAAGACCCAGACTAATGCATGGTTCATTGCCAGACATGCTCTGCACCAAGAGCAAGTGGGAACCAACCCTCAGATGCTGCACTGGTGGAATGCCTCTTTATGAAGGGCTGCTGTGCCCTCAAGCCCATGCACAGTACAATAATGCACTCACACATAACATACAAACGGATTATTTTCTACTTTGCCCCTTTAAATATTATGTCCCCATGAAACAAACACTGCCACATTGTGTAATTTAAGTGACACAGACATTTTGTGTGAGACTTCAAACATGGTGCCTATATCTGAGAGACCTCTGTGACTTACTGAGAAGATGTGAACAGCTCCCTTCTGTGGGGAAGTTGGTTCTTAGCCAGTGGTAGTGGTGTGGCCACTGAATTCACTCCAGTCAACAGATCAGAATGAGAATGGATGTTTTTCCTTTATATGATTGTCTGGATTTTTTTTTTTTTTAAGTAATTTCATTCAGTTCGGTTCATTCACCTCATCATTAATAAATGAAGGAATACACCAATAAAATAAAATGAAATACTCACTGTCCATTAGGAAGTTTTGTAAAACAATACCATGAACAAAAATTCTTTAGTACTCAATGTTTCTGGACATTCTCTTTGATAACAAAAATAAATTTTAAGGAGGAATTTTGTAAAGTTTCTGGAATTCTGTATCACTGGATGATGTAGTTATAAGGTTTGTAGTGGAAATATGAGGAAAATGGTCTTACAGCTTTTAAGAACTTTTTCTACGTTTGTCCTTTTTTCCATTTCTGATAGAGTAATCTTATCTAAGAGAAGCATTGATCCCCTCTAATACTAGTACCTGGGGCTTCAGTTGGTGCAAAGAACATGCTTTGGGGGGAGGTGTTCATTCTCTTCCTTTGGATGTTACTGATTGTCCTAATTGAATGGGATAGTCCTTCTCTTGCTTCCAGGGAAACTAATCCACAGCAGGTTTGTGTGGCGAGCTCTCTCACTGTGGCAGTTGTCTCAGTGAATTGGATCCTGTTGTTCATCCAGGTACATGCCCTTCCTGTCATGCCCTGATCCTGAGGACACAGGACTTCAAAGGGTTGGAAGCTGATTGTGTTTCTGAATGATATGATATAGATGCTTGTGAACAAAGGGGAGAGGGGCTGGAATAAGATCCAGAATGAGCCTAGAGTCACCAGTTCCAAGTTTCCTTCTAAGAACCCGTGTTGGAATACTGCAGAAGAGTGAGACACCTTCTCTCCTTTACAGGAAAAGCCCCATCTGTATGGAGCCCCTTCTACAGAAGCATTTCATAGCATGAGTTCTAAAAAGACAGGGTCTCTGTTAGTAGCCTGGCTGGCCTTGAACTCATAGGGATCCACTTGCCTCTGCCTCTGGAATGCTGGGACTAAAGATGTGCCCACCACACCCAGCTTGCCTCCCCAGTGAAAGGTTTGGTCCATGTAGGAGCCAGTTGTAGGCCTGGAATTATCAGGGTTCCAGAAAGAAAAGCTTAGTGAACTCTGACCTTTACAACCTCAGGAAATGAAATCTTCCTACTAACTGTCCCGAAGTTCTAACTACTTCTCAATGCCCACCCTTCTGAAAGAGCAAAACTTTTAACTAGTGTTCAGCAAATTTTCATTTAGTTTAGGCACAAATAAAAATCAGGTGAAATGGGATCTCCAGCTGAGCAGAGAGAGACTGAGTGAGTCATCCTCTAACTCCCATCTGACTTGTCATCAGAACATTGGGAACTGTGGGTCTGATTTGTACCTCTGTGGAACCAAAGGTAAATCAGTTTCTTTTCATCCAAAACTGACCTAGTTCCAGAGTGAAAGGAAAAGAATAAAGTTATGAAGGAAATAAGAATGATTCTCACATGGAGGCAAAGACATAATTCTGTGTATGTTATCCTTGAGTTCTGGTTCAGTTTCTTTTGAATTCATCCTCTCTGTTGGGGTTTCCTCTTTGTTCACCAAAAGCATATTTTTCTTTACTGAAGATAGAATAACTACTTTAAGAATTCTTTTCTGGCCGGGCAGTGGTGGTGCACGCCTTTAATCCCAGCACTTGGGAGGCAGAGGCAGGTGGATCTCTGTGAGTTCAAGGCCAGCCTGGTCTACAGAGCAAGATCCAGGAAAGGTGCAAAGCTACACAGAGAAACCCTGTCTCAAAAACAAAAACAAACAAAAGATTCCTTTTCTGGGGGAGATTAGCCCAGTGGTAGAATACTCTGAACATTGTAAGTGGTGTTAGATTGGGTCCCGGGCGTTGGAAAGATGTCTTTATTAGTTACTATCTAGGTTTTTTGAGACAGGATCTCCCTGGGTTACTTCGGTGGGCCTCAAACTCTCAACCCTACCTTATCCTGCCAAGTACTAGGATGGCAGATATGCGCCAGTATGTTTGGCTTTGTGACAGTTGGATGTTGTTGGTCCTGATACAGTCCTGTGAAGAGTGCCCGCAGCTGCTGCTGTCTGCAGGAACATAGTTTGAAACTGTGGGCTCTGCTTAGAAACTGTTTTGGGTAGCAACTCAAATCTTAGTTTAGTTCCTTTGTCTTTACCGGAGTTTGTCCTGCATATACTTCAGGACTTAGTTACAAGCAAACACACTGTGCAGAAACTGTGCACAGAATTTAGCTGTTACGGTTTTTTTTTTTTTTTTTTTTTTTTTTTTTTTTTTTTTTTTTTTTGCTTTTAGCGCCTTTCTTTGAGATTCCCCTCTCACTTCCCAGCAGCTGTAATTGATGACTCTGTCATGTCCTCAGTTTCTCTGTCCAGAAAGACTACAGTTTTCTTTTTTTCTTTTTTTTTTTTTTTTTTTTTTTTATGGGGTGGGGGAGGTCAAGACAGGCTTTCTATGTGTAACAGCCCTAGCTGTCCTGGAACTCACTTTGTAGACCAGGCTGGCCTTGAACTCACAGAGATCCACCTGCCTTTGCCTCCCAAGTGCAGTGATTAAAGACGTGCACCATCATGCCTGGCAAGAATGCAGTTTTCTATCAGCTCAAAAGCTGTAAAAAATAGGACATTCTCCTGGTGCTCTTACCTTCCTCCACATTTTAATCTGCCTCTGGAAGTTTCTGTTCCGTTCTGTGCATTTGAGTATTGCGTTGAAACCTTACAGTTGATCCATTAGAAAATGAGTTCATAAGGTGCTCACTCTACCACACAGGAATAGAACTCCGAGAGAGTCTTACTTGAGAAAGCATGACAATAAGGGGCCGAGCAACCCTGCTGACCACATCCTGAGAAGTTCTCCAGGGGTGCTATATTGTAAACCATCCTGGGCATGATGGTGATTCCTTTTATATACACTGCCTTCTTGGAAAGGCTGACATGCCTTCACCACCTGGCACCTTGTTCCTGAGGACCTGGTGCTTAGAAACCCTATTAAGGTTAGAGCAGGAGGATTTGGATCTTTTCCTTGTTGAATGACTTTTCCAAAGGGTTACCTGGAACATTACTACCCCTGGAGTATTGAATGTGGATAACAGAATTCTGCATATCAGTGGCAAAGAGTTAATAGAGTTGTATCAAGGCTTTGCTGATCTTTCACTCAAGTCTAATATGTTGACTTAGATTCTGAAAAAGTTCAGGCCTATGGTGAAAGGGTTCCAAACCCGGGGTTGTTGGGATCCAAATATGTAAGGCCAGTTGCTTCCCTCTGTGACCTTTAGTTTTCCCTTTTCTTTTTAGTCAAGCCTGCTTCCTGGATCCCCATTAAATAAAGATGAAGAACAGCTCCGATGTGAGAGTTGAGGGTTAAGGGACAGAAAAGGGACCCTTTTTGCCACAGTCCACTGCCTGATAAGTCCTTTGTGCTACCAAGAGACTGTTCAGTAGGTTCAGTAGACTTTTGCAGAATAGATAGATGTGAGGCTTAAAGATTGGTGAATTTGCACACTTAGCTATGACACCTTAATTTATGCTGGATACAGGCACTAGGGAATGTTTTTAAGGAAATGTTATAGTTACTGGTTCCTGGCAGCATTTTCCCTTATAGAAACATGGAGGAGCTGCTCCAAGGTAGAAAAGAAACAGACTTGAAAAGTCCTCTTGTCTTCCACTGTCACCTGTGCTGTACATGCTCAACAGGCTGTTCTTCGACTGCATCCTCTTGTTAGTACAAATCAGAATTTCTGACTGTTGGCCTCCTGAGCTATCCGAAGTACCACTTCCAGGTGCTCTTTCTTCTTTTTGTCTTCAAGACCACCTTAGTTTTGTAATGCTGGCACCTTTATGAAGGATGACCTCATGAGAATGGTTCTTTTGTACTAGTCCATTCCTCATGTCATGCACATGCCTATTTACTTACAGGGACCACAGTTTTATTGTTGGCTTCTGTAAGATATAAATACAATTAAACAACTCCTTGGAGAGTTATAGATAAGGTGATTGTGGAGCCGAGACATAGTGAAGCTGGGCCCTCTGTATTCATGTCCATTTAAAGTCAACATTCCCAAGAGTTTTATAAATCAATGTCACTACACTCGATGGGAACATTTTATGTAAAGCTATGTCAATCTAGACAGACCCTACACCTTTTAGAAAACAATCTATTGAATGCTCTGTCCATGGGCCACTTAAGGTTGTAGGAAGAGTTCAGGTCTCCGGTGACCTTCCTACCACGGGGAACTTTGTTGTCAGTAACTGTTGTCAGTAACCTCTCCTCCCACATCACTGTCCTTTAGAGGCTGTTGTTTCCTAACTGCCGTGTGGGTAGAGAAAAGGCCATTGACAAAAGCATGTTGATTCATAACCCAGCTGGGTACTCGAGCATCTGTGGAGGCGGGAATGTACATCACTCTGTACCCACAGCACAAATAGTTTAGGCTGTGGGTGTGGTCAGCAGCCTAAGGAATGATGGGCTTTGTGTTCCTAGCTAGTATTCAGTATGACAGTAGAGGATGACAGCCACTAAGAATTTCTAGCCAAGTAAAGGAAATGGAAGGCAGTGGGACAAAGGCAAATGACCACTGGTGCTGTTTCTCATTCAGAGAACCTGTAAGTTCAGGCCATGTCCTTGGACCTCAGACCTCGAAGATAAAGTCTACGGTGCTCACCATTGTCCCTGAATGAGACTTCTGGTTTTAAATGTGAGTGGGTGAAACTTCTTCAGAACTTCATATTCTTCATCTGTGGAATAAATTGCTTAGTCCTATTCAGGGTTTGCAAATTGTCCAGTTGGATCTCTCATGTCTAAAGGAAGCAGTAATGGTTCAGCACCAGCTGATTGTTGACTCAAGGGTATAATGTGACCACATCTTTGTCTTCCTAGGCAAACAAGATCTATTTATTGTGTACACTCTTCAGATTTTTAAAACTGCAGCAGATACATGGGAGACATTTATGTAGCTGGGTCTGTTTGAGGGGCCCCTGGCGGCATGATCAGGATCTACCCCTGGTGCATGAGCTGGCTTTCTGGATCCCATTACCTATGGCCAGACACCTTGCTCACCCTGATAAAGCAGGGAGGGGCTTGGTCCTACCTCAACTGAATGTAACAGGCTTAGCTGTCCCCCCCATGGGAGAACTTACCCTGTTGGAGGAGGGGAGGAAGGTTGAGGAGGCAGGGGTTGAGAGGGGGGAAGAGAGGGGGATCTGTGGTTGGTATATAAAATTAATGAAACAAATTTAAAAAGAACTACAGCAGATAATTTAAAAACAAAACATAAACAAAAACAAAAAACATGAAGCCAGGCAGTGGTGGCGCACACCTTTAATCCCAGCACTTGGGAGGCAGAGGCAGGGGGATCTCTGAGTTCAAGGCCAGCCTGGTCTACAGAGTGAGTTCCAGGACAGCCTGGATTATTACACAGAGAAACCTTGTGTTGGAAAAATAAAACAAAACAAACAAACATGAAATATATAAAATGGTAAGAAGGCAGTAAAATGTGACTGTTTGGACTGTTAATAAGCTCTGAACTAGACTGAGAAAGTCCTTTCTGAATCCCTTCTGATGTGTCCACCATTCCCTAAGTTGTAGCCACAAACACTGGAACCTGTTCACAAACGTAACTGGTGTCGATGGGTTACAAGGCTGAGAATGAGAGGGTGTGTCTGTTGTTCAGGATAAAGAACCAGTGGTTCCAAATCAGACAGCGCTCTTTTCAGGTTTGCTTCATAGCCACTGCCTCAGCAGGTGCAGTCTGATGGAACTACCACTCTCTTTCAAGAAACTCGCATGTCAAACAATCAGAATTCTCTAAGTCAGTAATTGGCATGCTATACCCACCCCTTGTTTTTAGAAAGTAAAGTTTTACTGGAACACAGAGTGCCCATTCACTGCACCTCCTTCCCAGCTGCAGCAGGACAATTGAATGGTTGTGACCCCTGCTGTAACGTGTTGTATCATTTAGATTAGAATCCATAATTCAAAGGGGCTCAAAATCCCAAAATACTGAGTCATCAAAGACAAAAATTACAGTGTAGTAGTGGTATATTGTGGCCTTTACTGATCAATGTGATGCCCTTGGGTAAAGATGCCTCACAACATAAATATCATAGACAAAAGCCTTACTGCTGTCTACTAGGAAATCGCTTAATAAACATAGATCTACAATCTCTACAGCATCTGTTACATTCCTCCCATATGCAAGAGTTCCATTGTAGTATGTCTTGGTAAAATGAGGCTAGACTTGAAATCTGTGCTGCTGACCCTTGGCAAGCCTCACACTCTGGCTAGGTCTTAATTTCCTTACTTTTATGATGACAGGAACTCAACATTTTTTTTTGGGGGGGGGGTTACTGTAGTTTGTTTTGAGACAACCTTGAGTGTCCTAGGTTAGCAACGAACATGCTATGTAGCCAAAATTGACCACCTTCTGATCCTCCTCCTTCTATTTCCAAGTGCTGGAATTGCAGGTGTGCACCACCACACCTGCTTTTGTTGGAGGCTGGGGACTGAACCCAGGGCTTTGTGCATGCTAGCCAAGCACTCTTAACAACCCAGCTACATCCGAGACTGCATGCTGTTTTGAGAAAGTAGACATAAAATTGCTTTGTAAAGGCTAACCGTTTTGCAAAATCAATTACCACTCAGGTTTTGGACAATTTCTACAGCTCTAGAACTACAGTAGTCCTAATGAGAAGAACACAATTTAAGCCACTTTCAGAAGGATTCTAGCTACAAAGATGTGCACATATGAACTGCCCTGGGAAGGTAAGATCAACTGCACAAGCTATGCACATTTGAGCTTGCCAAAACACTGACGGGTCTCCCTGACCACCTGCTATGTGCCAGACATGCTTAGCATGCATTATCTCACTTGCCTCATTTTCAGTGAGCTCTGTCATTAGATGTTACTGCCCCACCCTATATATAAGAAAACAGGAAGTCATTTATTATTTATTCACTATGTTCCAGTGATTTACATATTTACTGCATAGTACTCTGTAAGTACTTTTATTCTAATTTTTCAGATGACATAAGTATTTTTGATGTGACAAAATATTCTATTATGGGGCAAATGAGGGGACTTGGGGTGTATACATGGGATGGTAAAATTTTCAGTACTTCTCTATTGTTAATTTGATTAAGGTGATCAGGAAGGGTAAATGTAGCAGGTCACCAAACTGCTCCCACAATGGATACTAGATATAAAAAGTATTATGCAACAAAGCAGCAAATACTGTATTCAAGAAGTCTCCAGGGGAGTCATGTACTCAATCTCACAGAATATTGAATCATTATAAAATTGGTCTAACTATCATAAAAATGTACAGCCAACCGCATTTGATGGCACACCCTCAATCTATCCATGACTAGGAAGCTCTGAGCTAAATTATATGCAAGGCAAATGCTTACTAAGTGGCCAAGTGAATCAAGGCCTGCATCGAGACTGCCTGATTCTGAAGTCTGCTCTTGCACTTTACAGTCTTCTTGGCTTCTTCATCCAGTAAGAAGCCAAACTGTTGTGACCAGGTTCCATTCCTTGGAAGTATTTGATCAATTGACGTTTAATCACCCAAGCTTACTGGATGGGTGAACATCTTATCAATTATGTTTTCAAATTATTTCACCTCCTACCTCATTCTTTAAACATCTTGGAACAGCATTTTTTACTTTCTTCTGCTTTCTTTAACCATCATAACAGAAACCAGACAGGTGGGAAGAGAAACTGAAGTTGGTAGGCTCAAACATGTGCCTGGGCTCAACCCCTCTGAGTCTCCACTTGCCTACATTGCCTCCCCGTGTCTTCCAGTGTCCACTCCCAGCTCAGCCTGTGCACTACATAATAAATTATTAGGGCCACTTGAACTGTTTCCTACCCAGTCACTAAATGCAGAAAGAACTCTGGGTGCGATTCCATTCTCCTTAGCAAGACAGATCAGAGCAGAAGCTATTCCCCTGGATGTGCGTCAGCGAGTGTTAACTGTTCATGGTCCCCAGGTCAGGCTTTAGTTGTACCTAGTGATCGCTTGCCTCATGCCCAAGCCCACACTCCACACTTGAAGGGGGAGAGACTGAAGGGGTGGGAAATACAGACAGTGACTTATTCAGGCTTTGTCTGCCTAGCTGTGATGGTAGTGATATATTACACAGCATCCTGGTCAAGTTTAGTGACCCATTAAGTTGTCCCAGGCTCCATTTAGAGAAAACTTGGAACCAGCAGAACTGTCAACACCAGTTTCATTTTTATTAAGATTCTGCCTCTAAACCCTTAGGACCACTGAATCATTTCCATCTCCAAGAAGAGACAGAATGAAGCCTGAAGTCCTTGCCTCGTGGACACCCTTAGAGCTATCTGGGCCAGGAAGGGCCTCTTGGCCTCTCTCAGCAGTCATTCCATTATCACCTTTCTCTGTGGACAGGTGAGTCCGTGCACCATGCCTCACAGAGCTCTCGAGCTAGCGTGCCCCTCAGAGTAGCTGTGTGAAGAGTCAAGATGCTCGAGCGTCTGGTAAGATAGGGAGGTCACAAAAAGCGAGGCCACCAGTTATTATCGCCAGCTGCTTTAAGGGTAATTTTTTCTTGCTACATTTTGTTTGTGTGAGGAGGGTGAGCATGCCACCTCACACAAGAGGAGTTAAAAGACAGTCTGCATGAACTGGTTCTCTCCACCATGTAAATACAAGAGATTGAACTCAGCACCTTTATACCCCACTGGGCAATCTCATTGCCCCAATGATCTTTTTTTTTTTTTAACCCACACTGGAAATCAAGATATTAGATTCCCAAATAAAAGAATGCTGCTTTCTATTCCTACCATGATTTAGCCTCAGTAAACCCTACTTTGTAAGTCACTCACTTGTCTGCAGACAAAAAAATTTCATTTAATTGTATTCTTGTACAGTGATTGGCACATAGCAAATTCTAGAAATGCATTGTGCTGAAATAATTAAAAATCTCGGGATACTGTGTCTTGGATTTGCTTTAAAGCAACACGGAAGGAAGACAGACTTGGATAGAAGTGTAGATGAGATAAGACTGGCCTCAGCTGAAACGGCAGAGCAGAGCGAGATGTCGTGGAAGTGTGTCACAGTGTTTTCTCTACATTTTTATTCAGTATTTCAAAACAATGCGTTTTCATTGGTATCTGAATTAAGCATGGCAAAATACTGAAAGAGTGGCAAAGCCCAGCATAAACCCAGCTAAGCAGCATTTTTCCCCCTAAGCACATAGCTACATTATGTTTTGTGGCAAGACCATGTGACTTAAGTTCTAACCATGGAGAGTCATAGACGCCTCTAGCATGCCTGAGTCTTGGAAGATCCTCTCAGCTGTTTGCTCCTTGCTGCCTCTAGGCTGGCTGGGGAGAGTGTAGTGAAGATCTCCAAGCTCCCCCAGATGGCTGGAGCCTAAGTGAATGAACTGTGACTCTGGAATTCCTTCAAGAGGTGGAACCACGACTTCCCCTCTACTGACACACATGTAGTAGACAATGATGTGACAGAGATTAGCTTTTAACAGTTACTGTTATTAAGTACGGTGTTGAATTGCCCATAATCAAGCCAGATTTTAAGCATGTGTACTTCAGAACCAGAATGGGACCCTGAGTAGTTGTTTGACTTCTTAGGGACTCCAAGGTGTTAATTAACCACCTCTGAGGTTGGTAATGCTATGATAATGGAAATAGCATCTCTCAAGTGGTCATTATACGTGAGGGGCTGTTCTAAGTGCATTAGTTAATTCCAACCTCACAAGCCAACAAGAGAGAAACTCCCCTTGTTCCAATGCTCAAGAAGAGGAAAGTAAGACAATAAGTAACTTGCCTCAGTTCAACAGTTACAAGCAACAGAGCCCAAGTTCAAATCCAACCGTCCTATCTCCTGAGCCGTCTCTTCGGCCTTCACTACTGGCTCGGTGTGGCTGACTTCACCATGAGGGCTGAGCACTGCAAGGCACAGGGTGTGTCATCAGCAGAAGTGGAGGGGTACACTAGACAGGAAAAGCCCCGAAGTCTGCATGTCCCCTGCCCACAGAAAGCACTATCGAGAAAGCCGAGTTAACAGTGGCACCCCTGATCATCAGGGCTTCAGCGGCGGAATGATTCTTCTCATACTTCCTTCTCTCAACCTCGGTCTGTCCTGCACTTGGTCCGGTAGAAAATACTTGTCATGTGCTCCACCTGCACCTCCCATCCTTGCCCCCGTAGTCCGACTGCTCTTCCCGATCCTTCTCCCTGCCTCCCACTCCAAGCTGAAGTGTATAAGGGCGGGAGTCACGTGTTCTTCACATGTTTTCTGACCCTACTTGCCTGCTGGAGGTACTACCTACTCTCAACAGCCAGCGGCACTAAGGGGAGAGCCTTGCCAGGTCTCTACCTTGGTCAGAGCTTTCAAACTGCATTCACAGTGATGTTTTAAGGGCTACATGAGAAGATTGTGGGGATAAATTGTGTGGGGCTCTACCCTCCGAATCCCTCTTCTATGAGACGAATCCCACTTTATCTGCTCTGTATAAGATGGCAAGTAGAGAATTCTTTCAATCCTGAGGAAAAGGGAGAGAGCCGTTAGAACTACTTTATTTATATATAAATATTGTGTAATAAACATCCCAGTGTCCAGCATTCCTGTCTATGAGGACCAGAGATGGTAAAGGAGCGTAGCTGGTTCTCCTAGCTCCCACCATTCCACTTTCTAGGCTTGAAAGCAGAGACAACCCTAGCAGAACAGTTCCCAGGTGCAGGAAGGGGCGTGTTTGCTGCTCCTTCCACAGGCCCTGTACTTCTGACTCGTACAGAGGCTTACATAAAGTAGACACAGAGAGACAGTGGCATGGCCGGATGGATGATGTAATGCCCATTAGTCTACTAGGGAAGGAGGCTATCCACAATATTCATTCTTCAAGATTCAGAGAGGCATTAGGGATTAAGAACAAGGAGTCTAGACTCAAACTCTAGCCCTGCCACTCCAAACCACATGACCTCATCCTTAAATTTGTGAATAGCCTGCACCATGAGCAATACTGTTTCCTCGCAGGGTTTCTGTGAAGATTTGGATGAGTTAATACTTGCAAAATGCACAGAACCTGGCATTGAGTGCTCAGCAAAGGTGACTTTGTATTAGATCTTGCCCTTGTTACTCTGGTGAGGTACCTCCCTGTGACTGACACTTCTAAAAATTCTTCATTCTTCTCTGTACTTTGGCAGCATCTTGCTCAGACCTCTGGCATAAGTGATGATGTCCTTCCCATACCACGACCCCCCCCCCCCCCCCCGTCTGATTAGTTACCAGAGAACAGTAGTCTTTGACATCAGGATAGATCCTACTTTTGGCTGGCTCACCACTATGACAGTGGTAGATGGTAGATGCAGCTGCCTCTTCCTCCCGACTTCTGGCTACCTCGGGTCCCACATCGCCTTCATCTTTGTCTTCCCTGGACCTGGTCTACCACAGGTGATCCCCACAGGGTCGGCATCCTCCTCTCTTTTCCCTAAGATGAGGATGAGGCAGAGTCTAGGCTGGGCACAGAGGATCTCTGACAGGCATGACTGTGAGGCTACGAGAATTCAGGGCATGAAAAAAGAAAATGACATCTGCTGTGTTCCGGGAACAGCGCCGGCTCTTTACAACACCTTATTCGCACAGCATTCGATGGTGGTGTATTCTTGTTTGTTATCCCCATTTTTACCACATGGAAACCATGTGTGAACAACTTTCACACGTCTGAGGCAGAATTTGAACCTCGGAGTGCCTCCTCAGTGTGTGCTGTGTCCACCATTCAAGGTAGTCATGGAGGCTAAGACTCGAACCTGCCCTGGCCCCTTACCTTTCTCCACACTGCCTCTCTTATCTATCTTACAGTCTGTTCTGTCATTGGCTTCTCTAGTGCTGTTTTCCTCCTGAGTGGACTTATTTATCACCTGGCCATTTCTCTTTATTAATGGAACGCCGTGACTTAGTGCCATTTCCTGGTGGTGTGATAAAATGCCCTAGCCAGAGTAACGTATCGGATAAAGGATTCATTTTAGCTCACAGTTCCAGGACACAGTGCATCACTGGAATGAAAACACCATGGCTGAAAGCTTGCCCATCATCTCACATCTACAATCAGGAACAGAGAGCAACGAATAAATGTGGACATGCTAGTGCTCAGTTTGTGGTCTTAACTCTTCACAGTTCAGGGTTCCCTGCCTAGGGAATGATGTCACCTACAGTGGGCAGGTCTTTCAACCTCAGTTAATATAATCAAGATAATTACCCAAAGACAGTGCCCATAGGCCAACCTGACACTCATTAAGACTCCACACTAAGCCGGGCGGTGGTGGCGCACGCCTTTAATCCCAGCACTCGGGAGGCAGAGGCAGGCGGATCTCTGTGAGTTCCAGGCCAGCCTGGGCTACCAAGTGAGTTCCAGGAAAGGCGCAAAGCTACACAGAGAAACCCTGTCTCGAGAAACAACAAACAAAAAAGACTCCATACTGGCTACTTTTATGTCAACTTGGCACAAGCTCGAGTTGTTGTTGAGGAGGAAGGAGCCTCAATTGAGAAAAATGCCTCCATAAGATCCAGCTATAAGGCATTTTCTTAATTAATGATCAATGGGAAAGGGTCCAACCCTTTGTGGGTGATGCCATCCCTGGGCTGGTGGTCCTGGGTTCTATAAGAAAGCAGGCTGAGCAAGTCTTGGGGAGCAAGCCAGTAAGCAGCACCCCTCCACGGCCTCTGCATCAGCTCCTGCCTCCCAGTTCCTGCTGTGCCTGAATTCCTGCCCTGGCTTCCTTTATGGTGAACTCTAACATGGAAGGGTAATTGAATAAACCCTTTCCTCCCTGAGTTGCTTCGGTCATGATGTTTCATCACAGCAACAGTCACCCCAACTAGACAGACTCCTTTCCCAAGTAATTATAGACTGTGTCGAGTGGACAATTAACACTAACCATCACACCACACTCAAACATGTATATATCCCGGCTGTCTTGCTGGTCAGCATGGGGCTGAATGCTTCTGGGATTGGCAATGAGACTGAGCTCAAAGGGTTGTGACATCTGCATCTTTAGCTGCTTTCCTAGGAAATAGTGTAGAGTAAAGGATGTGAGATGGAGCAGTGTGTAAAATATGTGTGATGAAAAGGGGCCAAGGAGCAGGGCAGGATTGAAGGGGCAACCAGTCACCTCTCTCTTGGTACTAAGCCTTAACTCAAAATGACCTGCTTTTTTTGCCTGAAGGCCCTTTCCCCTGCCCCATACCCCCCTTCAATCCTACGGCAGCAGCTGATACCCACAGCATGGCTGCTGCCTGCCAGCACTCGACTATTGAATATCGACCATGTGCTCCTACACATTTAATCTCAGTCTACACGATAATCCCCTCATCTAGGCATTGATACGCTCTGCTTTATAGATGAGGAAGCAGAACCTCAGAGAATATAAATTACAAAGCTCACATAACTAGCATGTGATGGAGCATGGAGAAAGAGCAGAAAAACCTGAACGTGAAGGAAGAAGGGGTTGGGGGGAAGAGACATCTGCCATTGGGGTTGGCCTCTCAGAGCTGCCCCTCCTTACACACCTGCCCCAGTAGGCTGGCAGAACACAGGAGCGAGTGAATGCCCCTACCGACTCCCTTCATGCCCTCCTGGGAAAAAAAGGCCCTTCAGGTTCTGAACGTTGGTGCCTGAATTCCTCCCTGCTTTCCCAAGGAACTCCACGGAGGAGTTAGGTTGGCCTTGAACTCGTGGCCCTCCTGCCTGCTTCTGTCTCCAGAGTGCTAGGATTACAGGAGCTCTTTACTGTGCCTTCTCTAACTATTCTTTGGGAGTGAATTTTCCCCAATCCTTATATTTCTCTAGTCACTCACTCCAGTCTCTGGCTTTCTGGGCCTGAACTTTTTAAATCCACTTGGAGCCCTTCCAACAGGGCATCCCAAGACAGGTCCCTCTGAATTGTGACACAAAACCCATTCTTAAAATACGACAGCTATCTGAGGTTGTTGTCTGCCCCTCCCTCTAGAGGCCTTCTGGAACCCAATATCCATCCATTCCACAGATTTGGACCATTCGGTGGAGTTCAAGGAAATCTATTCCAAGCACTCTGTGGTAGCAGCCACCAACCAAAAGGTAAAAGCCTTTGACAGAACAATTGGGCTTTTAAAGCCATTTCAAAAGCATAACCCTTTAGTGTGGTTAATAATGCAGAGATAAGTATTAATAAGGCAGTAGCTCCAGCTGAGATGGGCTATGTCCAGCAGCCCAGAGCACCCCACTCCTCACTCCAGCTTTCTTCTCCTCTCCCATCCTTGTTCCCTCTTCTTCACAAACTGGTAGTTGTCAGTTCTCGCTGCCTATAGCTTGCCCAGATGCAAAGTAGTGCTCACTGCACTTTCTGAGATGTTACTAGGAATAGCAGAGGCCGTGGAAAGCCAATGGATATTTTTTTAAGCAGGTGCTATATATACCAGACACAGCTGGAAGTCTTAAAGATAGTGCAGAAGAAAGGGAAAATTTCCTGTCCTCCTGGAATGTATGATCAAGGAGAAGGACCAATAATAAATGAATACATGGAATTATAGTGTATGAAATGATAAGAAATACACAGCATAGAGGGCTACAAAGAGCACTCTGCTGTGATAGAGGGCTAACATCTTAAACAGGCTAGTCAGTGATGATCTCCCTTACAAAATGATGTGTGAACAAAAGCCGCAAGAGTCCACACAATGAAGAGGTTAAAAAAAAAACAAGAACATCCCAGAAAGAACAATAGCAGACACAAAGGATCTGAGGCCAGGGCATGGCTGGGCTGTTGAAAAACAAGGATGCTGTTCCAGCTGGAAAAGAGAGCAGCTAGTGAAGAGACAAAGGAGTTTGTAGAGGTTTGGATGGTGCATAGTTGTGCACTCCACCATGTGGGCTTAACCTGTAGGGAATGAGATAGTCTGAGGGGTTGTGAGCAGTTAAACATATGCTCTGACTCACACAGTAAAAGTACTTATATAGAGATGGTTGCTGGGGAGGTGTCTCAGTGGATAAGGTGCTAATCTTGTAGGCATGAACCCCCAGCACCCACATAAACACTGAGCATGGCAGTACACATCTATAACTCCACTGCTACTGAGGTATGGGCCAGCAACAGGTGGATTCTGGGGTCTGGCTGGCCAGCCATCCTAGCTAGAACAGGATGATCCAGGTTCAATGAGAGACCCCATCTAGAAAAAAAAAAATAAAGATGGGATTTCACACACACACACACACACACACACACACACACACACCCCTTATACTATGGACAGAGGTAGCAACAGAGTTTAGGCCAAAAATTAGGGGACAGACCCCAACTATGCCCCTTACCAGTTGCATGGTCAGTAAACAAATGACATAATTTCTTTGAGCCTCAGTTTCCTCATTTCTGCAGTGGAAATAAATTGCACACATCTCACTGAATTTTATCCATGCCCCACTGGATGGAAAACAGAACCCAGTGCTGGTATGAACTGCACATAAGAGATGCCCTCTCTGCGTTTGAGACTCTTGAAGTTGCCATGCACATACTGTGTTGTCTCTGCAAGGGACCATGGTTTGCTGGCTCAGAGTGGTAATGGTGGAGCACAGAGGGTCCCGTTTGGTGAATGTTTTGAAGGGAACGCCAGATTTGCTAGCAGTATACCTGGGGGATGAAAAGGGAGAGGAGTCTAACCTCATATTGCAGATAAGGAAACAAGGAAACGATGCTATCAAGGTTTCAAGCAAGCTTTAAAATAACACTTACGGCTACACACTTTAACATTTACGAAAGTCAAAGAAGAAGATTACCTATGGCCAAACATAAAAAAAATCCCCATGTCATTAACTTTTCCTTTTATCTGTTCCCTTTAATTCTTATCCTTATGAATAGATACATACATGCACACATATATGCATACACACATACACATATATACTATATATATATAAATATTTAATCTGCTTACATTTTGCAGTTTTATTGGGGATATAAATAACAACTAAAATTTGAGCATGTGACCTTAGGCAAAGGACATAGCTCTCTGTGCTTCCATTTCCTCCTCTATGCAGAGGGGAAGGTAACCATATTCAAATGCTTAGGTTTCACTAAGACAAAACGCAAGGCCCAGGTATATGTAAGGTGGACAGCATGGTGCCTCAATATACATATACACTGTAAAATACTGCAGTCAACTAATATTAGTTATCTCAGCTATCTTCTCACTACTTACCGCACTTTGCTTTTGTGGGAAAAGCATGGACTCACCCCTCTTAGCAAATTGCAGATTTCATTAGCAGCAGTCACTGGACTACACCTTAGATATCCTAAACATGTTCTTCTTATCTTTTTTTTCCCCACTAAAATCCCATTTATTTAGTCCTCCAGCACCCTTAGAAAATGCTATTCTCTATTCCTATGCGTTTCCTATTTTGAAGTTCCTCTTATAAGTGAGATCAGGCGGTGTCTGTCTCACTGCGGCTTATTTCGCTTAGCATAATGGCTTAGGCTCATCCATGCTGTCAGAATGGCAGCATTCCATATCCTGGCTGTGAGATAGATCCTGCAATGAGTTTTTGTACAGCAGAAGAAGCAGTCAACAAATTGGAAAGGCAGTCTACACGGGAAAGGAAGTATTTGCAAATTACGTATCTGATAGGGACATGAAATCTAAAACAGACCATAGAGAATTCATGTAACTCAACAGCAAAGCAAAAATGAAAAGGAGCCAATGGCACTTTCTGAAGAAGACAGAGGAGGGGCCAACAGACATATAACCATGTTTCCAGCACCACCAAGTATTAGAGGGATATAAATCAAGGTCATAGTCAGATGTCAGCCCATACCTTGTAAGATGACTACTTTCAAAAACTCAAAAGGTTAATGTTGAGGGGAATGTGGAGGAAAGGGAACCTTGGTGCTCTATAGGCAGGCTTACAAACGGGTACTTCAACTATAGAAAATTATGAAAGATTCCTCCCCCCCAAAAAAAAATTAAAAGAATTACTGTATGATCCAGCAATTCTAATTCTGGGCATATATCCAAAAGACATGAAGTCAGTATCTCAAATAAATATATGCACTCCTGTGATTATTGCGGCATTATTCACAATAGCAGGTGTGATCCTTAAATAATTATAATTGCATCTGCACAATTTTACATTCTATAAAAGAGAAGTATGTGGCACTTCATGACCCTAGCCAGGGCTCATTGGCTAAATGTTAAGGAAATTAATGTGCTCAATACAATTTACCTTCTGGGATATAAACAGAACTCAGAATTCCCATTTTAAGTTGAAAAAAAAAATATGATCCAGAAATCAGCCACCAAAAACAGAGCCCTGGGGAACATAAAGCCACTCATTTCATTTACTCACTAGCAAACTTCTATTAAGTGATCCGTCTATAAGCAGCTGCATGAGAAGATTGGTAAGTAGGTCCCACCTTACTTTAAGAAGATCACGGTATTGTGGGGCAGCTCAAGTTACTGTAATTGGTTTTTATATCTGAGGGCCGTAGTGTAATGAGTGCATACGTTACCATGGAAACACCATTGAGGAATAACTCGTAGAGGGAGGGAGACATCCACAGAGGGGCAATGATCTTCTTTTCCATATGTGTTAGATGACGCACAGGAGAGACATGGCTGGCGTGGCTGTTGATGCACTGTGACTTGTGTTGTTACTTATTCTAGCTGCCTTTCTGAAGGGACAGAAGGCTATCCAGGCCAGTGTATGTTCAGACAACACAGCACTGGTACAGATATCCAATGTGGTCCAAGATGGACCTATGGCTGAACATTGGTGGGTTTCTGAATCTAAAAAAAAAGAAAAAAAGAAAAAAAGAAAAAAAAAAAAACGATTGACTTTGGATGTTCAGTGAACCCAAAAGTAAACAGTGATGTAACCAAATATATGACTATTCCTGGCAAAATGCTACTTTTGTGTGAGTCTGTATAAATATGGCCTGGAGGTCAGAGGTGAAAGCTTTCACTATCCCATCTGTGTGAATCTACCTATAGGCTATGTGCCTACTTCCATGTGCTGGTCTGTGTGTGTCTGTGTGTCTGTACCGACCTGTGTGAGGCCTGAGTATACTGTCATATATCTGGATGCCTGCTGGCATCGACCTGCATAGCAGCCTGTGTGTTATTGAACGAAGTATGTCTTATTTGCCCATGACTCCCCACGTTCTCTTCAGCCCTCCACCTCCTGTGACCCTCCTCCACTCCTGGCTTTGGGGCTTTGATCTCATACTTTCTGATGACACTGTGTTATCTGTGATTCTTGGAACCATCCAGGTACCTGTTTCAAAGCCTATTGGATGAGAGTAATGGAAATAGAAAATGACTCAAGAGGCAAGCCTGGAGACATGGAACTGGTATGTAAATCTTCTGTTGAGGAGGGGGGGGGAGATAATGTATAGTTTTCCTGACACTTACCAAGTTCTTCACCTAAAGGGGGATGGTGAGGAGATGGAAGATGATCTTGGTGTTGGGCAAAAAGAAAGATTTCAAAATTAGAGACAAACTTTAGCTAAGCTGATGGAAAGAAGGCCTAACAAGTCATTGCTAGAGGCTGCAAAATGCAGACATGCTGGGATTCCAAACTACCTTAGTGTCCCAAACTTCCTCTTACCATGACAAAGTGCTCTGACAAAATCAACCTAAGGGGGAGAGGGTTTATTCTGACTCAGGATTTAACGTACAGTCCATCATGGCGGGGAAGTTGGGCAGCTGGAGCTTGAAGCAACTGGCCACATCGCATCCACAGTCAGGAAACAGGCATGAGCGCAGACTTGCCTCGCTTCTTCCCGTTTTATACAGTCCAGGACCCCCTGCCCAGGGAGGTCCATCCTCAACTGAGATGAGTCTTCCCACTTCCATTAGCACTATCAAGATGACCCCCTGCGGACACTCAGAGACCTAGCTCCCAGGTGAGTCTAGATTCTGTCAAGTTGGCAGGTAACACCAGCCATCTGGTGTTACCAACACCACCAACACCAGCTGGGCCTGGAAGAAGCTTCGCTGGGCCTGGAAGAAGTGAGGAAGCTTCTTCCAGGCCCAGCTATTTGCACAGCCAAGGCAGTTGATTTGCAGAAGCTCATCCAGAAGCCACCGAAAACCTCAGTTGCTATCTGCCTGTACATTTGTTCCATTTATCACTGGGGGGAGATGGATTTCTGCTTCCAATCTTGAGAAAGTGCTTTATATCATTGACATAATACAACTCAGAACCACAGAGGAGAGAGATCCTCAGAAATGTGATTCCAGCTTCTTTCCTCCCATAGAGAGGCTATTTCAGGGCAGGTGAAGGGCTGGTGCTGTAGAACTGACCACAATGTCTTCAGGTCAGTTCTGAGATGAGGGACTTGCACACTCCAGTGACACTGAGCTTTTCTATTTCCACCTCTAAGACACTATTGTGTTTTGTCTGACATCTTCATGCCTGAGCAGTTCAAAACACTGATACCATCCCATTCAACCCCATCAGAGAGCCTGCTTTGTAGAGAGTTAACCCAGTCAGGGTGGGAGGAGGGGAATGGACTCCAATTTTAGAGGCAGACTTACTGAGAACTAACAGCTATTCTGTGTGTTACCCATGTGAGTGGGAGTAATAATTCTCCTGGGAAAAGACAGATATTATAAAGTAATCATATACATATATATATATATATATATATATATATATATATATATATATATATGTATACACACATACACACACACATATATGGGCTATGAACATTATATATATATATATTTAAAATAGCAACTGCACTTAAAAGATACACCCATACAAAATAGTACCATGCAATCACTTAAAATGATTTCTTAGATGAACAGTGTGGGCATGAGAAAATGTTCATGGTATGAGATGTGAGACAAACAAGTTAAGGAGCTTGGGAACAATTCAGTACTTTTTTTTTTTTTAAATATAAAAACAGCTAAGTAAATGAAAGACTTTACACCAAAGTTTTAACTGTCGCTTTCTCTGAAAGTAATTGAGATTATAGGTGACATTTTTTTTTTGCGCATCTGTGTTTCTCAGACTTCTTATATTATGTTTTTTAAGTTTAAAAATTATGTAAAAGTAAAAATAATATGCCAAGCGACTGGTACAATTTCAAGAATGATAGCTGCCTCCCACACTCACTCAGAGTGCTTTGCTTTCATTTCATGTTTTGAATAGAGAAGTCACATTGAACATCTTACCAGTATTAAAGGGAAAATTCCCCCTCCAACCTCAGACCTCCAGCCATCTCCCTCTCAGTTCTCACAGGCAGCCGGTGTGTACCATTTTTTGCGTAGCCTTCAGGGAACGTGAGTGCTTGTGCAAGCACACACGTAAAGCTGTGCTCACCTCCCTGCCTCCGTAGAAGCAGTCTCCATGCCTCTTTGTATTTTTCTTTCACACTCCATGCCACTCTTGCTCTTGACTGGACCCTAAGTGTCCTCCAAAGAGCCACGTGTTAAAGGCTGGGTCCTCAGTCCGTGGCACCGTGGGAGTATGGAAACACCAGAAGTAAAGTCTAGTGGGGGTCTTGAAGCCCTTAGGTGTGTGCTGAGAGGCAACTATGAGGCTGTGGCCCCTCCCTCTTCCTCTCTCACTTCCCTGATCCTGAAGTAAGCTGTTTTCTTGTGCCCTCTGCTCCCCTACAGGGTGCTGCCTCGCCACAGACCATCGATTATCATCTTTTTATCTTTTTTTTTCCCCCAGTGCCAGGGTCAGGTTCATTCTGAAGATATTCTTGTCTAGACCCTAAGACTCATAAGCCATGTGCTCCTCCTGAGCTCTCTGTTTATTCTCTGTTTTATCTCTGTCTCCGTCTGGAGAAATTCATACCTCATTCATTCCATAGTTCACTCTCCTGACTTAATCTTCCTGCATCGATTTTCCCATCTTGGAGAACCTGAAAATGTGAGGACTCTGGTACTGTTACTCAGTCTCATACCTGGGTTCAGTGGGTGACAATCAGGGACCAGGTCAGAGGTCTGTGTAGGTCTGTGTGCTGGTTCATTTTTGTCAACTTGACACCAACTGCAGTCACCTGGGAAGAGGGAACCTCGGGTGAGGAATTGCCTCCATCACATTGGCCTGTGGGCATGTCTGTGGGACATTTTCTCAGTTGCTATTTGAAGGCAGTACTATCCCTGGGCATGTGGTCCTGGGCTGTAGAAGAAGACAGTCAAACATGAACTACAACAAACCGCATGTATCATTCTGTCAGGTCTCTGCTTCAGTTCCTGCCTCCTGGTTCCTGCCCTGGCTTCCCTCATGATGGACTGTTATCTGTTAGTGATTAACTCGTTCCATCCCCCGCGTTGATTTTGGTCATGGTGTTTGTCACATCAACAGAAATCTACCAGGAACAGCCTGGGAACCCTGGCAGATGCTTAGGGATATGGATGTGAGGGGCTGGATGAAGACAGCCTAGCTGATAGTTGGTCTTCAGGTTGGGAACTCCTTTGTTGATAACTAGGGGGAGGTAGTTAAGACATAAACCAGCAAGGGTGATTTAATCTTGTCGTCACGTGGGGCCTGAAAGGGAAATCCCTTGGGTACTGGGGGCACCTTAATGAAACCGACACAGAATGAATACTTACTAACATGAAGCATTCAACTGGGTTCTGTCGCCTCTTCAGTCACATTACGGTCATGCCTCTGTTGCTAGGGTCACTAGGTCATGCAGAATCTCTCATCTCTACTACTACCGACTTAGGTGTTTTGTTTTGTTTTTTTTCCAATCCTGTGAGGTTTTTGGTCCCCCTCTCCGCCCCTAGGACTCAGCCTGTAAACCAAAGGGCAAGTCCTTGAAAGTCAACAGTTTAGACTGGGGTAGTCACAGACACAGGCATCTGGTTAGAGTGACATACAAGGACTGTCTAATCGATGTTGTCTAAAGGAACTGCTCAGGGTCAATGAAAGCCCTCTGCCGAGCCACAAGGGGTGCCACGTGGCCTGACTCACTGGAGATAATGGCCCTGGGAACAATTATCAGCCCAATTTCTTTTTACATCAATGCAGATTTGATGCCTGGTAATATATGTGTTGTACCTTTAATGGCCTTTTAATGATGAAGAGGATCAAAAGCATTTTAGACCTGAACCTGCACCATTAGTCTCCATTCCAGAAATTCACTGTAATTACTGAAGCTGCTCCTCAGAGCCCCGCAAGAGTGGCGGGTTTCTGCAAATGTATCTGCTCAGTTAATCACAGTCAGCCCAGAGCCCAGGGGGATGGCGGTTCCAGGAGGTGGTTGCTGAAGGTGGAGGAGGACAGAGCAGGATGATGGAAGGACGGACGGACAATAGGAAAGGGTGAAGGGCCAAGTCATTCTGGGCTGAGTGTCAGGATCCTTGGTCCTCTCCTCTCTTTTCATAGAGCATTCCAGACTTGGAGTGAAACATGAGTTGCTACACAACCTTTTGGATTTTACATTGGAGATTAAAAAAAAAAAAAAAAAGTTGTATTGGGAATGACTACGGATTTGTGATCAATTTGCATCCTATCCCATTACATTGTGAGTGTTCGTCAGCGGCAGGGGAGGATATGCGGCATGCGGCTAACACCTGGTGCTTCCTGGGACCAATGGGTGGATGCAGATAGGCATTGGTGTGTAGCTCCCACAAGGCAAATGTCAAGGGAGAATGACGTTTCCTGGGAGTGGAGGTCTTCAGATGGTTGGTACGTGAGCTGCTTGATCCCTGGACCCTTTTCCCCAGGATCTCCTGCCTGCCCTTTCTGTCCCTGGGATGCTGATCACTGGATCTGTCACCCAGGCTCTTGTGTCCTGGCTTCCAGTTGGCCTTAGTCATACAGATGATAGGAAGCAGATTGAAGCATAGTGAGGGAGATGAGGGTATTTCCTCCCCAACCTCCTTCCCCCTCTGGTGTAGGAGCTGGCAGTAGATGGATCCCCTGACACAATAGGTCCCATCAGGAGGCATTGTCCTGGCTCCATCTCTGCCTGGATTCTGGAAACATGGTTTCTTCTCTTTGTTCCAGGACTAGGGGTGGTATGAGAGTCTGTTATTGCTGATCCCTGGATTCTTCAACATCCTTAACATATTCTAATGTAACCCCTGTCGAATTCAAAGCCCCATCTGGATGTGCCTCCTTTGGGAATCCTGGTTAATACAATGAGTGTGTAAGAGGATGATGAGTACACACAGGAAGACTACTCATCATTGGAATAGGATACATCTCCCCACTACCTCAAACCCCCACCCCTCACCCCCGTTCCTGAGATCATGTGTTGAAAGCTCTGGTTCCGGTTCCTGAGACTGTTTCTGAAGGTGATGGGAATTTACAGAGATGAGAACTAGAGGAGGCAGGGCAGTGGTGGCGCACACCTGTAATCCCAGTACTTGGGAGGCAGAGGCAGGTGGATCTCTGTGAGTTCGAGGCCAGCCTGGGCTAGAGTGAGTTCCAGGAAAGGCGCAAAGCTACATAGAGACACCCTGTCTCGAAAAACAAAAACAAACAAACAAACAAAAAGAACTAGAGGAGGTGGCCAAGAAGGGGCTTGCCTTTGAAAACACATATGTTGTCCATGTCTCCTTCCTGTTTCTCTCTATTTCTAGGCTAACACAAGATAAGCAGAAGCTCTGTGGTAGTCGGCTCACGCCAGGCCACAGCGATCTTGACCAACTATGGATGGAAGCCTCTGGAACAATGAGTCAATATAAATGCATCCGTGCCTTTAGCTGTTTTTCTTGGGTATTTATCACAACAAAAGGCCTGACTAACCCAACCATGTGCTCCATTGTCCTTTACAGTCAGGTTATGGCTCTGCTACTCAGTTCTGAGCAGTGGGATGATGTGTGATACTTCTACACCTCACCACGGAACACCCATAGCCTCTCTCAGCTATGTGTAAAGTTGAAACAGCTGAATCTGGACAAGTCTTGGATCCCCAAGTCAGTGATTGGAGGAGAATTGCTCAACAGCATTTAATGGTCATATTAGTTAGTGAGAAGCACATTTTCACTGTGGTATAGCTCCAGGATTCTGAAGGGCTTTGTTACAGCCACAGTGGCTAATTACCCTGACTCATGCAGTCGAGGTGTCGGATGAAAGACCACCTAGAGAGACAAAGACCTGGAGAAACAAATACAAGCAAGCACGTAACCTCCACCAGTGGGAGTTTACTAACCATGTAGCATTATTGCACTGTGAATGAACGCAGCGAAGGTCTAAATGTCAGAGTCGGAATTCCTCACTTTTTGCTATTGGTCTTGGACAAATTACTTTATCTTTCAAAGTCCTAATGGGTGAAAGGGGGAAGGGTCTTCAGTGGGTAGATGATTTGCATAAGAGAAAGTTCCCTCTTTTTCCTCTCAGCACAGAGTTCTAATCTCAGCTCCTCTAGCAGCTGGTAGATAATTTCAGTGTAGGAGGGTTTCAGCTTTCTAGTGGCCTCGCCTAAGCGCCCATGGCAGAAGACCGTTCGCGTCAAAGTCGGCATCCTGGCAGGTAGACTGAGTACTGGCAGGGAAAAGAGATTGTCTTTAGGTCTTGGGCTTGGATATTACTCTTTCCACTTCTCTGCCAGCATGGACTGCATAGTCTTCCATCTACCCCGAAGCCGTTCACAGCACATACTCAGTTCTATGCACCATTTAAGGGCTTTATCAACTCTGTGTCATTGTATGGGCGCAGCTGTGTGCCCATGCTGTAGGGCCATTAAAAAGAAGAGCTTGGGGGGGGACACGTTTTCCTTGACTATTCACCCCTGGAGAATGTTGACTGACTTCACAGCACTGCTCACACCCCGCAGCCACTGGCCTAGTTGAACATGGGTGTAATAGTCCCCCCACTTCCATTAAGTGTGTGAAATGATTTGCATACACTGAAGGATAAGCTTTGTCATCTCAGTTAAAAACAACTCTTCTCATGCCTGAAATCCCAGCACTCAAGAGGCTGAGGCAGGAGGATCACTAAATATATAGTGCGTTCCAGGCTAGCCTGGGCTATCAAGTGGGAGCCTTTCTAAAAAAATAAAAATAAATAACAACAAACTACCACCACCACCACAAATCCACTGAACCATCTTGCTGGCCCTGGACTATGCTCTAAACTATGAGCCAAGCTAACCCTCCTCTCCTTAAGTTACTTCTTTCAGGCATTCTAGTATAAGGATAAGAAAAGGAACACACCTGGGCATATGCTACTCTTCCTGTGTTGTGTTTAAGACAGGACTAAACCATGTTTACACAGGGGACTGTGGAATCAGGGTGTCTGGGCTTAAATCTCAGCTCTGCTTTCTGTTAATTGGGACATAACAGTACTTGGAGTGCCGTAGGCATCCAATGAAGGTTCACTGTTACTATTATTTCCTCTCTTTGGCTATCAGTAATGCATTCATTTTCTTCTAGAAAGGAAAGATGGATATATTTTCCCTCATTGGTGGGGAGAGATAATTCATAAGATCCAGGAAGTTTCAGTAGACCTTGAGAGTGGGAACTTTTCTCCATCTCTATAGTAACTGGGAGATGGGAGAGAAACCCACAGATTCTGAGACTATGGTCCTTGGATGTGAGCCTAACACCAAGACTATCCTAACCACAGGCAGCCAAACTGAGACACAGCCACAAAAAGGCAAGGGAAGGAGGGAAGCCACCCCTTCTGGAGGCTGTGGGGACCTCTGTGGGAAACACCTCACCTCAGTTTTCCTTAGAAACGACAGGGAGGCTGGGCTTGGCATTGCCTTTCTTCCTCACTCTGATTAGACAGCTCTGGGAGAGGTTGGAAGGAACAGAGAGAAATCAGATCCTGAGAAATGGGGCTTGCCAGAGTGTCCCATCCTGGCTAGCCTGTGGGAATTAAACTCTATGCCGTGTGCCTTTGCACTGACCTCAATTTTTCAGTTCCTACTCGGGGCCTTTCTCCACCTCCTGGGGGAAACTGTGCAGTGAGGTCATCGTTCATTGTAGAGGCCATCTTCCCATCATCCGTGTTAGGAAGGTGACATATTTCCCTTTCCTCCTAAAGGTCAAACCAATTTAGTCCGTGTGAAGGAGCCCAGTGTGCTTGTCATGGATGGCAGCTGGGTTCTGATGGGTGCTGGGCATCACAGTCACTTCCAGGCAGAGGACCCGGTCTTTTAGATAAACAGCCAGGGCTTCAGGCTGAAAGGCTTAGTCCGAGTAGAGGTTCAGAGGTCTGTGGTAATAACCGGTCTCCATAAACTCTCCTGATGATGGTACGTGGCACCCGCATCCTCAGGCCTCAGTTCTTCTGTGAACCCCAGTCACCCAGGAGCAGCCCAGCTAAGCTAGCAGCAGTTCTTGGGCATCTGGTGCTGGCACTGCCCTCAGCATCTTCCCGCCTGTGGTAGGGAGGACCATCATTCCCGGTGTCACAAGCAGAGGGCTCACTGGTATGGTATCTTCTACCGCCAGCAGAGTAGACTACAACAGGGAGCATGGGTCTCCTGTGTGTGTGTGTGGGGGGGTTGCTTATTTACATTTCTTTATTATTATATCTTACAAGATCTTAGCTCTCCCTATGTCACATTATTTTCTAAAAACAATGTTGATGTTAAAGTAACAGTACCCCCCCCTTCTGTGTGAGAAGGATTGTTTCTCATTTCTTTTTTTTTTTTCTTTTCAAAGATTTATTTATTTATTATGTATACAGTGTTCTGTCTGCATATATCCCTACAGGCCAGAAGAGGGCACTAGATTTCACTACAGATGGTTGTGAGCCACCATATGGGTGCTGGGAATTGAACTCAAGACCTCTGGAAGAGCAAGCAGTGCTCTTAACCCCTGAGCCACCTCTCCAGCCCCTCCTCATTTCTTAAGAAGGCCCACAGCCATAGAATGATGAGCTGGAAAGGGACCTCAGGGATTCTTTGTTGGCTGAACACTAGAGAAAAAAAAATGACCTTGCATGAGTCTGGTCCTTCCCTGTGGCCAAGAGAGAGAGAATGATCTTCACCTTCCTGTTCTGGGGATCTGACTCTCTCATCAAAAACAACAGATGATCTCGGTGTGGTGGTGTATGCCCGCAGTGTCAGCACTCAGGATGCTGAGGCAGGAGGATTGTGAGCTTGAGGCTACTCTGAGTCTTACACACACACACACACACACACACACACACTACCACCACCACCAGCAGCAACAACAACAAAACAATTCAGACGATTTTTTAAAAAAGAGCAATATTTCCACTATAGAATTTCAGACTTCCTCTCTGCTCCTAGGTGCCACAACCTCCCCCTTAACTCCTCAGCCTTTTGACCATCCATTTCTGTATGCCCTTGAGCTCATTTCCTGTGTGAAACACAGATGGGATTGCTTCCCTCCTACAGACACCCCAGTCACAGCTGTTAGGAGCTGAAAGGAGACCTCTGACCCTCAGACACCCATTCATGGATCGGTCACTACCCATGGCTTGGTTTTAAACACAGAACTGAGGGATACCGAAGTTGTGCTGGCCCTGAAAGGCCACACAGATATAGGGACTATGGGGGCTGTGTTGGGCCTTATGGAAGAGGAGCGAGCAGAACAGGGTGGCTTTTGAAGAAGCAGGACAGTGGACTCAGGCAGAGTGGACTCATGTTCCCAAAAGTGTAGCTAGAGTTTTCTCTCCAGGTCCTGCCAAGCCTCAGCAGTCCGACAACCCACTTATAAAATAATCACACAGAGATTAAGTTGTCATGTGGCTTGTGGCTTACCGGTATCTTAACATCTGCTTATCATCTCTCTGCCTCAGCCTTCCGCTTCCCAGAATTCTCCTCTCTCCTTGTCCCGCCTATACTTCCTGCCTGTCTACTGGCCAATCAGTGTTTTATTTATTAACCAGTCAGAGCAACACATTTAACATACAGAACATCCCACAGCACAAAAGGAAAGAGGAGCTGCAGTCCTGTTCAAGTTCTGGAACCCCAGGCTTTGCCTGGCCACTGTCCACCCCCAGGCAGGCATTCCTTTCCAGCCTCTTCTGTCTGTCTTGTTAGCAGTGACCTTTATCCCTTAGGCTCACCACTTCCTGTTCAGAACTTTATCTAGAACAGGCCTCATGTCTAAGTCGTGTTTCCAAACCAGAAACAAACTCTCAAAGGTCAGAGATTAATGTTGGAGTCCTTTGAAAAGAATCTTTCCAGGTAACTTGTGCAGATGACAGCCATTAAAAGGTTGAACTCAAAGGCTGAGTGTAAAGCCTTTTAAGTATCAGTTGGCCCCAAAGAAGCCCTTTACGAGCCTTCCAACATAAAGCTATTCAGCATTCATGGTTATCGGGATTTTCGGGGAAATTAATTCCCAGACCTCTTCAGCTGGCAGGTGGAGACGGGATCTCAGGGATTGCAAGAATGCCAGGGTCTGGCCCATGTCCCACCTTGGTCAACTTGATGAGCATCACTTCTACCCAGGAGCTTGACTCTGTCTCTGAAGTTCACCTTCTTTAGCGATAGCTTGAGTTTTTCCCAGAACTGTGAGTGTTTTGTCCAGCTGGAATCCAGGGTAGTTAGGAAGGCTGCTATTCTTTCCAGGATGCTATTCTTTCCACAGCTTCCAGGTTGTTTTCAAGGGCTCGGAGAACTGGAAGAGAGCTGAGATGCCAAGTATCAGTCCTAACCAATGAAAATAGGATGCCAATATGGAAATGCCAGGCTTTTAATCAGTGGCTGTCATGGTACAGGCAGGAGTCTAAAGCCAGAGGAAGTACCAACTGCCTGGCCCCGCTTTTCCCTTGCACAGCACAGCGGCCCTGGCCACAGCAGTCAGCACAGATATGAGATGGGACAACTCACTGAGGCGTAGCTCTGGCCAAAGGCTCTGGAGGTTTCACCAGCAAGGTAAGCAAGGATGAGAGCTAGGACAGAGCTTGCTCCTGAGTTGTGTGTGTGTGTGTGTGTGTGTGTGTGTGTGTGTGTGTGTGTGTGTAACGGGGTAAGGGGATTCCTCCCGTTCCTCTACCACAGACCCCGCTGAACAAAGCCTTGTAATTGCCCATTGTCAAGCCTGAAAAAAATCACACATCGGTTTTTTTTTTGGGGGGGATGGGTTCAAGACAGGGTTTCTCTGTAGCTTTGGAGCCTGTCCTGGACTAGTTCTGTAGACCAGGATGGCCTCGAACTCACAGAGATCCACCTGCCTCCGCCTGAGTGCTGGGATTACAGGCGTGTGCCACCACCGCCCGGCCACACACACATGGGTTTTTAAGGAAACAAAAAACATGTCATCCCAAATAGATCTCCTTAACATGGGAATTATTCCATGCTGAAGGCAATTAAGAAAGAGCAAACCACAAAAGCTCTCACTTGCCCCCAATTTGCCCAAGATACAGGACATAATTTACACACCTGTCCCAGCTTCCCTCTCTGTGGGGGAGGACAGAGTTATCGCGGGGGACAGAAGCATTATTAACCTAGAGGTGGGACAATGAATCTGCATACCTAGCTTTACTCACCTGCCCTCCACTTCCATTAGTGTCCTGTGCATTTGCCTCACCCAGCTTATCACCCTTGGAAAATAAAACCCCGTTCCTTTATCTCTTCATTTCTCTACAGATTAGCGTTCTTTGATAAAAATGCACGCTTTTCTAAGCCACCTCTTGGAGTCACTCCTCTCCAGGCATTCCATACTCCCATGTGATACATACACAATACATGTGTCTATAAATGTATTTGTTTTTCTCTTCATAATCCATCTTTTATCCAGCCAAGAGCTTATGGTGGTGAAGGAGAAAGCATCTCTCTGTTATCCCTATTATCTATATTTTGCTTCACGTCTCCCTTCCCCTTTAAGCCTACCTATCCTTCTCAGCTACTTCTCAGTTTGTTACTTTTACTCACGTTGCCTAGCAAACCACACCCAAACTTAATATGATACACATTTGTCACCTGACAGTCTCTGGGGGTCAGGAATGAAGGAGCAGATTCACCAGATGCCTTTGAATGAGGTTTGGCATACCTTTGGGAGGTCTCAGCTGGGGCTGCAGCCTTATGTCCGTCAGCAGGGATGATTCCGAGCTCACTGTGGCTGGCGGTCATCTGTGTTCAGCTTCTGTCTGGCTATGATCAGGGCACCCCTCCTGCCATATGAGCCACTCCACAGCGCGCCTCTTAACATGGCAACTAGCTTCCTTGGAGCAGTGAGCGAAAAAGAGGAGGCATACAAGAGAAAACGCCCACAAAGGAAGAAAGCATCATTCCATAACCTATAAAGGAAGTGATGTCCTGTGATTTCCCTATGAGTCTATTTATTAGAAGAAAGTAAGTCCAGGCTGTATGAAAAGGCAAGGGTAGGACACCAGAGGGTGGGGTCACGGGGAGCCGGCTGAGAGGACACCCACTAGATAAGCTGGGTCAGCATTGTGCCCTTGCCTACTGCGCCTACTGCGCCTACTGCGCCTACTGCGCCTACTGTGCCTACTGTGCCTACTGTGCGTTTCTCATTCTGTAAAGCTGTCATAGGCCATTGTTTTTTGAGGTGTCTCCCTGAGAGCATCCAGCCTCCTACACACAAAACCTATCAGGCTTATCTTTCACATCTGTCTCCACTGCCACCATCCCAAACTGGAGTCACAATGAACATTTGCCGATTGTAATCAACTTCAACGTATTTAAACCATTTCCCTTCCACGTCCAGCTTCTGGGGCTCTGGAATTTCCTTGGGAACCCTCCTGCTGAGAAACAGTCCTTGTTCGGGTTGGTAGTCCTAGCTAGGGGGGGACAGGGTCACTGTTACTGCATAGCTGCCACCTCTGGCCTTCGTCATCGGTGTTAAGCATTGAGAGAACCAGGAGAGATCCGAAGCCCTTCTGTAAGAGCGGGAAGGAAGGTGGTAGCTTACATGGTGCACCTCATGTGATCCCCCAACAGAGTTGCCCCAATTCATGGATACAAAGCTGGGGGACCTAAACTTAGAAAACCCACACCCCAGGGTCTCTCTGGCCGTGCTGTGTGTGTCGGCCTGGCTGCTTTGACTTCCTGTGAATCAGGTCTTTGCTGAAGCTCCTGAAACCTGTGATGCTGCGGCTCACTAATGTGTCCTGAGAGGAGGTGATTACCCAGTCAACAGATGTGTGCTGCATCCTGTGGAGGCCAGGGACCTTCCATAGAGCCAGGAAGCTTATGAAGTGTATTCAGTCCACGCACTTGCTCCCTCAGAGGAGGGTGGGAGGCATTGAGAGTTGCTGGGGCAAGGGCAAGGCAGCAAGCAAATCTTGAAGGAGGCTCTAACACCCCAAATGAGAACAGTGACTTTAGCATGCAGATCTGTTTGCTCTTTTCTAGCGGTGTGTGTGTGTGTGTGTGTGTGTTTGTGTGTCTGTATGTGTGTTAGTTATGTTTCACTGTCAGTCTGACTGGATTCTGAATCATTTAGGAGACACACTTGTCTGTACTTGAGGGTAGTTCTAGAGAGGTTAAAGTGCAGATGCAAGGGTGGGATCCTTTGGCTGGGAGAGTTCCAGACATAACATAGGAAAAGAAGCAAGCCAGCAGAGGTCTAGCATTTATCTTGGCTTCTCCATCTGCCCAGATGTGCGGAAGCTCTCACTTCCAGTCACAGAAAAGGTGCTTCCAACTGTCACCCCCCCCCGCCCTCTCCCCCCACATACTATGATAGGATATAGTCTCAAAAAATGTGAACTGAAATAAATCTTTCCTCCCATAAGTTAAACTAATATAGGGCTGCAACCCTGAGGAAGTTGTTGGTGGGAAGCTTCAGGGCACACTGAACAGACCCAGGCAAGCAGAAAGAGCCTATCAGGTGAGGGTGCTGTCCCTGGAAAGCCCAGTTTATAAGACTGGCTGATGGTTGGTTTCCAGGGACCAGGGTTTCAGGAAGGGCTTCCATCACCCTGATTGATAAGTGACTCATAGTGCATGCTGGTATGAGCCATGCTAAGGAACTGTTTGCCTTCTGGGATCCTGGTGTTTTGGTAGGTGCGAGACAGAAGATGCTCGACTGAGCATCCCCAGTGAGAAGCCTGGGCACTGGGTGGCAGGCAAGCTTCCCTGGTAGCAGCGTGTCACACACAGTTTCAGGACTTGTTGCTGAGGGACTGAGTAGTCCTGCGGGACTCCATGGGAAGAGGATTCATGAAAAGAGCTGCCTGTCTGCAGATCTTTTGAACCTGGTCACTATAATGGACTTAAGCCGAGGAAAAATCCTGGGGTGGTCTTGGAGACCCCAGGACTCTTTAGGGAAGGAGAGGGTGGGTTTGGGTAAGACTTTGTTCACCTAGCTCTCTGAAAGACCTCGTAACTTGACAGCTGCCCACACCTTCTTCTGCCTTTTTTCGTGAACACTACCTCCCCACCCTGCACTTTCCTGGTGATCTTCTCCATTCTCCCCATTAGTCTCATTGTTCCAGATGTGTGTGTGTGTGTGTGTGTGTGTGTGTGTGTGTGTGTGTGTGTATCCCTCCGTGATCAAACTAGTCAAAACTCTGATAAGGGAGAATGAGTTGAGGGCATATTAACATGGAAAAATATCAAGTGTTCATCAACTACTAAGTAAAATGCTAATAGAGTACAGCCAGATCATTCATATCTCCTATTCCCTCCACGCTATCTGAAGCACTGTCCTTTTTCTCTGAGAGGGTCATCAGGTGTTCAGTTCATGAGTTCCAGATTGACCCAGTGGGGTGTCACACGGTGGGAAAATTGTCACTTGGCAGACAGTAGCCATGTGACTGATATCATTAATGTCATGAGGGCTTGAGTCTCAAGCCCCAGCAGCTCACTGCTCTTCAGAATGAGAGTTCTTTATGTGTTGGGAATGTGGAAGGCATGAGGTTTTCTACTTAAATCTGGAATGAGACAAATGGGGGTGAGGGGCCCTGATCCTGTAGCTGTGGAACATTTTTAAGAACTTTAAATTTTGACTTAGGTGTGGAGCTGGGAGTCCTTGAAGGACATTTAACCCAGGACTGAGATCTAGAACATGTTAGGAGTTCAAAACTATACATAGTACCCAAATGTCTCCAACCATTCCTGGAGAATTGAGGGCCACTCTAGAGAAATTCTGCACTTTCATAGAACCGAGAATCACAGGGCCATCATCAGCGCCCCTGTCTGACTGTGTACATTAGTGGCCCTGCCCGGATCCACACGACTCTTGCTTCCTTTTCCTCCTTCCTTTGAGATCCTGCCTGTGATGGAAAACAAGAGTTTTATATTCTTGGCAATGTTGCCATTCAAATCAACCCACTTAGTGACCGGGTCTAGGATTCCTGCTCAGGAATAAGAAAGAACTCTCCTCCTTGATGGTCTTTGACCTGAGGTGTTGGTCTTCTGTCTTTAGACTGAGACTTGGATGAACTACCATCATCTCTACTGGTCTTCAGGCCTTTGGATGTGACTGGATCTACAGAAGAGCTCTCCCGGGGCCACCTGTCTGTGCTGACCACAGATCTGGGACTTCTCAGTCTCCATAATGCTATGAATTACTTCTCTCTGGGGAAAATGTCTCTCCGTCTCTGTCTCTCACTCTCTCCTTCCCATCCCCTCTTCCCCCTCTTCTGACTGTGTAGCCTGAGATGGACATTATTGGTACAAATATAACACCATCCAATCCTTGCCTTTCATTCTTGTCTTCTCTATGCCTTGCCCCCAAATCTGGCTAAGATCTCTTCCTTTTCCCTTAACTAAACTAACATATAATCAGGAAGTGGAGAGGAAAAGTGCGAAGGAGTAGAAATTTATAAGCAGAAACAAAACGACTGAGCATCTAAGCACGTGACTCTCCATTGGGAGTGCAGCCTGTGAGCACACCTCCTGAGTTGGATGTGTGTGTTCTCTATCTTGAGAGCACTGGTCTGAAAGGCTTATTGTCCAATGTGTCATTGACTCAGGAAGATCATCTTTCACAGACTGTGACCTCAGACCCTTTTGTACCCTGTGTACCCTTTGGTGACTCCCAGAGCTGTATTCTAGTTCCTGAGAGCATCATGTGAGCACACCTGGTGCTCTGGTTCTCCCTGGGTAGGGTGTCTTCCTGCCTCTCCAGGGACTATTTGAAAAGTGGGTGCCCTGCTGCAGACCTAGAGGCTGAGTCAGGGGTGCTAAGTGTGGGCTGAAATTCCTGAGCAGACTGCACGGAGTTAAACAGAGTGACTCTAAATGGTTGTTGTAAATTGAATGTTCAGCATGTAAATGCCATGATACTATATGCAAATAAAATGTGTAAGCTAAAATATCAGAAAAGTCGAGAGCCAAAGCCACCATCCAGACTCCCCAGCCTCCCCTCTCTCCCCACCCTCCGCATCCCCCCACCTCCTCAGCCTGCTGGTTCACGAGCTTGACTTCCCTAGTCTAATCGTCTTCATTAGCTAACTTAACTGCTCCAGCAGCCTCATGTTCAGGGAGATAAAAACCACAGAAAACTTTACTGAGCAAGTGATGGCTAATTTTCTGTGTCAGGGTGGCTAGGTTACAGTACCCAGCTGTTTGATCAAGCACCAGTCTGAATGTCCCTGTGAAGGTACACTTTGGATGTATGGAGCAGTCACCAATACCACTGTGAGCACAGATTAAATGGAGCTAGCTTGGCAAGCTCAGTGTCCTGACTCTCCCATCATCCTGGTGGAGGTAGACCGTATTCTTGAGCCATCTTCAAGCACCTTTCCTCTGGGGAGGGGTGGAGGTGTCCCAAAAACGACGGCAGATTGAGTTGTTAGGATGGAGGCTTGTCGTTTGAAAGGGGGAAAGGAAATTAGGGTGCCATTTCTCTCTTCATTATTGTGCTTCCATTTGAGCCATTTAGAAATTTTGCTTATTAAAGAGGCCTTTCATCTCTGTCTTCAGGAAATTGCAGGGCTAAGTAGTTGTATCATCCCATGACTCGGATTTCTGCACTCTCCCGCCCTTCACGATGGTTTAGTAAAAAGGAGCTGGGAATCTTGTTTCCACTCATCACAGCTTCCAGCAGACTTTCTGAAGCTCTAAGAAAGCTATGACTGAGCCAGACAAGGTGGCACACACTTGTAACTCCAGGACTCAGGAGACTGAGGAATTATAAATCCCACCTAGCCGGGGTAACATAATGATTCTCAGGTCATCCTTTGCTACTGAGAGGCCCTGTCTTAAGCAACAGCAACAATAATAACCCCAAACCCAAACAAAATAAAACCAACAGCAAAAAAAGAAAGCCCTGGCCTGGTCAACTGTTATAGCTGATAGCAATGATGTATGAAAGACTACTGAGCCCTGAAAAAATGATTTGAATTAGGTTCTTTAAGTTAAAAAAATTTTCAAAGTAGTGGTCCCTATCAGTTTGAGTATCTGCTACTTTTCAGATGTTCACATCTGGAGAGTCAGGACATGCAAGAGGACTTGAACCAATGAAGAATGCTATTTTAGTTTGAGTCTCAAATGTGTATGTGCTGTATAGGGTTGGTCACCAGCCTGTGATACCATTAGAACTTCCTGAGGCGGGGTTTAGTAGGAGGAAATTAGATCATTGCAGGGGCAATATCATTAAGTGAGATATTGAGAGTCTCTCTCTTCCCATTTCTCTCTTTTCTTCTCAGCTACCATGAGAATAGTCTCTTCCACCATACACTCGCTCCTTCCTGATGTGATGTCACATATGGGTCCAAAGCAACAAAGCCAAGCAATCATGGACCAAAACCTCTGGAATCAGGAGCCCAAACAAACCTTTCTTCAAGTTGATTATCTTTAAATGTTTGATACAGTAATGGAAGGCTGACTAGTACAAACGTAGTGAGCATCCACTAAGAGAATTTTGGAATCACGGCGATTTAAATAAATAAGATTGCTTTTCCTAAACAAGAGATCTCAAGTTGGACCATTCCAATATCTGTTCAGAGGTTCAATGATGCCAGCATGGGTGCTCAAGCAATCTTTAGGCATTTTTCTCATGGCTGCCATATGGCTGCTGTAGCACAAACCATCATGTCCTCTTTTTATGTAGAGGTAGATCTGACTGTGTAGCCCAGGCTAGCTATGAGCTCATTATCTTCCTGCTCAGCCTTTTAAGTGCTGGGATTATAGGCATGTGGCACCAAGCATCCTGTCAATGAAAGATGCAGACAAAAAGAACATAATGTCCTGTTTTTAAGTTAGGGGGACCCAAAATTTCCAGGAGGACCTGGAGACACGGTTGGCTAGAACAGCATTAACAGCCGTTTCTACAGTCGGGGGAACAAGAATTTAGACTTTTCACCCTGGTAGGAAAGTCTGTTAGGAGAAAGGAGCCGCAAATGTGTGTATTATTAGTCTCACCAATCCTCAGTTCTGTACTGGGCTCCACAGCCCGAGACTGGGGACAGTCTTTGGCCCTTCTGTGGGTGGTATTCTCTTCTACCTGCCTTGCCTCTTAGTTGAGTTAGCACAAACTGGTTAGTTTTTACATCCTGTGAATTTTCTCTAATGGACCTCAAAAACCTCTCACAAAATGAGAAAAGCACGTAATTGTGCTGAGGACAGAGGTGTGCCAGGAAGGCTGGGCCAGAACCAGCTTCAGACTGGACGCCACAGAGTGCCTGTAGACTTTGAAGGTGTCAGCCTAAAAGGCCTGATTGTCAACTCCCCAAATAGCTGAAAGCCAGTCCTGGAGTGAAGCAGGCTCAGAAGCTTCTGGCTTTGGGGGCACAGTAGGAGAAACAGTCCCCCAGGAATCCATCAGAGGAGAAATTGGCCTCCACTCAGAATCAGCAGAGCTCAGAGCTCTCAGAGTGAATTGCTCACTCCTCAGAGCGCCCTGTGCGACCCATTAGAGTATAATGGAAAAGAACTGCCCCCAGGGCATGCTGGGGGTTGCAGAGGAGGGCCAGAGTATTTCATCTGAGTTTGGAGTGGCTGACTTCCCATCAGAAGGCTTTGTGGGAGTGTGGAGTGCCGGGTGAACACGCAGGCCAGTCATTTTCTCAGGCCAGGAGGCCCTCTGGGACTCTCTCTGCACCCTTCTGTCCTCAACTTTGTATCTCAATGACTGCAACACTGGCTCCTTGCACCCCGAGGGTCAGAATTGTCCATCACCATAGCAACCTCAAGAATGACTTCAAATGAGATATTTTTGATCATGAAGGATGCAGGTGCGATGTTTCTTTTCTCTCTTTCATCCCACGAGGCGGGGCAGAGCAGGGGTGAGGGGACTGATAAAAGATAGGGCTGAAATTAGCTGTTTAAGCCGCCACGCCACCCAAAGTGGCGCATGCCCAGAGGCAGAAGACAGACAGACAGATAGCACCATCAGTCTTTTGGACCCTCGGGTCTTCCGACAAGGAAAAGGGCATTTGAATCACGGCAACAGGGAATGAGAGAGAGGAAATTGCTCTCTGAGGTAGAGTTTCAACACAGAAATGCGAAGAGCAGGGTACCCTCGGTTACCGCCCTCTCTCGTGCTCACTCGGTTCTCAGAAGCTCTGTGGTTTATGTGAAAAGATCCAGCAATTCAATAAATTCAGCACAATTTTATGGAGTGTCTTGTCTTTATTTTTATTGTTAATACCCCACCTCTTTGAACAGGAATTCCAGGCAGCTTACAAGTGGAGACATAAAAGAGAAAAACAGTAACCCAGAGAGTCAAGACCAGGGAGAGAAAAGGAGATATTAAGCCCAGCATGGGAGCCAGCACTGCAGAGAACAGGATGGAAATTTCACTTTGCCAGTTGGGCTACAGGGACCAAACTCAAAGGCACATTTTTATCAACTTCCTTTGGAGAAAGTGGTTTTTTTTTTTTAAATTATTCTGTTAAATTATTTAAACACACACACACACACACACACACACACACACACACACACACACAGATATTACATTTGTTTACTTAGTGTGTGTGTGTGTGTGTGTGTGTGAGTGTGTGTGTGTGTGTGTGTGTGTGTGTGTGTGTGTTACATTCAGGCCATGACTGGCATGTGGAGGTCAGAGGACAGTTCCCAGGGGCGGGTTCTCTCCCTCCACTGGGTAGATTCTGGGAATCAAACTCAGAGCAACCAGATTTGAACCATTCTGTGAACTCCTTTCTTGTTAAATTCTATTTTTTTAAAAAATGACTCTCTTGAGGAATTTGGATTTTAGTTCCATTGAGAGACATTTCTTCCTTTCTCCTCATTATCACACTGTGACACCGAGTGCTATTAATGCATAAAAGATTTTCCTTATGTATGAAAAGCTATCTCACTTAGTCCTGGGGTCACATGAGGCATGGCTGTTAGTAACCTCGGTGGATGGTTAGGAAAACTCAGCACAGGAGGGGCCTTCCAGGCCTTGAGCAGGGTAGAATTGGTTCCTTTGCTATTATTATTGTTTCCATGAAGCCATGCTCTACTGCTGTGCTGGACACTGGAGCTGTTCTGACAGACTAGGAACAACTTGTAACTGGGGTCTTTTAGGCCCATGACCGAGGAAGCCACATGTACCCAAAGTGACTCTGTATCAGTGAGATGACCTTGACCCTGGCTTGACCGAGTCTTGTAGACAGTGAATACCCTACCACTTTCTCCTTTCCTCTCCTCCCCCATCTTTTCCCTTTCCTCTCTTCAAACTCTCCCGTATACCCCTCTTGCTCTCTTTCAAATTCATAACATCTTTTCTTATTGTTATCACGTGCATATATGTAGTATATATGTATATGTCCATATATATTCCCAGCTATAACCTGTTCCATCTGTATAATGTTACCTATAGGTGTGTTTTCAAGGCTGACCATTTGGTATTAGATGACCAGTTGGTGTGCTCATCCCTGAGGAAGACTGCTTCTGCTCCCAGCATTCTTCAGCTGTTCCTAGTGGGCTTTTCCCTGTCCACTTTGGTGTGTCCACTGGTGTCCTCCTTGTTCAGCTCACATGTAGGCAGTCATGTTGGTGAGACTTTACAGGTGTAGCTTCTTGTAATAGGAGACGCAATCTCACCACAGCGAACTCCCTGATCCTCTGGCTCTGACACTCTTTCTGTTCCATCGTCCACAGTGTTTCTGAGCCTTAGGTGCAGGAGTGTTTTGTAGAGGTATCCACTGGGGCTGGGCTCTGTAACTCTGCATTTTGATTGGTTGTGGTTTTCCGTCTGTTGCAAAGGGGAATCTCCTATATGAGGGGTGAAGAATCCACTTACCTGTGGGTATAAGGACAGATGTTTAGATTATTGGTAGGGATTATGCTGGTCTAGAAAAGTAGTGGCTGTAGGTTCTCTTCCAGTAACCAGGGCTTTAATCATGAGTGGTTAGCTAGGTTTCCGATACCAGATATGGTTTCTCTGTTGTTGAGCAGAAGTTGAAGGTTTTTTTTTTTTCTTTTAATTTAAGAAATGTTCCCACTCATTCTAGATATAAACCATAGATTCCCCTCTCATCCCCCTTCCTACTCCTCTCCAGCTTCTCCCCCGACCCCAACCTACCTTCCATCTCCTCCTCCAAAAGGGTAAGGGCTCCCATGGGGAGTCAGCAAAGCCGGATACATTCAGTTGAAGCAGTACCAAGCCCCTCCTCCCTGCATCAAGGCTGAGCAAAGTTGAAGCTCTGAAGCCAAAGGGTGAGATCATGGGCTAAGATATGTCTAGTCAAGAAACTCTTATGACTCAATAGCACTTGGAAGCTCCAGTTTAAGAAAGGATGTGTAAGCAGTTTGGAGTCCCACTGTCCTAGTAGCAAGGCTCCTCAATAAAAAGGAGTAAGTAAAAAGGTCCTCAGTCCTCAGCCTGGAAGATCCATGTGGTGGATGGAAGGGAGGTGTTAGCACCTGATTCTTAAATGTCCTCCAATGTCCGTATTCTAAGCTTAGTTTGCATGGCAGCCTGTGGTGCTGTGGGGGAGTGTGGTGGCCCGAACCCCGGTGGCCGTCTGGGCTGGTATTTTGGCTAAAGCAACAATATCTATGGACAGAGTAGGTGAGGGCTAGGAGAAAGAAAAGAGACCATTGAGAGTGTGCTCTTGAGGGGATATTAGACCCCAACTTCTTCCTCTTCCTCTTTGCCTCCCAGCCCCCAGGAGGCAGGTTGCTCCTTCCGCCCTGTGTCTTCTGTATGAAGCTCTGCTTCAGCACAGGTCCAGAGGCAATGAAGCCAGACCCATGGCCTGACTCTCTTGGCACTTGAGCCAAAATGAACCTCTACCGTTCTTTGAATTTTCCATCTCCAGTGTTTCCACAGTGCTGGGAGTCAGGCTGACCCTGCGGGCAGTGCAGGAGCTGTTGTTGACAAGGTTTCTCTGAGTAGCCCTGGCTGGCCTGGAACTCTCTTTGTAGATCCAGCTGACCTCTGTCTGCCAAGTGCTGTGGTTAAAGGTGTGCGCCATCACACTGGGCCAATCACTGTTTTTCTCAAGACATTCAGAATGAATAGCCTGAGCTACTAAAGAGTCGGATCTGAGATCCTTTCAGTAGGAGAACCTAAATATTTTCAAAAATCATGGATTTATTGTGAAAATCCATTTTCTTTCCACTTTTGTAGATTTATACCTGCCTTAAATGTTTTAGTTTTCTTTCTCTGTTTTAACTCATTCGTCATAGGTCTTTCTGCTTCCTCTCAAGACCTTGGCATGTCTGCCCATAGCTCTTCAGGTAGCCTCTCCTCATCCTGTCCCCAAATCTGTGTCTATATTGCCAGAAAGCTGGGACAGTGTGTGTGTGTGTGTGTGTGTGTGTGTGTGTGTGTGTGTGTGTGTGTAGACAATGAGGTTGAGGAGAAGGAGAGAGAAAGAGAATTTGGAGCTGCAACAACTTTTCCTTTGAACAATGAAAATAAAGGAAATTAGGTTTCCACTGAGAGTTAATTTTAAATTAATTAATAATGGAATATCATGAGCTACACAAAAAGATCCATTAGCTCTCAGGTCCACAAGACTCAATGGCAATGTGGTTAAAAAGGCTAACTTAGCCAGATAAAGAGGGCTACTGAGTTCATGGAGCACAGAGCAGCTTCTGGAAGCACAAGGCAATCATCCTCAGGGAGGGAGTCAACTGATGAACTTCCACTGTTTAAATGGTTCCTGTTGTGGAAAAGGCTTGGGAGGTTGATTCTGGCCAAGGTCATCTGTTTCCATGTTGGAGCCATGATATATATGGTTCCATCTCATAGAGACTCAGTACCCATGACTTGCTCACACCACTGAGGTAGCCTTCTCTAAGCACTTCAGTTTCTCGGTAGCATACTGTCTGGATTTACTAGTGGACTAAGAGTGATTCAGTGTCACCCCCAGAAGATCCTCTGTGTGAAGACACAGCAGACCCTCAGCTCTAACTAAACCAGACGGGGCAATCTGATGCAGGTAGCCAGCTCTTGTTGCCCCAAGTGGAGTCTGTCCATAGATGTTGTTGCTTTAGCCAAAATAGCAGCCCAGATGGCCACTGTGGTTTATTCAAAACACCAAACACAGTTCTCAGGGATGTTCTGCAGCCTCTCGTGGTCAGGGAACGTTCTAGAACACAAAGACTCAGGCACAGTTGTGATCTAAACAGGTGTCTCCATTTCCCTTCCTCCTCTCACTTTTACAGTCACAGCCCTCTCCACACATCTAGTTGTGGTGTCCAAGAGTTTGTCCACCTGTCCTTCTTACCCCACTGAATGCTCTTTCTGCTAAGTCAATGGTCAATACCAGCCATTCTCTTATATCGCCCAGCCTCCCAGGTAAAATGTGCCTCCTCCCACAGTAGTGGCCAAGGATCGCTGCTGATCTTTCACTTTGGGCCTCCAACTATTCCAGTGCCCACTCTCCACCCTGTGGACATAATTGAAATTGGTGACATTCCTCTTCATAAAATAACAGTGTTGTTTCTCAAGCGCTTATTATGTAGCGCCCATGGAGCTACAGGGTTTATATAAGTGGACTAATTTAAACTCCCCTCCTTATAGAGAAGAGGGGAGATTATCACTGCATGATATATATATATATATATAAAACAAGGTTCAGAAAAGCCATGTTGCTGCTCAGGGCCCCATTACTAACAAGTGGCAGGCTTGGGATTTGATCCCAGGAGGCTGATTCTGGAAGCTGGATTCACTGAGCTACCTTTATCTCCCATCATGCACTATGTGACCACAATGACAAGTTTCAACAAGAAGCAATTTCCCACATACCACTCCACACTGCTTACACACACCAAAAGAGCAACTTAAAAAAAAAAAAAAACCATTGTACTCCATTTTAGTTATAAATATTAGGATGTATTTATATATTCTGTCTTTTAACTATTTGTGAGTGGATAGCTACTCCAAAAAATACATTTCTTATGATTCAACATTTAAAAAAACCTTGTTAAATATTTTATTAAAAATCATTTTGTCTTGCTGCCAAAGTAACAGAAAATAATTAAATTCCTTTCCATTTTACGATATAATTGACATAAACAGTCATGCTCTTCCTATCTGTTAATGTCAAGTGTCCTGCGGGGGGCTCCCTGTTGCAGTGTATGTCACTGTAGTTATGAGTGTGGTACTGTGAGCCAAGGCTGAGTGGCTCAGCCCCGTACAGGGGTCTGCAACTAAGTCTAGGAACTGGCAGTGTAGATCTGCACCCGGGAAAGGTCCTGTTAGTCCCAAGTGCCCCTGAGCAAGTGCAAAGCCTAGAGGATTCTGAGGCTGGTTCTCACTGGCTGCCCACCCCTGCACACTCTACAGTGGCCAATCCTTATATAACTGTCACTAGTGCCCCCAACTGCAGAATCTTGGGAGAGTCAAAGTCCACTTCTCATCCTCCTGGTCACTCCCAAATCCTACCTTAGGGTGTCTTAGCTGCTCTGTGTAATTTGGCTTTTCCAGGTTACTGCCCATCACTTCCCCCATAATAGGACAAAGCAGTTAGGGTCTGCATTCCCTAGAGTTAGGGCAGGCTCTAAATAAAAAAAAAAAACCACTGCAGTCATATCTGTCTTTCTCTTTGGTGTTAGACCGCAGAATGCTGGCACATACTTTCCATTCTCTGTGATCTGGTGGAGTGCACGGGGTGGTGGGAGGGAGCCACCTCCATATGGTACAAGGACAGAGAGAATAGAACTCTCCTACTTCTCCTGATTTCAATGAAGTGGAAGGGCCTGTCTTTGGGTTAAGAGGACCCTAGGTCAGCCATGCGGATCTGCAAATGGCTATGGCCTTCATCAACTGTGTCAAAGTTGGTCATCTCGATCAGTACCCCATAGACATGTAGCGGTGACTGAATTAAAATAAAATGTCCCAGGAATTTTGCCCATCAGCTGGTGGTGGCTTGGATACTGTGGTCACAGGTCACCACCAACACAGAATCTAATAGCAGATTGCTTACTGTGGTTTAACTAGTGTTCTCTGCTGGGAGACCAGGGCAATGACTGAGAGATTCTTAAATCACAAGAAAGGAAATTTTATGGTTTGGAAAAAAGACAACACATCCACTGTAAACCTGCTGCTTTCTATTAGGAAGGAGCTGGCTGGAGCTGGGGAGCCATGGGAAGCTCCAGTACCAATGACCACGGACTGGGAGGGTTCAGCAGGAGAGGAAACAATTTCAGTATCCCCAGCCCCAGGAGGGACAGAGAAAAAGGAGACTAAAGGAAACCTTAAAACTAGGAGGAAAATTGGAAAAAGAAAGCTCCCTGAGCGATTCATTAAAGCGGAGAATTAATTTCAGGTCAGCCCTAAGCAGCTGCCAAGTTCTCTGATGAAATGAGGTGGATGTGCAGGGCGCCTATCCATTTCCGCCTGCAATTTGGGCATGTGACTCCATTCTGATGAGGTCACAGGGATGCCAAGCTGCCTGGGCTCCGAGCCTCATTGCCATGCCCTTAGCTACGGAGAGGTTAGGGGCTACAGAAGTACTCACAGACACTTCTGACTGTTAGGTTCTCATACTAAGGGAGCCTGAGGAGGGTACCACCACCTACCTCCATGACATGCTAGGGAGCCAGAATCCATGTTGGACAGCCTGTGATCGGGTCTCAGCCCAGTCCTGATTTTGTGACTCAGAACTCGTGATCTCTAAGAGGAGACTGTAACACTGCTGGCCTTTCTAGCAATACTTTCCACCCTCTGTGTTCTGATGGAGTGTGTGGGGTGATAGTAGGAGGAAATACAGAACATATTTTCTGTAATTCTTTACATTGCCTGCTTTTTTTTTTTTTTTTTTTTTTTTTTTTGCATTCCATGAGGATCAGAGACTAACTCACTTCTGTATCACAAGATCTAGTAAAATACTATTTGAGGTCTTTTTTTGAACCTGGACATTTCAGCCCACCACGCTGCCAGGAAGCTATTTGCTAGTGGAGGGTGGAGGGCTATCAACTTGCTCTTTTCTTTCTCTTGAGGGGTTCTGGGATGAGCTCACCATGCAGAGATAATCAGAACCAAGGCACTTCAAAGCCTGGGTGATATGCCAGGATATAGGGAAAATACACTTGTTTTTTTAGTTAGTTAGTGTTTTTTTTTTTTTTTTTTTTTCTACCCAGGAGAGCCATCTGTGGCACTTTCTTAGTGGAAGACAAGTCGGGTGAGTATAAGTGGCTTACAATATACTAAAGCATGCATGAAGATGCTTAAAAGCACATCAGTATATCTCAGTGTCTCCTAAGGCCATATGGCATAAAACACAACCAAAATGTCTAATAGGATACAATGAAGGTGACTGAAAGAGGATGGCCATCACAGAAAGGATAAAGGAATATTTGGATGATTGGAACTCATGTAAACAAAGGACTCCTCATGCATGATAGCAAACTAGCAGTATGCTGCAGGATTGGAGAATTTCTGTGGTAGCTCAGGACGCAGGGCGGGAAGGGGTAATTTGCCTTTGAACTACAGGAAGTATTATTGGTGAGGATTAAGACTGTAACTGAGGAATGGGTGAAGCAAAGTACGGTCAAGGACAGCTGCTATGAAGAAAGGAGAAGGAGAGATTGGATGGAACGGGACTGGGGGAGGGTCAGCTGATAAGGAAGCGGAGGAAACGCACGCTTTGGGCTGAGCTCCAAGGTTCACACACCAATCTCACAACCTCAAGGGCAATGGCACGTGCTGAAGTACTGAGCAAGCTGAAGAGAAAGCCAGGCCAGTGTGGCTGCCAAGGCTGAGGCCTCTGGGAACGGTGTGTGAGGGCGGCTGGGGTTAGATCTGGGAGGGCCTTGTACCCAGGACTGACAGACATGGAGCCCATTCTGGTGGAGGTGGGACCCGTGCCGGCTGGGAGGGATGTGATCTGGCTGAGGCTGAGGGCCTAGGCAGCAGGCTTACCCCTGGTGCTGGCGGGGTAGAAGGCTCCATATACGGAGAAAGACTATAGAAACAGGATAAAGTACACAGGTCATGAGCAGCCCTCCTTCCTAAGCCTCCTCTGTAGAGCTGCAAGGAGGAGGTTAGACCTAGGCTGGCCAATGGGATGGCACTAGCTGCCCAGAAGAGATTCATTCACAGGTTGATTTTCCAGGGAGGCTTTGGACACACTATGGAGTGTTGCAGCTGTGTTCCCAGCTGATGGTCCGCACAGCAGGCACCAAAAGGAGATTGATGCTAGCCGCCGACACTCTGTGGGCCGGTGTTCCTCTGTGCCCTCTAAACGCTTCATGGATGCAAACTCATCTACCTTCTCTCCGACGTCTCCTCTTACAGGAAGGACACAGAGAGGTGAAGTAACCCCGAATCACACAGGTACTACAGAGAGGGAGAGGGCGCAGGTGCAGAGAGACAGGGCACAGCAGGCCTTGCAGGGTCCCCTGCCACTGAGGCTCTGCATTTCCAGCCTTCTTGGAATTCCTGCTTCTGTCTCAGGAGACACCCTTCACCCTTGGCCTGGCTGTCTTAGTGTGCTGAGGCTGCTGTGGCAGAACACCGTGGGCTCCGTGCATTAGAAACAATTTCATTGCTCATGGTCCTAGAGGGTGACAAGGCCAAGACCAGGGTACAGACTGATCGGGTCTACTGAGGTCCCGTGTTCTGGATTGCAGGGGCTGGCTTCTCACAGTGTTGCCCTCACATGGAAACATGGTAACAAGCTTTCTCTGGAATCTCTTATTGATTTGTTTGTTTGTTTTTGAGACGGGAGCTTGCTATGTAGTCCAGGGTAGTCTTGAACTTGTGAGCCTCCTGCCTCAGCCTTCTGAGTCTAATCAGAGGTGTTTCACCACCACACTCAGCCCTCTGGGATCCCCTTTGATAAGGCCACTAATCCCATTTCTGAGGGCTTTACTCTCAGGACTTAATTATCCCCTAAGGCTCACCTCCAAATACTGTCACCTTGGGAAAAGTCCAACACATTTGGTCTTGGCTCTGACTGTCTTTTTTTTGCCAGTGTTAGCCCAAGTATATTTCTCTTTCATGCAACCAAAGATTCTGTCTACTGGCTATTTAAACATCTAGTCACATTGCTTCTATATGAAAGAGAGCTTATTCAGTAGCATCTCAGAAAGAGAAGGCTAATGCCTCCTTTACATAGACAGTAGCGTGTGTGTGTGTGTGTGTGTGTGTGTGTGTGTGTGTGTGTGTGTGTGTGTGTCCCACAAGCTGAGGAACCCACCACACCAAGAGAGAAGCCTGGGACATTCCCTCCTCAGAGTCCTGGGAACACATTGCTTTCCTGCCTCTTCCTAACTATGCGATAACCCTCTGACAACTGAACTACTTTGTAAGGGCAGTAGATACGGTAGGCAGTTTGGCCATGGTAACATGGCAGTTAGTGGTAGAGAGCAGGTGTCCCCGAAGGGCGGTCTTCAGCCTCCTCACCGCCAGAACTGCTGTCCCCACATCTCTCTACTTCCTTACTTCACGAGAGAGAAGCTGCGGATCCACAGCCAATGTGTGCTCAACACTCCGGACAGACAGCTCTGCTGGAGCCCTTCTGCATACTGGGGAAGGAGCGCCTGCCACAGTGTCACAGACAGATGGTCACCCGGCGCCTGCCTCTGTCCCTGCCAGGAGCAGTGCTATTCCTGGTGTGGGCAAGGGCTTGAGAGCTGGACGTGAAATCCTGACTTTGCTTCCCATAGCTGAATGACCTTGGCCAGGGAGCTCAATTTCCCCATGCCTCAGTTTTCTCGTGACTAAACCAAGTACAAGTTCCAGTGACCTAACATTATGGCAAATGAGACCACACCTAGGATGGACTGGGACCCTAAAGACAAGAGAGGACTGGCTGTCCACCGGCACTCTGTCAGTCCCCATAACAAGGGCCACAGGTGAATGCCATATGCTCTTCCTCCTCTCCTTCCCCATGGCTCTGTCTAAACCCGGCCAACTGTGGCACCTCCAGCTTGGCTCTTAGTATGCATAGCCCTTCCCTAAGCTTCCAAGTGGGAAAATCAACATGAAAAATTAATCTTGCATTTTCCCCCCTCCTTTTCTTTTTTTCAAGTGGAGAAATGATTTGGGGCTTTGGGGAAGAGGGCCAGCTATTTGCTATGCAGCAGCTCACCCCCTCACCACTACCCCTGCCATGTTCAGCAAATGAGTCTTCTATTCTCTTCCTGGCAGGTGGTCTTACAACTACATGTGTTCCTGCATCCAACAGGGCGCTCATAGGGGGTGAGGGGAAATGCAGTGTGGCGACGGCTGCTGTTTCTAATTACTGCCATATCAGGAGGCAAAGGGACAAGCTGCCACCAGCCTGTGGACCACTGTGGGAACAGAGGATCCTGCTTGTCAGGTTCCTGTGGCTGGTGGGACTTGGCTGTCTGACTGGTCACCCGGGAGTGAACAGTCACCTTTCCCCAAACAAACTCTATAGCTGACAGACTGACAGGGACGTAGCAAGCCGTAAGTCTTCATGCAATAAGCACCAAGGGCACTCCTGATTCTGTGTTAAGCACCAGAGTTGAGGATGGGAGGTACAAGGAGCAACATTACACAGCTGCATCCTTCTGGAGGAAAAAAGGGAGACCTACTCATCCGTGCAATGAAGGGTATTGAGATCCTATCTTGGTGGAGCGTGTGGTCTAATGGGAAATAGAGATATTAATCAAACACTGTCACAGATGTGTAGTTACAAACCATGGCCAATGCTATACAAGAACATACAGGAGTTATTGGAATGAGCATGGGGACCTGGCTTGCTCTGGGGTCAGAATACTCTTGATGAGTGTGATGAGCACAAAGCCTGTAAATGAAAAGAGAAGGCTGACTCCAAGAAGTGTTTGGAAAGAACAAACAAGCTGTGTGCACAGATGGAGGATGATGGAGATGGATGCTACTTCCAACTACTAAGTTTCCTACCAGAGTAACTGGGGATTGAAGGAACTGCTGTCAATCAGAACAGTTGGGATGGGGAGTCCGTTGAGCCGGGTAATCAGCTTGGGGCTGGCCAAGTTCGTTGGACAGATGAGTGACTGGAAATGTCACAGGAAAGCTGCAAGTTGCCACTAGTTAGAGCACTAGATGTAAGAGAACCGCATTAGAGGATGCCGAGAGTGCGCAGGCTTTGTGTGAGGGGTCTCACACATTGCTGTTGTGTGCCGCAACTTAGAAACCTCCTTTGGGAAGTTAAGTGTGTACAGATCCATGTGTGATTTATATGTGAGGTATATTGTGTATGCATGCATGCATTGTGGTGTGGTGGTGGTGGTGGTGTGTATATGAGAGGTGTGTGCACTGTGGTGTGTATGATGCATGTGTGAAGTATGTCATGTGTGTTATGTGTATGTATATGTCTGATGTATATGTATGCATGGTGTGTGTATATGTAGTATGTGTCTGTGGTTTGTTATATGTGTGTGTGTGTGTGTGAGGTGTGTATATGCATGTGTGCTATGTGGTGTGGTGTGTGTGCCTCCGTTTGTGTGCTGCATTATTATATCCCAAGGCAGGAAGCAGATGCCTCCATGGCTCTCATGCCTGCCTCTCTGTGTTTCCAGCGACCTCCTGTCTTCCCTGCTGAGTGCTGCTGCCTTCCTTGATTCCTCATGGCCTCACCAGTGGTTTTAAAGTTCAAGACTTCATCATTGCCCACCCAGTCATTCAACATAAACATGTGGAACACCTCCTGTGTGTTGGGAGGTATTTTTGAGCATTGGAGGTGAGGCAGGTATCAGAGCAGAGTCCCCACTCTGGCGGGCTGATGCTCTTCTTAGGGAGACAACTGGGCAACATGCAAAGCTCTAACATTTCAGGCGACAAATACAGGACAGAACAGAGATGGTGGGACAGGCTGCTGCTGTCTTTGCGACAGTTGACCCTTCTCTGGCCAGGGGCTTCAGAGTAGAATCGAAAGCAAGTGAGCCATAATCCACAAAGGTCCACAGAATTGGGGGAGAGTGTAACGGGGAGGCTTCAGCCAGCAGGAGGCTGGTGTGGCATGGTGAGGGAGCCGTGGAGATGTATTCTAAGAAGTAGGTGACTAGCCCATGGAAGATGAGACTGGAGTAGGGCATATACTGGAGTATACCCCTGTCCTATAACAGGTATGTTCTGGCGGGAGGTGGAGGTCAGGACTGGAGAGGGGTGGAGTCCAGGGGAGCAGCCAGGAAGCTATCACAGTGTTCTCCATGAGAGATGATGGCTCTGAACCATCCAGAACCCAATGAGGTGAGGTGCAAAGGTCAGACTTTGGAGAGATTTGAGAGCTGAACTAAGACAATCAAGAAAGCTGATTGACCCAAGGGGCCTCTGAAGCGTGAGGAAGTGGCCGATGGTGCCCAGGCTAAGGACAAGCCACAAAGGTGGGACCGGGAGGTGGTTTCATCTTCAGCTAAGGTAAAGTGCCACAGCCAGACAGATGCAAGGATAGCAAGGGAGCCAAGGAGGCCAGCAGGGAGGCAGCACCACGGCACCTGCGGGCCTCCCCCGTTGGAAGACACTGCCACCTGCTGGCAACATAGCCTTGGGCAGTTGCCCCTCAGAACCTCTGAATACCTTTTTATAATTCACAGACTGCTCTCAAACTAGGAGAATGGCCTCCAGCTTCTTGTCTCCTTCCTCTGCCTCCCATTTGCTGGGATTGCAAGTACTAGCTACCTTGCCCAGATTGTGTAGTGCCAGGGAGAGAAGCCAGGGCTTTGCCCATGCCGGGCAAGTCCTCTCTCTACCAGTGAGCTGCAGCCCCAGCCCTGTAAGTCTATTATTCATGTTCCATGTTTGCCACGCATCAGCCACATGCATGGTACACCATGTTATCATCTAAGTGTCAGCCCTGGGTGACAGGGTAGCCCCTGTCTGGTCCCTTGATGTTTAGAGGTGAAGAGTGAGGATCATTGACAATGGGAGAAAAGACAAGTCGTGTTCAAATAACAAAGACTTTCCCTTAGGTCTGTCTCCAAGAGTTTAGGCGTATCCACCTTGGCCAGAAGAGCTCAAAATGGGCAACAGAAATGCTGGAGAGATTATGGCTCAGTGGTTAAGAGCACTGGCTGCTCTTCTAGAGGACCTGGGTTCAATCCCCAGCACCCACATGGTAGCTCACAACCATCTATAACTCCAGTTCCTGGGCATCCAACCCTTGCTTCTAGCCTGTATGGGTACTGCACACACATGATACACAGACATCCAGGCCGGCAAAAGACTCATACACACAAAACAAAAACAAATACATTTAAAAAAAATAAAAGGACAGTAGACAGACTTCCTAACAGGCTCCAGTGTCCTGGGAGACAGTTCAGTGGTGGCACCTGGGTCAGGCTGCTGGCGTGCTTCCTGAATACTTTGCTGGTGTGAGGCAGAAAAGGCAGAGGTTCTCAGGGCTTGTGTCTTCTTCATCCTGACCCCCCACCCTCAGCTGTGGCAAGCGCAGGTACGCCTCTGGTTCCTTCCTGCCGGGTGCTTCCTGACTCTCAGCATCTGTATCCTTGAGGACCACATCTTTCCTCCTGTTTCAGTGCCCCCATCCTCCAGCTGCTTTTCTCCTCCTCCTGCAAAGCTGCTTTGCTTCTTCTCAAACAACATTCTGAGTGCCAACCACCTGTAATTATAACGTTGGCTGGAGGCCTCCAGTTTCCCCAGGTTGGCCTGACACAGTGTTTGCTCTCTGTGGGAATTCATGGGAGAAACACCATAACCTTGGGGCATAAAAACAGGAACAGAGATGCATTTTGGCAAAGATGCTTATGGGTGGTTATGAAAGCTTATGGCTTTGTGTGTGTGTGTGTGTGTGTGTGTGTGTGTGTGTGTGTGTGTGCCCAGTTTAAGGTTGTCTATATGAACAAACTCACGACTTCCCCGAAACAATTGTATTTGTTAAGTATTTGTATACTTAACATGTGTGAAGAGGCAATCAAGAGTAGTCAGGCATGGACACATCTCAGGTTTGTGCCTGAAGGCCAGGGATGGAGATAGAAAGTCAGAGAACTTAAAAGAGGGATAGGAAGTATCAGAGATGAGGGAAGGAGACTTTACAGGCATCCAAATTGGGAGGAAGAGCATGATCTTGGCCATAGGACTCAGAAGCTGGAATAAACTGCCTGGTGGAGCTGTGTTTGATGTGCGCTTTGAAGAATGGGGGAATTTAGTTGGTAGAAACTAGGGCAGTAGGCAGAGAGAACAGTGTGTAGCAAGGTGGACAGACACAACTGTGTGGCAAACGAGAGGGTCTGGTGCTGCATGCTTTAGCAGCTGTCTGGGACACAGCTGAGCCTCAGCTACTAAAGGGGGCTTTCTACGTTTGGGGTTTGGGTATTGACTCTGACAGTCATTGGAAGGGAGGTTGGCTCAGGCCTGGGTATCCACCTTTACAGACACTCCAGGTGAGCATGATCCTTGCACATGTGTTTCAGAAGCACAAGTGTGGGGCTGTGTAGGACAGCACAACCAAGCAGTGGCCATGCTGGGCATGCATGGCCTGGGACCTGCAGCCAAGCACTTTGGGTTTAGAAGTAGGAGGTGGCTGAGAAATGACATAACCAGAGGCAGGCCCTGGAGGGTCAATCTGGTCCCCAGTGATAAGCTCCTCATGGATAACAAGCTGAAGGCGCAGAGACTAATTACTGGTTAGTGCATTGTCCACACAAGGATGCAGTGCTAGCGGGTGAGCCTGACTATGTCACTGGGGCAAAGTGAGCAGGACCTGGTACGTAAGTGAGCAGGGAGGAGATGGTGAATGCCTAGGCGGTGCCACCCTCAGGACCTCACCTAAAGCTGGGCCGGCCAGACCCAGTGCTCTCAAGGAAGTTCACTTTCTATTTCACAAGGGAAGGTGAGGGATACGTTGTTGTCTGAAGCTTGACCATGACTGTCATGAATCTTTTCTCCATGGAAGGCGCTTTCTAGGTGTCTTAGAAACTCAAGCAACATTCCACAAATCTGGCAAAAGGGAGGGTTGTTTGGTTGACAGAATAAAAAAGGAAGGTGGACAAGGAAATGCTGTCAGGAGCAAGACTGAAGACAAACAGCCTTAGCTTTGGCCACGTCATGACAAGATCCATAATGTAAACTGCAACAGCTCCTGGGCATTCACTATAGGGAACCCCCATGTCATAGCTTCACCCTGATCCATGATGGCTCATGCTTGGAGGCCTTCTGAATATCAGTTAACATGAAGAAATGTGGAAGGTGGAGTCATTGGCTCAGTCTCACCTTTCCTGGATGGCAAGGCCAACTTTCTAACTAAAAATAGCGGGTGACTTTGTGGGTGAGGTAGCATTTAAGAAGTATGTGAGGACCAGGCAGTGAGGAGAGGCTCTACATCCAGCTCTGTCACCTCCAGTGATTCAAACAAAGATGTACAAGGTCCATAGTCTTCCCTTGACCTCCTAGCCTAAAAGGTCAGTTGGGGAGCTCAAACAGGAAGCAGAAGTCTTGGCAATGCAAGGAGTCCTTCCACAGAGAGAAGGGCAAAGTCTCAACAGAAAGGACTTCGCCTGTCATGTTTGGAACACATCAGATGCATGCCTGCTCGTCCAGAGGATATCTACAGCAGTGTGGATAGTATGGGTGTTGGTGACCTGTCACTCATTTACCCAGCATCTAGTGGACTCATGCGCTGTTCTAGAAGCTGCTCATGTGAGAATAATTAAAGGCCGAAGGGAAGATGGACCCACAAACCCTGAGAATCAACTTCACATCCGAGGGCATCACAAGGTTGCTGGTGACTGGTCCTCATCTGAAGAGGAAGCAAATGTTCCTAAGATGTGACTGCCAATGCTTGCTTCTGCCCCGCAGTGAAACAACAGTGACAAACAGTAACAGCGGCAATGTCCTTTTCCATGAACTCAAGACCGGGAGACGGCTGGGTCAATAGACTGTCATTTTGAAAACAACCAAAGGACATGAGTTTCATGATAATCAGCAGGGTGTATGGATTTACAAGAGACAAACCACACAAAATGAAAACATTTTCTCTCCATCAGAAGGTGCTTAGGACCATTAAAAAGTGTATTTGGAAGAGTACTGTGGGTCAATGGGACCTGATTCTTACTTTCTCTTTTTTCCTGAATTCTAACTTGGGAAATTGGAAAGATGCCTTAGCCCTTCTTAAACCAGAAAAGAAGGGGAAAATGCAACTCCGCTGGAGTTTGTTCATCTGGAGAGCATGGTTGAGTTGCCTCCAATGGCGAAATTCTTCCATTTGAGGCAAGCTTGTCTTGGGGCTCCCAAGCTGTGGAAGCATGTTTATTGATTGAGTTCATGCATTTTACAAGGGGAGAAATGGATTGTTCTAAACCTGTTTTATGGTGTGACTGTTTCTTACAGCAGAGAACACTGTTTTAAAACACCAGCTTCAGGCAGTCCAAAGTCACTTCAGGAGCAGCAAGCATTTTGTTTTTCAAAACCTGATGCCACAAAAATTTAGGGCAGATGTCCAACCCTCATCTTCTCTAGGTTCCAGAATTCAAGCCATTCCCAATCCAGGGCAAGATGCAGAGGACCATTCCAGTTCCGGAGGGGAAGCTTTCTTGCCTAGGTTCTTAGCCAGACTTTGGGGGGTGATTTCGAGTGGCTGCCAGGATAACTGATTAATCTTGAATTATTTGTCTGTATACAACCAGGAAGATCTATCATATGGGGTTCATCTGGCCTCACCAATACCCACAATTAAGCTTCTGGGTGCCTTGAAGTTGACAAAGCCCCCCTCCAAGTCTGCTCAACCGCCTGTGCATTTGGTATGTACATGACTATGTGTCATGTGTAAGTCCTGTAACTCACTTGTCCATACCACATCTACTGAGCACTAACCATATGTCAGGCTAGAAACTGATGATAGAAAAATAGTTGAAAGATGTCCCAGTCTGAAAGCCCAATATGAGAAGGAAGACAGACCCATAAACACACAGTTGCAGTTCAGTGTGATAAATGCAGCAGGAGGATTTGGGTATGGCAGCAGCGAAGCAAATGCTGTCCAGAGTCTCAAAGGGCAAACTAGAAAAGGAAGGGTAGTTGATTAGGTCTCACAGGACTCTACAGGTGCTCTTTGGGCAGCCTAGGTTCTTAAGCCCTTAGTCCTGGCTATGGGGACTCAATGGTGACTTTTCTTGGGGGAATTTATATGCGCCCCAGCTAGAGAGGCCAACAATGTACCAGAGAAAGCTGTACTATCCAAGTCCATCCAGGTGAACCAGTGTGTTAATTGGGGTTACTTATAATAACATGGCACAAGGGGCTGCTAATAGGAATGGAGGACTGGAGCTCCCCAATGTGGGTGATTATTTAGGAAAGCAGTGCCCTTGGAATTCTCTGTACACAACTTGCTGGCCTCCACACCACCAAGCCCTCTTCTCTTTCCCAGTCTTTTACCGCTTAGACAACCTAAAAGGGTGAGCCTTGTGTGTTCTGTGAGCTGAGCTCTGCAAATCTCTTGAGCCTTCTGAGCTCTCCCTGCCCCTCCATGAAGGAACAGTTCAATCCTGATGGCTAAGGAGGGGCAGCACAAGGTTCACATACTGTCCCCAAGAGAAAGGACGTGGATGCCAGCCAGGTAGACACAAATGATAACAGCGCCTCTGTGCCTTGAGTTCCTAGGCAGGTCTGAATTTCTTAGGCTGGAAACCTGGATCACAGAGTTCCCTTGATTCCCCTAGGAAGCGATGTACCCCAGTAAACACTGTCCGTTCAAATGCAGCTGTCAACAGCAAGTGGCCAAGGAGTTGGCTGTCAAGTCTGGCCAACTTTGTCCCCTCTCTAGTTCCTCTTTTATGCTCAAGGACATCAAGGGCTTTCTATCTGTGGGGCTCCTTTCTGTCTCTCTGTGGGGGTGCCTCTCCCTGGAGGCCTTACTGGGGTCTACAGCCTGATGAGTTCCACATCCCCATTGCTGTTCCAGTCAAATAGGGCTGCATAATGATTCACATCACTTAGAGCTAAAACATCTTCCAACAAAAGGGAATTGCTGCTGTAGGGAGCTTCAGACAACGTACTTTTCATTAATTAAAATGACAGGGAGCTATTCAGCCTTCAGCTCAAAACTGTCTCTAACAGATGATTAGGTATTCAGGGTTGTCACACGATATGCCTCAAGGCAGCCTGGGAAGCAGAGGAGGCTGGGAGTGGAGGAGAGCCAGCCAGCACTCGGAAAAGAGACAGCACTCTGAAGCACAAAAGCTTTCAGAAGCAGTGCAGTATGCCGGCACGGGCCAAGGTCAGATGCAATGCCATGGGCAGTCCAGCTTATGTGTTTCTTGTTAGGATGCTCATCCCTTGTTCTTTGGCCAAAGGAGAGAGCCGTGACTGGGTGGAAAGCATACCAGGCTGGGAACTGGGAAGCTGGGAAGTCCAGATTCAGCTCTGCTCTGTGAGGAAGCACTTGCCTGGGTCAAGCCAATGGGTGCCCTAGTTTCCTCACCTGTGAAATGGGTTGGTCCCTGCCTGTAAGCAGAGAGAGTAGATCAGGATGTCCTGTGCTCTGAGCATCATCTATGGCCTCATCTGTAAACGAGAACGTGTCCGATCTCTAGGCCATTTCCAGCCCTCCAATCAGAAAGCTATTTTGAAAAATGAGAAATTGTGACCCTCCCAATACTTGATATTAGTATTATGCTTCTCAGTATTCTTCATAGTAAACTAAAGATTTTGGTAAGGTGCTTATCATTTGCTGTTCTCCCCTGGTTGGTGCTCAGCAAAGGGAGCAAGGCAACCCCAAACTTGAGAGTGGTCAGGATGCCTTCTCTAGGGAACAGTATCAGGACCACCCGCTTGAAAAGGAAGACTACCGGCAAAGCAAATCCCTGTACTGGCTGGTTTTGTGTGAAACTTGACACAAGCTAGAGTCATCAAAAGAAGGAGCCTCAGCTGAGGAAATGTCTCCAGGAGTTCCAGATGTATAGCATTTTCTCAATTAGTGATCAATGGGGGAGGGCCCAGTCCACGGTGGGTGATGCCATCCCTGGGTCCTGGGTTCGATAAGAAAGCAGGCTGCGCAAGCCATGAAGAGCAAGCCAGGAAGCAGCACCCCTCCATGGCCTCTGCATCAGCTCCTGCCTCCAGGTTCCTGCCCTGTTTGGGTTCCTGTCCTGACTTCCTTCAATAATGAATGACAATATGGAAGTGTAAGCCAAATAAACCCTTTCCTCCCCAGCTTTTTGGTCATGGTGTTTCATCACAGCAATAGAAACCCTAACTAAGACTATCCCGATGGGCATTGCTATCATCTCCCTCTAGCAAATGACTGAAGCCCATTCAACTGTAAGATGGATATTTTTACCTTATGAATAGATGTTGCAGTGAAAAAAATAATGGGGTTTGTAAAATGGGGTCTGACTGAAAGCCCCATTATTTTTTTCACTGCAACATCTATTCATAAGGTAAAAACAAATCGGGTAACATATTTCTCTCTATATTATGTAGTTTATCATCGCCTAACATCTAAAGCATTGCCTTATTGTGGTAAAACAGCAACACTAACCATAATTTTTAACAAATTAAAATTTTCTATTTCAATGGAAAAAATACTCAGTGGAAAAATAAGTCATGATTATATTTGCTTGACTTGTACCTAGTCTATTATCTATACATATCAGACAAGATGTACATGTCTGTTTGAATAAATGAATGCATGCTTACCATACAGATACCTCCTATCTCAACTAATATTAGATCTTTTTTGTTTGTTATATTCATTTTGCCTTTTTGAATTAAAATGAACTTATTAAAAAATAATAATAAAAACCTTCTGTTTGTGGATGGTACAAAGAGGCATAAGACATGCTGCCTTACATTCCCACTAACTAGGAAACATGAGCAGGAAGCACTGATCAGGGCTGAGTTAGATTAGTGTATAACACAAACACACGAGATCTTCAGGGTGTTCTGTGGTCAGGTGTTGGAACAATGGCAGATTGTTCCACTGTGATGTGGAGACAAGATGTAGGGACCAAATTTATGGCTCGACTCTCTGTGAAAACTTGTGTGAAGTTTAATCTCCACTGAGAGAGGTAAGGAGAGGAACTTAGAGTATTTGGAAATAGAACCCCCAGGAGGTGCCTAAGACTAACCAAGGCTGGCAGGCTGAGATCCTATCCCAAAGGGACAGTGGTTTTTATTTTTATTTTTCCCCTGGGGCTGAGGACCAAACCCAGGGGCTTGCGCTTGCTAGGCAAGTGCTCTACCACTGAGCTAAATCCCCACCCCTGGGACAGTGGTTTTATAAGCAATGATAGACTTGAGCTGGCATGATGTATCTCCATGGCTCACATCCCCTTGCGGGTCATAGATGAGTCCCTACCAGCAAGGATAACTTAACACACATGGCTGCCCAATCTTGAACTTTTCAGACTGCCTGAAATGTTTTAAATTACATTTAAATTTTCATTTTGTTTATTGTCATGTGTGTGCATACATGCACCCATGTGTGTGTGAGTGTCAGAGAGAGAGATAGAGATAGAGATAGAGATAGAGATAGAGAGAGAGAGAGAGAGATAGAGAGAGAGAGAGAGAGTAGATAAGAGGACAATTTTCTAGAGTTTGGTTCTCTAATTTCACCATGTGAGGCCAAAGGATCAAACTCAGGCCACCAGGTTTGAAGGCAGATGTTACCTACTGAGCCATCTCACTAGTCCATCTCTATTCGTTTTTTTTTTTTTTTTTAGATTTATTTATTATGTACACAGCATGTATGACTGCAGGCCAGAAGAGGGTGCCAGATCTCATTACAGATGGTTGTGGGTGAGCCACCATGTGGTTTCTGGGAATTGAACTCAGGACCTCTGGAAGAGCAGCCAGTGCTCTTAGCCGCTGAGCCATCTCTCCAGCTCCCATCTCTATTCTTTATGAATAACTTGGTCTGTGATGCACAAACTAACAGAAAACTCCATAAAGACATAGAGCCTCAAGTTTTAGAACACACAGTGAGCAGCCAACATAGCGTCCTGATGGATTCTATGTAAACTGAGATACAGGAAGGTAGATGGAGAAGGTGGGCACATAGACTGCACTTCGGGGCCTTCATTGAACAGAGTGAGCATGCCTTCTACATTGATGCCCCCTGGAATGTCTACTTCTCCAGGAGGCCTCTGGTTTAGAGAATCCTTTGTCAATGACAGGAATTTGCCTGTCTTCTCAGGCTTGTTCCTGGGGGATAGGCTAAAAGTTCACTGAATTTGGAGGCCTCGTGGCTCAAAGTTTGGATTTTGAGCAACTCGAGTAAACTTTGAGAGTCTGTTAACACAGGCTGGATCCTCAGTCAGTCTGCCTATGAATCATTAGGGATGTTACAGGTGGAAGAGTTTTGTGAACTCCCAAGTTGTCACTGGAAACCGAAAACGTGGTTTTTGCCTGGATTGTGTGTTTCTAGATTCTTAGTGTCTTGTTCAAATAACTGGGAACACACACACACACACACACACACACACACACACACACACACACACGAGAGAGAGAGAGAGAGAGAGAGAGAGAGAGAGAGAGAGAGAGAGAGAGAGAGAGAGAGCAGAGTAGCGTAGGATCCTTTTAGCAGCAAAGCTGGAGTGCAGGGTGTCACATGGCAGGGAGCTGTAGGCCCTCAGCCAGATGACACTCAGAAGTGTGGGGTGGCTGCTTGGGTTTTTTCTTTTAGGGGTCCAAGAAGAAGAAGTGTTGGTTGTTAGGGACAGAGTGTGGGTGGTTTTCTGTTTTGATTGACAGGCTTGGGTTACATAAGCCTTCCTTCCCTGTGGGTGTTCTTTCCCTAATGCATCTGGTTTTGATCATATGCATCCCTAATCATGCACAGCACAAGGTGGAAGCTGGGGAGGGAGTAGGGGTGTGGGGGTGGGGGGTTCCCTATTCACTCAGAAGGTGCAGCTTGCTGTACTGTGCATGCACCTGAAGCCAGTCGGATTTAAACTGGCCCCAGCTGCCACCAGTTTCAGGCTGTTTGGCCTTTACAGGAGGTATAGGTTGAAATGATCAGTAGTTTTTTGTTTGTTTGTTTTTGTTTTGAGAAAGATGTGTATGGAGCGCCATGTAGGTGGGTTCCCAGGTTGCTAAGTACATTTCTGGGAAGGAGTGTGGGTGTAGCTTAAAGCAAGTAAGGTTCTAGGTTGCTACATTATCCCCACTCTTCCCTGCCCGCTGTGACTTCTAACTTTCACGACTCCTTGTGAGTTAAGTGGATGTGGTTTATACCAACATCCATCACACAGGGTCACTTTGAACATGAAATGAGGTGATGTGTGGAGTGTTTCTTATGGCGCCAGGTTAAGGACATGGAGAGCCCTTGTTTGAGTCTTTTCTTTGTCCAGCGGTTCAACTAAGTTGTAATGAGTGATCACAAGAAAACTCCGAAGGCTTGCTAACAAATGCCTCCATTGTCAACACCCCAGTGACGATCCCCTCTGGAGAGGATGTAAGAATTAGAGCAGCCCCAGGTCACCCGCTCCACCTAGCACTTTCCAAGTGAATATCTTTTCTGATTCAGCTCCATTGCTATGGCAAACTGCAGAGCACCGACAGCCCACCCTGATTGTCCCTTCCTTGCTGGGGCTCTGATGTAAGCAAATGAACAGCAGGGTGATAAAAAGCTCCAAGATTAGCAAAGGAGCCTTGAGGCTCGCTCTGCCTTTGTAAGTGGCTCTGCCCACCTGTCCAAGCCATGGCTCTCCCTCTGTGGACAAGTAGATACATCTGAGGAAAGGATGGGAGGGGAGAGCTCCTACCAGCCTGGAGTTCCATGATGGATGGACAATTGGGTGTTTTGAGACCTGTGTCGAGCAGGCAGTGCATCCCTGTTAGATTCACTTGAATGGAGGCTAGTGTTTCGCGCTGGCTCAGGACCCCTGAGTTGTCTAACATGGTCCTCCAGCTTGTGTCTTGGGAGCTCTTGTTTGGAGCCTTTGAGATTGGGTTTTCCTGATTCCACCTCCCTGGTTTCAGTTCTCTATTGTTCAGCTGGGCGGGTTGTGCTGAGTTCTACCCATGATCTTTTCTCTCCTTACCTTTGGAAGTCCACAGTCAGCCTCAGTATCTGCTTTGGATTCTAACGTCCCAGCACATTGATGCCACAGCAGTTCCTGCCTCTATTCGGGGCCTCTCAGATGTCCAGAGTGGATCTCCCACCAAAGCATCCCGGGAGGAACAGTGGTTTACCCCTTCTCCATTTCCTAACTGTGGTCACAGCATCTCAGCTCAGCTTCAGCTCTGTGTGGATACCTTTGCCCCCTCCGGGACTCATCAGCTCCAAGGGGGAAAGCTGCCTAACGTATTTCTTCACGATCGATCTATCCCTCACACAGCAGCAGGAGCATGTTGTTAGAGGTCAGATCTGCTCACACCTTTGCACTGCTCTTTCGACTCCCTGTCATTTACGCGGTGCCAGAGCTCTCCAGGGTGCCTGTCACATTTGGACCTTAATTTCCTATCTGGACCACATGGACTTCTTTTTGTCCAAACATAGCAGAGGGGCCACTGTTCTAGTTGCACTTACTAAAGAAGGTAGGAGAACTTCCGAGGTGACATTTCAGAATCCGGGCTGGAGACAAAGCCTTGTCCGCACTGGCCTGGCTCTGGAGCCCACCGCTGTTCAGTCCTGGCTCTCATTCTTCTTAGTTCTCTTGTTGCCCTGCTCCAATCTAGACTGTGAAATTATAGGCTTCAGCCATATGTCATCTCGGGTTGAATGCTTCCCTGTTTGTGGCCAGATCTGGGAGACTATAATGAGATCTTCTGTAAAGCTGGGGAGTCTCCCAAGAGCCAGACTACCCAATCAGGGCCCTTCAGGAAGCAGAGCCTGTGACCTGATGATGTAAGAGAGATGACCACGAAGCTGAGAGACGTAGCCTGAGGTGAGTGGAAAGGGGGAACACACCCAGCAGCCTTGACCTTGCTTCGTGACAGTCTTAGACACATCATCGGTTACCTGACAAGCAAAGAAGGAAGGGAGACACTGTGTTCCAGAATAGTCCATGTGAGGATGAGAGAGGGGATTTGTCTGCCTGACTCTCTGACTTCCTCCCCCACCTCCCACCCCGTCACTCACCCCACACTGTGCCCTTCTGTTCTTTGTTCAGTACTGGCCCTTTAGTAGGCATCGGAGGAGCTGGGTTCTGTGTTTGTGGGGTGGATTCCATCCAGGTCTGTAAGGCGAGTGGGGCTCAGCAGGGGGTGGAGAGACATAACATGGATTGTCATTCTTGAAATTCAATTTGTGTTGGCAGGTAAATGAAATCTTAATTGAAATGAATACAAAAGTCCGGATTCAATATTAAGGCAGAACCCAGGGCTTTAAAGAAAACGAGCTTGCAGGCGTTGCCCATAATTGTGTCCTCGAAGTCTATGGGGACCCAATGCATTCTGCCCACAGAGAACCCGAGTTACTTGGGGTGAGCTCCAGTTTGGAGAGTGAGAATGCAGAGCTTGGGAGTCTGGAGTCTGGTCTGTAACTGGCAATTGTGCTAGCTGGGGCTGGTCAGCCAGAGCCCAGGAAAAGGAGCGCTATCTCTACTCTGGCCGGGAATAGAGTTCTGGCCTAGGCTTCCTGTTGAAGGCCTGCGTAAGTTGCTATTGAAGGTATACCCAGCGAGCGGGGTCCCACTGTACTGACAATAACATACTCTAATAAACTGTGGCTGTGGTGAACATTTACATATTTTCTTTGTAGTAACTTCCCAACAAACACTTGAGATTTACCTTCCCTTGCACTGTGGTCACATGTCTTAGGCCTGGTTCCCTCTCCCAGTCTAAGGGATGGACCAGAGGCTGGTAAGAATTCTTCAGTCCCCTGACTACAGCACAGGTATCCAGCAGAAAATAACCTATGTCCTTTCCTCGCTGTGGAAGTGTTAATGGAAGGCGGGTGCTGCTGCAGCCACCTTGCCACCATGCAGTAAGAACTTACCTTAAAAATAGAGCTAGCCAGGGGAAACCGGGGTAAGATATGGAGAAGCCAGATCCCTTTGAGCTCTGTTTTAAGTCATGCATGAAGACAACTCTGCTTTTTTTTTTTTTTTTTTCAAGACAGGGTTTCTCTGTGTAGTTTTGGTGCCTGTCCTGGATCTCCTTGTAGACCAGGCTGGCCTCGAAATCACAGAGATCCACCTGGCTCTGCCTCCCGAGTGCTGGGATTAAAGGCGTGTGCCACTGCTGCCAGGCTAGGCAACTCTACTTGTGGCTCTCTTTAGTTCTAGGCCCCGCTTTGGTCTAAACTAGTTGAGTGGGGCTTTCTGTCACTCGCAACCATCAGAATTTTTATACCCGCTTGTTCCACAGACCATCTGAACTTGCTGACAGTTACCCATTACTTCTCTCCACTTCCTTCAAGCTTGATTTATGATTACCAGTACCTTCTGATTAATGTGGATCCCCCGGGGGCAGTGACTATCCCCATCACACTTCCCTGGCCTTTTCCTACCCAAGCAATAGTGTTTTATTCCCTCTTTATTAGGAAGTAGGTGGTTTTCTGACTAGATGATTTGGTCACTGTGAACCTGACTCCTTATTGAGGGTGTAAACCAGGTTTCTGGACTTGAGATGGTGGGTTAGATTCAGAACTGTGGAAAATTAGCTTTTTCCCCTTAAAGAATGACCTGGGGTCAACATGCAGCAATGTGACCACCAGAAGCATTCATCAGAAATATTTCAGTCCTCTGTCCCTTCCTGGATTGCCATCTCCATTTCCTCTCAGGTTCAGTGGCTTCATCATTCAATGACTATTTACCAGACACTGGATACACTTAGTGAAACATTCTTACCATGTTGGCCTTATAGTCTAGGGAGGGAAGACAGGCAACAACCAGGTAAGCATGGAATGCAGATGGTAACCATCTTCTGAGGGCACTGAGACTTTTAGAGGGATTATCAGGGTATTGTCTCCTGACCAGAGGCTGAGGGTAAGTAGCTGAGCACTCATCTGTCCAACTGATAGACTAAAAGACAGCACTGAGATTTTGTTGATTCATAAGAACCAACACATCCACTTGATTTACTCTAGACTAGACTCTTGCTTAGTAGCATGGCCAGTTATCTGGACATCTACTTCTTCTAATGAACACTGAGGTTCTTTAGCCTATGGTCCTTTATCTCTGCATCTTCATTTCCCTAGAAGGGACACTCCTAAAAAGATTGTGTAACAAAGATGAAAGAACTGTGTCACCCAGAACCTCAGCAGCCTTCACCCTCTGAGAAGGTCAGGGAGTATGTCTACACAGGCTGGACCTACAGGCACGAAGTGATGTACAAGAAGAGCTCAGGTCCAGTGCTTGTTAGACCAGATCCGAAGGAGCTTGGAGGTCAAAGGAGGTCAGGGCTCTGGGACGGGCTGATGGAGCATGGCATTGGGGCATTGGTGGGGGACCAATCTGGTGGGGCTGGGACCATGGCACACCACCTGGAGGAGCACAGAGTGCAGAACATGCTAGCTATCAGAAGACAGAGGGCAGTAAGTACCAAGAACAGATGCAGGCGGGCAGCCTGGGGAGAATGAGGAGCACCAGGTGAGGACCATGAACGAGGGCAATAGAGTGACAGTGGGCAATGGAGGGACAGAGCTTGGGACACTCAAAGTGATGCTGTGAATGGAAATTTCCCTGTGTAGCTTTGAAGAGCCATCATGAGAGGGTGGGGAACTGTGATCCTGAGTCTTTCGGGGTGAAGGAAATTGATGGAGGACATATTCAGAGCAGTAAAGTGACTGGGGGAAGGCCTCAGAGCTATGTGGTTTCTAACTGTTGTCTCTCTAGCGAAGTCCTCTGGGCATCACTAGTGCCATGGTGCCTTCCTTCTGGGCCTTGGCCTCTTACTCATCTTCTCTTGTCACAGTTAAAACAGTGTTGTTTGCTGATGTTCCCAATGGGCCCATGTCCCTTGCTGGTCCTGGCTGCCCTTCTTCAAAGTTTGTACATGTGACCTCGTGGCACAATGGTGGCATGTCTGACTCCAAGCAGAGTTGGTACATCATGTGACCTCATGGTATGATGGTGGCCTGTCTGACTTCAAACAGAGTTTGTAAATGGGTCATTGTGTCCTCTTAGCCTGTTCTCAACTCTTTGCAAAGATTAGGAGTTAATGTGCTCTAGTTTTCTGCCTCAATTGTGTCCACTTAATCACTCTGACCTCTTCCTCCCTCCCTCCCTCCCTCCCTCCCTCCCTCCCTCCCTCCCTCCCTCCCTTCCTTTCTCTCTTCCTTTCTTCTTTCCTTACATTTCTCCCTTCCTACCTCCCTCCTTCCCTTTTCTGTGAGTTCTACTTTTTTTTTTTTTTAATACCAAAGAAACACTTATCAAACACAGAAAGCAATTGGCTCTTCTGGAGCTTTTTGGGCGGGATTTTCATTCCCTATGAACAGCCGCTGGGCAGTTTGGGAGCTGCTGAAGAGTGTGGGCAGTGCTGCTGCTGAAAGCATCCTCAGCAGCCTGACTGGAGAGGGGTCTTCCCTGACTGAGCCTCAGTGCTGCAGGGACGGTTCTTTCCTTCTGTACAAGCAGCCCAGCACTCTCACTTCCCTCCACCTTTTCAACGCGTTGAACAGTGGTAGCTGGAATTAAATGGCTTTTGCTCACTAGAAAGCACAGCCTTGAGAGGCTTTGGTGAGGACATGCATGCTCTCCCCTTAGCTAGTTAGGTATGATTGGAAGTGCTAACACATTTATGTAAAAATTTGCAGTTTGTTCTTGCTCTGGCGTTACAAGGTTCGCTGTAGATTTCTGAGTACCCCCCGGGTGGTACGCTGAAAACCATTGGGTCAGAGTAGGAAGAATTAGGTAGTTAATAAAACCTATTGCATGCTGCATAACCTCTCATACCTAGTCCTCTCAAACTCATTATGTTTTATGAGTAATACACGTGAAAATTACCTGTTCCTATAAATGCTAGGGAAAGAAATAATGTTTGTGGTCCAGCAGTCTGTGTCATGCATCACCAATGACTCATGCTTTTCATTAGAACCTTCTGGAAGGCTAGTCTTGTTCCTGTCTTCCTAATATTCTAGTCAGACAGATGGAGCAAGTAGAACTCTGAGAAGTTAAAGACTTGTCCAAGAATTTAGAGCTGTTCCATTGGGACCTCAGTGATTTCAGGTTAATCTTGTTATCTTGGGGTTAAGACCAGAAAAAAAAAACCCTCAACTTGAATAAAACGAGTTAAATTGTTAAATCGTAGAGACAGGAGGTGTTCATTCTCTGTCCAGACTATTTTTTATAGCTCTTCTTCAAGTTGACTTCTCTTTAAACAAACATACAAACAAACAAACAAACAAACAAACAAACACAGCCAGCCATTGTGTAGGGATTGACCTCCTACCAAGCACAAGTTTGAATGTGGACAGGGGAAGGACAGGAAAACCCACTGGTTTGGCTGATGGGGGCGACAGCTTGGTAATGGACTTTGGAAAGTGTATGTATGAATTAAGCACCTTTCATTTCCTTAGCTGCAAAAACATCAGTTAAGGTTGGGCAATCCTTGGGTTTCTCCCATTTGCAGTCCGAAGAAAATCAGCCCCAATTGTCCGGAGTGTCTCTTCTCCAGGGCCTCGGTCATTAATCCTCTTCTTCAGCCCTTCCCTGCTCATTCCTCTTGCTAAGCCAGTGCCCACACTCTCCCAGTCTGTCACCCTGTGTACATTTACTAGGCAATTTGTTCAGGCCCTGGTCTAATGAAGATATGCATTGTGTTTTGGAGGTTGGTTCTCTTGAGAAGGTGCCCATCTGTTCTGCTTAAGGCAAGAGAAAGGCTTTTTCAGAGCCCGTTTACAGCTTGGCCAGTGGCCTTTGACCTCACAGCTTGGTCCCTGGCCAGTGCTGTCCTGTATTTTAGTCAGACAGATGTGTCTCTGCCAGCCTGCCATCTGATAGAAGCCAGAGAAAGACTCATTTGTCTTTGCCAGCTCTCCCTGAACCCAGACTGTTGTTGAAATGGTCCTGGAAATACTACATTCCAAGAACGGGTCTCAGTAAGGACCCTTCCATCATCCAGGAGCCTAGTGTTCTGGTGGCATGGGTGGGTTGGGACCAGCCTAACAGGAACCTGGCTGCCTTGGGTGAGAAAGTCTCAGGAGGCCATTTAGTTCTGCCTTTTTTTTTTTTTTTCTTGGCTGAGATGCTCCCAAAGCTTGCAAAACACTTTTCTTTTCCTACGGTGAGAGTTTATTGAAATGGGTCGTGCACTCTGCCTGGGTGAAGTGATTGTCACCTAACAAAGCTGCTACTATGCCAGTGATTTTTACCCAGACAATTAGGGTTCTGCTCATCGGGCATTATTAGCCCCATTTCCCAGATGAAAAAGTTAAGGCATAGAGCTGTTTAACATGGTTATTCTGGTTGGTAGAGTTCAAGTTTCTACCCAAGTCTGAATGGTTGGTTCCAAGGATCAATCTTTCTTTCTTTCTTTCTTTCTTTCTTTCTTTCTTTCTTTCTTTCTTTCTTTCTTTCTTTTTCTTTCTTTCTTTTTTAATCATGTAATATTTCAAGTACACAAAGAAACATCTTTCTCTCCATATAAACTTCATATATAATGAAACCCTTCCTTCAATTTCTTCCCTCTTTCCTAAGGAAGATGTGGCATCTTGATGGAAGCCGATGTCATCCCACATGTGACTTCTTTATCTTCACGTCATGGAAGTGTAACGGTGAGTGTGCAATTGCATTGTTCTGCACTTAAAATTGCTACTGAACTGGCATCAGCTTGTGGTTTTCAGTGAATTGTTTTTGACTCAACGCAGACATTTCAGGCACCACCCACATGGCTAGTGTAGTTCCGTTTCACTTAGGACTGCCGCAATGTTTGGGGGTTTTTAATTTTAATTTTAATTTGATAAGCCCAGTTTCTTTATCCAGTTCTCTGGTTGATGTGCATTCTGGTCCTTTCCAATTTTCCAGCATCACAAACAGTGTTGCTCTAATGGTCGTTATTGTGTCTCTACATAAACGCTTGGGATTTTCCCCCAGGAGCAGGACTTCTGAGTCATTGAGCAAGGGCCTCTTCAAGTCTTGGGTTACTTCTGAAGTGTGGAGGAACAGAGCTGGGCCAGCCCACTCCTGAGGAGTTCCTCTTCCCTTTGCATGCTCGTTGGCTCCTGGCGTGTTTAGACTTCCACAGTTTTTGGAACCGATGGTATAAAATGGCTTATAATTGTTTTCCCCAATTCAGTTCTCATTTTCAACATCCATTCAGGAAAAGAGAAGTCAAGGTCAAGGGGGCTCTTGCTTGGCCCTGATTTGCTTTCTTAAGAGTGAGAAATATGAGCGCTGGGCATAGGCTGGGTTGTCCAGCCATGTGGCTTTCATTCTGTATCTTAGATGTTTGAGATGCATTGTAGCACCCAGCACTGACAACCGCCCTTTCTATGCTGGAGGGGGAGGGAATCCCCATATTATGTGTACTGCCCATTTAGGTGGAAATCAGAAATCAGGAGCCAGGACTTAGGTAGTGTTTATGATCTGTCAGTCAGATGTACCTGTATACAACATGTATGGAATTTATGAATGGGTACTGTGTGGGTTCTGGTCTGATAAAGAGGTAGGAGGTGCCCTGCTTTTGGAGTCCACAGTGGTGGCTCTGCCTAGGGTGTTGTCCTCAGCCACACTCAGGTGTGATCCTGTTTTGCCTGGAGCAGTTACTGTGGAGGAGCTAGGCTGGATGGCAGAATTCATGCTTTGGTGCTTTGAGGACTAACAGAGTCTATGTCCAGTTTCTACCAGGTGGACTGGAAGAGGGACGCAGGAAGATTTTCAAGCATAGGAAGGTGTTTGGCTGTGCACCTCAAATAAAGCAAGGTATAGTGGTAAACAATCCATGCTTCTGAAATGGAATCCCACTTTTCTGTCCCTCTGTGTGTGCTCAGAGCTATCCTTAACTCCCTGGAGTGGATCCCACTGTCTGTGACCAAGAATGCCTTCATTGCTCTTACCTTCTACTTGCCAATGCTTCCTGAAGTTATCTTGAGCTCTCTCTCAAGCACGCTGAGGAATAATCACTGTCAGTTGGGTTTTAGAGATGAGGACACCCAGATTTACCCAAAGAGTAAGTCACCCGAGGATTTGGCAAGCAGCGTTGACTCCCAGTGCTGTCTGGCTGCAGAGCCCATCAGATGAAACCTGCCTCCTTCCATCTCTGGATGCTCATCTGTCCATCACCAGATCTATAGCCTATCTATCTGCCTATCTGTCTATCTGTCTATCCATCCACCCATCCATCCGTCCATCCATCCATCCATCCATCCATCCATCCATCCATCCATCCATCCATCCATCCACCTATGAGTGTGTGATGCACACACACATATCATTTTTTCACATCTTGGAGCCATTTGTTTACTCACTTTCTGTTGTTCACAAGAAGCATATCCATTACATAAAAACCAAGGACAGTCCTCATTCCCCATTGCATCTCCGGCCCTGAGCAGAGCTGACACTCCATGAGGACTTGTGAGCGAATACGTTCACCCAACAAACTTACCATGGATTTTGTTGGGGGAGATAACCCTACTAGACTTCTGCCTGCTCAACAATGCTTCTCAATATGGCTTTGCATGTATTGTTTCATTCTGTAGCCACACGTTATGACATCTCACGACTCAGAATCTGAAGCTGTATCAAATGCATGCTTTTCTGAAGTTTCTTGTAAACTTAAAATCTTTCCAATGTCAAGTCAAATATGCTATACTATCTGTGCCCTAGGCCCACATAACCAAGAAAATTTCAGGGTTTCTTTAAGTAAATGACAAGCCTGGTGTCAGAGACAGACAAAGCCAAGTGGAGAGATGCACTCCCTGTCCCTCACTACCTGCCTTCTACAGTGTGAACTGAATCTCAGTCACAGGGTCAGATAGGCTCAGCTGTTCACCTGGGAGAGACTAGAGACCAGATGGCCTTTGTGAGGCACTTGGAAGGTGTCTGTCACTTGGTAGCTATTTCTAGTCATTCGTTAGCTTAGATCCCCTGCCCCTTGCATCCTTGACCATAGATTCTCCATTCCATATCCTTTCAAGTTAACGTTTCATGATTGCTGAAGTTATAAAAAGTCAACACTAAACCTAATGGTTTTTGCATCCAGTTAACTCCTTTTCACTTAAATGAAGCATTTCATGACTTTTCTTTAGCATATCTACATTGCTGGGACCAGTACTCTTGAAATTTGGGGTTATTGCCAAGTAAGGTTAGAGTTCTCGAACAAGTTACCATTACAGTCCAGCTGATGGCCAGGAGGACTGCTCAGTGCCTAATAGGTGAGTAGTGTCCATGTGTGGATACCCTGGACAAGGGGAGAGTCACATCCTGGGTAGGATGGAGTTGGCCAGGCTGCCTAGAGCTGTCCTTGAGGTACTCATACATGGATGCAACTTCAACTCACATTGCTACTCCTATTATTAAATATTTTCAGCCTGCTGATCACCAGCCAGGGAATGCTAGACCTCAGGTAAGGGTGCTATGTCAGTACCTGAAGTGAGCAGAGGAGTGGTAGTATATGGAATTAGCCAGACTGTCTTGAATCCAGTTTCACTCTGTTTACTAACTGTGTGGTCTTGGGAAAATTCCTGAGTTTAACCTCTCAAACAACCATTTTCCCCATTTGTAAACAGCCCTATGGGGTATTGTACAGTTTAGAGAGAATGATAATGAATGTAAATCACTCAAAGAGCAGATACTGCTCTTACCATGGCCAGTTCAGGGCCTACCTTGGCCATATTCTCCATTCCTGGTTCACTTTCTTAACACACACACACACACACACACACACACACACACACACACACCACACATGATGCTATGCCACATAGATACATAGAACCATATACACAGGCACACACCATACACATAAAATATACACATGGACATACACATACCCACACTCTGTACACAGACATGTACTGTTCAACACAATTACAGACATATATGCTCACATATATCACACACACAGATACTACACTGTACAAACACAGAGCACATGCAACACATATCACACACAGCACACACACACATGGGCATATAGATATGCAATATTGTACAACACCATGCAAACACAAACCCTATATCCATAGTGCACATGCAGGCACACATACACACAGTATCTCTAACACAGTACCCTATACACATTATAGCCTCCTTTCCCATCCACTGGCTTGCTGAGAGAAGAATCCATTCTATGATTTGGACATATTGAAGGCCCATCTGATTTCACTGGGAGGAAAAAGGATGCAATTTGGCCACTCTACCTGATAGTGTCAAGGCAACAAATGAGGAAAAGAGCAGTACCTGGTTCAGGAAACAGGGTAGAAAGAGAATAACATCTGTTGAGCTTGCTGTTCAGATGCTATTCATGCTCAGACATGAGCACAGGTCAATGGGAACCCTAAAGAGTTGAGTTTCAGAACGCTTCATCTCTTCTTTGCAGGGAACAGAGTTGGTCTTTTGTTTTACTCAGGTGGACTGTTGGAGGTGATAAGAATCTCAACAGCAACATCACCTTAAAATGGTAGCAAACACTTCCATCCTCCCATGCTGTGAGGGAGTGTGTGCGATTGTGGAACATCTCTCGAGACATGTCAAAACCAACATCCAGCGGCTCTCATTAAGCCCTATGAACTTCAGCAACACAGCAACTTGTTTAGGTTCACATTGGATTATGCTTTTGGACCACAGTCACTAACTAGGCAATAAAACCAATCCATTCAGAGGTTCTATCGTGTGTCACGTATGATGATCTCGCAGCAATATGACCAGGAACACATCTCTTTCTGAGTACAGTTGGAGTTCCTGAGCACTGATAGGCTCAGCGCCTTCACACTTTTGTTCACCAACCTCCATGGGTTAGAAAGAAGCTGCTGTCTGCCCCATTCTACAGATGACAAAACTGAGCAAAAGAATCTACTTAGGGGAACATTGGTAAGTGGCAGAGTCAGGATTCAAAGCCAGGCAGTTCTGTCTCCCACACACTAAGCTATATAGGATGTCTCTCAGTACATCAAGGAGAAGGTCAAAGAGACACTATCAGGAGCAATTAGCCTTCTCCATTGGGGGATAGGCAATGTTTCCTATAAATAAAACTACGTTCCGTCAATGCTGAAGTCGGATAAATACACTTGCACCTTGAATAAAGAAGTGAGGAAACCAGTGGTGGGCGTGATCTGGTTTGGGTCTCATCTCTGCTTCCATTCAAAACACTGTTTAACAGGCACATAGATGGAGTAAGATCACTCTGGTCATATTAGACGTTTAGCAAGCTGACCCTTGAGCACTCAGTGCCAAAGTGTGCATCAGTCACTGTGGTTGTCCCCAGGCCCTCATCACCTGAACACCCTCCCACCCTGCTTGAGAACTAAGAAGGGAACTTTTAGAAGCCTGGACATCTGGAGTCTGAAGGGTGTGGAGAGGTTTTGCGGGGGCAGTGTCCTTCTCAGGGGAAGGGGGGGCGGGATGGGACGTTTCCATTGTCAAGAGAGAACAAAGAGGAGAAGGAGGGATGCCCTGGGAACCAAGAAGGAGGGTGTTGGACAGAAGGGGGTGGGGCTTGAGAAACTCCACATGGATGTTCCATTCTGGGAAGTCTCTGCTGGAGTCGGTCAAAACACTGACCTTGGCCTTCCTACAACTTTGGCTTCTGTCGCTGTGATCTACCCTGAACTTGACCTGTATGAGGTGGACTGGAGAGACCCTTTTCACTGTATGGTCTTCTTGTCTTAAGAGCTCTGCGGCCCTTTCATGGTCCAGAACGCCCCTCTGAGAGACAAGGAGGTATGGATGTAGATATGAATGTAACATTGACACGGGATTTTAGGAGGATATTCCATTCAGTGATTAAACTAGGCAGGTTCCACTCTTCCCACAGTCTGCAGCTCTGGCTTAATGGAACAGCTATTATTGGTAGGAATGTCCTGGAGACAGAATCTAGGAGGGAGGGAAGAAAGAAGAGAGAGAGGGAGGGATGGAGGGAGTTAGTCATAGCCTCACTGTCTGTGCTAGTTCTATGTCTCTATAACAAAAACACTTGCTATATCAATTTGTAAGTAGAAGAGTTCTCTTTGGTTCACAGCTCTGGAGGTCCCAGGGCATGACGTGCTTGCTCTGTGCTTTGGGCCTGTGGGAGGAATTACACAGTGTGACACATGAAGAAGATCAAAACTACTTACCTCATGGCCAGGGAGAGCCAGGAGAGACCAGGGGCTCACAGTTCCCTTTAAGGGCACAGCTCAAATGACCCAAAGTCTACATTACTTGGATTTCAGTTGGTGGCTACTCTTTGATCTGGGTAACAATTACCTTTGGGCCTTCTTTCTCACATTTCTTGTGCTGGCTAGCTTTTGTTGGCTTGACACAAGCTAGAGTTATCCAGGAAGAGGAATCTCAATGAAGAAAATGCCTCCACCTTCATCTGCCATGTGGTGGCATGAGCTGGGAGAGATGCTCCCCGAATCACCACCTGAGCTGGCCTCAGGGCATGAGAATGGAAGAGCTGGTCCTGTCCCTCACCAGCTGCAGCACTTGGGAGAGAGGACCCTGCACCTTGCCTGGGCAGCACAGTAGAACTGGCCCTAGTGGTGTGTGTGTGTAGCTGAGCTGGCCCGGAGGGTGAGAGCAGGAGAACTGCCCCCCTCCCCACTCTTGTTGCCCGGAACATTGGGTAAGCTAGCCAGGGCAATGCTGGAGAGCTCCCCCTGGTGGTGAGTATTTGGGAGAGCTGGCAGGCTGACCAAATCAGCTACCACCCAGATCCAGATCCAGGGCTATGAATTGGCCCACCCCATCTATGAACTGTTGGAGAATGTGAAGGGGCCAGTCTGCAAATCCAAAGCTGCAGGATCTCCACGACACAGAACAACAACAGGTTATCCAAGAGGCGTCTCAGTGAGGATTGAGTATTGATAGTGTAGCAGAAGCCAGAGGCCTTGAATCAGACCAACGCCTCATTACAATGAACATTTGCAAATAAAGATGTGTGGACTAAAGGGTGTGCTGTGTGATTCACACACTACAGCTTCCACAATGAGATTTTTTCTTTTCATCTTTTATTTTAAATGTAACTTTATTTCTGGGGGGCGGGGAGGAAGTTGCAGGGGCAGATACAAAGGGATGGGGAGATGACTAGAATTAGGGTGCATGATGTGAAATCCACAAAGAGGCAATAAAAAGTTTTAAAAGAAAGGAAGAAAATACCTCCAGAGGTAGATGTGGTGGCGCACACCTTTAATCCCAGTGTGGGAGGCAGAGGCAGGTGGATCTCAGTGAGCTTGAGGCCAGCCTGGTCTTCATTCATAGTGAGTTCCAGGACAGCCAGGGCCACAGAGAGAAACCCTGCCTCATAAATAAATGAATGAATGAATGAATGAATGAATGAATGAATGAATGAATGAATGAATAAGCCTCCATCCAGATTGCCTCTAGACAAGCCTGTAGGACATTTTCTTGATTAATGGTTGATTAATGATGGCACCACTGTGGGTAGTACCACCCCTGGACAGGTGGTCTTGAGTTGTATAAGAAAGCAGGCTGAGAAAAGCATAGAGAACAAGCCATGGGGAGCAGGCCAGGCAGCAACCTTCCTCCACAGCTTCTGCTTCAGCCTTGAGCCCCGACCCTGGCTTCTCTAAGTGTTAGAGTATGATCCAAGATGCAAGCTGAAATCAATCCTTTGCTACCCAAGTTGCGTTTGATCACGGTCTGTATCACAGCGACAGAAACCTACCTAAGACACCCCACAATTAACCCCTCAGCACATCTGCTGATGCTCCTTCACCTTGGGATCATCGCACTTCTCCCCGCTTCCTGGGCTCCCGCTCTGACCGTACCACTGCCAGCCTTCTGATGAGCACAGCACTGGCTTCTTCCTGATGGCATTCTTGGTTTGGCCTTTGTTCTCTGTAGGTGAATCGCAACATGGCTGCCAGAAGGATTCTCTCAAAGCATAATTCCAATCACGTCCCTTACGTTTAAGCTCTCAGCTCAAAACCCTCCAGTGGTTTCTCATTTTGCCTGAAGTAAAAGCCAACATCCTCACAATGGCCTGGCACATCCTGCATATTTTCAGTGACTACTGTTGTGACCTCACATTCTTTCTTAGCCTCCTTGGCTGCCCGGCTCCTGTCCCAGTCTTGATGCTTGGCTTTCCCCCATCCCACCAGCTTAAAAACAAACAAACAAACAAACAAACAAACAAATCCCTTTGCTGCAATCATCTCAGTGGGTGGGGCCCTACCTGGCCATTCTTTAAATAGCAATGTCCAATACCCTTCTCACGTCCCTTTTTGCTCACAGCTGTTGCTGCTGCATCTAATTTACCAGATCACAGGCTTACCTGACAAGACTTTTCTTCTCCAAGGACCTAAGCTCCATAGCAGCAGCAGAGATTTTGTCTGATGTGTTCACTGGTGCATCCTTGCTTCTTAGCATAGCACTAGTAAGAGCTGAGTAAGCACTGGTGAGTGAATCACTTACCTTGAGTGGGAAGGGGTCACCTGAGACCTAATTGCAATGCTTCCTAAGGCTTTTCATGTCGTGCTTGGGAGTCCTTTCAGTGTGGAATCTCTTCTATGGTTCAACACCCTTGCTCAGATCCACCAAATGTGCTTTATCAGTACTGAGGAAGCCTCAGGCATAGCCTGGGCCCTTGGGATATCTCAGGGCTTTTGCCCAAGCTCTGACTAGATTCCTCTAGGAAACCACGTCCTTCTATCCCCCAGTAAACGTCTGGTATGCAGGCCCCCTTTCTCCAGACTCGGTCTCTGATATTTTCTTGAGCACTAAGTTTGAGGCCCATGGATGGAGCAGGGAGTGAGTACCTTTGAGGGTGCCCAAACAAGACCAGGTTGGGGAGTTCCAAGACTTGTGCAAAGCTAGGATGAGAATTGTTATCTGCTAGTTTAATGAAAACGACCCAAAGGAGCCAGTGGCCAGACCAGAAAATCCACACATTCCGAAAATTAGAATTGATCAGGAGGTTAGGAATTCTTTAAAATTCTAACAAGCTTTCAACCCTTGTTCGGTTTGCTGGGCTCAAAGGAACAACAAGCTGAGAGCAGGCTCCAAGGCAGGCCATGGGTCTAAGGCATTTCTTTTCAGGGCTGTGTTCAGCTGCTATCTGATTCTGAGCTTCCATCAACTCAGGAGGTTGCCTTCGGGTTTTCAACACTGCAGGGGATGATTTAAATCTAAATAATAATAAAAAGCTACTGCTTTTTATTGGACTTTTATTTTATAAGTGGATGGAAACATTTCATATCCATATTAGGTTTTGTAACCCAGTCTAGGGACTTGCGGAGTCCCGGAGGGGCCGTTCCACTGCCTGGGAGTTCCCTGGTGTTTGTATCTTTCCTGCAAGGCAGGAAGGGAAAATACTTTCCGTGGACCACAATAACATTTTTTTATTTGAAAGAATTCACACTCAAGAAGAGGCACACACATTCATAGGTGCGTGCGGATGGACACACAATCTTTTGTGCCAGATACATTGTAAAATTACAGAGTTTTAGATTGGAAGGGGCCCTGGAGATTATCTAGTCAGACATGGCCATGCTACATATGAAGCTTCTGCTACATAGGTTAAATACCTTAGCCAAGGTCACAGGCATCTCGTGGAAGAGAGAAGGCTACAATTCAGCTTCCTTGACTCAGGTCTAATTTTCTTTCTGCTACACCACATTGCCTTTCAAATAAGATAATGTATATGAAATCACTTTGAAAACTAGAATGCATTACCCAAGTATTGGGTATGGAGAGAGAGAATGATAATGAGCTGGCTTTCTTTGGAGGCGAGTGTGACCTGCTTAGGTCTCTTTTCTGAATAAGGAATATTCATGTTTCATGAATCATGAACCCTATTTCTAATTAGGTTTCTGGGTCTGGCCTCCAGAAAATGAGCGTCGAAGGTACCAAACCAAAATATATCCTTTATTCAAGTACATCAGTGAACTGTTGGCCCTCCATATTTGAAGGCTTTGTATCCATGGATGCAGCCGACCATGAACTGATAATATTAAAAAAAGAAATTTAGCTTGTATTGGATATGGATAGGTTTTTTTCCCCCTGTCATTATTTCTTAAACAATGCAATAAAGGTTTTCATTATGTTAGGTATTATAAGTAACCTAGAGGTGATTGAAAATGTACAGGGAGCTGGGTGGAGCAAATACTGCAACATTTTATCAGTGAGTTGGCACCCATAGATTTGGGTCTCTACAGCGAGACCCAGAGCCAATCTCCTTCATACCCAGGGAATGGCTCCCCCCCCCCCCCTACCCCCCGCCCCCATCTCTGTCTTCCTCCAGTGTCTGCTGTTAGTTATTACATCCAAAGCAACAAGCTACATCCCTGGTGCACACAGATCACCATACTAAGTCTTTTGTTTGAATGAACCAGTCTAATTCCTAACCATCAACTCCCGTTATCAAGGTCAATTAAAAGGTTTCCCACACCGACAGGAGTAGCTGACTGATCTAAGGGCTTGAATGTTGTTAAGAAAGGCCTGTGGTATAGTTTTGTGATTTGAATGGCAGTGTTCAAAGTTTGGTTATTAAGTTGCTTTTAGTATATTTGAAGCACATAAAATTGCTTAAAACTAATTGAAATGTTTTAATTACAAAAAGATACACTCTCTTAGATGAAGAAGGGCTATTCATTTAATTAACAAATGATTCATCAAAAGAATTAATTGCTACTTAAAATACTGTCAATTATTTAATATTATTGCAAAGTACTTGAGAAATGAAAATTTTATTTTTTGCACTATTAATGGATTAATTTACTAAATCATATATTAATTATGAATAATTTAAAAGTAGTTCTATGTTACTCTCTCTGGTGTGTGTGTGTATCAGTCCTTATACATGATAATATATATGTTTTCTTGAAAGAACATGACAGACCTTCACTACTTTAGTCTATCTATATATGGTCCATGATAATGTGTAAAATATTAATGAACAAAGCCAGACCTCACAGCCTGGAGATTCTTTGGTAATCTTGTCTAAGTGCTCTGCATGGAGGAATAGAAGTAGGCTGAGAGATCTGTAAACTCCAGATCCTATTCTTGTTTATTCAGATGTTAGCAAGTGGGAGCCTTCTCCTTGTTCCCAGCCCTTTCCAGTCTGTGTCAAACAAGCCAGCCTCCTCCTCCCTCCTTAATCCTTCGCCTGTCCTCTACAGCCCTCATTGTTGGATATATCTCTCCAACACACAGACATAGACACACACAGAGAGACAGACACACACACATAGACACACATAGACACATAGGCACAGACACACACACATCATAGACACAGACAAATACACATCATAGACACAGACAAATACACACATAGACACAGATATACACACACAGACACACATAGACACATACACACATAGACATAGACACACACATCATAGACACAGACAGATACACATCATAGACACAGACACACACATCATAGACACAGATACACACACACATAGACATACACAGACACACACATAGACACAGACACACACACATAGACACACACGGACACACGCATAGACACAGACACACACACATAGACACACACACACATAGATACACACATCATAGACACAGACACACACACATAGACACACACAGACACACACAGACACCCACATACAGACACCCACACAGATACACACACATAGACACAGACACACACACACACACACACACACACACACACACACACACACACACACACACACACACACACAAACATACGCAGCTGCACAGCCATCCTGAAGGTTGACCAGTAGGACCCAGGTCTTGGAGAAGGGGAATAAGACTGTCAAATAAGAGAGGTGTGGAAATGTATCTCCAAATAAAAATGGTTACAGTTTCAAGTCTAAAGCATACGAGATTTGAATACCTTGACAGGCAGGCATGTTTTACTGCCAGATGAATGAGCTGACCAGCCTCACAACCTCAAGGGAAGGCTTCAGTCCTGCTCTTATGCCAGAGAGCCGGGTGGTCATTTCCTTATTGCCTTCCCTTCCCCTGTACCGTCTCCTGGTGGCAGATCTCTTTGCTGCCTATGCGAAGGACCTGCGACCCAATAGAGACCATCACAGCCACTTAGATCTAGTCCCAAGAGTAGTTCAAAAACAGACAAGCATGGCGACCAGAGTCCTTCTCTGAAGTGGTCTCCCTTTGTGAGGAAAGGACACACTGTGCCTGGCAGCTAAGGAGGCAGCCTAGCAGTGTGTGCAGGCTGAGGAGCAAGCCCCCAGAGACAGATGCAGGGATCCACGACTAACAATGCCCTGATGGTGCCATCCCAGAGGCCACTTGTGCTCACATCCTCTCCAGCAGCTTAGGATTGTCTTTCATTTCTGGTCTAAGTTAACTGGAACCATCACTTGCAACTCTAAGAACCTCAAATAACAAGAAACGACTCCAGGGATTTGGGTGGGAAGATGCCTCGTGGAGGCAGTGGTTCTGAGTGCAGAAATTCTATCCTTAATTAGCCTTAGCACGAAAGCCATGTGTTGGCTCACAGAACAGTACTGTGGCTTTCCCTTAGGCTCCGACTCAGACACTCAGACACTCAGACAGCATCTCCTGAATCCCATTTTCCTCTGACCCACTGCTTTGCCTTGCTGAATTAATTTGGATCTCAGGTGGCGTTCTGTTCATGTGATAAATATCCCCGGCTGCTGCTCACTCCATCCACCTGAGGAGCTTAGGTTTGCTGTTGTTTCTCCAATGCAGAAAGACTCCTCCCATCATTATCACCACACACACACACCACACACACATACACCACACACACACACACAATACATCACACACACACACCACACACACATACACCACACACACACACAATACATCACACACACACACCACACACACATACACTACACACACACACACACCACACACACACCACCACACACACACACAATACATCACACACACACACCACACACACATACACTACACACACACACACAATACATCACACACACACACCACACACATAACACACACAATACACCACACACCACATACCACACACACGACACACACACACACCACACACATAACACACACAATACACCACACACATAACACACACAATACACCACACACACACACCACACATACACACACACACACCACACACACCACACACATAACACACACAATACACCACACACACATACACCACACACACACCACATACCACACACATGACACACACACACCACACACATAACACACACACATAACACACACACATACACCACATACATAACACACACACACACACACCACACACATAACACACACACACACAAACACACACACGTCACCTCCTGGGTGACTGATTTAGGTCTAGGCACCCCTCTTGGTGACCTGGAGACTGAACTATATTCAAAATCCCTGCATAGGATTGTTACCACAGATCTGGAAGCAGACCCACCCCTTTCTGTATTTGGTGGACAATAATAATAATTCATAATTCATACTAATAGGGTAACATAGAAGATGGATGCTAGGGCTGTAAGAGATGGAGTGAGGGACACAGAAATGGGAGATGCAGATGAGGAAGCAGATGTGACAGGAAGGAATTTCAGGAACCTTATCCAACAGGAAGTCTTATGGCCCCATCTGGGAAGGGTGTATTCATGTGGCTGCCACGCTCCTGGGCACACAGCAAGGCAACGCTCAACTCAACAACTGGGTTGGTGGCGATATCCTAGAGGGCATGGCATACTGTACCAGACAGGGTAGGACTAGCAGAGAGGCCAACAGGAAAACAGCCCCAGCTACCACCCTCCATGTGCTGAGCACACGTGAACTCCTCCCTCCTGCAGGCTATTTCTGTTTACTCAACTGGGCTCCTCTCTCCCTTGCCTTGGCCATCATGGGAAGGGAGGAGGAGGAGGAGGAGGAAATATGAGCTGCAACACCTTTCTAGGATCCTCTTTACATGGCACAGGTGCGTGGCTGCTACAAGTTGTCACCTGGGACGTACTGCCTCAGACTGGTCAGGTGTGAAAGACCGAGCTGATGAGCTGAGTGTTTTCATTCATTCTCAGAACTCCAATTTCTGGAATTCCTCTCCGCCATGCTCTGCCCTGGGGTGACAGCATTGAAGGTGTCTGGGAAACAGCTTTTGGGAACCGGGTATTATTTTGGACTAGCTCACTTCACCTCAGAAATGGGCTGGGCAAGAAATTCCAGGCTGAGAAGTGGGGTAGAGGGAAAGGAGATGCCTGGCTTTTGAAAAGGCTGTGGTTTGGGGAGATGGTGTAGACATCACCCTCTTCACAAGGGGCTTGCTGCTGGCGGGACCCTAAAGCAGAAAGGGATTCAGAAGCAGGTCTAGTTAGCTGTGGAACTCCTAGGCAAGGCCATAAATCCATCTCAGCTGGGAAAACTGTTTACTTACAGAGCCAAACCAAGCAAGTCGGCCCTTAATAGACTAGAGCTGGTTGGCTGCTTCCATTCCTAAATTTGGTCCTGGCCTCAAAACACTGATTTAAGGCACTTTTGATTTCCCACACTTCTCTCAAACCTGGGCAAGGAGGAGGCTTAACCTTGGCTTTAGGCAGGAAAAGCCAGAGGGGATGGGGAGGTGGCAGGTCTCGGAGGTGAGGTGCAGCAGCGGCTTGAGATACCATCTTCCTGTAAATAAAGCAATGGTTCTTAACCTTCTTTAATTCTGTTCCTCCTGTGGCAGTGACCCCCAACCATACAATTATTTACATTGCTACTTCATAACTGTGATTTTGCTACTGTTATGATTCATAATGTAAACATTTGTGTTTCCCAATGGTCTTAGGCACTTCCTGTGAAAAGGGTATTCCACCCAAAGGGGTAGCGACCCACAGGTTGAGAGCCATTTCTGTTAAGGGTCTAGGGTACAGAATGGGGCCCGGGGACTTAGAGATGAAGAGCTGGCACCTAGTGCAGGTATGGCAGTGTGGAAGGTACAGTGAGTGATGTGCTCTGAGGACACACAGTTGAAACAGCCAACAGCAAAAGACTTCTAGAATGTCCCTCCTCCCTGGGACAGGTGCATTCAGCCCAGGACTTGGGGGGTTGCAGGGTGGGGAGACTCGCGGACAGTACAGAAAACGCTGCTCCAGGCTAGTCCGCAGCAGAGTGGGGGAGGAGCTTGACTTAGGTTTTCAGGATGGAAAGAGAAAAATTGGCTAATAAATCACTCAGTGCTCACTGACAGCCAGCTGGGAGGGACTAGAGAGAGAAGCTGGAGCCGAAATGTGTCCCTTAATTCTGTTGGACGGGTGACACTTCAGCCACCTCTGCCCAGACCCAGCTGAGGCCCACCCAAGTAGGCAGGGAGGGAGGAGGAGGGGCAGGATGGAAGCCCGCAGGATGCAAGAGTGTGGGTTTTCACTCCCTGCGCAGGGCAGGATTCTGAATAATGTGAACCCTGGGCATGGTCTGAGTTGCTGTCTATTAGGATGCGTAAGTTCTATTTAGGTCTGGGACCCGGAATCTATTAAGGAACACACCCAGAGGCGACTGCCACACTTTGTTATTGTACTAACAACACTTAATCTGGCTTTGAAATCCCACTTCCCAGTGACAAGAAGTCAGAACGGGTTAAGACTTAAGTTCCTTCTCACCCCATCCTGGGAACTTAGGGAAATCCAGCAGAAGCCTGATCTCCAGTCACCATGTTCTTAGCGTCACTGTGGAGGAAGGATGTGGCCCACTGCTTACTGTTCCGTGTAAGGTCGTGGCTGAAGCCCCCATGTTGCCAGGCATGCTGTAATTCTCCACAGGTGGCATCCTGATAAGACAGTCACTGGCCCCTGGGTGGTGTGTGTGTGTGTGTGTGTGTGTGTGTGTGTGTGTAGAGTGGGTGCTCTGTGTGTGTGTGTATGTATGTATGTGTGGAGTGGGTGCTGTGTGTGTGTGTGTGTGTGTGTGTGTGTGTGTGTGTGTGGAGTGGGTGCTGTGTGTGTGTGTGTGTGTGTGTGTGTGTGTGTGGAGTGGGTGCTGTGTGTGTGTGTGTGTGTGTGTGTGTGTGTGTGTGTGTAGTGGATGCTCTGTGTGTGTGTGTGGGTGCTGTGTGTGTGTGTGTGTGTGTGTGTGGAGTGGGTGCTGTGTGTGTGTGTGTGTGTGTGTGTGTGTGTGTGTGTGGAGTGGATGCTCTGTGTGTGTGTGTGAGTGTATGTGTGTGTGTGTGTGTGGAGTGGATGCTCTGTGTGTGTGTGTGAGTGTGTATGTGTGTGAGTGTGTGTGTGTGTGTGTGTGTGTAGTGGGTGCTCTGTATGGTGGGGAGTGGGGGAGGCACAAGTCCGTAGCACTCATAGATATCGCTCGCTAGCTCTTCCTTTCCTCTGGTCTCACCCAGAAGACTCCCCCCCATTCTGGAATAAGCTGTCCCCTCTTGCCCTCCCTTGGCTGTCCTACTCTTCCAGGTGGGGTGTGTTTCAGGGGTAAGTGGGCATATGTGCATGTGCACACTTTCTCCTGGGCACTTGCCAGTGGCACTTCAGTTTCTGACTATAGCTCCAAACTGAGGTGCCAGGACAACTCTCCCGAAATGAAGGGTCCCAGATATCACACAAAGACCTCTTGGGATGGGAAAGGGTCAAACATCTCTCATTTCTTCAGGCTCAAGGAAGCCAACTGGAGGCAAATTATTTTCCCAATCAGCATTTCAGGTTTAGTGGAAGTACTTCTTTTTGTATCAGCCTAGTTGTGTAAAAGCAAAGAAGCCTGGAGAAGTGAGGTCAGTGTCCTGATAGCAACACACAGACACACAGACACACAGGCTGATAGGCAGATACACACACACAGAGACACATACCACACACAGACACACACAGATACACCCCCCCACACAAACACCCCCCCCCCACACACACAGCAAAGATAAAAAGCCAGATCTGACAGATTCTGCCCATTTCAACCAGGAAATGACAACAGACCCCTCAGAGGAATTCCTTTGAGGAAGGGGTTTATATCTCTCTTGGCCTGGGCTAGGGAATGGCGGCATGTGCTATTATGCAGGCTAAGCAAGTGATCCAAACTATGAGTTCGGGAGATCGTAGTGAGGCAGACCCTTCTCCACACGGATGTGTGAAAGCGGCCCTGCTTGTCATAAATGTGCATTCTGATAAAACAGTGGCACATACGTGAGTAGGAGCCGTGCCAATGGCTCAGACAGGGCCTTGAAGGACATCTTCTCCAGCTTGGGCTGCAGCAGCTGAGGCTGACATGGGAAGGTGGGGGTGGGTGGTCTTACTCAGCTGATGAGCATGCCCGCAAGTGGACTGTGATCCCCAAATATTGCTCCTGTTTCCACAAAGCCCTGGCTCCTTCTCTGGCTGGAGAGGGTGGTGTCTAACAAAGCGAATCCCCCAGGAGAAACTGGTTCTGGCATGTTGGGGTTTGTAGACCCACGGGATCTTTCCGGGGTTTTGGATCATCGACAGGCTGTGGCCGAGTGAAAGACCCTTAGGGACCAGGCAGAGAGATAGGATGCCTGCCCGGCTCTGGGTAGCAGTTGGAGCTGTGGAGCTCTGGGGAGTGCAGGCGACTACTGTTGCTCATTTGCAACAGTTGCTATTGATTACCACATGGAGCTGGCATCTCATTCTCAGGGACACTGAATTACCCACAATCCCTCACCACCCTAAATCAGGCAAACATGGAGCTATAGCCTGTGCAAACAGACAATGCAAATGGCGTCTCTGGAGGGTTTCTCCCCTAAATTACTGGCTGTCATCTGAATTATGTAGCACATTTGGTATTAGGTGAAGCAGGTGATCCAATTTATGCATTAATCTAGTCCAAAGAGCAAAGAAGGACAGATCCAGAGGAGGAATGTGAAGGCTGCAGAGATGCTTTAGTCAGTGAAGAACTTGCGGATGTGAGACTTGAAGTTGACTCCCAGCACCCATATACAAACCAGGTGTGTGCTTGTGAACCCAGTCCTGGGGAGGTGGAGACTGAAGGATCCCTGGGTCTCATTGGTTACCCAGTCTAACCAAATGGGCAAACAAGCTCCAGGTTCAGTAAGTACCCTGACTGAAAAAATAAGGCAGGGCTTGAGGTCAGGGATCTTCTTGCATTACAGACTTGTGTTGGGCTTCTTTTCAAAATAATGATGATTATAATAGTAACAATGAGGTGGAGAATGATTGAGGAAGACATCCAACATTGATCTCTGGCCTCTACATGCATGCACACATGTGCACATACACAAATCACACACACACGCACACACACACACACACACACACACAGTGAGAGTGAGGGGGGAGGGATACTCCTCAGAATAAAGCTAGCAAGCTTCCTGGTAAACTGCTAAGCTGGTGGCAATTATGTATTTAGAAAAGAACTAAATCTTCCCTCCAAGTCTGCATTGTCTGTTAACCGCTGTTGTCGCCACCATTATCAGAACTGTCAATCCTATCAGAAAGAGGGGTGGGGGTGCAACTATTTAGGTCATTGCCAGCATCTCCCTGGAGGACTATTTGAGTCCTCCCCGTCTGTGCTAGGATTGGTTTTCAAAGGGTCCTGACACGAAGCCCTCTCATTCCCTGGGGAAGATGGCTAGATCTGATCACGGGGACAAGCCTCTCTTTATTATCCTTCCCCAACTTTCTTTTCTAAATGTCATCCTAGCAATCATTAATCACAGTGAATAAGAAGTTATAATTAATAGAGGCCCAAATTGTTCAAGTGGAAGATTGTTCTTTTGAATTCTTGTATTTTTCTTGGAAGATGTCCTCGAGTTAATTATTTAGTATTTGGGATTTTTTCTTTTTTTTTTTTTTTAAACAGAGCTCCAGTCTTGTATCTGAAATGAACAAATTGATCACAGTCATGTGGGGGATGAGATGATGTCTATCTAAATGTAAGCTGGGCATGGGTGTGAAAAATCCAAACAAGGCTGAGGGCTCTGCTGCTCCCCCTGCTGGCGTTTCAGATGGGAAACAAGCTGTAAGATCCAGACCCTTGCTCGCCCCAGGAAAGCTCTGCGAGCCCCACCCCACCCGCAACACACCCCACAGACACCAGTGGTCAGATTCCAGGACGACGACGGGCTGAGAGTTGAGGACCCCTGTTGGCGGGTCGGCAAGAGAAGTAGTTTTCAGGTACAGGGCGGGGTTTGGTGGCTGCAGGGTCCCCGACTCCTGCCACTTCTTTTCGATGGAGCCATCTTGTCCTTCCATTCCCACTGGAAACGGAACATGTTAAGTTCTAAACCGAGCTAGAGGAGGACATCGCTCAAACCTGAGACCCAGGAGAGTACAGATCTGAGACCATTCAGAGTCTCTGGCTGAACAGTTAAATGGGAAGGAAGATTGGGAGGGAGTGTCTCCAGACACGCTGGCATCACGTGTACCACTCAGGCAGTTCCTCCCTTGCTGGCATGAGGATCATATTCCCAACTACAGTTCATATTTATACCCCGATTCCCTTGTTGGACTTGCTGGTATCAGTTGTTTTTAAAGAGGACATCCCTGTGCATTTTTTCCCAGGCTCAGCAACTTCCAGAGGAGTTCTGTTACACTACTGTGCTCCGTGTGGTTCGGTTCACATCTTTTCAGCCTTGGGTTACAACGCCTGGACCCTGTTTCTGCTGACCTCAGTTTCCTGGTCTCGGGGATGTCCTGTATCAAGGCATCTGTAATGGCAGTGGGAATCTGTGATGGAGAGACTGGGCAGCTCCAGTGTCAAGGGGAAGTCCTGAGTGATGCAGGCTGAGGATGGGATAGCAGTGCTTAGATCCATGTCAAGGGGCCTAAAAGCCATTTATTTATTCCTTACCCCAGCAGACATTAGCATAATTAGATATCCATCCCTGTAAGAGCAATATACTACAAGTTGAAACTATGACTTTTAAGGAAAACTATTTCACAGTTCTAGGTCTTTCCACATTGTAATCCAATGTTGACTAAAATGGCCTCAGATCTCCTCCCTGTGTCCATTTTTATTTTTATCATGTCTTTGCATGACTCAATTCTACCCTTAAATTTTCAGCTGGTCTTCTGACCAACAAGGGTGGCAGGAATGATGATATGCAGTCTGGAGACTAGGCCTCCAGAGACGGAGCACTTCGGGACCCAGCAGAATGCTGCTCTCTGTTGGAAGAACAGAGGCCACTTGGAGAAGGACCCAGTCATTCCTGATGGTCATCTTCCAACCTGCTGTTCTGTGGTCAACATAAATTCAGCTGACTACTCAACCTCTGCTGACTGACGGGACACCAGTAAGCACTGTGAGAGCAATTGTCCCAGGTAACTCATGGACATGTACCCAACAACTGTCCTCTTACAAGTAACCGCTTTGGGATGGTTTATAAGACAACGTTCTGTCTCTGTCTCTGTCTCTGTTTCTTTCTTCTCTCTCTCTCTCTCTCTCTCTCTCTCTCTCTCTCTCTCTCTCTCTCACACACACACACACACACACACACACACACACACAATGACACGAGTTCAAAAATAGAAATAAATCCTGAATTCTCCACTGTGCCAGAGGTTTAGAAGGGGGAGGTGAAGAAGCACACCTACGACCTTCATTGTATTCACCTCATGCTTATGGCAGTGAGGACTCAGCGCTGTTGGTTGGAGCAAGCTTAGGGGGACAGGGAGGCACTCCTGGTTTTGCCCTAAGTGGAGCCCAGAGTGACTAACTGTCTGAGCACACTATTAGAGGCAATGTGAAGATGCTAAGAAGATATGCCATTTTCAGGGATTTGGAGGAAGGAGAGACAACTTTGGGGGGCAGGAAGGAGGGGACACCATGTAACACTGGCCCATTCAGGGCTCCAAGAAGGGAGGACATGTGACTGTTTGTCCCTCACAACGTGTCATTACTTTCTGTGATTGTTGACAAGGGTGTGAGAGGAACTGGGTCCTCTGTCCTGTGAGCAGGAAAAATCTGTGTTTTATTAGACCATAAAGACTGCCATGTGCCCCTGGGTTAAGGAGCCAGGACATCACAGTCATTTCTATTGGTCATGGCTGGCTGGCTGGCCCATGTGGTGAAGTAGTTGAGAGGACTCTCGGGCCATGCTATATGTGTAGGCTCATGCCACTGGTATAGGCTGCGCCTAAACTGTACTTGGATTCTAGACTATAAAGTCAGGGTTTCCCCTGAGTGGTCCACAGGGGCACCTCTGTAAGTTTCAAATGGAGGGCTTGTTAGACAAGCAGAGTCTTGTCTAGACCCCAAGCCTCCTATTTAAGGGTTAAGGGCTAAGAATCTGCCCATTTAGCAATCTCTCCTGATGGTGCTTCTAGCACAGGGAAAACCCCTTTGAAGGATCCTGCCCTGCGGAACCAGCAGGGGGCCTCATGTACAGGTTCCAAGGCCAGGGAGCAGGTACAGGGTTCCCTTAGTCCTTGAGAGGACCTGGTTTTCCGTACTAAATTCCCTCTATCCCAGTGTATCCCCCAAATACCTCCAAACTAGAATTGCCAGAAGAGACTTTTCTAAAATGTGTGTTTCAAGGCTCCATCCAAAACTCAAAAAAAAAAAAAAAGCACAAACACAAACCCTAAACCCCAAACAAAAGTCTCCAGTGGTCTTTGATGCTCAATCTGTTATGAGAATGATTGGGTTGTCCGACTCTGCATCATATATAGGTGACACCCAAGGGTGGCCCATTCTTTAATCAATACTCAAGGATCAAAATCCATCACCAGCTTTTTAGTATATTTACTTGGGCTATATGCTTAGTTTTTCCTTTTAATTTGGGGGCGCTCTGAGTCAACTAATTTTTGAGTCTTGGAAAAGCAGAAAAGAACAATAACCATGAACTTGTAGGAGGCAAACCGAAACAATACGCCATCTGCAATGAAATCAGCATAAATCCCCCAAATGGCACCATGCTGCCAACACAGCTCTCCAAGGCCTTCCTGTCTGCCTCAGTGGAGTGCAGGCCCTGGAGAGGTTCAATTATCCTCCACACATGTGCTTTTAGGGAGCCCAGCAAGAGAAGGCACCGGAATGCTCAATAATGAGGTTTCCAGGGTTTCAGAATAAAGGGAAGGGCAGGTAAATGGGAACTCAGCTTGCAATTGCATTGTGGCTCTGATTGCTAATCATTACCCAATGTTTCGGTTGTGATACTTGCATTATGGACCTAATTGAAAAATAACTGGTGGAGGGTGTCCTTATTAGAGACACATATCACAATTGAATATCCATTCCCTCAACAACTGTTTGTCTACCACGTGCAGAACACTAGACAAGGAGGACAGCTTCTGTTCCTTTGCTGCTTATGGAGAGGGAGATAGAAAGGAACACTAAGAGTTTAAGGAGAGGTTCTCTGTTGCAGAAAAGTGAGGAGCTATCTGGGGAGCACACGGTATTTGATTAGGGCCTTGAGAACAGGACGGGCCTGTAGGTTTAAGAAGGCCTCAGTTTTTCTCGTTTCTTCTTAGTACTTATGAGAATGGAACACTTTAAGATTGAAAAGATGCTGATGGTATCCCTGGATGCCAGAGACCCCTGGAGGCCTGGGTATCTTCCAGTGTTCAAGAAGGACACCAGCAGTAGATCCTGGCAACGTTTGAACTAACTCTGCCCAGAGCCCAGGAGTCCTTTCTCACACTGTACACCACATAGCCACTGATCACTTAGAGCTGGCTGATGAGGAAAGACTTTTTCTACTCCTCCTCCTTCCCCTTTGGTGAGCAAAGGAATTAACATTTCTAGAGACAATGGCTGGGGGAGAAGGTCTTTCGTTCTCACTCGAAACTGTGATATAATCAAATGTGAACCTTTGGATGATTAATTGCCAAACAGAATCTGGGAAGGGCCAGGCAAGGATGGGGAGTGAATTAATCTGGCAGGTGTATTCGGAGACTATTGCAGTGATTCAGCAAGGAGTGACCAGGCCCACAATTAGGGCAGTGCTGGCTAGGCGGTGATGGTGCATGCCTTTAATCCCAGCACTCGGGAGGCAGAGGCAGGCGGATCTCTGTGAGTTCGAGGCCAGCCTGGGCTACAGAGTGAGTTCCAGGACAGGCTCCAAAGCTACATGGAGAAACCCTGTCTTGAAAAACCAATAAAATAAAATAAATTAGGGCAGTGCTGGTGGACACAGCATGGAGAAGGCAGAGTCAACAGATCTTTTCAGGGTAGAGTTGGCAGGGCCTGGAAGCTCGTGGACTCTCTAGGGCTGGGCAGTGGGAGAGGTCAGATGGCAGGAAGTTTGTAGTTTATAGTATGTGATGTCCCAGCAAAGGAAGGGGACCCAGAAGGGCAGCAGCCTTCCAAGGGGCATGTGATGAACTGAGTTCTAGAAAACTGTGCTGACACCGCCCTGGGAGGTGTGCTTGTTGCTGGCAGGGTGGCATGTGTGAAGTCTGGAAGTATGTAACCCAGATCAAGGAAAAAGAGGAAGTGTACCATTGGGAATTGTGTCTCTCCTGATGATGGGTGAGGGAGGCAAACTCATCAAGAGAAAGAGGTGTAGAGGACTGCTGTGGATATCGCTCTGTATAAATAAAATGCTGTTTGGCCAGTGGCCAGGCAGGAAGTACAGGTGGGACAAGAGAGAAGAGAATTCTGGGAAGTGGAAGGCTGGGGGAGAGACACTGCCAGAAGCTGCCATGAGAAGCAACATATAAAGACACCAGTAAGCCACAAGCCATGTGGCAAAGTATAGACTAACAGAAATGGGTTAATTTAAGATAGAAGAAGTAGATAACAAGAAGCCTGCCACGGCCATACAGTTTGTAAGCAATGTAAGTTTCTATGTGTTTACTTGGTTGGTTCTGAACGTCTATGGGCCTGGCGGGTGAGAGAGATTTATCCTGACTGTGGGCCAGGCAGGAAAACTCTAACAACAGAGGACCCAGGGGGAGGGAGTGAAGGGAAGGAGGCAAGAGCCCAGAGCAGCCTTTGTGTTGAGTCGTTTATAGGACAAACTGCATGCATTTATCTTCCTGGGTCTAATTGTTTCCAGCTCATTTGAAAATATCCATTTTCATGCACTAAAAGTCTCTGGTGATTATAGCATACTCTGACCTGATGCTCCACCCCCTAATTAATCAGGTTCAGGACAAGACCTGAAACTCAGTCACCAGTTGACAAAAATCAGTTGTGGATCCCAGAGGATGCTGGGGCTTTGTTGGTATGCAGACACAGTCACAGAGACGTGGTCCATGCAAATGCACCAAGGAGGCGCCTCCTGGATTCAGGAGCTCAGTGCCTTTTCCCCTAATATTTCAAAGCTGGCCCTGCATTCTAGATAATAGAAAAAGGAAGGGCTGGCCAGGGCCGGCATAGTTCCTGCCAGGTGACCCGGTGATGTTGCTAAAACACAAGAGTGTCTTTGACCCCTTACAGGAGCAGTTCTTTGGGTTGAAGATTTGAAGATGAATGACCTGCCCAGGCCTGACCCTCAAACCTGAATGTTCCCTGAACCACAGACACATAATGTCTTAGGTCCTGTATGAGTGTCCTCAGGAGTGTTCAAGTCCCATTCAGCGTTTAAGTTAAACCATCTTGATGGATCCCAAAGCAGGCTGCTCAAAAGGTGTCTAGAAAAACTGTAGAGATGTGTGCTGGAAATGTTTCAACAAAGCAACTCTAAAACGCCATGCTCCCATATCGGTTGCCTAAATGTCCTTCAGATCATCTTCCCAGAAACCCGTGTTGAGCCCTTCACTATCTGGATTTTTCTTTAGCTCCTCCCTATGGAAATTTTTGTCCCTCTGGTCTTTCTCTGCAGCTTCCTCCTCACTTCTGGTCCTCTGTGGAAATGTCATTCTATGACTCCCTTTGTCTCCAGGGTCTGCTCAGTCTCCTGATTATCCTTCATCTTGATGTCTCTTTTCACAGGGCATCCTTTGCACGTGCAATGCATGGCTGGGACTCCTTTTTCTTGGCAAGTGACATGCTTGTCTTGTGGAAGTCAGGGATGGTTTCCGACCAAAGGAGACATTAACTCCACTTCTCAGTTTTAGTAGGAGCACGATCTTTGTCTTTGAGTTATCCATAGGCTTTACCATTCTGAGAGACAGTACCTCCTTCACTCTTCCCTGACGTCAGCCTCGGAAAACAAGAACAAGACTGAGCAGGTGAACCAGGAGACTATGGCAGTAATTCATCTGTGGATCCAGGGTGGGGACAGGGGTAGCAAAACCTAACCACTGGGGCTGCAGAGAAGGCTCAGCTTTGAATGTACTTGCTGCTCTCATAGAGGACCTGAATTCCATTCCCAGCATCCACACTGGCTCACAGGCACTCTTCATAACTGTTGTTCTAAGGGATCCAGCACCTTCTTCTGTCCTCCACAGACACCAGACACTCATACATATATGGTAGATGTATATCCATATAAGCAAAATGCTCATACATAAAATAAAAATAAATTAATTAAAAAAGAAAAGGACCCAACCACAGATCATCACAAACTCCTCATAGGGGTAATGCTTATAATAACTATAAAGTCAAAGTAGGCATAGTTACCATCCCCCTTCGCAGATAGGGAAACTGAAATACAGGCTCACAGTGCACAGAAATCCCCAAGTGCAAGACTGTTGGGAGCCCCATGGTTTCAAGTGTGTCTGCCTCCACTTGGCTGGGACCTTTGAGGACCCCAGGTTTCTCTGAACCCTTCTTCCTCACCTGGATCCTGTGCACCACCTGTCCCCTTATCCCTGTAGACTCCCTGCTCTCTGCTCATCTTGTCGCTATTTTTCTTGGGAAAGAATCTTGTTTTCTCAGAGATTTCCTCTCTCCAGTTTTTTTCCTGGGCTTTGCAAAGCAATAATTGCTTGACTACTCTGGAAGCATCAAGAAACCAACTTGAAAAAGTGCCCAGGAGGCTTTTTTTTTTTTTTTTTTTTTTTTTTTTTTTGCTGGCTTCCCTTTCTATCAGAGGCCTGTGGAGTCCCAGCTACTCCAGCTGTCTCCAGGAGCCTTCATTAAAACCGGCATTTTGATGTTAAATCAATGTTTTCCACCCCAGGTCCCCTCTGGGAGAAGTTAGGGAAGAGACTTGGGTCACGACATCCTCCATCACACCACTTCTTCCCTTAGATCTTGTCTCTGCTGCGTTAAGCAGATGACTCTCAAACCACCGTGGGACTTGGCCAGAACAGAGGTTATAATCCAGGCCTCCCCTTGGTCATCAAACGATTTCCTTTTCCTGGAATAGCCAGTGAGTGACAGACAGTATGTTGGTTTTGCTTCTTGATCTGTTGCCATTTATAGGCGATTGAAGTTCTGAGCTCCCAGTACCCTAAAGAGACAAACAGTCCCGCAGGTTGGTCATAGGTGCCAAACACCACAGTGCTGGCAGGATGTCCTCTGATCCTGTTTGATAATGTGTAGTCAAACAACCTCGCCGGGACTCTGGTGGGCTCTGGCCAGGGTGCTGAAAGACAGAGTTAAAAGGAGGCTGTCTGACTTCTGCAAAGCACAATGTAGCAGCTTTGCCAAAGCAAGGCAGTGGAAGCCTGCTGGGTATTAATAGCAACAGCTAGTTTTTATGGAGCGTTTACAATGTGCCAGCTGCCATGCTAAACACAGTTTAATCTTCACTGTGACCCCTGGAAGGAGGTGTTATTATCACTACAACCCTTTGTAGCTGGGGACCCTAAGACTAAGACGGTTGAGCTACTTGCCTGAGTCACACAGCTTGCTTGCACTTGGCTCCTAACTCCAAATCCCAGGTCCTTTACCCATTGCATTCTGCATCTGCCTCTCCAGACCTTTGTGCTAAGGATTCCCAGTGCAGATCAGGTGACCTAAGGATGCTGTTAAGAGGCTGCTTTGGCTCTGCCCTCCATATGGGTCTGTACCTCTGAGACCTTCAATCTCAACAGGGTCTTAGTGCTGTGGATCCAGACAGCATTCAAGCTCCAGTCTGAAGATGTTAGCATGCTCAACAACCCAAACCTCCGCCTGCTTGGTGATTTCTCTTGGCAGGTGGCCTTTTCAGGAGGTGACCCGGCACATAGGGAAATGACTCAAAGGGTATCCCCTATCAATGACTAACTCTTCTCTCTTCCTTCCCTCCCTCCTCCCTGCTCCTCTTTTCCTCTGTTCTCCCTCCTCTCTTCTCCTATCCAGATCCTTCTCCTTGACTGACTTAGAGAAGCTAAAATCTTTATTGGAGAGGTTCAAGTATGTTCTCTAAAATTTTATTTCTCAAGATTCATCCTTAGGACCTCAAACCTTTGTCATCACGGCACTATTATGAAAACTTTGGGAAGATGTCCAAGATTAATTTTACTTTATAGTAATACCTTAAAATTTCTGCCCTCCAAAGAGGAAATAGAAAGTGCGATGGATTAGAAGACAGGAAACCTGAGTGCCTGCTCAGCTTTGGTGCCATGAGTCAGCACAGGGCACGGCTTGTGGCAGGGATGGGCCAGTCAGTCTTCCCATTACACTTCTGGACCTGCCTCCTTGGTGGCTGCCCAGAATATACGTCTGCCTGGGGCTAAAATAAAGAGACAATTAAGACTCTCAGATGGAGGAGGGGAAACCAGTATAATTTCCAGAACCAAGGAGCACAGGTTCTGGGGTCGGTCCTTCCTATCAAGCAGCTGAGGGAATGCTTCCTCAGCCAACTCCAGCAGGGTCTTGAAACATGGGAACGAAGATGGAGACCCAGGATGTGCAAGCTGATCTCTCCCTGCACCTCTGTGACAGTTACAAACCTGATGCTCAGTAGTGCTCAAGGCACCGTTCCACACTCCCCACCTGGTATGGAGTGGATTCTGTAAAACCCCCCCCCGGGAAAGTGTTGGCCACCTGCAGAGCTGAGCCTCCAGGTCTAATCAGATATTTTGGGTTGTTCCATTGTTTCAAAATGTCTCTTGAAAATTATACATTTCCACAGATAATAATGTATATGCTACCCCCAAATGCTAACTTTCTTTGCTGCCTGAAAAGCAGTTTGGCACCCATCTAGTCTTGATTTGTTTTGTTTTTGAGGAGGTCTCACTAAGTAGCCCAGGCTGGCCCTGAACTCTGTGATCCTAGGCTGCTATCTTGTGAGCACAGGTGTATGTCACCACCTCAGGGGACAGCTGTCTACATTTTGAATTTTGTAGAGGAGAGATGATGGCATACTAGTATTTGTCTGTAATTTACACCCTGTCCTTTTACACAGTAGATTGGAAGTGGTTGAACTAACTGCCTACTTCTTTTTTCAACTGTAGAAAATCTTTCACAATACTGAATGTGGGTCTAGAGGTAAAACCCAAAGCAAGATGTATGAAGGAAGGAAGGCAGAGGGCTCTTGTGGATTATCGTCTTATCTCAAAGGCAGATGGGAGCTGGGGCCAGCAGAGGACCCCTAAAGGCCACTGAGGCAGTAAAAGAAGAGATTCAAGCTCCACTTCACAGACATCCCCCACCCTAACCCCGATGTTGAAGGCGGTGATGGCTTTCCTCTGCCCACACATGAAGCCAGTCTGCATGCTGTGTTCACCTGGGTTCTTGTCTGATGTTGGATGGTTTTTAAGGGCTGAAGCAACTCCCACCTCTCCTCTCTTGTGGACCACTTGAGTGATAGGTGACCAGGCATGCCTTTGCTGAATGGTCCTATGCCAATGTCCTGCCTGACCACGGGCTTCTCTCCAGTCTTGAGTAGTTGAAGATTGAGTGTAGCACCATGAGCATCTTCTTCTGTATAACCCCCTATTTCAGGAATGCTGTATGTGGTCCTCACTGGGTGTGAACTCCGTGGATCAGATGAGTTAGGTGAGGAGACATTGATATTATCACTCTACAGATGAAGCCATGGAGGCTCTTGGTGAGGTTGGGAGACTTGCAGGTATTACCAGAGGGCAGCTTTGCAATGGGAATAACAATGCCGGTGTCTTGCTTTCTTTTTGCTGTGCTGCATGCTGCTGTCTAGGTCTTCCAGACATGGTGACTTTTTAATGGCTTTGCTTTGCTTTGGCAAGCCACCGTAGGGATAGATATCTTTCATGGGTGCTGGTGAGTTCTGAATCGGCGAGGAACTAACTCACCATCGAAGGTCTGGCTGAGGTTTATGGCTTGTTAGACTCCATTCTTCCATCTGGTACTCAGACCAGCCAAGGACTAGGGAGCCCTCTGACTCCAGGTTCTTCTGCTGTGAGGGTAGACAGAAAATAGACACCATCTTGGATAGAGCTGTCTGTAAATACAGAGGAATGAGAAGCCGCTAGAAGAAAGCACACCCCCACCCCACCCCACCCCACCCCACCCCAGACTCCAGCTGCTTGTCAAGATTTGCTGGTTCCTGTGTCCAATTTCTAGTCTCTTTATTCCCACTGTTCACCTTAAGCTGGAGTTCCGGGTTCACCGAAGGGATCAGCTTCTACCCACAGCTTCCCTTGCTTTCTTGGTGAACTTCTCTAGGTGACCTGTGTTAAGTCTTAGGTCCAGGACAAAAGGCTAATTGGGCGCCTATTAACATAACAAACCACCAGCTTCTTCCAGCATCCTTGGGTCCCTACCTGGTACAGGGTCCTCCTGACTGGCATACCCCACTCCCTACCCTGAGCTCTCTAGCCCAGGGGCTGGGCTGCCCATTAGCCATTTTGGCTATGCCTGCTGGCTCCTTTTACCTTCTGGCCTCTTGCCCTCTTTCCTCTTTCCTCACCTTCACCCCTTATATGGTCCAGTTCCATCTGGCCATATTCACTCTGGACTCTCCCAGATGTCTCTGTCTCTGGCTGTGTTCGCTCTCATATCTACAATAAACCTCATTACCATACCTAGGAGCAGTTGGGTCTTTCTCTCCTTTCTCCCTCCCTCCCTCCCTCCCTCCCTCCCTCCCTCCCTCTCTTCCCTTCCTCCTCCCTCCCTCCCTCCCTTCCCTCCCTCCCTCCCTCCCTCCCTCCCTCCTTCCTTCCTTCCTTTCCTTTTTTCTTTTTTTCATTCAAACTGCAGGGAGGGAATTGTCGATGTTCTGTATAACTTGTTCATTCCTGTCCTGTCACACTCAGGAAGAGGAGGGTGTTAGTTACCCGTTCAGTTTGGATGCTGAGTCTCAATCCCTGGTGCCCAGCACCCCTGGGATGCTGAGGGGAGAAGTGCTTCATTCTGAGGCAGTCAAGTGGATAGATGGTGGGAACATCTGCTCTGGAAACACATTTCTCACAGCAAATAACATTTACATGCTTGTGCCTGCAAATATCACCGAGGCATTTGCAAAGTTAAACATGGTGCCTTTGCTTGTCTGGCCTTCCCTTTACCCAGCCCCTGGGTGCTCCTTGGGTCTAGGAGTTCAGCTCAGGGAGCACCCCTCCCCTCTTCTCTGCCCTCTGAGGGTAAGATATTTCTCCCAGAACGTCACAAACAAGCCTGGGTTTTAAACTGATTCTGATCCTGTGGTCCCTTCAATTTCATGCTTCTCGTGAGCCTATGCACAAGAAGATGGGTTTTTCTATGCATTTCCACTGTCTGAATATAGTACTGCACCCTTTGTGTAAGCCCCACTCTTTGTCTTGATCCTTCTGTGAATGCATATTGTCTCCCAGAAGACACACTCCTGGCAGAGGACGGAATACTTTACCATACCGAATCATCGTGTTTAGACGCATGGTGTGCACATGCATTTAGAAGAAGGCATTGGCAAGGAACACTATTGCACATGTCTACATAAGGAAATACACTTGTGGGTACATAGCAGATTGTTAAATGTATTGTCTAAGTGGAGAGAGGGGTGCCTTACACGCATGCAGAAGGGGGAGGGGGGGTGGAAAAGCAAAGGAAGAGAACACAGGCACACACAGGAGTCTTCCTCTTCCCTCCCACAAGCTCTCATGCCCTTCCTTGCTGACTTGGGCCTGGCAGAAATGGCTATGGCAAAGAATGCTGAGAAGTGGACGGGTTCTGAGAATGTACCATCAACAGCCACCAGTTCACCCACAGAGTGGGCTTCAAGAAGCCCACCCCTCAGGGACTCCAAGAAACTAGATGTTTCCCATTGGATTCCAGGTGTGCACCTTGATGCCAGGCTCAACACAGACATCTGGGCCAAAAGAATAAGGAATGGTTCCTATGACATCCATCTACATTCCTCCTGACACCATGATGAAGATAAGGAGTCACCATATGAGCTCTATACTTTGGTAACCTGTTTCCATGTTAATAAAAAACCTAGACAAGGTGAATGAAAACTAATTGCTGAGTATCAAATGAAGTCATCAATCTGAAAAAAATAGAGAGAAAATCTTTCCCCCTGAGAAATGTTCATGGTATATGACAGTTAATTTGAGAGAATAAAGTGAGGGAAGGAGGGAGGGAGGGAGGGAGGAAGGGAAGGATATGGAGAGAAGATGATGAATCACACAGCCATTTATGATCCTTTAAACAAAATCCCCTGGATGTGTACTGTAAAGAAATTAATATCAAAACCACAAAGACAAGGAGTATTGTACATACTGTAGATATTGGGAAGCATTTGACCAATGGATGGATGCTGACTAGTGTTTCATGTATGATACATTCATAGATTTGGATTGTCAAGGAGCTATTCATTTGCTAGTCTACCTCAGTGCCTGCAGTGTGTCCTCAGGGTCACACTGGCCAATGCTCTTTGGCTCAGGATGATCCGCTTAGAAGTCTCAGTTTACTCTTTAGTTATCCTGTTCACTGACAGGAATAACTGGGATGACACTTGGGATGAAAACAAAAGGGAACCATCCCTGTTTACGAGTGTGTGTGTGTGTGTGTGTGTGTGTGTGTGTGCGCGCGCGCACGCGCACGCAACTGGGGAATCTGTATTTTAACAAGCATCCCAGGGGGGTTTTAAGCTCATTAAAACTTCAGATCCATTGCTCTAGGCATCCTTACCTGCCAAAGTGATGTGCTGTTTTTACAATTAACTCTGCTCAAACAAAGCAAAACAAAGAAGGATTTATTATTTATAGTATTTAAAAGAAAAACAAACTCCATTGTCTGACCTTCCTTTGTTTCAATGCCAGCATCTAAAAAACCCAATTCATGTGGACACTCTAATGTATAGCTAGAATGTCCCATAAATCCCTCGAAGTTGGCAGGAGCCAAGTCAAATGACTCCCTATCTCTGGCATGCCAGCTTTGTGTAATGTGGACCTGCCCAGGGGCGAGAATTTCAAGTCTTTTCTCATCCTAAAACAAATTTCAAGGAACAAAGTCAACAAATATATCAAACATAAACAAGCATGGAGGATAATATAACAGTCACCAAGCTCTTTCTGCCTGGCTTTGCCCAGTCTTAACATTTTGCTACACATTCTTCAAATATATTTCTTCATAAATAAAGCATTATAGGAAAATTTATGTAGACATCTCCAACCCATTCTTCTTCTCTCCTTCCCCAAAGAAACCACTGTGTTGAACTCAGTGATTTTATTCCCATACATATTTATATTTATTGTATGGTGTGTGCATACACAATTTGCTTAGACACAGTTTTAGCCTTAGAGAAATGGTATCATATAGTATGCATTTCTCTCTTTGCAGATGGGTTTGTTTTGCTCAGTGATTGCTATGTTGACCTTTGTAACCACCACTTACTTTAACTGTTATATAACATGGAAGAGTGTGGCCTAGGATTGGGTAGCCTAGAGTTATCAATGTAGTGTGTTGTATGAATGTGTCATCATTTTAAAACACGTGCTTTTTGGATTGAAGTTCAGTTACTTTCATCTTGTTAGCTACTGTGAACAATGCTGAGACCTTTTTTCTCCAGGTTGGGGATGGAGCCCAGCGTGTAGAGATGAGGGGAAGTTCTACTGAGCTACAGCTCTAGTTTGTGGGAAGGGGAAGAGTCTGGGATTCCCCGGGATTATGAGAACTAACCTACCTCACCATGAACCGAGACCATAGTGTGTATGTAACTTGAACTTCAACAAATACTGTCAAGTTGTTCTCTGAAGAACTTGTGTAGTGGGTAGCCATCCCAGCATTGGCCTGGAAATTCCAACCCCCATTGAGGCTTCGGTAATGGTCACGCCCACAAGGCAGGGCTGAGGGAGGAAGCTGAAGAACCAAGAAAGACCTCTCCTCTCCATCCTGGGTCTTCAGCTTCCTCCCTCAGCCCCACCTTGTGGGCGTGACCATTACTGAAGCCTCAATGGGGGTTGGAACTTCCAGGCCAATGCTGGGATGGCTACCCACTACAAACTTGTGCTGATTTCTATCATCCTCTTGAATGTTCCTGAAAGCTCTTCCATGCCCCCAACTCTGGAACAGAAAACAGAAATGCAAGCCAAAGGAAGAAAACAGCATCGTGAACTCCATGAATCATCAATGGAATATGTTCTGGTTTGTCTTTGTCCTATCTAGAAGCATTTCTTGCTTGTGACCACCTCCTTTCAAACACAATTGGTGTATATGGGTGAAGTCCTGATGACTGGGCATTTGGAAGTGGAGATTCAAAGGCACGTGTATTGATTGCTTAAAAACTAACTGGGAAATTCATATGTCAACCACAAATAAAAGTTAATTACTTAAGTAACAGTTTAACAGTGTGTGAGAAGAGATAGCCCTGGATAGTATGGATTTGTTACTAAATGGATTATACCTGCATTAATTCTCTAGGAGTTCACGGGAGGGAGAGGTCGAGGTTTATGCGCCTCAGATCCTAATTTGCCGCAGAATGGTTTCCTAGCAACCACTGCTAGATGAGAATCGGCTAACTCTGCTGTTTTGAACCAGACCTAACTCTGTTAGAAATATGAGTCAAATAAATGCCTGCTTAAGGCTGCATCTTACCTCGTAAAGCTGCATTTGAGATATATGACTACTGAACAAAGGGCTAAAGAGGTTTCCTTTACCAGAACCTAACACAGGCGACACGTAGAGCTGGAAACGGCCCTAGATTTAAGAACTTAGACACCTGTACTTCTCAGGAATTGGACTTTAGTTGTGATGAGTGAAGAGGTAAAAGACAGGGTAAATGGGAAGAATGTGGAAATGCATGCTGGGAATATGGAATCTAGCAAATCCTTAGCCATACCCAACCCAAGATGTTTCAGAGATTTTGACATACCCAGGAAGCATCCCTGGGCATTTGCTCACCACTGGCTCGTTACAGGAAGTGGGCTCCCAAGACTGCATTATACTTCCAGGAAATAAAGAGCATTACGATGTCATCTCATTTCTATTTGTCTCATCATTTCCGATCATCTCATGGTGACTGTCTGGCTGGGAGAGGGAAGACACTGGATAGTCCCAGGATGAAGGCCCATGAGACGCTTGCTTATATACTCTTGAACTTTGACTCTTGGGTTTGGCATAGGAAACAGTCATTAGAGAAGGAAAGAGTTTCCAAACACATTCCTTCAGCCAGTGCCATAAGGAGAACATGTTTCCACTTCTGAGTGCCTCATTTAGAAACGACATTCTCATGCTGGAAGAGACCTTTTGTAAATGAAATGCGTACATTGTAGAGAGGAGAGCATTTCTGCCTGTTGACAGTGTGTGCCTGACTTCCTGGGAGAGGAAATTGCCTCTCTACCTTTTATCTTTTATACAAAAGCAGATTTATCCTCAGATACTCTCTGGGACATCTATGAGAAAAGGCATTTAAAAAAAATTAAGCTTAGCCAGAAAAAAGTGAGAATAAAATACAAATTGGGAAATCCTGAAAAGATTTCTTTGTATTCTTGAAGTCTCTCAATGTTCCAAGTTTAGTTAAACTTGGAGTTAAAAACAAAGCTCTGTTGGTGACAGATCACTTTTGTGCAGTTTTCCAGGCTATATATCTGACTCCATGTCAACGTCATGGAAAGTCATCGGAGACCAGGGTTAAAAGATTTTGAGGATTTACTGACAAATATTTTGCTTTCACTGGTGCATTAAACAACCAGCCCTTTAGATTTCCTCATTTTTTGATATAGCAGCTTTCATTAAAGGTGATTCATCTAATCTAATCACAGCACCAGATATACAACAGTATAAGCCCCTTGGCTTACAAAAAGGCCACTGAAGGTTGCTGGGCTTCCTGGTTTGGCTCATCTGAACTCAGCCTCTTCACTGGTGGATGCCATGGGTCAGGGTGGTGGGGCCCACTCATTCCAGCCTGAAGAGGCATGGTATTAAACATCTTTCCCTCAAAAATTCACTGCAATAGACTCACATTGAAGTGAATTGTACCCAAAACCAGCGTGAGAGCTACTCCAGACCTCCAGACTCATCACTTTCTACCCATCTGATTATGTGTTGCTGCTGCTACCTGTGTCCTTGGGATTTCTGTGCCCATTGAATCTGTCTGGACATTCTGTGAAAGTGCTGCTCTTCGTAGAGTATGCTCAGGGACATCATGATGGACATTATTAAAAGTGGCAAACACCACAAATCAAGGTTTTTATTGGACAGCTGGTTGTTGGCTGTTTGCCAGCAAACTCCCGGGGTAGATGCCATCTCTGACTGACACTGTCATGGGGCACTCTAAATCCTCAGCTGACTTTCCTTTCACTGTCATTTGCCACCCAGCTTGTGTGTGCCCCTGGTCTAAGCAAGAGAGAGTCAGAAAGGTACTCTATAGCCGCTTTTTAAACCCCACAGCACATCCCTTCCACAAATGGCTTTTAGGCATGCTCTTCTGTATAGCACCATCTATTGCCATGGAAAACAGAGACATCTCAGTAAGGCCAATTCAGTCTTCTTGAATATTCCTTATTTGTCTTTCCCAGTCCAACGGCCTCCTTCTCCAGTCTCTTTGATGCAACACCCTTTGCAGAGCCCCAGAGGACAAGAGTCAGAGTGCCTTTGGTTCACACTGCCTATTAGCCGATTAGCTCCTTGAGTGGGAAGCATATTCCCTCATGCTGGTTAAATCCCTTGTTGTTTCCTCTTGGTTGCACCAAGATAATCTCTAAGTATTCATCACACAAGGGCAGCACACTAGGACAGCTGTCTGGAAAGCTAAATGTAGCTTTCTTTCACTAAAGCTCAGAGCCAATCAAGCACAATATAGATCTAATGAGCAGTTGGGATGAGCCCAGCAAACTGGTATATGATGGGAGATCTGGTTTTGCATGGATTAAAGCAACTGATACAAAGGTGTGTGCAACACCTCATTTTTTGTTGTTGTTTTATTTTATTTTATTTTTTTTTAGGATTTATTTATTTATTATGTATACAGAAGAGGGCGCCAGATCTCATTACAGATGGTTGTGAGCCACCATGTGGTTGCTGGGAATTAAACTCAGGACCTCTGGAAGAGCAGTTGGTGCTCTTAACCTCTGAGCCATCTCTCCAGCCCTAACACCTCATATTTTTGGTACATTTCTGATGATGCAGTGAAAAATGTACCGTTACTCAGGTTTGAGGACTAAGTCCTTTTAAGTAGAATAGATATCCATCAACCCATCCATCCATCCATCCATCCATCCACTCACCCACTCATGCACCTATCCATCCTATGATTGTTTATTAAATGTAACATAAATCCAGAACTGAGTATACTAAGGCCCCCAAGGACTCCTGTACTTATGGGTAGACAAGGCTCTGATGCAGTGAGCAGACCCCACGTATGAGTGGTTTGCTTCCTTCTGGTTGTTGGTTGTTATGGATGAAACAAAAGAGCATGAGTTGATTACTACAGAGGAACTTCTAATTTAAATTTTAAACCAGAGGCTGTTGACCACCATGTCATCTATGGTGTCAGGGGTGAAGTTACAGAGTTCATGTTTCCTGTACATTCCACTCCCTTTGTTTAAAACAATAACAAAAAAAAAAAACAAACAAAAACAAAAACAAACAAACAAAAACAAATAAAACCAAGTATGAAAGGAGCCATTGGTATCGGTGTGTGAGCTCTTCTAAGCCCCGACCTCCTTTCTAAACTTTGTTGCTTCTCTCAGAGGGACAAAAAAATGAGCAAGAGCTGAACCCTGATCTCCAGCACAGTTCTAGAGCTTTGCTTGCTCCCTACCTGATGTCCGTCACATTTTGGAGTCCCAGTGCACCCCGGTCTCTATTTTCTGCCACGGTGTCAGATACTGGATGATGCCTCCTGAGTCGCACTCCAGCAGAGGTCATCATTTGATGGAGACTCACTTCCCACTAGCTGAGCCTCTCGCTGTGTTGGCCCCATCGATGCAATTAGTTACCCAACAACAGAAAGCCTGTTCTGCTGTTGGCAGGTACCCTGGCACATTACCCACAGAACAGATGGCTACTGGTTCCACAAATTAGATTTCCAGATGATGGCATAATAGTGTGTCAACAGCCACTCCTGCCTTGCCCTTCCAGCTCCTCAGACAAATTGGAATGAGTCTAGATAAATGCACTGATCTCCTACCAATCAGCCATTCCTCTGGAAGGGTCTGAGAGCATGGCAGGAGAGTGTGCTCTTTGAAGACATTTGATTAATCTGCAATGTGCATATCCTCTTGCCCTTTCCTCCAACCCGCATTTGGAGTTTCTTAAATGATCCATGCGCTGAGCGAAAGACACTTTTTTTTCTTTTCCATCTGCCTTGATGACCAAGTGGGAGGGTCTCCTTGCCACAGCTCCATTCTCCCCATCTAGATTGACGTGAGGCGAGTGAGTGAGTCCTACTCCGTTTCTGAAAAGTGAGTCGACAGCTTCTGGCCACAAGACTGATTACCTGTCCATTTTCTCCTGACCCTCCTTCCTTCTTAGAGGACATATGCATCCCCAACTAACTAAGGGTAGTTCTTCTATCACACGGTCTCTTTCCTACTCCATTTGCCATTGACCAAGAAGGAGCCAAGTTTTAACTGGTTAAAAGTCAATCAGATTTCCTCTCTTGGGAAACAAAAATGGAGGAGTCAGGAAGCAGACAACAGAGGGATTTTGTCAATTTGTCACAAGCCTAGATACATCTGGGAAGAGGGACTCTTAGTTGAAAAGATCTCTCCATAATTCTATAGAACCTTTTCTGGATGAATGATTGATGTAGGGTCCAGCTCACTGTGGATGGTTCCACCCACGGAAGGTTGTCCTAGGTTGTATAAGAAAACTGGGCGAGGCAGTACACAGTGTTCCTCCATGGCTTTTGTCTCAATTACTGCCTCTAGATTACTGCTGAAAGTTCTTGTCCTGACTTCCCTCTGTGATGGAGTGTGACTTTAGCTATAAGATGAAATAAACCCTTTCTTCCCTTAGGTGATTTTGGTCACAGCAATAGAAACTCTTAAGACAGAAGGTCTAGGCATTGTTCAGAGGTCCCACTTGTCTGTTTGCTCCCATTCCATCCAGACCTTTAGGATAAGCTTCCCTTTATTTGAATTTGCATGAGTGGTTTCTGTACAGTCAAGGTGATTCCTATGTGATGCCTTGTCTTATTCTGCTCTATTTTCTGAAGAAAGATCATAGAAAACACACTGCTGTCTTGGCAAAACTACTCTCAAATTCTTAATGTCAAAAGTCTACCACCGTACCAAATGAGACATTCTTGAATAAAAACCGTGGTCAAGGTCAATCACCAATGGAGTGGAACCTTATCCGAGTGCCTTTGCCCATGCCCTACCACTACTGCAGCTCATCTTGTCCATGTGCCCATGTCAACACACCAATGCTCTTTCCCCAGATGCCAAAGAGCCTTGCTGAAGGGGCTTCCCTCCTCGTCTTGGACTTGCCAATCAATGGGATTTAGTTCATTATACCAGTTGTGCTGGGGATTCATTGTGCTGATTACTTTTCTTGCTTGTATAGAAAGGTGGTTTGTAGTATAGGAAAGCCTCTCATGTCAGAGGTAGCTTGGGAAGTGAACAGTTCACCAGCAGGAATTGCAGCTGTGCTTGGCTCAGATGAAGGCAAGGTCTTGGAAGCTGGGGCAGGAAAAATATCACCAGTCAGACCTGGTTTTTCTTGGTTTGATTACTTTTGCTTATTTTTTCCTCTAATTTTTTAAAACAAATTTATGTGTTGAGACGTTCCAAGAACCCCTTGGCTCAGGTTGGTTTTTTTTGTTTGTTTGTTTGTTTTTTTGTTTTTTTTAAAGTGTGTAGTCGGCTCTGCATCTGAAGAAAGTGCCCTTCCAAATCACTGTGAGGAAGAGCAGAGACATTGCCCTTAACTCTCATCGAGGTCCCTTTTAGCCTTGGGATCTTAGAGGCCAAGCCCTGACGGACTCAGTCAGAGACTGTTAACTCTTTGGGGGACCATCATATCAATGGACCACTGGAGAATGGCTAGCCCGCTGTAAGGGGGACTCAGGATGAGGCACTGTCTTCGTTGTCTTATTATATTTGACCACACAGGCTAGGTGCTGGGCCTCTCTTCCTCTCTAGCATGTTCCTTTGGTATGTTTGCACCTGTTCATATATACTTACTGGTGCCTGTCTGACAATGACATCCGTGTGAGGGATGTGCTAGGATGGCTAGATCATCCTCTTTGGTGAGGAGTGTGAGACTTTGTGGTTTATGTAAAGAGGTAAGAGGTCTGACCATGTGGAAGAGACTGAGGAAACTGCAAAAGGACAATGCTCAGCTGTGTCTAGTTTTAGCCCAGAGCCAACGGCCTCCTGCAATAAGGCTGGTGCCCCATGACACGGGTTAGCTGAATCTTCAGCAGGAAGTGGTGGTTCCTCCCATGTCGGTAATCACTCATCTTCTCTGCTCGCATGCTGGCCTGTTGTTTCCTGTCTTGAATTCCCTAGGAGCTTGTAACCAAGTGACTGTAAAATGTAATGTACTGGTTTGGGAAATGGGGGGAAATAATAAGACAGTCTTAACTCATAGGCATGTTATAGGCTGCCACAGTTCAAAAGCTTCCCTGCACTTCCCGTGGTAGACCATCCCTGGAGGCAATGGCTTGCCCTGCTCTGAGTCTTGGGTGAACAACTATACTTGACCTTTCTTGAGTAGGTGTGTCTTTTGGCCTCCAGCCCATGACTCCTTGGGATGAGGGCAATTTTGAAAGGGATACCTCTTGAACTTACCACCTGGAAGAGTAAACTCCAAAAGCATGGTTAAAATGTATACATATGTAGCACATAAATACCATAATTATGTTAATATACATAAACATGACATATAATACATTCATATTGTCAAAGCAAAAGCAAAAGGACAATTAAATTATAAGGTCTACAGTGAGACCCGCAGTGGCTTTACAGACAAGTTTCCAGCCCCAGCCCCGCCCTCCTCACAATTCTTTTCACAGAGTGCTTTGCAGCGCAAGACTGACATCATGTCGATATCTCTGGGTTTACGCTAAGCCTTGTCAGCCTATGTCTATTAGGTGTTTGTTTTAGGAAGGGTCTGGGATTAAGGGCTAAGTGAAGAGAGAGAAAGAGATCTGAAGACACAGCTCTTATATTCACAGACTTTACAGTCTCGTTGGAGGTATCCTGCAGGTCAAACAATTTAAAGGTAGTTCTCTGAAAGAATAAGCCACAAGGCACCAGTGGGACAAAGAGGACCACAGAGGGAAGGAACAGAGACACTGAAAATCCATCCATCTCACCTGGGACATTAAGTGAACACATTTTGGGTTAGGACACACCTAAATAAGTTATGGATCTAACCACATGTGTGGAAGTGTCACGAGAGTCTTTAACTGGCTCAGTTTTCCAACGTCAAGGATGTTTGGGCAGATGTTCCACTGACATCATTGGAGCTCTTACCTTTAGGATTGTCCACTAGATCTCCAAACTTGCTAATCACCAACTTCCTATATCTCTGTGGCCCTCTGAGGCGAGACTTTAGTTCTTGCCTCGTCTCACACAGCAACCAATCCTTGTTACCCTGTCATCACTAATACAGGAGAAGTTAGTACCTGTGCCCGGTAGAAAGGCAAACACATATGGACATACATGCATAGGAGAATCTACATGGGTATAGGAAAGAGTGCATATATGAATTCTGGCATGTTTTCAGTATGCACAGGTGAATGGCCACAATAAAATGCAAATGTTTCTATTTCTATCACTAGTTCTCATAAAGCTGATTATTCTGTTCTATGATCTTGGCTAGGACTCAAGGTACTGGCCACCACATAGGCATTGGCCTGCTTTTACTGGCCTAAGGACTCAAGTAACTGGCCTCCCAGGAGGTTAAATTTATTTAACCAAAATGAACAACATGTGCTGCCTCTTATTTCTTTTTTTTCAAAGCACCCTTTCATTAAAACAGCTAGGCATATGCATTTCCTAAAACGTTACTACTGACTTTCAAACATGGCTGAATTTGAGAGCAGCAATTAAAGGAACCAAGAATACATAGGAGGCCAGGTGATGGTGGCGCACGCCTTTAATCCCAGCACTCAGGAAGGAGAGGTAGGTGGATCTCTGTGACTCTGAGGCCAGCCTGGTCTATAGAGTGAGTTCTAGGGCAGCCAGAGCTACACGGAGAAACCCTGTCTCAAAAATAAAAAAAAAAAACCAACCAACCAACCAACAACCAACCAACCAACCAACCAACCAACCAACCAACAAAACACATGGGCTTGGTAGCGGATGCACTTGACAAATCTTGGCATGTTATAAAGATACCCTGTGAAATCCGAAAGATGCAGATCATGACCAGGTAAAAGGGTGTGCCATACCCTATACTGAATGTGGGATTTTTATCTGGAAGAGTGAGGACAGGCCCAAGATGAGAATAATGAAGTTTTAGATTCATTTTTGGATTAGAGATCACTTAGACAGGGAGGAAAATGAGAAGAGTATACACACAACTATTGTACTTTTAAATGAGAAAGAGCAGGTCTCTGCACCTTCCCACCCTAGTAAAACACTCCTTGGGACCAAGTTGGGGAGAGAATAATGGGCCCTTCTAATTCAGCCTAGGAGCTCACCGTGTGTGGGCTGACAGCATCTCTCCTCGTTAAGGTGATGTGTTATATTATGGATGACCTTGTCTAAGACAATTAAGAGCTGAGAATAAACAGAATGGCTCTGGCCCAGCTGACCACCAGTTCAATAAAGACCTGCCAAGCTTGTGTGACTGCAGCTGCCTTAGGAGGAGCCTGGAGACTAGACTGAGCCCGAAGATGGCTTCCCTGTCTCACATCCGCAAAGACCTGGTCCAGAGATGCAATGCCAAGTGTGGCTGATGTTCTAACTTTGAGAAATAATGACTAAATATACATGCGCACTCTGACTTGTTCTGGATCTCAAAGAAGATTCACTTAATGTCTCATTAGTTTTACAATAAAACCATAACAATAATAATAATCCAGTATAGCAGATAAAAATACTGGGGTTCAGAGAGGCTGCTAGCCTGGGTTCAAGGCAGAAGTCCCAGAGCAAAAATACAAGCTCTCTGGCTCCAGGGCTGGTGTGATTTCTGCTATACCACATGGCTTCTACTACCTGCTGGAAGCCGAAAGGCAGGTGGTTAGGACGAAGGTTCTGGAAACCCATCCCAGAGGGAGTCTTAGAGAACTAGAGAAGCCAGGCCTAAAGAGAGATGTTTCAGAGAGTCCCTGATAGTTGCTATCACATATTTGAAACCTGTCACAAGGAGAAGACAAAGAATTCTTTGTATGAGAATTGGGACTATTATTTTTGGAGTCATGTGCAAAGCCAGAGGTTGAATGCAAAAAATGATGTGTGAGGGCGAGGTATCCTGGAGCTTCTGAATTGTGTCTGCACTGGTTAGTGAAGCAAGGACCTGAGAGCCGCCAGGGAACCTTGAGGGTGAAGGTCAGTGGGCTGTTCAGGCAGCAGAAGGACCTTCAACGGGAGTGTCTGTAGCAGGGTGGTCACTGCTTTTGGGGGTGGGCTGAATCTCCCTTCACCCAAGTCCTGTTCAGGTTGGTTGGTTGGTTTATTGATGTTCTGTTTTGGTTTTTTTGACAAGGTCTCACATTGTTCCAGCCAGGCCTGGAAATTGCTATGGAGCTTTATGTAGGTATGTAGGCTGGCCTTGAACTCATAATCCTGATCCTCCTCCTTCAGTCTCTTGAGTGCTGGGATGGCAAAGGTGTGCCAGTGCATCTGGTTTCCTGTTTGGTTTTGGTTCACCCACCAGTAGTTATTTTTATTGGAGAGACTTTCTGGAGGGACGTCCCAGCTGGTTGATCTCAATAATCATAGTTTGGAGCCCACCACTGATCCATTGCCCAACCCCAGTGGTTGGGGCAGGGCTGGCCCGGTCGCAGTCTCTGTCCTCAGAAGGCCTGCAGTGTTTGCCATCTGTTAGTTCCTGTGAGTTCTGCCACTCCAGGTCTAGAGCAGCCCCTGGGATGCCCTTAGCCCTCTCCTGTCTGCCAACAGCACCCAGGGGTCCACTTGTCCCTCTTGGTATCTGGGGCTGTGGAAGTCCTTCATCCACTGGTTTTGTCATAAATGTCTGCAGCCAGCACATGCTTTTTCTTTTCTGCCTTGTAGCTCTCTCCAGTATAGGAGGTGATTTAGGAAGCTTCGGAACCCATACTGGCTCCCTGGCCACTATTTTGCCAGATCTGCTTCTCTGGGCCTCTGTGGTTAGTCACCTCAGGTTACCCTCTTTTCTCAACTCGGTGGCTAGTCCTAGGAGTCTCCATATTTTTGTTATCTCCAGTTCTCTCTCAGAAACGATCATTACCCTCTAATAAAACAGACACCTTTTGTAAAGGGGCTTGGAAGTTACAGAATAGCTCTGTTGGAACAGAGCTTTAAAAAGAAAACAGGAGATTCAAAAACAGACATAAAAGGTGTTGTTTTTCACGGTGAGTTAGGGACCCAGGCCCTGTGAGATATGCACAGATCCACATTTTACATTCTCCACCCCAGTGCTGAAGAATTCTCACAGTTGGGTGTCCAGCTCAGTAATCTGTCGGTTTTGCCTGACTAAAGTCACATCATTGATTGATGCCAAATCTTGCTCAATTAAAGGTTCATTTTTCTTTTGGCCGTTGGCAAATGCAGCATTGATTATGGGTTATTAGCATCCACCCTCTTGGATTCTGAATTTGCTGAGAGCATTTGTCTGCATACCAATGACAGCTATAGCAACCAGGGCTCTGAACCACCTTTCTATTCTGGGCCCAAGGACACCTGGCAACCTGTCTGACTGCAGGCAGGGGATTTGCTCAGTCAGGCCCTTCCTAGCCAAGATTAAAAGGAACTTTTCCCAGCCTCTATCTAACTCTCTGCCCCCTTCTCCAAGTCAAGAAAAATGATGGGTTTTTCTTTTTTTGTGTGATAATAGTTGGAATCTTTTTACTTGCCCATTCACTTATTCATTTGCTCATGGATTTATAATAATAGTACTGTAATAATTACAATAAGTAATACTGAGTGCTGACTTCCAGGGAGACTGAGAAAGGTACAGACACTGTCGAGGAGATGAGACTGGTCTTCTGTGTCAAAGGGCGCTTCCTTTTTGGCAGGAACACTCCTCAGCAGCCTATGGAAGCCACATTCATGATCACTGCCCCACCTTCCCACACTCCTCTTCCTCCGGGGCATTTTAGGGAGAGAGAACTCCCCCTTCTCCAAGTAACTTTCACTCTCCCCTGTCCTCTACTTTGGGATGTCACTATGGCATGGCCATACCTCTTCCGGAAGCTGTGTAGGGCCTCTAGTGATGGCAAAACTTCACAGAACTGGCCCATGGCTGCTCTTCCCCCAGGAGCCCTCTTCTGGGATTGGGTGGAGTGCATGTACCATTGCCCTTTTCTCTGAGCTCCTGATCGGCCTCATAGGCCTCCACAGTTGCTAGTGTGTTTGTTGTCTATGGCTCTGGAACAAACTACCATCTACTCAGTGAATGAATACGGCTTTATTACCTTACAGCTGTGGAGCTCAGAAGCCTCATTGCTGTAAACTCTGGGTCTTGGCAGGACCAAGTTCCTTCTGGAGACTGTAGGAAAGGATCCACTTCCACCTTTTCCTGCTTGGGGGAGGTGGGGGGTGAGGTACCCTCCCCTCCGCTGGCTAACTTCTTTAGCTCCTCCCCCACTTCCCAGCATCAAAGCCGGCATGCTTTGCTTCCTCGTCTGACAATTTTGATGCTTTTTGTGAGGACACTGTGATCACACTGGCTAATAATACACCAGCAAAGTCCTCTCCCCAAACCCAGGGTACTAGGGATTGAACCAGAATGCTGCATATGCTAGGCAACTATCCTACCTATCCCAAATTGTATCTGAAGCCTGGCAAGGTCCTTTTTAACAGTTCCAGGTTCTGGGATGTGGCCATGTTGGGGCAGGGGGCCGTTATCCTGTCTACCTTCCCAGCTTCATTCATGGCACTGAGCAGGGGAGGGATGTTCAGCTTAGCTCAGCGCCAACAAGCCTGGGGTCCGTCAAACTGACAATAATGAGAACTAACAGTTAATGAGCACTTGTCACAAGAGTCACACGCCATATAAAAGCTTTAGATTCGTTTTCTCATTGAATTCCTCCCCAAGATCCAAGACCATCAAGAAAACAGAGGCATGAGAGGTTAAATAGCTCACTCAAGATAATCAAACCGGGGAGCCCCAGCATTTGGGAGGCTCACTTGAATGCACACTGCTCCCCAGGACAAGAAGTTTGGCTGGGAACATAGCAGGCAGACCGCTCAAGAGCTGTTCCCAAACATGGCCTGCTGCAGCCCTTCAAATATCTCATGTAGAAGGCAGAGCATCAAACTTGGCACACACCTCTCTGGCCAGGGTCAATTAACCATTGTCAATCACTCTAGGAGCCTGTTAATCAGAATCTTGAGCTAGAAAAATAACACTGATGAAGTAAGCATGCCTTCTCAACTAGTTACGGTGCGACCGCCAAGCTTGTTAGTGGTGACACTCCACACGCGTCCTGTACAGTTTGCAGATGAATCTGCTGAGAAAATGTCCTGGGTGCTGTGTGTGTGTGTGTGTGTGTGTGAGAGAGAGAGAGAGAGAGAGAGAGAGAGAGAGAGAGAGAGAGAGAGAGAGAGAGAGAGAGAGAGAGAGAGAGAGAGAGAGAGAGAGAGAGAGACAGAGAGACACACAGAGACAGAGACAGGAGAGACAGAGACAGAGACACAGAGACAGAGAAACAGATGAGAGAGGAGATGCATGTGTGCAAGAGGTGTATGCCTGTTTACATATGTGTGCATGGGTGTGTTTGCCATTGCATGGACATGTAGAGAACAGAGGTAGACACCAGTGACTTAGTGCCTTATCTTACTTATTCTCTACCTTACTAACTGAGATGGGATTTTTTTTTTTTTATGGAGCCTGAAACTCACCATGTCTGCTAGACTGGCTGGTCAGTGAGTCCCAGAGATCTCTCTGTCTACCCATTGACTGCTCAGTGCTGAGGTTACACAGGGCCTCTGTACTTGGCTTTTATTTTTATTTACTTATCTATCTATCTATCTATCTATCTATCTATCTATTTATTTTGATTTTTTGAGACAGGGTTTCTCTGTGTAGCTTTGTGCCTATCCTGGAATTCACTTGGTAGCCCAGGCTGGCCTCAAACTCACAGAGATCCGCCTGACTCTGCCTCCTGAGTGCTGGGATTAAAGGCGTGCACCACCACCACCTGGCCTGTACCTGGCCTGTACCTGGCCTGTACCTGGCTTTTATGTAGAGGCTAGGGAACTCAGATGCAGGACCATCAATTTACCCCACGGAAACATCTCCCCAGTCCCCTTGAGGGCTTTTTCACAGTCTCCAGCCAGGTCTCCCATCTTACTGCCTGTGATCAGTGGTAACATTCCTGTAGGTGGTGACACTTCTCACGGCCCAGGTTTTCTTTTTGGATGTAGACCAGCAGATCTTCATAAGAACTTTCTTGCTCTTGCATCTATCTGACTGACATGTGACAGAACAGAAAGATCTCACAGTACTAGCTCTAAAGAACAAGTGTCTGCAGAGAATCGGGGAAACAAAGTAAATTACCCAGGGGGATGCAAGGCAACAAGATAAATCTTGTCTGTGCATTGGACTGAAGAATGGCCTTCATCCCCAGATCTGGGGGCTGAGGTCTCTGCTGAATAGTGCTTGGCTTTGGATCAGAATCTCTGAGCTCCCTGGACTCATATTTGGGGACGTTTAGGCCTGGTACATATTTGTCTTTGTTAGGTGACATTTGGCTGTTTACATGTCTTATTTAAGACATAAATGTCAGGTGCGCGCTCTCTCTCTCTCTTTCTCTGTCTCTATATCTGTGTGTGTGTGTGTGTGTGTGTGTGTGTGTGTGTGTGTGTGTGTGTGAGAGAGAGAGAGAGAGAGAGAGAATGAGAGAGAGAGAGAGAGAGAGAGAGAGAGAGAGAGAGAGAGAGAGAGAGAGAGAGAGAGAGAGAGCGAGCTACTAGGAGATATACACACATCATTATTGTGCAGACTGCTCTAACAACCAGAAGCCACAGATAAAGACTAAAATCTTCAGAGGTCTAATATCCTGACTGGGTTTAGGTCAAGTCCCGGCAAAAGCACCTCAGGGTCAGCAACAGATGCCACCAGCGTACAGCCCATCCCAAACCACAGCAACTTTAGTTCCGATGTGTCTCTGTTCTAAGACGGGTAGGGAAGGCTAAGAAGGGAATACAAAGGTTAGGTTTGTGTTCAAAGATGAGGCTACAGAGTTAGTGGCACCAAACCATCTGCTTGGAGAGGCGAGGAAAGTGACGATGACCGAGAAAGGTACTAAAAATTAGAAATCCACAGCAAGGATCTGCTTCAAGGAAGAAAAGGAAGGTTCAAAGGAAAAGGAGAACTCTTACACTGGAGGGATGCTAAGTAAGGATTGCAGGGCTGAAGGATGGTAGAGGATGAGAAGAAAGCAAGCATGGATGACAGCAGAGCTGTAAGTTCAAAGAGCATCCCCGGGAGAGGCAGATGTTCCATAACTGTATTCATCATTAATATATGACTTATGGGGAAACTGAGGCAGTGTGTCTCCATACAAGCCTATGGAAACATGAGGGCAATTGTTTCAGTGGTCTTTGGGTGCATCTCTTGTGTTCAGGGAGGGGGTGTGGTGAGAAATAACAAGAGACTTTGAATTGTAGCACTACCTTGTTTCTGGGAACCGTCACCATGGAACTGCCTTGGTGGTTGAGGTCCCACGTGGCTCAGGAGTACCAGTGGCGTGTACCAGTCGGAATCTCTTACCATGGCCATCCATGGGGCAGAAGAAAAGCTGTGCTTTGACCAGACACTGGACTGAATGCAAAAATAGAGGCCCTGGGTGTCTCTGAGGTTCTCTCACAAGAACGCTTCTTTGGGCTTGCCATCACTCTGTCCTTTGACAGAGGTGTTCTCTCTCTGTCTGTCTTCACACATCTGGGCTGAGGCACAGTAGCATCATTGGGAGTATGTGGTGAGTACACCTCATTGCACAGTGTTATAGAGCTCCTCCAGGTCAGGCATGGTGAATCCAGTGGCATCCTGCCTCTGACCTGAAGTCAGGTCCATTATTGGAAATGAACAAGTACATAGCCAGATAATTAATAATTACTTGATAATGATTTGATAATAAGCACATGCTATCAGAAGGAAACATAATTAACCATAGAGGAGAACTCGGAAGCAAATGAAGGCTAGGTTAAGCGGCATGTATCAAATCCAGCCAGATGAATGGGGGAAGGGAGAAGGCAGCATTCTCCCCTCTGCCTGCCAGCCCACTATTCCTACCTCTTCAGTTGGCCCAAACCCTTACAGAGCAGCCCCAGGTTCTCTCGAACTCTCATTTTGGGGTGACATTGGCCAATGGGAGATCTGTGAGTAAAGAGGGACAGAGGCAGAGGCCCCTGGCTGGACTGTGGTCGCAGTCTGTACTCCTGTCCTGGAGGCCACAGCTGCTGTCAGGAGACCTTCAGTCACAGCTTCCTCTCTCCATTGCCTCTGTAGACTGAAGGGTGGCACCCTTGCAGCCCAGGGTACTTCCCAGACTTGTCGTGTTACCTTACCCCGCCTTTAACATGTAATTGTGTCCTTCATCCAACTTCCTTCCTTCATCCTCTCAGGATATGCTGGCTAATCCTGACTAATAACCCTGCATAACTTCAAATGGAACCTCTACCCAGAGTAAGGTGGCCTCTGGAATTGTACATTATGGTAGCCTTTCAAGGGTCCGACCCTACAAATCTGGTGAACCATGTTAAGGTTAAGGACATGGACCTTAATATTCTCCCTCGTGTGTGTGTGTGTGTGTGTGTGTGTGTGTGTGTGTGTGTGTGTGTGTGTGTGTAGGCTAGAAGATGATGTCAGACATCTTCCCCAATCAGTTTCTACCTTATGTTTTGAGACAGGGTCTCTCACTGACCCTGGAACTTGCCAAGTAGACTAGATAGGTGCTTACCAAACTCTAGGAATTCTATGGTCCCTATCTTTTCAGAGCTGGGGGTTATAGGTATTTGCTACTTCAGATTTTTTTTTTTTTTTGAACAAGTGCTGTGTATCACTGAGAAATATTTAGAAACAATACACACTCGGTAGTGCTTGGCGGATTAGACAGAGGGTACCAAAGGAAGATTGTGGACGGCATCAGATCAGTTCTTATCACTGTTACTTTTTGAATGACAAGGCCACTTCTGGGCTGGGAGTACCAGGCCAGGGCCAGCCACTTCAGGGGCAAGTTTGAGAAGTCAGTCACAGGGAGAGGCACACTGGGGGATCTTCAAGAAAGATGTGCTACCAACAACTTACCTGGGAGGTGATTGAAAGCTCTCCACTGGATCCCTCCACTGGAGACCACTCAGGAGCCATGATGAGGTTGTTTCCTTGGGGCAAAGAGCCAGGCTGGAGTGGGCTGAGACACAGGAAGGGAGCCAAGGGGCTCAGGCAAAGCTGCTGACTAGACTGTGGTACAGCAGGGAGAGAGGAGGGCGCTACAGGAGGAAGAAAGTGGGATGAGCTGGAACATGTGGCTTGGTTTTTGGTTTGGGAAAAACTCAGTGGAAATGTGGAGGTGGCCTGGATGAAAGGGTCACTGGAAATAAAGACTCCTAAGGAGGGTGGGAGGTAGTACATGGAAATAGGTGAAGAAAGTTTCCTTAGCTTGCTCCACATTCCATTTCTGTACCATCATAGAGGCAAAGGAAGAGAGATGCACACACAGCTGTAAGTGTGAGTGCGTGTGAGCATGCATGTGCAGGCACAGCATGCACACACATGCTCTTGGGCAGTTCTGAGGAAAGCCTGAAGCTTTGATAATTCAGCACTGAATAGGAATTTCAAACTGACAGGACTAGATGGAGGCAGTCCTTACCCAATGAGCAAAGGAGACCAGGACTCTCCAAGTGTGGTTTTCTGCTTCCTTCCTACTCCCCACCTGTCCTGGGGAGCAGCAGATGAGGAGAGAAAACCTGAAGATATGTTTCAGATGTTACAATGACATTTATAGGATTACAGATGAAAATAGATTCTCTCGGCATGGCTTATGTGTGAGAAGAGAGACAGCTCATGCAGGAATCTGCCCTTCTCTGCTTTGGGGAAACTTTCCTTCTGAGAAACCAGCACACAGGTGAGTGATGAGGATGCCTTAGGGCCACAAACTGAAGGCACTGGGCTTGGTGTAAAATGCCAGGTTCATACCTATGTGGTTGTGAAATAATTTGCTGATATGTGTTACATGTTTGGGGGCTTGCTTATAGTTTCAGGGAGTGAGTTCATGGCCATCATGGTGGATGGGAAGCTTGGCAGTAAGCAAGTAGGTATGGTGCTTGAATAGTAGCCGAGAGCTTATATCTTATCTACAAGCAGGAGGCAGGGGTAGAGGTGGAGAGACAGATTGGGCCTGGTATGAGCTTTTGAAACCTCAAAGACTCAAAGCCCACCCCCATTGACACACCTCCTCTAAGGCCACACCTCCTAATTCTTCCTAAAATGGTTCTACCAACCAGGGACCAAACACTTAAACATATGAGCCTACAGGAGTCAATCTTACTCAAAACACCACAGTTCCTTTTGGAGAGACCTTTATCTTCTGGTCTCATTACTCCTGGAATCCAAGGTGATGGCTCAAGACCAAAGTCTCTACAGGAAAAACATGGGAGCCAAAAGGAACACCATGGAGTCAGTGAGGCCCATGGCAGGCGTCTCCAGCTGTTTTTGCTGATCCTGGTTTCAGGATTTTGTGTATGTTGGAGACAGATTTGTCCCTGCCCCACCCCCACCCCAAAGCCCTCAACAAATTTTATTCCATTTGCTGAGAAATCACTTTTCCAAGGGTAGAGTTCCAGATGCAGTCTTGAGGTTTTGGCTTAGTATAGGTTGGATTCCTAGATGCCCCCACGATCTCCTTCCTCTGTCTGACCAGTGACTGCTGTGCCTTGGACTCAGGTTCACTGTGTTGAGAGCTCAGGCAGATTTAGAGCCTGCTCGGCTCAGGCCCACTGAGATTCGATCAATAAAGGTTTTGCTTGTGTTTCCTTTTGCAATTTCCCTTTTAACTTTCTTATTTCAATGTACTTAGATTATACCAGCTCCACTGTAAATCTAGAAGAGTTTTCTTCTTCTTTCTTCTTTTGGAGGCAGGATCTCATGTAGCCCAGGCTGGCCTTGAACTCAGTGTATCAGAGAATTACCTAGAACTCCTGTTCCTCTTGCTTCTTCCTCTGGAGAGTGGGGATTACAGGCCAGTGCCACCACGCCCAGTTGAGTTGGCTGTAAATCATGGATACCTGGCACCATTTCTTCCTGTCTGGTGTGATGCCTTTGACACTCCCAGTTACCTTCAGGCTTTGGCACAGCCATGAGGAAACAGGAATCTGGAAGCATCCATGGTATGGCTCCACCTATGCCAAGCCTGTCACATTTATTATCTTAGTTTCTTTCCCAACACTCTTAAGGGCTGATGTTAGAATTTTCTTATTTTAAAAGGTAAAGTAACATGTTTGGGAGCTCTTGCTTCTGGTGGGACAGGGCTTATCCTCGGTGTCGAGACTTGAAAGATTGGGTTTCTGGTGTGTCCTTACTTTAGCAAGGACAAGGGGGTTGAAGGTGAGATGTAGAAAAAGGAGAAGATTGATTCCTGTAATGAATGCTCTCTGGAGAACAGGCATAAAGTCCACTGATATTGGGGTGTTCAAACTCCTCACCTATCCAAGGGGAGTAATAAGAACAGTTACGATTGCAACCAAACTCCCCACATAATTTATTTCTCCGGTTGTACTCCTGATTTCTGGGATATGTGTGACTATACGATGGCTGAGAAGAGCCACCAAAAAGACATTCCTTGTAGTTCTTGCACTTATTCAATGAATATACGTTGAGTGACTACTTGTTATTTTATTGATTCTCCCCCCACCAGGCACAGTGCCTAGGGCTTAAGGGCTTGTCAAGTGCCTTCAACAATGTTTGAGACCTGCAATTAAATTATTAACTCCAAGACAGGAAGCAGAATTTTGTAAATGCCTAATTGAGTGTCTACTAAGCTAACATCATGCCAACCAGCCAACTGTTAACAATGTAACACTTTTATAATTATATGTAAGTTATATGTATCTATAATGGGCTTTACACATCAAGAAGAAAATATGAAATTTAACACATGAATGGTTTACGTGTTTTTTAAAAAGATAAAACCATGACTGTCATCTAAGTATATAATCTGAACATGCATCAAATATTTTATTAATCAGTCAGAAAATCAGTAAGATGTTACAACTAAGCCAAAGACTGGAGGTGTATAGAAGTGATAAAATGAATCTGCAAATAAATGCAAAACTCTTCCCAAAATGGAAGTACAAATCAATTATTCTATCAGACAGAATTAGTTTGCTTAGGACAGGAATCATATTCATTGCTAACATTTCATCTTTTTTTCTAACACAGAGTTATGGAGTCTACACACATGATCAGGTAAGCCATAGCATGTGTGAGATTTAGGTAGACAATACCCTATTTTCAAGTGAAAATACCCAGTGATCGTTTAAACACATTTTAAGGTCTTTCCCATTTCTTCTTTAAAAAAAAGATAATTCTTGATCACTAAAATAGACTGATCTAGCTAGGAGTGGCCTGATGTTTACAGAGATGAGACAAGAATGGTCATTAATACATGGTCTTCCTGAAGCTTGCAAAACTTAGCAAATCTTGAGCCATATATATTGAGCAACTAACCACATGTCTTAGAGTTTCTATTGCTGTGAAGAGACACAATGACCATGGTAGCTCATATAAAGGGAACACATTTAATTGGGGTGTCTTACATTTTCAGAGGTTTATTCCATTATCAGCAGGTTAGGACATGGTGGCATGTAGGCAGACATAGTGCTGGAGAGGTAGCTGAGAGTTCTACATCTTGTGCAGGAAACAGGAAGGGTTTGGAATACTGAGAGTGGCATTAGCATATATGAGATCTCAGAGCCCACCTCCACAGTGACACACTTCTTCTAACAAGGCCATGCCTACTCCAACAAAGCCACACCTCCTAATAGTGCCATTCCCAACGAGTTTATGGGAACCAATCACATTCAGACTATCACACCACACTACATTAATTTCTATCTAGGACTTCTCACAAGGAATCCCAGACGGATTCTAGCACCTCTCCTATTTGCTATCTGAGGACCGTTTGTGGTGATTTGAATGAGTATGGACCCCATAGACTCATACATTTGAGCGATTGATCCTCACTCAGTTGGTAGAACTATTTAGGAAGGATTAGGAGGTGTAGCCTTGGAGGAGGTCACTGGGCATGGGCTTCAAGGTTTCAAAAGCCTACACCATTCCCAATAGCTCTGTCTGCCTCCTGGTTGTTGTCTCAAGATATGAGCTTTTAGTTACTGCTCCATGTCTGCCTGCTACCATGCTTCCCAGCATGAAGCCCATGGTCTCTAACCCTCTGTAAGCCCCCCAGAAAAGTCTTTCTTCTATAAGTTGCCTTGGTCATAGTATCTTATCACAGCAATATAAAAGTAGCTAAAATAGGCCAGGGACCCCAAGAAACTCTCTCCATCAATTTCCACCTGCAGTACCTATGAATTTGGGTGAATTCCTTTCCCTTTAAAGGCCCTAAAGTTCCCAGTCTATTTTGAAATGACTCACAAGCACACCCTATGTCTACTTTCCAAAGCAAAGCTTTATCTGATTCTGAAATATGACCTGTCAGGTAAGACATTGGTTGCCCAATGAATATGTCTAATTATATCTTGGCAAAAAGAGGACCAAGTCTTACCAAAATTATAGAAATGACCATATGCTATGGAATGTATGGAAATCCCTTCAAAACTTTCTGAGATCTGAGGATTCATTGAGAATCAGACATTTTAAAGGTTTCATCGGAATTCAAAAACAGAGTTTACTAGAGTGTTGTAGGATCTTCTTCTCATTGGTCCAGAAAATAAACCATAGAAATTAAGAACATTATGGAAAAGCATGGTAAACTTTCCTTTATGGGTTTGCCCAGTGACACAGTGAACTCTTGTTCCTTTGGCGCTCAGCAGCCTCCGCTAAAGAGGATTTGGGCAGTGGTTTGCTGCATGAGGGACGGGGTCGGGAGCTGTGTATCCCTGCTCAAAAACCAGAAGTGGTTCAGATTTTGCATTTGTTTTCTTCTGATTTTAAGACATTTGCTTGTGGGTAATGAGATCGCTCAAGATGGAGCACAAGTCCAAATAGGAAGTCACTTCTGTTTCATGGGCACTCTGTATACATGTTATAAAGACGCTATATTTTCAGTGTACCTGCATTTTGTTTGTGGCTCAAGGTCAGCTGTCAACTGATCTGCTTGTGACATCATGTCAGCACTTCCAAGGTTTTGGAATTTGAAGGATCTTAGACTTGGGGTTTGGGGACCAAAGATGCTCGGCTAGCACCCGGCTCAGTCCTTATCTAAGGTAGTGACTGTTTCTTTACTTAAAGCATAAGTTCTGGGTGACACCTAATTAGCATTGCCCTGGGGTCACAAAAGTGGCCATAGATAGCAAGCTGTGGACACTTTATTGTTAGTAATTTTGAGTTGTGAAAGGTCCAATAATATATAAAACAATGTTAATATAGCCATTCACAAAGTTTAGATGTGGGCTCTGAATTCAGGTCAGTGTGATAGAATGCCAGCATATTCAAGCCCATATCCAATACTACCAAATTCTCTTCTTTCTCTCTCTCCCCCTCCTTTGTCCCTTCTCTTCCCTTCTCCCTTCCCAATCCTCTCCCCTCTCTCACAACCCCCAAAATATCAATGGATGGCACATTTGAATTCTAAAAACATCTAAATGTAATTTTCATGAGGCAAAAAAATCTTGAGGCATAACATAATAATCTTGAGTTACAATTTATACATTATGCCAAGAACATTAGGTTAAAAATAAGTCTGTATCTTATTTTACATTTTAAAACAATTCCATGGGGTAAGTCAAATGACTTAAGACATTGAGACATTGGGTAAGACACTGGGAACCAATGTCATAGAAGCTCCTAGCTTTAAATAAAAGAAGTAAGGTCTTGTTTAAGTAAGCATTTCAAATAATACTTGAGGTGATAACCGATAACCTCACACTGGTATAGCTAATAGCTTCAGGCAATGCATTTCCAGGACAACAATGGATACAGGAACACTTGAAAGGAACCATGGCATGGTGACTTGTGAGTTCTGATCAGTACTTTCCCCAAGGTGAGAGCACGTCCTAGAAGGTAGGAACATTGACAGATCCCCAGGGATTTCCCATAAAGCGTACAATTTCTGAAGTGTTTATCTCACTTACACAAATTTCACTCAGGGCAGGCAGCCTTTTCTGACAGCGCTTCCTACATTAGTCCCAGATCAAACAGACAGAATTATTTCTAATACTTCTGTTTTCATAGCATAAAAGAAAAACAACTTATGATTTCCCCCAGGTGCTTTTTGAGAAACCAAACATCTCAAAAATATTAGGTTTCTCTTTCTTTCTTTCTTTCTTTCTTTCTTTCTTTCTTTCTTTCTTTCTTTCTTTCTTTCTTTCTTTCTCTCTCTCTCTCTCTCTCTCTCTCTCTCTCTCTCTCTCTCTCTTTCTTTCTGTCCTTCCACCTCTCCCTCCCTCCTTCCCCCCTCTTTTTCTTTCTTTATTCATATTTAGAATCCTGTTTGGAAAAGGCAAGATTAAAAGCAATCAGTAAAAAACCAGCTAAAAGCCCAAACTACTCCATCATACCCCGACTACCTCTGCCACCACCAAGGCTTGGGGCCATGTCATCTCCGAAGGAAAACAGGAAGATTTAAGAGCCAGGGGCTGGGGAGGATCAAAGAACAGTGTCTTCTGGACATGTTGGCTCTGAGATGGTTGAGAAGCAATATCGATGATTTATTTATGCAGAGTGGTAGCAGAACATGTACACACACAGCTAGCAATGCCGTTGCCAACATAGCCATATCACTTTTGTAAATAAGGAAACTTCAGTCTTCCCCCCCCCTTAAATAATCAAAGACACAATGAAGCCAACACAAGCACTGACTCAAAGACAGACTCTTTTTCTCTCCAGCCAGAAAGAATTCATTAACTCCACAGAGGAAGTATTCTCTACAGAAGTAAAGACTAGCTCTTTACCTTATAAGGACACTCATCACTAAAAGCAGGGGCAGACACCCACCAACGTAGAATGGCCTTGGCCAAAATTTTTAACACATTTTATAACTTCTTTTAAGACTGCAGTATTAGCTACAGTGTTCACATCCCAAGTTTTTTTTTTTTTCTTTTCCATTATGCATTATTATTTTCCAGGACCAACTGGCGCTTTCATTAATACAGATCCCAAGAGATCCACAAGATGAAAGTAAATTCTTATAATTCTAAGATATTATTTAAATGAACATATAATTTGTTTATTACTGCACTCCTCAAATTAAAAATCAGTTGATATTTTAAAAACTTCTTGGTAGCTCATTTTGTAATCCTAGTACTAAGAAGGCTGAGGCAGGAGGATCACCATGAGTTCAAGACCAGCCTTATCTACATAGTGAGTTACAGGCTAGACTAGGCTATAGAATAAGACCCTGTCTTGGCCAAGCACTGACAGTAACAATAAAAACTGCTGTTCTAATTTCTAATGATATTGACAGCTGCCACCTTTAACTTCCTCTGGGATCGTCAACAGGTCCCAAAGGCAGGACGTCATTTCAAGACCACAACATTTGACAACTACCGCTTTCAGATAAAACTACTCTTTTCCCTTGAACATTCAAGACTCTCATGCTTTCAGATTTCTTTAGCATCATTGCTCTGAAGCGTAGCTATGACTGCTCATATGAATTATAAGTTTTAACTGAAGTAACTAACTTGTCAGTCAGGGAGAAAAGTGGATGGGTAAGGGAACAGATGATTGAGAACTTTCAGTTATTACTAGATTAAAAAAGTTTACAAATCTCATCTCTGCAGTCATGTACCTCTTTTTTACATATTCTAAAATGGCAAGACTAAACACATCCATTACCTTCTTCAATAGATATAGAACCGCTCATGAATGTAATTAATTATTTATGGCATTCTGTCTTTTTTTTTTTTTTTTTTTTGGTTTTCTAAGACAGGGTCTCTCTGTGTAGCTTTGGAGCCTGTCCTGGAACTCACTCTTAGCCTATGCTGGCCTCGAACTCACAGAGATCTGCCTGCCTTTGCCTTTTTAACTTAAGAAGGTCACAGTTTTAAGCTACTTAAGGATCAAACACAGAGCTTTATCTCCTACATGATAAGACTCTACCATCAGCTCCTATTTAAGGGTCTTAGGAATTATCTTCAAGCTGGCATGCTACAGAAACATAGTTACTCCTATGCTAGGGTGTACTCAGAGGTAGATAGAATTCTTTCTTGTCTAACATGTTCAAAGCTCTGGGTTCCATCCTCAACACTGAAAAAAAAAACACATTGAAATAAAGTTATGAAAACCATGATTCAGTTTCACTGAACATGCATTTATATTATGCAAGATTAATGCCAGTTTATTTGATCATCAACCTGATAATTATAGAAAAAAAGCAAACCAAGTAGAATAAATGTATGCTTTGATTATATTCAGGGCAGACAAATCAGAGAAGACATAATTGTTTTAATAAGCTGAATATTAAACTAGTTTTATTTGGTGGAAGTTTACCTTGATTATGTGAATATGGATTTTTGAATGTTTTGGAGTTCACTTCTGTAGGAAGGTTTTTTTTTTTTTTTCTGGTGCATTTAAGTATTAGAAACTCTTCATTTTATAAAAATGTAAGAGCACTTGACTGATGTAAACACTTGTCACTCAAATCCATCACTGCAGAGACTCTTGCACTCTTTGAGGGTAGGGAAGCGCTTCACTCTCAGAGCTAAGGATGGGGCACAGAGCCACACAAGAGAGCTTAGAGCATCGATGCTGCAGGATTAGCTTCAGGTACCAAAACCCTCTGGACCAGACACCAAAGAACTGTTACGCCTCCCGGTAGGCACAAAACTCTTGAAGCTCAAAATAGACCAATTGACAAATATGGCAGATTCTCCCGTGTCATCTTCTTACTTCATAGGAAAGAGATGTCTGTGATCTCAAATGCTCAGACCATAAACCAAATTCCCGATCCTTGCTACTACCAAAGCAGAGCCATTGCTCCGCCAATAAACAAAGAACCGTCAAGACAACCGAATAAAATAGAACACAAAAGCAATCAAGGTGCAACAGTGCCCGGAGAGACGGCCGGTAAAGGCCTGGTGCTACCTGAAGTCCATCTCTCTTAAAAACTCACTTCTGTGTTTCCCACCTCACACCCTCTTCTGTTGCTTTTGCTTGCTTGTTTGCTGTTGCTGGTTTTGGTTTGGTCTTTTGGAAACGGGATTTCTCTGTGTGACTGCCCTGGCTGTCCTGGAACTCAAGGACAAGATCACCTGCCTCTGCCTCCCAACTGCTGCGATTAAAGGCGTGCACCTCTGCCACTGCTTGGCTTCAGTTTCTTGTTTGTTTGTCTTGAGTCAAGAATGTACAGCTTGGAGCCCAGCTCCCTGGGAAAGCCCTTCATTGACTCCTTTGGCACCCTGGTGGAGGACTTCTCAAGCCCTTCATGGGTATTTTCCATAAGAAGGGAATGTGCCTGTGACAGACAGGAAATGAATATGCATCCCTAATTTTGTTTAGTTATGAGGGAGCTGGCAGCATGTTGTAAGTGCTAAGAAGAGGTTTGAAAAGCAGAGACAAATAGAGGACTATATAGTGGAGGGAAAAGACATTTCTTCTACTCATTCTACTGGCAGGGATCTCTGTGGAAAGAGACAGATCAGCAGGAAAAAAGCAAATCATTTTATTTTGTTGGAGATGAGGAACTAAAAACTGAAGTAGAACCTGACTGTCCTTTTGTTTGGTTGGTTTGGTTTTTATTTTTGAGAAAGGATTTGTTTTCTCTGCGTAGCCCTGGCTGTCCTGGAACTCACTATGTTATACCAACCAGGCTGGCCTTGAACCCACAGATCCACCTGCCTCTGCCTCCTGAGTGCTGGGATTAAAGACGTGCGCCACCACTGTCCGGCTTGAACCTTGGTGTCTGGAAGAAAGGCTAGATGAAGACTGGGAGTTTGTGGACCGTGTGGCAGAGAGCGGGGAACCTTTGGGGACTTGGTGGGGTCTGTCTAGGTTTTCCTCTATGCTCTTCGTCTTCAAGAATAAGGATGATCCTATCGTCTGGGGACTCTCACACGAGTTTCATTCCCTTCAGTCCCAAGTGTCTGACATGCCATGGTGCCTTATTCTGGAGTGACATGTTCTGAACCCTGTCACTTATATAAAATCAGCTTCTTTGTCTACAGTGAGATGGGGAGGAAGTCAATTGTCTGTCCACCCGATGGAATGAAGTTTTCTGTTTATAGACGGGAATGATTTACATCGCTATCAGCTAGCCACAATTTACAGAGTTGTAAAACAGCTCAAAGACAATAAAAGGTGCAAATCTCATAGATCAGAATTCCTGAAGGGCGTGTTTCAGACAGCATATAGATTTCCACTGAAGACAGATTGCAATTTCTCTTTATATCTCGGCTTGTTTCACGGTCTTTCACACACACAACTCAAAAGTATGAAAATGATAAAAAAAAAAAAAAAAAAAAACCACACACACAAATTGTTTTAGAGTTTTATAGTACTCCACCAGTGTACTTTATGAGGTTTGATTTGGTGTAGAATAGAGTCCCTGCCTAGGATCTGGGAAGGTGGTCCTCGTGTCTAGGAGGTGCTAGTGTTCTCCTAGGGCATGTATGTGTTGAGGGTAGGGTTCACTAAAAAAAGAGAACTTTTATTCCATCATAAAATTAAAAGACCAAGTGAATAGACAAAATTTAAATATATATATAAACATGCTACCAAGAAAGTGAATGGAGGGGCTGGAGGGATTGCTCAATGGTTAAGAGCACTAACTGCTCTTCCAGAAAACCCGGGTTCAATTCCCAGCACCCACATGGCAGCCCACACCTGTCTGTAATTCCAGTTCCAGGGGATCTGACACACTCACACAGAACAAATGCAGGCAAAACACCAATGCACATAAAATAAAAATAAATTATTTTTTAAAAAGTGAATTGAGTTGAATAGAGTTTGGTGTTGAGGGGATGTGTATAAATAAGGGTGTATCAGTGACATTCTTGGATGCTGACTCAGTAGCCTCACCCCGACTTGGCTGAAATCAGCTATCCAGTTTTTGTTTTTCAGATATGGTGAGGCCCAAGGTTCGTAGGAAAGGTAGACTCCTCTCCTGGTCTATGGTCCAAGCTCACAGTGACAATTCCTTTCTCCACACCTTTCTCTAATTACCACATCAATTGGTTTATGTTTTATTTTTGACACTGTCCTCTCCTCTCTCTTTTGGATTATTGCCTACTTCTGGTATTACCAACCTCCAGTAATTTTTTTAATTAACTTATTTTCAGTTATGAAAATACCTACCTAATGAAAAGCATATAAAGCAAAAAAGTAAGGAATAGCTTTTAGTAAAATGAGTGCATGTAATTTCATCTATATGTTAATATGAGCATCCTCAAGCTCTTCCTCATGTAAACATTACCTGAGGGAAACATAACCCATCTGTACTCCCAGAGGTGACCATTGTTTGATGTGTAATTCCGTGGAGTCCCTGGTTCCCTGCTTTGCAGTTATGGCTGTTTGTAACTTCATTATGGGCTCATCTTTCATTCAACATTATGTTTTTGAGATGTACTTATTTCATGAGGCAAAAACTACAATTTACTAATTTTTACTGCTAAATATCAGGCCTCTCAGAATTTCTTGTCTTGTAGACCTTTACACCATCAAAAATGATTTTTGGACCCCAAATCCATTCAGAAGCTAAAATGAGAATTAGAGAAAACTAATATATTAGAAATAACAATAATACCTCAAAAGTGACTAGCTATGTCAAACAGAATTACAGTTCTGTTCCTACATAAACATGTAGAAGATTTAAGATCAGAAATTCAAGCAAGAGCTTATAAACCATTTTTTCACAGCAGCCAAAGATGAGAACAATCCAAATGTCCATGAACCCAGATCCAAATATCATCAAAATATGAAACACGCCCACCATGTATTGTTTGTTATTCAGCTACACAAAGGAAGACACCTCTAACATATCTTTCAACATGAATGAACCAGGAAAACATGCTGTGCATGATATGCCAGGCTAGAAAGGACAACCATTATGTATTTGTACTACATGAAATGTTTAGAATAGGAAAATTCACAAAGCCAAACAGTAGATTTGAGGTTTTTAGGAGCTGAGGAAGGGCAGGAAGTCATTGCTTAAAGGATTTTTGGTTTTTATTTGTGATGATGTAAATAGTACTGCTGACTCACACACTTAACTATTATTTGGATGGAAAATTTTATTTTAGGTTCATTTTTGCATAATCCAAATACAAAAAAAAAATATAAATAATGCCCAAACCAATGCATTCTAATGTAAGCTTACAGTCATTGTTTGTGCTTTCCCATGAATTCCTGTGTTGAAATCCTGACCTCCAAGCTGATGGTGAAGAGGTGGTTAGGTCACAAGGCTATTAGTTACTTTTCCATTGCTATGATAAAACATGTGACCAAGTTAATCTATGGCTACCTGGAACTTATCTGAAACCCACAGGACCTTCTCCACTGACTGTAGAGTCCCAAGAGTCCAGTTTCACTTTAAGAAGAATTCATACATAGCCAGTGCCCTCATTGATTCAATGCTACCAACTACATTTCTCCTGATTGCTGGTAGCAACATGGCTGAGAGCCTGATGCATAGGGATGAGTCCCAGGGTGGGTTAGCTAGCACCTGCGGAAAGATTTATGCCTAGGCAATGGGACGACAGGAGGAACAAGGGTTTCACAAACATACTAGGAAGCCTTTTTGCACAGTCTCAGGAGTGCTTTTCAGCTGATGATCCCCAGAGGCTGTGTTCAGGAATCTGCCTCACTGACTGTCAGTGAACAGCAGGAAACATCAACAGGAAACAGTTTCCTCCTTAGTGGGAACTTGAACTCCAGCTTTTCGGGTTGATCTCTGGTGATCTTTAAGACCAAACTTAAGCACTTGCATGTTTAAGCATTTTTTTTTTTTCCTTCCACAAGCTTTGACTGAATGTGTACCATAAGCCAAGCACCCCGGGCTTTGAGGTATCAGTGCTCAAGGAGGAAAGACACAGAAAACACAGCAAAGGGAAGCGAGTTTTATAACCGCGGCTTCTCAGCTGCAGGCAATCTAATAAATAGACATGGGGTGATATGGCAGTAAGACAAGTGGGTGTTCCAGAATTGTCGCTTACATCTCTCCTCCAACACTGGTTGCTATAAAACCGGGGTTGGCAAACTACAGCCTGTGGCCAAAGCTTGACTCAAACAATTCCAGCTCGTGGCCCCCTTCAGTTCACCGCCTTTTGTTTTTAATAAATAAGAGTTTTAGTAAAATGCAGCTATACTTACTTGTTTGTTTTCATCCTAACATGGCACAGTTGAATATTTGAACAGCAACTGTAGTTTCTCAAACCTTAAAATCGCAATTTTCTGGTTCTTTATGGAAACATTTGGCGAACTCATGATATGAACTCAAACCATGGAAGGTTGATTCTGGTGTGCCACCTGGAAAGACTCAGAAGTAAACCTTTGTGAATAGGGATGGGTAGGCAGGAGACACTGGGGCCATGCAGATAGCGGTCATTTGGGGATTGCATCTTGGAAAGCTTTCATGTGCACTTCTGTTGGGGCAGCTCAGGCTCTCCAGCTGCACACACAAGGAGGATGCAGACTGGCCAAAACCCAGGCAGAGCTGGCCACATCTGACTCTCCTGGCTACTGGGACAAGGCCAGTATGAAAACAGATGAGGACATATCATGGGCCTGTGTCCACGGATGTAGCAGTTAGACACATTGCATATGATGGACACCACCTATATGAATGGATCATAACACAATATGTTGAGTGAAAAAGTTGGAAATAGAATGAGGTCTGTGATGTATAACTACTTATGTGAATTAAAAATATATATGCATGCAAATCAATTGTTTATGTTTTATTATAGCTCTTAGAAGCAAGAAGATATATAGTCAGTCCTTCATATCTGGGTTTTGCAACCATGGATTCTACCTATGATATTATGCTTGTTTGTGCTGAACATGTATAGCCATTTTTGTTATTCCCCAGCAAAACAACAGCTGTTTACATAGCATGTACATTGTATTAGTACTATAAGCAATCTGGAAATGATTTAACTCTACAGGAAGATATGCATGTGCTATATGGCAAACACTTGCCATTTCATAGAAAAGGCTTAAATATCTGCCGATTTTACACCCAAAGTGTTTCATAGACTCAATCCCTTATGGACACTAAAGGGTGGCTGTGCATTAATCACAATGTAATTGCCTTGTGGAGGACAAAAAATAGTGGCTTTGAGAAATAAGAATGGATCAACCAATCAATAAGACAATACAGAGGCTTATATGGACAGATGATTGCATGCCATGTGCTGACTTAGCCCTTGGCATCTGAAGTCAAGGACCACAGAGTAACAGCTGAAAAGGAAGAAAGAATGGAAGTATCTGGAGGTATCCTGCCTCTGTTACAGCTTTCACAGCTAAATAGATTTATGACCTGGTGGTGACCTTTAGGAACTCAGTTTCCAAATGGAGACAGTGGTGGTGGTCTCTATTTTCTTCTTCTTCTTCCTCCTCCTCCTCCTCTTCTTCTTCTTCTCCCTCTTCTTCTGAGAGAGAAGAGAACACACACACACACACACACACACACACACACACACACACACACACACACGTCAGGGTTGGGAATTTAAGCCAAATGGAATCCAGGCCTGTCTGGAGCTAGAGTATGAAGGCTCAAAGAAGTTAGGGTTGAAGCCCTTATTAAGATCTGCAGCTCCTCCGTCAAAGACCAGCTTTCTTTGGCAATGCTCATGGCATTCATGGTTTCAACTCCGGGGACACTAATCTCAGGTGGATTGAGACTTGGATTTAGTCTAGGCATTCTTGAGAGTGGCATCAGAATACCACACTAGGTTCTGAGGCATCCAAAAACTGTGCAGAAGCCTTGGACAACAACTAACTGAAGGATTTCAGAGCAAACACTACAATCTTTGGACAAATATCTCCCTCATCTTGTACTTGATTTCATAGCTTGAGATACTACCTGACCTGACCTGGGGTCTCTGATGAGCAAAGGAGACTCATATCTGCAGTTGTAAAATAGCTGATACCTTAGTCATTCACACATTTTAGCAGTTCCTAGCCAACAATTTCTCCTTTCAGTTTACTCCATCAGCCCCCAGTTTGGGCAGAAAGCAAAAATGAAGCCACATTATTCCAAAAGACTTGAAAGAAAATGGTAGCTTTTATGTTATTTTACTTGTTGTCTTCAAAAGGAATATCGATTATTACACATAATTACATCCTTCATCCTGGAACATTAAATAAAAATTAAATCGGTCCTTTCTTTCGGTGTTCAAACATTTCTGTGTTACTTCTGGGGTGGCCTCATTTACAGCTGAGTTCTGTGAGGCTGCCAGCACTGGGAGCTTCATCTATCCCTAATCCTTCAGCCTCAGCTAATAAGAAAAGTGACATTTGAAAAGATCGCACAAGTCAGCGGGCTTTGTGTTTCCGGAAACAAAAGGGATGGGAAGCTGGAAGAACTGTGCTTGTTCACCATAATGCTGTATCCACAAATGAGAGCATCACTTGACTCCCTTCAGAGGGGCTGCTTCTTGCAGTAGATGGGAATTAGGACCCACATCTGGACAATGTGCAGAGTGTGAGAGGCTTTGGAGTGCTCAGCCCTACATGGGATGTCTTTATTAAACCCTCCCCTCCAGGCTCAGGGATCTATGTGGAAGAAGATGTGGAAAGATTGTAGGAGTCGGAAGTGGTGGGTGACTCCAACAAAACAGTATTTTCCAAGTAAAATAGGATTGACACATAGGAATTCACAGAAACTGTGATAGTACATACAAGACCTGGGCGGGTTCAAACTAGACAAAAATCCCAGCACCAAGAAGGGGAAGCAGGCACAAAAATCCTATCTCTAACCAAGAAGCTATTTGCAATTGATACCCGCTGGGAAAGGGACAGTCTTCTCCAATGGACCGTCACTGGGTATGTCAACTGCAATCCAGGTCAGGCCCCGTGACCTACTTGAAGTAGTTGCCAACTGTCTTAGTTAGAGTTACTATTGCTGTGATGAAACACCCATAACCAAAAGTAGGTTGGGGAGGAAAGGATTTATTGACTTATGCCTCCACGTCACTGTTCATCATTGAAGGAAGTCAGGACAGGAACTCACACAAGTCAGGAACCTGGAGACAGGAGCCGAGGGAGAGGCCATGGAGGAGTGCTGCTTACTGGCTTGCTCCCATGACTTGCTCAACCTATTTTATTATAGAACCTAGGACCACCAGCCCAGGGATAGCACCACCCACAATGGACTGGGCCCTTCCCATCAATCACTAATTGGGAAAATGCCTTATAGACTTGATCTTATGAAGACATTTTCTCAACTGAGGTTCCCATTTCTTAAATGACTCTAGCTTGTGTCAACTAGACATAAAACTAGCCAGCACAGCATACCAACGCAAAATGGACTTCATGGTTTTGTGTGCGTGTGCACATGTGCGTGCGTGCATGTGTGTATGTGTGCATGAGTGCATGCTTGCTTGCTGTTTGTTTTGGCATTTTTGTCTTGTTTTTTAAATTTGTTTTGATTTTTGTTTTTTGTTGTCTTGTAGTTTTTGAGAAAGGGAGAAGGGAAGGAGGGAGGGAGAAAGAGAGAGAGAGAGAGAGAGAGAAGTTGGATGGGTAGACAGGGAGGGAGAATCTGGGAGGAGTTGGGGAAAGGATATAATAAAAATATATTGTATGAGAAAACTTTAAATAAAAGGTAAGTTAATTTGAAAAAGAATTGTTCTTGTTAATCCAATTAAGATTGTATTTTGAGAGAATATAAGAAATATGATAGTGTAACTTCTGTTATCAAATATATAGCATATATATTATATATATGCTTCTAAAATAAGCTTTTTCCTATTTAAAAATAAATATGAAATTATAATAGGGTCTACCAAGAGAGTAAAATTCATCTGGGTACTTGCACATATATTCACATGAATGTTGTGTACATTATAGTCACTTCTTTGAAGCATCAAGTTCAAAGGACACACACAGTTCTGTGTTCCGCTCTTTTCACACTTTTGCTTTGTGGAGACAAAGGTTTAGTCTGCTGCCCAAGCTAGTCTTGAACTCTTGGGCTGAAGAGGGTCACCTGTTCCAGTCTTCTGAATATTTGAGGTAATATGTACACATCATTCCCTAGCTTACACACAAGCAAGATCCCATTTTAACAAATAATTAAGTTATGTATTACATCATTTGTACATTTTCATGTTGACAAAAATCTCTTTAGTAATCATTTAAAAGTATCAAATAAGATTCCATGGTGAGAATGTGCCAAGACTTATTTCTATTGTATTTTTAATATTTAGTTTATTTAAATACTTGCTATTGTAAGTCACATAAATTTTTTATGTAAATCTTTGATAACATTGCTAATTGTTTTCTGGGATAGATTCCCAGCAGATTAACCCTTCACAGCCTTTGGTATGTGGTTCCATATTATCTTTAAAACCATTGGAACACAGTGTAGTCAGAAGCTCAAGAGTCTCTTTTCTACTACCACCCATCTTAAGAACCAATCATGGATTATTTAAGAAGTATACCCAACAAACTGCTTTTTCTCCCCAGCATCCTTTTGGGGAATGCCTTCTCCCCATCCCCTGATCACTTACATAAGATCCAGAAACACTTGATGATAGAATGTATATTATATGCTTTCATTTAATAATGCCACAGATTTTATTGCCTATATTGTCTTTGTGTTTTGCAAAGAAAGAAGAAAGAAAGAAAGCAAACTCCCACAGCTCCTGATATCATAGTCTATGCCATATGCAAGTGGCATACAGATGACGGGTCTATGTCTAGATGGTCCAGGTTCTATTAGACTGGGGTTTCCCTTTCAGTGATGGTGAGCTGCACAGGGTACAGTCTCCTTTTGGACTTGGACTACACAGAGTGTCACTATATAAACAACGCTACTCATAGCCCACCTATAGTGCCCTGTGGAAGGGAGGCATGTAGGAACAGGCCAGACAGTCAGTATGAAGTGGCAAGGGGACGGGAGGACAGCATTGTATAACATCACCCAAACACACAGGAGTCAGCAACAAAAAGAGCATGCAGACCGGAACTAAGGACCAGAGCCAGCAGTAGGAGGGCTGTGTCCCAGGCTTAAGGCACTGTCTGCCTTTAAACAAATGCTGGTTCCGATGTCCAGCATATTGCTAGCTTTGTTTGTGGGTTTTTGTTAGTTTATTTGTTCTCTCTCTCTCTCTCTCTCTCTCTCTCTCGCCACTTCTGTAGTTCAGGCTGGCCTAGAATTTAGTGTTTAGCCAAGGATACTCTTGGATCCTGAACCTTTTGCCTCTGCCTCCTAAGTGCAAGGGTTATAGATAGGTGCTTACCTCTACACACAGCTACAAAACAAACAAACAACAAACAAGGAAAAACTCAGAAAGCTATGGCAGAGCAACACACAGTGCTGGACTTGAGGATTCGGGCTCAGGTTCAGACAGCACACACTGATGTCTCTGTCCCGATGAGCATAGGCACCATTGGGAAGCACCTGGTCATACACAGCTTTGCTTTAAGAATCATCTGCAGTACACTCAAACAGTACTTTTCATGACTGAGTCCGGGAGTTAAATACCCAATACGGTTGTTTAACTAAAGAGTTATGATGTTTAGGAGCCAAACCATACCAGCTTGGCGGTGAGTGTGTAAATCTCCCAGCCATTCCTGGACAAGAGCTTATTCATCACTCAGAGTTCCGTGGCTTCCCTTTGGCAGTTCCTAGAACTGTTCGGAAGCCCCTAGAATCATCTAGATCGAATAAGCCAGCCTCTGTAGGTTTACATGTGAAACATCACCACAGAAAAGCTGCTTCTGAGTCACCACAGGGAAGGCATGCTGAAGGGAGAAAGAAAAGGCAAAACAAGCAATTACAGGCCAAGGGAACTACCCTAATGAATTTCTCATCTTAGCAAAAGCAGATACTCCGCTCCCCCATAACCTACCATAGTGAACTGCCCCACTTAGCTACTGTCTCACCGAGAGATTTCTCCCTTCTATGTAGCAATCCTGATTCCCCAGGTCGACACTGTTATTTCCGGCTTTGCCAGATGGTTCCCTAGTAGACTCTCCTGTAGGGGGGCGCTGCATGGAGACTCTGGAGCCCAGGGGACAGGAGGGACTTGCTCCTCACTATGTACTTAGGCTGATTTCTTTTTCCTGAGTTATCCCAGCACTCAGGGTTGTGTGGGCGTGGTATATGGGCAGTGTACTACAACTGTAACTTCTGTGATATCACAGGATTCTCACATCCCTTTAGATTACTTGAAAAGTGGTTAACATCTCTGGGGGCTAGAGAGGTACCTCTGTAGTGTTATTGTGTTCTCCAAAATGTTGTGCACCCTAATAAACTTATCTGGGGTCAGAGAACAGAACAGCCACTAGATACAGAGGCTAGAAAATGGTGGCACTCACACCTTTAATCTTAGCCTTCTGGGGGCATGGATCTCTGTGAGTTCAAGGCCACACTAGAAATAGCTAGGCTTGGTGACTCACACCTTTAACCCCAGGAAGTAATGACAGAAAGCAGAAAGGTATATAAGGCATGAAAACCAGGAACTAGGCTGGTTAAGCTTTTAGGCTTTTGAGCAGCAGTTCAGCTGTAGGATGAGGACTCAGAGGTTTCCAGTCTGAGGAAACAGGATCAGCTGAGGAACTGGTGAGGTGAGGTAGCTGTGGCTTGTTCTGCTTCTCTGATCTTCCAGTATTCACCCCAATACCTAGCTAGCTCTGGGTTTGTTCTTATTAATAAGACCATTTAAGATTCATGCTACATACCTCAATGGTATGTACATACTTCTTAAGTACATACTTAAGAGTACATACTTCTCTTGCAGAAGACCCAAGGTCTGTTCTGTCAACTATCAGACAAGTGCCTGGGAAAGATACAGAAATATTTGGAATATTTCTTTTTTTCCTTTTTTCCTTTCCTTTCTTTTCTTTTCCTTCCTTCCTCCCTCCCTACCTCCCTTCCTTCCTCCCTCCCTCCCTTCCTTCTCTCCCTTCCCCCTTCTTTTTGTTTTGTAGGGTGTTTAGGTAACTAAATGTGCTGGATAGTATCCTATTACTGTGTGCCCAACACAGAGCTAGACCTGAGGATGTGATGATGAAAATCCAGAATTGTCACCTTCCTGAAGCTCTGGTCAGTAGCTGATGGAAGATGGTAGCTGCCTTAATCTTTGCGTAGCACGGATGCTTGATTTGTTAAGAGCAGAACTTATCTTTCATTGTCCTATAGGACAAGGAGCCCAAGAATGAGGTGTCAAAGGTCTCTTGGACGCTAGTTCCAAGGTGGTGCCTTATGGCTTCCTCTCTGGAGCATGGTATGTCCTAACATGGCAGAAGAGCAGGTGATACAGCCCACTTCCGTGAGCCTTGTGGTGGTGGGATTAACTCATTCACTAGAGCAGAACCCTATGACCTAAACATCTCCCATCAGGCCAGTCCTGGTGCACTGAGGATTAACTTTCTAATAGGTGAATTTTGAGCAACCTAGTCAGCTACAGTAATGTCCATGGCAGAAAGTACAGGTAGAATGGCAGGCTCAGCATGGTCCTTTCTGGATGTTGTATCTTCCACTCTTAAATTATAGAGTTAAACGCCCCATGTCCCTCTGTCTCGATATAATGTATACTGAAAGTACCAGACTGTTGGGTCATATTGCTATGACACTTGACTCTCTTGCTCATTAGTTATGTGTCCAAGGGCATTGCTTACCTAAGCCTTGGTTTTGTCTTCTATAAAATGGGAGCAATGTGTTTCTAACTCTTAAGTTGTGAGGACTGTGTGACATAATGGTTAGAAAATGCTTAGCCTGGCACTTCCTACTCACTAGGACAGTGGTTCTCAACTTTCCTAATGCTGCGAGCCTTTAATACAGTTCCTCATGTTGTGGTGACCCCAACCATAACATTATTTTCATGGCTACTTCATTTCTGTAATTTTGCTACTGTTATGAATTGTAATGGCAATATCTATGTTTTCCAAAGGTCTTAAGTGACCCCTGTGAAAGTGTTGTTCACCCCCCAAAGGGTTTCAACTCACAGTTTGAGAACCACTAGCCCATAGTCATTCTTGGCTGCCAAAGCTGAGAGACCTCTGGACCTTGCTTGGCTAACTTTTTCTCTCAGGTTAAGAGCCAGTTTGGGGGCAAGTATGTGTGCTGGTTAATTTTAACTGTCAACTTGAGTTACCTAAGAAGAAGGTCTTCATGAGGAGTTATGGAGATCAGGTTGGCCTGTGGGCATGGTCGTGGGGGAATGTCTTGCTTGTGAAGTAAGGTTGGAAGACCCACCTTGAATGTGGGTGGCACCAATTCATGGGTTGGGCCCTAGACTGCATAAGACTAGAGAAAGCTATATGCAACCAAGGACTAAATGGTCTCTCTTTGCTCTTGACCTTGGATGTGATATGACTGAGTTCATGCCTTCCCCCAAATGATGGACTATGGCCTGGAATTTTAAGGCAAATAAACGTTGCTTCTCTTAAGTTACTTGTTGTTGGAATATTTTATCACAGTGATGGAAATGAAGCTAAAACAGTAGGATTGTGAGTGAGGTGGAAGGAGGAAAATGAGACTTCATGATGTGTTTCTCAGCAGCAGTGACAGTATCACCATCCATAACCTGAAAAAAAAAAAAAAAAAAGGCTCTGCCTACCAGCTAAGAGAAGCCAGCTTACAGTGCAGAGACTAGAGAAAAAGCTCAGTTTGGGTGGGAACCAGATTATGAAGTGCCTTACTGCAGACACTGGTGATGGGACGTCTGGGCCGAGCAAGTGAGAAACTGGAGCTGGGATGTGCCTGGTTGGCCACGATAGACTCCAAAGGAGCTGTGATTTGGAGCCTTGTGGTGGAACCAGCAGGCAGCATGAAAGAACAGTCAGTCTCATAAAAGGAAGAACAGACCACCTCAGCCCTTCACTGGAAAGCGTAGCGGCTTGAAGGATGTTTAAAACGCACATTGCTAATGCTTCAGAATGGATTCGCGCCCAGACAGCTACAAATCTGTTTCCGCACCTCGCTTGTTTGTCAAAAAGACTGTGTGAGTCCATTCCCTTACTTGATGTGCGTTCTTTAATCAAAGTTTCCTTCACATTCAGACATTGCTATTCCCAGTGGCATTGGGCGCCCCCTTGAACACCCGGCAAACTCTGTGGTCAGTTGCGTGGCCTCCTGTGTTGCTGAGCTCCCATCATTTATGGAATAGCAAATGGCGGCTAAGTGATCCCTTCGGGGGTTCCGTCGGAGGTAAGTGGGTCCCCAGACGTGCTGCCGCTCCAGGCCCTCTGAGGATTACTTGGCGTAGGTGGACATCAAGAAGAGGTCCTGGTGACCCGTCTGTGTGTAATAGGACACGAACGAAGGAGGGTGCAGCTAGACAAGACCTGAGGGGAAGAAAGAGAGCCCTATCCTCACCTTCAGCGTGTGACGGATGATGAGGTGCACTCAGGGTGGTTCCAGCATCAGCACCTGCAGGTGCTGGCATGCACACTTCTGGGCTCCATTTCAGACTTAGTGATGCAGAGACTGTAAGGGAGGGAGGGGCTCAGAGACCTGTTTCAGCGAGCCTTTCAGAGCAGTCTGGCCCATGTTCAAGGTTGGGAATCATGGGCTAGCACAGGCGCAGTTTTTATGGTCCCTTCCTCTAATATGTGTGCATGTGTGTGTATGTTATAAAGAAGGGATATAAGATTTCTTTGATGACTGGGTGTTGAAGAAGAGCTGGTCAGATAAAATATCAGAGAGGTGAGATTTCCAAGGGTGTGTAGGAATTTCCCATGTGGACACAAGAGAGGGACCTTGCAGAAAGAGCTGTGTGAGGAAAGGCTGTAGCGCACAGCTGGAAAACTGGGAGGTGGAAAATCTGGGAGGTGAAAAATCTGGGGGAGTGGGTGGGCTTGAGCACAGGCTGCCTCTGTTTCTGTCTCAACACTCCAGTTCTGCTTTTCTCTCCAGAGACTGCTCCTCCTCCTTTGCAGTTTTAATGCGCTCCCTGCTTTCAGCTCTCAGTGAGCTCCAGCACCGGCCAGCCATGCATCTTCCTTCCATGCTGTCTTCCAATCCCTCTTTGCCACGAGAGTTTCTGCCACAGCATCCCCTGCCACCTTGCAGATCTGGTACTACTAACAGCCCGTAAAGTCGCCCCCACTGTTCTCAGTCAATTTGCAAACCCCACGTAGCTCATCACCTTGACCTGTTGTTAGCTTTCTCAACTTTTTATAGCTAAAAATCCAGAGTTCAGCATTATGCTAAATTCTTGCTTTCTGCACTTGAGCAAGGACAAGTACCCATTAGTATTCAAAAGTGATTTATTCTTGTATTTTCTTTCTAATGCTGTATTCTAATCAAGAGGCTAGAGCAAGGGGGTCCTGTGATGGGGACTCCGTTAGACATGGCTATCATCCTGTGGTTCCTGGAATCTCCCAGGGTCAAGTGCCTTTTGCTTGGATACCAGATTTATCAAGTGAATAATGTGGTCCTTCTGGCCAAAGCTCTTTTTAGATTCTACCCGCAGTGGCCCTGGTGCTTCATCATTTTAGACACAGGAGACCACATGCCTTAGCTTTGGAATTCTACAACAAACACGTCAAGCCCTGATGGTCTCTCTGCTCAGGTGTGATCTCATTAGAATATTTTGTGGCATTAAGAAAAGTAAGAGGGAAGGAACAACAGCAGGGAATAAGAAGGTAGAAGTCCACGGTGAACTGGGAAATATATATATGTAATTTATGGATCCATTGCAAGTAGTTTATGCTGAGAAGATGAAGTTTACTATCATTTTTAATGCTCTAGTCTTTTCTAAAGTCCATCATAGAAATTCTTGGAATAATAATAGGACGAATGAGATAATGTCTGTTGGAGATTGTGCAGGGGTGGGCTATGGGCACCAGTGTCTGCACCAGTGATGGTAAATAAGTCTCAAGACTGGACACGGCTTTACTTAATGCAGACAGCCTGGATGCCCATTACAGTGATGTAGAGTGGGAAGCTGCTGAGGACTCAGGTGAAGACGCCTGAGGGCCACATCACTGGGCCCCCTAAGAAGGCACCACCCAGGAGCCCGGGTTTATCAGCTCCCTGGCATTTCTTTCTACTAAAAATCCACGCAACCATTACAAAACAAACAAATAAACAAAAAACAAAATCATTACAAAACAAACAAACAAACCCAACTGTAGACAAATTTCTAAATGGTCTCATTAAATAAAAAAAAAACATGGAGCCACATCTAGGGGTGAAAACCTGAGATCAGGGACATAGGGAAAGCCACAGCTAACCTTATCTCTACAACTCTGCAGCTTCCAAAAGTGAGCTACTTCCTGTCTACCTATGCCTATATGACTTGCTGTTCTGCCATCTGATTTGCTCTCTCTATCCAGCTACATCACTTCCTCTTCCTGCCCAGCTCTGTCACTTCCTGTCTGTCTGTACAGACCTCCAGACCTCCATGGTTAACTAATGTTGGAATTTAAGGCATGTGCCACCATATCTGACTCTATTCCCAGTGTGGCCTTGAACTCACAGAGATCCAGACAGATCCCTGCCTCCTGAGTAATAGGATTAAAGGCATGTGCTACCATTGCCTGACTTCTATATAGTGACTAGCTTTTTCCTCTGATCTCCATGCAAGTTTTGTTAAATTGGGAGACACAGTATATTGGGGGACATAATACATCACCACACGTAACAAAACACCATTACAAAACAAACAAGCAAAAAAGAAAATAAAAACTTAGTCCTAGAAACAAAGTCAGTGCCCCAATATGCCTTACAACATCATGAAAATGAATCTGTAAGCAAAATGTGTCCCGAGAGAGCTGGGAAGATGGGTCCATGGCTAAGGACATTTACTAGACAAGCATGAGGACCCTAGTTCAGATTCCATGTCCTGCGAATAAAAACTAAGCATGACTGAGGAACACCTGTGACCCCAAGACTGTGAGTGTGGAGACAGGGGGATTCCTGTGACTTGTGGGCTGGGGTTCACCCAGAGACTCTTCTCAAGAGAACAAGGTGGAAAGTGATAAGGGTTATTTGATATCCTACTCTGGAAAACCCCCTTACCCAAAGGCATATTCACTCCCTACTCCCAACATACGAGTTCACTAAGCACACATGGGTGGATGGATGGGTGGATGGGTGGATGAGTGGATGAATACATAAATAAATAAAAGGAATTTTTGAAGTGGCAATGAACGAGTCCAGAGAAGAGGGAAGGTTGGACTTGTGAGTTTGGTGACTCAACTCTTACTCCCTTCCAGCTCACCCACTGTACTTTAGGGTCTACCCTTGTTTCGGCTCTCCTTGTTTCTTTTTCTCCCCTGTAAAAAAAAAGACGACAGATAATCTCCAGCCCCTGCGAGCTGGCCGGGTTTGTGTGCTCCCAGTTCAGAGTCGCTAAGCCAATGGGAGAGTGTGGTTTTCCTTGTCTAATTTTCAGTTTCTTACTTACTCTCTCCTCCCCACTCTACCCTCAATTCTTCATTATCCCTGGATTGCTGAGCGAACTCAATGGACACCCGAGCTAGATGTCTCCACAGAGCAGGTCTGAACCCCAGGTTCTTCCAGCCGAATGTTTCACCACAACCAGCTCTCCTTCTGCTCCGCGGCACCGGCACCGTAGCCGTGAGATAAATCACCAGTGATACGCCTGAGTGTGCCCGCAAGTAGACCCAGCAAACAGTCATCTCTCTTCCTGCCAGATGGGAGAAAGCCTTCCGAAATCCCTGAGCATGGAAGGCCTCGCCACTTCCCAGGGAGCTGTTGACATAGGGGGTGTTTTTCAATTACTCCGCAGGGCTGCAGCCCAGTGTGGCCCAAAGGGAAAGCAGAAGTCTTTCTTCTGAATTTCTAATGAATATTCCTTCTCACCTTTTAAGGCCTCCTCAGGGAGGCTCTGTCGGCTTGGAGTGGAGCAGAGCTGGCCTCCTGTATGAGCTGCCTAGGAATGTTGTGGTACCAAGCCTGACTTTGGTGCAGCTCAGTAATGAGCTGAATAATGCGAAGCTTTGAATTATTCACAACGTCACCTCTACTCACCTGCAGAAGGAACCAAGAGGCTACTGAGAGCCCTTGAAAAGAAGCACAGACAACCTGGGCTTGGGTAGTGGGGAGGAGGCGCTGGCTTACTTCATCCTCTCTCCTGCTTCCATGGATTCTGGGCCAGTCTGTAATTAAACTTCCTACCTTGCCCAACTCCCTAGTATGGGCCATTCCATACACTCAACCTGCCCTTTTCTTAACGAGACAGCGTGGCTTAGAGCTGACTATGGAGCCCAGGTTGGCCTTGGCTCCCAGCAATCCTTGTCTTTGTCTCTTGAATGCTGAGACCACCACAGGCCTAAGCTACCACTCTACCTTTCCTGGAATTCTCTTCTCTGAATGCCTACACTTCAGATTCCCCAGGCCTAATAGCAAATCCATGCTTGGAGGAGCTGAGGTTACACTCTGAGCAATTAAGGCATCCCCAACTTTAAAGTTCTCTTTGTTGACATCTCAGCTTTCAGTAGACTTTCTACCTGCCCAGTGTTAGCCAATAGCATGTGGGGACAGTTTCGGGAGTTGCGTGTATGGGATTGGGTGGAGGGGGGTTGGAGAGGGTGGAAGGCTCTGGCTTCTCTTGTGTCCCGACATGAAGGGTATTTGAAGTACTTTATAAGATAGACAAAGGTGCCCTTGGTCCCCTAGTTTCCCTCCGAGGCATATCCTTGATTATGGGTAGCAAGCAGACTTGCTGCCTAGCTGTGGTCCTTATGCCAAGCTAACTGCAGCCAACATTCTCAGCTTTGCAGGATGCAGTGTGAAGGCTTTCTATCTTGGCCCCTGAGGCTGTTTTCCAAAGTCCAAGACAGTGCTTAATAGCCGTACCAAGGTCCGCAGCCAGGAGATGGGTAGCAACAGCCAGGAGATGGGTCGCAAGTCATTTAGTGTAACTTTTATAACAGAATTCGCCGATTCTATTTTAAAACTCAAAATGTGATAGCATGGATCTTACTACCACCCCCAAGGGCCCACAGGCTGAAGGCTTCATCGTGGGTCTGTGGAAACTTTGAGGGGTGAGATCTGGTGATAGAAAGGTAATTCATGAGGGGCATGTCCTTGAAGGGGATACTGGGACCTTAGCTTTTCAACTATTTTCTTTCTGTGCTTCCCACCATCAAGAAACAAACAGCTTTGTTTCATCCTGTGTACACTGCTGTGATATTGTCCATTGCCACAGGTCCAAAGTGATTGGGGGAATGTGGGGGGTTAAGTGACCTAGGACTGAAATCACAGACACAGTGAGACAAAATAAACTCTCTCTTCCGTTTAAGTTGTTCATCTCAGGCAGTCTTCACAGTAACAAACGCTGATGAGTGCATGTTGTCCCTAGAACAGTGTTCCTGTGTTTGGATATGCTTTCCTGAATGGGACAGGGAGTTGTTGAATCATCACTACTGGACTGCGTGACTATCATCCATCGCTACAAGGTATTAATTCACAATTAACCACATGAGATACCATAAAGGAGAAAAACAGGACAGACAAAAGATGGACCCAGATGAGCAAAAGCTAAAAACAATAATGGGATTATTTTTCATTCCAGTTCTGATGATATATAGAGGCTGTGTGTTGTCAGAGCCTGTGACCTTACTGTGAATTATGGATGGGGCACTGTGCAGAATGTTCTTCCCACCAGGTGGCCTTCTAGGAGTAATTGCATAAACTATGCACTTGAAAGCAAAGACATGAAGGGAATGCCCTGGCATATCCACATTATCTCTGTGGTGAACACAAAGGCCTGGGAGGAATTATTCTTGGCTCTTCTCACATGACCAAAGATGGTGAGCCCCAACAGGTACTCCATCACTGTACTTGTATTTGCTGAAGCTAACTGCAAACGTCACCTCGTGTTTTACTTGCTTTAATAATAAAAAACGAGACGTGCTTTGTTTGCACTACTCTTGAGCTCAGAATCCTGGAGTCCCCTGATTTGTCCCCACTCAGATCTTTGGAATAGAGCCTTCAATCCTTGAGACTTAGTCTCACTGGCTACAGCAGGGAAGGTTGACAGGGTAGGAAGATGATTTTCTGGACTGAGGCTGGGTTATATGAACAAGAATGCCACAATCTCTCAGTGATGCCTGCTGTGGGGTAAAAGTGGGAAAGTCCCACAGCCTTGGAGACCAGCAGTCTACAGAATGGAATACTGCCTGAAATGCTCTAGGCTAGATCCAAACAAGACCTATGGGTAATGTCTGCTAGAGGTGAGGGTGGGTGGGTCTGTCAGAAATTTGAGTGCAAACTGGGTGTGTAAGTGTTGTTACCAACTCTGGTTTACTTGCCTTTGTTTCTTTTCTTAGACCTCTGACCCAGGAAAAGGACATACGCCTGCTTCTATCTCAAGCCCTTGAAGGATTTCAATGGAGTTTCCCCATTGTGCGCCATGGTAAGTTTAAGTACCTTGGAGGCCACGAGGCAAGCCCTTGGTGTGCTCTCCCCATCTTGCTCCATGCTCTTCCAGATGTATGGAATTATTTTTGTTATAACTAAGACATCGAGATAGGCATACTTCCCACTGAATTCTCAAGATCTCTCTATCGAAGTCTAATCTTGAGGACATTTCAGTGGTGGCATTGGTGACATTTGCAGCAGGCTTGAAAAAGACAGTTTGGTTTTTATTTCTATCACACACAAATGATCTGCTCCAACTTTAGCTCTACGCTTTCTTTGCTAAATACCCCGAGAGAGAGACAAAAGGACCAAGAAGAAAGATTGCCTCAGACACTCAAGAATCTCTAAATCCCTCACTAGATGGAAAACAAATTAAGGATCCTTGACAGGTTAAAATCAAGTACCTGGGGTTTCTCTACTGAAGCAAATGAATTTTCAGTTTAATAACTTCCTTACAATTCCCCTGATCACTCTATTCTGTGATCCTTTTGATGGCATAAGCTTATTTCTGGTCTGTGTCATGTGTTTTAAATGTGCTGGGGGCTTTTAATTAGATCCTTGTTTATTATACAGTTAATGGGCTAATACTAGTGGCCAAAAGAAAAACAGGCTTTCAGTCATACAATACTGGAGAAAAATAATAAAGTGGTTGATTCAAGGGTGAGCCAGCATAAATGCCATTTCTCCTATTTGTTTGCCTACATGAGTTCTGGAATGATTTGGAACAGCCAGCCACTCTGCCTGGGTGCATCAAGAAATTACTATAAATCTATCTGCAGGAGCTCAGAGATCCAACATCTCCCTCTAGCCAAGAGCTACTGAGAGCTCTGGGCACTCTGCCATCTGTAACTCCATCATTGATATTTGAGATGACAGATCTACAGGGTCACCTTTCTCTCTTTTCACTCTTTTCAGTGTGGAAACAGAAGTCAAGTGTTCACTCTGGGAACTCAGCACACACTTGCTCAGTGCACACCAGCTGGCCCAATTTACCTGGCCTCGATGCTCCCACCATCTCTATCCTTCCTCGAGTCCAGATTCTCCACAGCCAACTGGACGTAAACATCCACATCTCCAGTGCTTATATCTGCAGTAATGTTCTGTGACGCCAGGGTAATCTCTCAGCTGATCTGCACTGTGTTTTTTAAACCCATCTACAAAACAGGGGTAATCATACCATACTTGGATCTACTTAAGTGGGCTATTGATTTAATTATAGTTATTTAGTTATAGAAGTTATAGTTATAGAAGTGAAAGTTCAAAATGAAAAGAAGGGGGTACGAGTCTTTGCCTACTCAAGGATGTAGTCCCCTCAGCTCTGGAAAGGGTTGGAATCACCAAAGGACCAGAGAAAACACAGTGACCCTGGGACACAGTAGCAAAAATACACGAGAAGTTGAGTTTCCAAGGTGATCATCAGAATGTTTCTCATTCCCTTCCCTTAACCCAAGCCAGCAACCTCAGAATTCCCAACAGTCATGGAGGAGGAAAGACATAGGATTTAGTCCTGATGAGGATTTTGAAGCCCTGACTCTGGAGAGGCCCTAAGCCCATGGTCTGGGAGATTCTGTGGAAAGCATTGAATGATTTTGTAAGATGGAGAACAAAACATCTTATTTTTGCTAACCTCTCACTGAAATTAAGTTATTTTCTTCAATTATAACATGAGCCAAACCACAACAGTTGAAATAGGACTGGTGTCTTTCTCGATACCAGAAACTGGAGATATTTTCATATGTCATTGTGATTGTTGCCCGTTCTTTAAAATCTCATTCATTCTGATTGCTGCTTTGAAATTGCAAAAGTTATTAGACCAGCTGCCGGAGCTAGCTGAGTTAATAAAAGAGCACACATATAACATTATATCACACATTTTATTAAAAATATTTTTCTACTTCAGTATAATTGGTTTCCTTTGAGATCCTGTGTATGTATTGAAAACCATTCTTCTGTAAGGGATGGCCAGACCCCACAGCATAGGAAGGTTCACACTGCCTATCTGTCTGTCACGGCCTCCTAAGGGCTGCTGAAAGCCTGGATGTGAGTCCTGGGTTCAATGTGACCAGGGGTACCTCACTTCTCTGAGCTTCCATTTGTGAGTACAAAGACCAGAGGCCAAGTACCCACATGGCTGACAAGGACATAAAAAAAATTACAAATATTATCGTGCTGATGCTTTGTAAACTGTAAAGCTCTATGCAAATCCCCAGCAATGACAGAGCTTTCAGGCACCACTTCTGTTTAATGTGTCTAGGAGCAAGGTAACGGTGAGAGGAGAGCTGGAAGAGAGCTATCTAGAGGCCAGATGCTTTGTGTGCAAAAGGCTGGAGGAGAAGAGCTGTTTATGGGACGTTCTGATACTTGCTTAAGCATATGAAGGAAGCAAGTAGACTGGGTAAAAATTCCTGTTTTCCTAACTATGACCTGAATGTCCAGTACACTTTTAAAATTATATAAACTTCAGTTTGTTTCTCTGGCTAGTGCGGACAAGTTAACACCAAGGCTTGCTGGTTAAGATTAAATAGTACTTATTCCTCAGCTAGCGTGTAGGTTCTAGTGTGTACAGCTCTAACATGTAGAGATCTAGTGCGTAGAATTCTAGTGTGTAGAGGTTTAGAATGAAGATTTCTAGCATGTAGAGTTCTAGTGTGTAGAGCTCTAGCATGTAGAATTCTGGCAAGTAGAGTTCTAGCATGTAGAGTTCTAGAGTGTAATGTTCTAGAGTGTAGAGCTCTAGTGTGTAGAATTCTAGTGTGTAGAGTTCTAGCATGTAGAGTTCTAGAGTGTAATGTTCTAGAGTGTAGAGCTCTAGCATGTAGAGTTTAAGGTCTCCCTTTGGAGACATTTTTTTTTTTTTTTTTGGAGCTGAGGACCGAACCCAGGGCCTTGTGCTTGCTAGGCAAGCACTCTACCACTAAGCTAAATCCTCAACCCCGCAGACATTTTTAAATGCAGTATTTCTTTTAAAAAATTTGTGTGTGTGTGTATGTGTGTGTGTGTGTTTGCTCAACTATTTGTGAGTGTGCAAGTGCCACAGCACCCATGCTGGAGTCTGAGGACAACCTCAGGTGCCAGTCCTCACCTTTCACTTTTTGAGACAGGGTCTCTTGTCATTCACTGCTGTGTCTACCAGTCTGGCTGGCCCAGGAGCTTCTGGGAATTCTCTTATCTCTGTTTCCTGTCTTGACCGAGAATATTGTGAATACCGACACACTCTACGTAGGTTCTGAGATTCCAAACTCAGGGCTTCACACATGCAGGGTGAGCACTTTACCCACTGAGCCGTGTCCCCAGGCACACGTTGTTGTTCCTTAGCCACGTGACAGGGAACAAATGAGAGAGAAGCAAGATGTGTCTACAGGCTAGCCTCCCAAGCTGCAGGCCCAGAGCTTTGTGTTCCAACGATTTGTCTCATCTGAGCATTCTGAACAGTATTTACAGAACCTGCTGCTGGCCTTCTCACCTCTCATCTGCTGAACTGTGAAGGGCATTGCCTCCACAGGGCCACTGATAACCTCAGCACGCTCTAGCTTTAATCTTCTTGGCTGCAGTAGCCAATTTTAATTAAAGTAAATAAAATCAAGGAAAAATATAAATGCTGTTCCTCAGTCACCCTAGTCCCATTTCTATTGTTCAGTAGCCCATTCTACAGAATTTTAGAACATACCATCATGTGTCAATGTTACTGGGCCATGCTGTGGCGCTGACCAGCAGTATGTCCAACCTTTTGACATTGCCACACGACTTTGTCATTTACAAAATTCATGCTCCAGAACCTCACAACTGAGTTACAAAAGTAATCTAAAAAAAAAAAAAAAATCGCATTCATGTTTTACTAAGTATATGTATGATCTTGTGTTGGGTTGCATGTGCAGCTCTACAGGGATGCATGTGGCATATGAGCTGCAAGTTGGAAACACTTGATAGTGTATGAGTAACTACCCACCTCTCACCTCCCAGGCCCAGCCCATCTAAATCTTAGCAAGCTCCAGATCCAGGTATGCGTTTTCATCAGGGATCTCAAGAGCAATGGAACTGATTGAATGAATGTATACCAAAAGTGGGGGAGGTTATTAGATTGACTTAAGGATCTGTTTTACACAGTTCAGCAATGGCTGTCTTCACACTGGAGAAATGGAAAAACAGTATTTGCTCAGTCCAGTGAGGCTAGACTTAGCCTCAGCAGTGACAGTCTGGGCCTGAGGGCCTGGAATATTCCTGGAGAGCTAATGGTCTTTAGTCCACATTGGAGAGCGAAAGGAGCTGGGTTTGAATGTCAGTGAAGGGCAGTGGTGGCGGCAGCAGCAGCGAGATGCCGCAGAGTAGATGAACTTGCCAGCACAGCAAGAAGGCTGCAGGCAAAAACTACAAGCTTCTCCGTCTTAGACTTCCTTTTTATCTGGAGTGCCCCTGAAGGTTCTGCCCACAGTAGGGACTTTCCCACTTTGGTTAAACAGCTCAGGAAAATCCCTCACAGCTGACATCAACAGCTGGCCTGTTCGTTGATTCTAGAGCCAATCAAGTTGATAAGCAAGGTTAACCATCACAGCATGGGAGGCCTATTTACACAGAGCATCAAGCTCTCTAGTGCCCAGTGCAGTGTCTAGACCTCATGAGGTGTCACAGGATGGAGACACCACTGAGGTGAGGCTTATAAATTCACTCTTTCCAACCAAGGGACTGAAAGTCTTTCAAATTATTTTTATTTGGAGATCTTCCACTCTAGCACTTCAGATATGCTTCTCTCTCTCTCTCTCTCTCTCTCTCTCTCTCTCTCTCTCTCACACACACACACACACACACACACACACACACACACACACACAAATGCACACATGCACAAAAGCACAACTAATTCATCCCCATTTACCAGCATATTATTGACCACCAGTCATGGTCCCAATTGATGACATTCTGAAATTCGTATCTCAGATGGTGCCTAGGAAAGAGATCGTTGCAGGGGCCCCTTCAAACCCTCCTCCCCTTTCCTGCCCCACATCACTCATCACTACTTTGTGCTTCACAGGGGACTGCCTATGGTAGGTTTTGCAGATACAAAGGTACCTTGTCTACTGTCTCTGCCCGCTGGGTCTAAAGTCAACCAGAGGCGTGGATGAGAGAGTAGGAGGCAGGTAAAAAAGGAACAGTTCTTCCTTGACAGATGCCTCTCTATAGCATGCTTTCCTACGGGAACTCTTGGCCTTGGGTTGACAAAGTCTGGCCTGTAGCCTAGCGTTCCTCTTGTGGTAGCACTAAGGACAGGAGGCTTCACAAAGCTGCCACACCCTACATCAGCAGCTTCTGTAGACCAGAACTCCAAGGCCTGGCCAGGTAAAGTGGATAAGATCCCAGCGCTCAGCTGCCACAGATCCAGTCCTCACCAGGGCACTCTCACTACAGAGGCGCCACGGATGTTTTGCTCTCAGCCACTCGCAGAGGCCATATACCAAATTTCCATTTTTCGCTTCGCTGTTGGTCAGTAAATCCTTTAAAATGTGTGAATCTGGGGATTGGCTACCACCATGCTGGTTAGAGGGCACTATTTAATACATTTCTGTTAAGTGCGTGGGTGAACAGATGAGAAGTCTGTGAACGTAGATCACTGTAGACATCTTTGATGCCTTTTATTTTTGTTTCAATGCCTTAAAAAAAAACCTTGTCAAAACAATATAGGTTCTTGCCATTTTTCATTTTTACCTACCAGAAATTGATGGTAAGAAACTATTGCTGAAGACGCCGCATACGTTCATCAGAGAACATAGGGAAATCAAGCTGAAAGCAAGCTGTAGCTGGCCTGGAAGCTTCCTCCCTGCTAGTTTTCATAGTCCCTCTGAAGGCTGCTGGAGCAGAGCAGTTTCAACAACTGTCTTACCAGCTGCAAACACTGCGATCTGAAATAACCACAGTCTGACAAGATGTGCTCCTTGGTGCAAGAGTGGTACAAATGTTGTGGAGTAACCAACTCCCTTTTTTTTTTTTAAAGATGTATTTATTTATCATCTATACAATATTCCTCCTGCATGTTGCCTGCAGGCCAGAAGAGGGCACCAGATCTCATTATCGATGGTTGTGAGTCACCATGTGGTTGCTGGGAATTGAACTCAGGACCTCTGGTAGAGCAGCCACTGCTCTTAACCTCTGAGCCATCTCTCCAGCCCCCAACTCCCTTTTAAAAATTGAGCTTAAGGCCCACTCCACAGAAGGGAACTCCTGCCTGGTACTGTAAACCTGGCAAAGAGCCTGTGGCTGAGGAGGTAACGGACCCTAGGAGAGAGGATCCATTACCATTATTTTGCTAGATGATCATAGATGATCAGGCTGCCTTCTAAACACTTTTATACCCATAGATTAATACAGCTTTCAGCTATCGTCAAAATACACTTCTTTTTGCAGTGGACAGAAGTTAATACAGAGCTTCACAGCCTGTCAAAGTGCAGAAAATAAGAAACTGTAGAGTGCTTAGTACTAAGTGGGGCATCTATCTCACACACACACACACACACACACACATCCACACACATATCCATACACACAGGCACACACACACAGACACATACACACACACACACACACACACAAATATGTACACAGACAGAAACACATATACATACACATGCACACACATACTCATACACACAGGCACATACACAGACACACACACATAGAAATATATACACAGAAACACATACGCGCGCGCACACACACACACACACACACACACACACACACACAACATGAAAGTAGGAAGGGACTTGTGAGAAGAAGAGTGGGGTTTCAGCAGGAGGAGTGGGGATAGGACACAGTAATGGTGCACATGTCTAAAACTCATACATACAGATATGAAGCTGTCACAGGATAAAAAAATAAATTGAAAATAGAAATTTTTTTTTTTTTAAAAAGAAAGAAAACCAGCTTGTGTTCTTCAGTCTATCCTGGGGTAAGTAAGGATTCTGGACTTGCAAATCCTGAAGAAAGGCTAGTGCACCCTTATATCTCAAAGATGCCAAGGAATAAGAGAGTGAGCAGCTCTTGGCTCTTGACAGCTGTCTCCGCATCTTCCTCCGAAGAGCTGAGTGGGATATGAGTGTCTTCCAGAACCCTTTCCCTGGCCAGAGGAGTACATACCAGCTGCTTGTGCTCCAGAGGCTCCCTGTCACTTCCCCTGTGCAGGGCGGGGGAGAGGACAGCGGTGGAGCACTTTCTGTGGGATTGAGATTTCATTAGCTGGCGTTCATTTGTGTCACTTAATTATTGCGGTCTCAGGCCTTCTCTAATGTGTTTTCCTAACCCATAGCCTCTGGGCTATCATTCTAACCATATCTATTATGACTGAATGGCTTCTTGGGAACACAGCGACCTTCTTTGGATTGCTAGTGGAGCAGGCATACTAACAAGCTTCAGGGAGAGAGAGCTAGGCATCAAGTCCCCTGAGCTCTGGGAACTCAGCCCCCCTTACCTCACAGGAAACAGTGGTGGGGGAAGTGCTTCAGGAAAGGGAACGCTCATCTATCCCACCTCTTGGCTTCTCTGGGGCAACTGGAAGGTGCCAAGGTAACACCAAGCCAAAGCAGCCCTGCGGGCAATGTAGATGTTGGGTCTTTTGTATCAAAGAGTTCATACAAGATTTGATTTTCGTCGGTCATTGAATCAGAGGAATAATTCTTTTTGCTCTTGCCCTTCAAAATAGATGGCATTGGGCAGCAGAATCTGGTTAAAACAAAACAAAACAAAACAAAACAAAACAAAAACAGGTTGGGACTAGAGAGATGTCTCAGTGGTTCAGAGCACTGGCTGCTTTTCCAGAAACCCTGGATTCAGTTCTCAATGCCTACATTGTAGTTTACAACCTTCTCTAACTGTGGTCCCATGGGATTCCATACCCTTTTCTGGTGTACATGTACACAAAGCACTCATACATAAACAAATAAATCTTTTAAACTGGGCGGTGGTGGCACATGCCTTTAATCCCAGCAGTCTGGAGGCGGAGGCAGGTGGATCTTTGTGAGTTTGAGGCAAGCCTGGTCTACAGAGCAACTTCCAGGGCTGTCCAGGGAAATGCTGTCTTGGAAAACACACACACACACACACACACACACACACACACACACACACACACACCCCAAAACAACAAAAAAGCTAAGCTATTGTATTTAATTGCTAGCTCCACAAACAAATGAGCAGCTGTATCTGTATTGACAAATGTTTGTCTTTTGTCTTTATAGATACTTGAGGGAGGCGGGGGAATGTACAATCAACCCAGGATTGTATGCCTTGGGGGAAACAGGTTTGCTTCTTTTTTTTTTTTTTTTTAAAGACAGGGTTTCTCTGTGTAGCTTTGTGTTTTTCCTGGATCTCGCTCTGTAGACCAGGCTGCCCTCAAACTCATGGAGATCCGCCTGGCTCTGCCTCCCGAGTGCTGGGATTAAAGACTTGTGCCACCACTGCCTGGCCAGGTTTGTCTTCTTAATTATATTTTTACTTGCTCTTGACTTGAAATGAGTCTGCCTTGCCTGGGCTGACATAGCCTTACATAGAGATCTGCAGGGGGAAGCCAGTGGGGCAGAAAGGCTAAAGTGATAACAAACATTTGGGAATGGTTCTGTGGGAGGATGTCTTCACTGATTGGCCTGGGAAGATTTGAGAGTCACCCGAGGTCCCCGTCCCAGTAGTCTTGGGAATAGTGTTCTCCAATGACAAAGAAGAACACGGCCAGTTTTCAGGGGCCTTACTGTGGTCCGTAATAACAGTAATGATTATCATTGTGACTAATTACCATGGTAACTAGGTAGCATTACTATTTCCTAGGCATTGTGGTAAATGCTTCCTGCATTTTCCCGACCGTCCTTGCAATAATCAACCCCTACACAACATAGGTACACAAGGTGGAACCCATCCAGAGAGCATGCGATTTAGGAGGCAATACCTCTTCCGGGAGGTCCAAGGACGTAAGACACAAGGGTTACACTCTACCCCAGAAGGCTAACAAAGGCCTCTAGAAGAAGCTTAGCTGGATTCCTCATCACCCCAGCTGAGACAGGTGTCCTGGAGTCAGAGAGAACATACTTAGATGATTGCAAGGATAAATGTCCTTCTGGCTAGAGTTTGAGCACCTGATAAGAAATGGTGGGAGAGGAGGAGAGGCAGAGGAAGAGTTTCTAGCAGAGATGACAAATAATGACACCATATACCTCCTCCAGAGGCCTATAGCATGCATTCGAGTTGATAAGGCTAAGATACATAGCTAGGAGCGAGCCCTGGAGGGCCTATAAAGGGCTGGATCTTAGAGTGCTCAGGACACAGATGGAGGGGGCGCAGGGGAAGGTTGGAGGAGTGAGTGGGGACCAGGCCATCAAGCAGGTAGGAAGTTAGATGGCATTCTAAGGGCATCATCAGCTTTTTCATGGAGGAAGAATACTCTGGCATCAGGGGGAAATGTAAATGCAATGGGGCCTGGGCAGTAAGGCGACCACAGGAGTTGAGCGTCCGTGGTGAAGACCATAGCAGGAGGCAGGGAGGAAAAGTAGGTGTGAGATGACAGGGGAATGTCATGGAAGAGGTAAGAGGATCTAGAGAGGTTTTTGAGGACCCCACCGATCTACGCGGAGCAGAAACAAGGCTGGGTCTCAGAAGCCTGCTGCTGCCCAAGTCAGGTTGCCTCTACACCCTATGCTGCAGAAAGGTGACTTTCCCATGTATCCATACTCACTGCACATTCTGGTCCCAAGATGGGTTTATGTCTGTGTAACTCTGCAGTCACAGTGGAGGTCACTTCTGAAGTGATATCTTCCCTTGTACCTGCCCAGGGGCCTCCTTGGGGACAGCCTGGCTTAGCAGTAGAGGCGATGCTTCCTAAGTCTTTTCTGATGTCCAGCGTTGTTGACATATGCTGCCTTCTAATCCACCCAAGAAAGCTTCAGGATCATGGGCTGACTCTCTAGCCACCCTGAAATTATACATTGAGGTGTGTGTGTGTGTGTGTGTGTGTGTGTGTGTGTGTGTGTGTGTAGGTGTGTGTGTGTGTGTGTGTGTATAGGTGTGTGTGTGTGTGTGTGTAGGTGTGTGTGTGTATAGGGGTGTGTGTGTAGGTGTGTGTGTGTGTGTGTGTGTGTGTGTGTGAGCATAGGAGCCTTCTCTGGGCAGTGTATTTATAGCCATCCCATTTCTCTGAAGAGTTTGTGCTCCCCAAAAGCTTATGGCCCATTGAATAGGGCTCTGATTTTCAAGGGTGAAACCTTCCTGGCCAATTTTCACTCTCATTATCCACACAATCTCCCGATGCTGATGCCTGTGGATGGGGTTCCTGTCACAGCATCGGCAGAAGGAATTCAAATGAGCACTTGACTGTTGAGCCTGGTGCCTTGCAAAACTACACTCTTCTTCATATCGTATTTTTACAATGTCTACCCTGCGAGTTCACATTTAACTGAAGGAAAGAGGTCATTATCTGAGAAGTCACTGTCTCTTTAGGAGGCCGAAGCTTACAGGGCACTTGTCTGACTTCAGGGCTCCTGAACCGGACCTACCCTTTTAAGGACAAACAGCTGCTCACTTTGATTGAGTGTACTTATCATAAACCAGGCTTCGCGTTAAGCACTTGTGTTATCTTCTTTAAACCTCTCAGCGATCCGTGTCTACACCAGTGTTGTGTCGTGTGTCCCCCCCCCCCTCCCCGTTAAGACAGGGAGAAAGGGCTTGGGAGGTAAAGAAGGAAGCAGCAGTATGGTGTCCTCAGAATCTCAGAGCCCCTATCCTTACCTCCCACAAACCTCTGAATGCACTGACTCTGTTCCTCTGCCCTCAGGGGAGGTCACTGCTCCAGCTTTCCCCTGCACTTGGCATCCCTAACTTCTCACTAAATCCTCTCTGAAAACGGTAAGCAAGATCGGGTCCAGGGAAAAGGGATGATCATCGGTAATAGGAATTAAAAACAGTATCTTTTACCAAACGGCACTTTGGATAGACAAGGTAGTTCTCCTACTAGCCAAATAAACAAATAAACAAAACAAAACAACAAACAAACAAAACCCAACAACAACCCCACCTCCGCCAACAAAAGCCCCAAGACCCCTTAATGTAGAGTTCTAGTGTCTGAAACTCCAGCATTAGAAAGTATAGATTAATTTAATTCCTTATAAAGTCTGTCCCCTTCAAAATAGGAATCACCTAGGGACCTATGTCAGGAATGCCAAGGCTGTCAGCCACAGCAATGACCCTGAGAGATTGGAGGGCCCAAGGGGAAGGGAGTGTTTGTGGACTCTCACAGGAGGAGTTGCCAGGGACCAGCCACATCTCTGCTGGAAGGAGTTTGGGGGATGTTCTGATCTAGACTCCCTGGCTCATGCTCCCACTGCTGAGGATGACACAGGAGTGCAGCACCCAGCAAAGCCTCTGGGGGCTCCCTTTATATTTCCCCATAGTCAAGTTAGGGAACCTCTTCTTTGGAGGACAGCGTGATCTTGAAAGGATCAACCCTGGCCTCTGGGAAAGGCGACTCATTTGCTAACTCATGGGGTAGTATTACTTCCAGAAGGCGTCTAGGCAAGCATTCGGTGAAGAGCTTGCGATCAGAACTCCAAATCTCCCCTGGACCCAGGCACCAATGGCTTCCCTAAAGCCCTGTGAGGGCTGTTGCTGGTTTTGTTTGTTGTTTTTTGTTGGTTTGTTTGTTTGTTTTTATTTTTTTCTGGAGAAGGCTCTGTTATAAACTGAATCAGATTTTCCCAAAGTTCTATGTGGAAGTTCTAGTTGCCAAGTCCTCAGAATGTGACTGGATTTGGGGACAAGGCCTGTTTTGATGAGTGACCTTACAGGAAAAGGCAATTTGGACACAAAGAGACTTCATGCTGCAAATGCACAGAGGGGCAGTCACAGGAAGAGGCAGCCAATAGCCAGCCATTTGCAAGCCGAGCAGAGACGACACAAAGGATACAAAGCCTTGGCACTTTGGTCTTGAACTTGTAGCCTTAGCAACTATGAGAAAACATATTTCTGTGGTCTAAGTCCCTCAGTTCATGGTAGATTGTTGTAGAAGTCCAGGTAAACTAGTGCTGACCCCCCTTTTAGAATTAGAACAGTGGTCTCTAAAATGAAATGAGTCTAGGTGGCCCCTTGAGATGCAGGAGAATATGGCAATGCCCATACCTATTGATTTTCATCTGATTCTTTTAATTCCAATTTCTCACATATACTTTAAAATGCATATAATGGATGGCTATAGGAAGACATGTATACAATATTTGAGCATGTAACTTATTGGAGAATGTGTGGCTACAAAACTGTACAGAGTAAGTAGTCAGTGAGCTTGGAGACCACTGGGGCAGGAGCTCAGTTATTGGGATGGTTCTAAATCCCAAAGACAATCTAATTCCTCTTTTCATAATTGCAAGAGTCCTAAAGCGTTCATCACCCATTTCTACTCTTTTCCCAGCTTCAAAAGGAAAGAAAAAAGTCTGGGGAGCTTCTCTTTACTTCTGTCAGGGAGATTTATGTTGTCGTTACCATAATTGTTATCTATGAGTGTTTGTGAGTAATGGTCGGTAGACATGTCTTCTATTGAATGGATGAGAGGCAACAGAAAATCAATCCATTAAAATCTATGCTTTTCTTACGCTTCTCAGCTTGGCTCCCCCTTTTTCTTTCAGCTCTTGAATAAGGGGTTCCCCCTCCCCTTTTCTTTCAGCTCTTGGATAAGGGATCTGGTCCTTCCTCTGTCTGAACATACCAAAATCTTTAAACTCTAATAATATTTGGGGCAGGTACCAGGCAGGTTTCCCGCCCAGTTCCATCCATTCCAAATTCTGGTTTAGAGCTGACTTGGAAGAGCCTGGCCACCCCAGGGGAGGTGGATCTCATTAAGTCCTGTCTCCAACCTGCTTTGTGACTCTTTCAAAATCTGTCAGTGAAGAAGCTTTAGCCAGACATGGTGGTTCACACATGTCATCCCAGTGCTAGGGAGGCTGAGGGAGTTGGATCTTGAATTGGGGGGTAACCTGAGCTACACAGCCAGTTCTAGGAAAGCCTAGGCCACTATCAAGACCCTGTCTCAAAGAAAGAAAAAGTGGAGGACATAAGAAGTTATTTTATTTTGACTAAAACAGTTCTTGTCGAGCAGGGACCCCAGAACTCAAAAAGAAAGCATGTCAGGTTCCTAATCCTCTGGAGGGTCATGGCTCTCAGGCCTGACAGCATGCTGGTCAATTTTGCTCTTTGCTCTGTGGTTAGACAAGAACCATTTATCTCCATTAAAGGGGGAAGATCCCTCCTGGGATAGCAAAGCAGCTTGCTTGACCTGGTTCAGCTGAACTCAGACCCACTCATGATGAGTGTGTGTGTGTGTGTGTGTGTGTGTGTGTGTGTGCGTGCGTGCGTGCGTGTGTGTGTGTGTGTGTGTGTGTGTGTGTGTGGTGAAACTCTTGGGAGTGACTTCTCCTGGCAGATACTCCTGAACTGAGAAAGACAGTTTCTGGTCTACTTGGTGGCCCTGTGTTGAGTCATGCCAGCAGAACATTAGAAGTGGGAAAGGTCAACACTGTGGTGACATCCAAAGTGTCTCTTTGTTGAGCAGTTAATCTCCTGTTTAAATGTGCCTACAGGGCCCGAGAGAGCAACACATCTGAATGAAGGGAATGTGGGTCTCAGAATTAGCTGGAAGCCAACAGGTTCTGACTGCTCAGGTGAGGCAGCAGCCTGAGCATCATTGATGCTATTAGGACTTGGGAGTCACCTTAACCTCTGTCCTAAAATGTCCCTGTGACAGGAGCATAGACGGAAAACTGGCCTCCAGGGGCAAGGCCTTTCTGGATTAATGGCATCTCTAGTCTGGTATCACCACAGCAACACAAAACAGTCATTTCAGGACAATTCTGGTCCTACTCACAGCCATGTAAATAGTCTTGTAGTTTTGCTCAGACCACACTTGATGAGATTTGCTTTTCAGCCTTCCAAAATGAATGAAGTGTGGCCCTGTTGTAAAAAGAGGTGCCTTGCCAGCCAACAGTCAGCTGTGGTGTTAGATGCCAACTCTCCCATGTTCTAGGTGTGAGGTTGTGGTTAAATAACACAGTCTCCTTGGCACTTGGTTTTCTCATTTAAAATGGGAACAGGAAGGTATACGCAGTAGGTATTATCACGGTTGGGTAAAATGACATAGTGGGTGTGAATTTAGACTCTCTCGCTTGTGTAAGCCCTAAACCTTTCTGTGAGGGCAGGAAGCTGACATGTTTGGCTACTGAGTTAGCCCCGTTGGCAGCTGCCAGCCCACGTGGTGTTCCTGGGGTGCAGCTGGGCACTACCAAGGCCTTCCTTGGGCTTCTTGTGCTCAACACTATTCAATGCATGTTTTTCTGGTGCTAGGCAGCAACTGGTCATTAGGATCAAGTGTATGTCACAAGTGAAGGAAGGCAGAAGGTGTCTGTCAGAGGAACTGAGGCTTGAGTGACATCTGAAGGAACTGGACATAGATGGTCAAACAACTGATAGAATATACAAAACCAGGTCACAATTACACCTACCATGCTATAACTATCCACGTACAACCTCAAATACACTATATATGTGACAATGTCCCTTGGGGGACATTCTTTTGGTATCTCAAAACTTTAATATGGCAACCACTAATATCTCTCAATTGGTATTACATTACATGATAAAGAAATCAAGGAAAGAAAACACACACACACACACACACACAAACACACACACAAGATTTATTAGAGTGGCTTATAGGTTACAGTCTGACTGTTCTAACAATGGCTGTCTCCTGATAGAAAGTCTGAGAACTCAGTAGTTGTTCAGTTCTCAGTGCTGGATGTCTCAGCTGGTCTTCAGTATATGTTGGAATCCTGAAGAAGTAGGTTCAAATACTGGTGAAGGAATCAAGTTGCCAGCAGGAGCAAGGACAAACAGGCAAAGAACAACACCTTCCTTCTTCCATGCCCTTTATATAGGTGGTCACTAGAAGATGTGGTCTAGATTAAAGGTGGATTTTCCCAACTCAAAAGAGCTGTATCAAAGGGGGAGCCTCCCGTACTCTGTAGGCTACCAAAAGAGAAACATAAACACTAACCCAGCCACAAAAATGTTGATCTACAATTTGCCCTGTCTGCAAAACATTCTAGGGCAATGGTGGCACAAAACCTGTGGGCGTAACCAACCAATGTCTGATTTGACTTATGGCTCAATCCACGAAATGGAACTCATATCCAACACTGCTCAGTGATCAAGAACCAGAGATTAGATAGCCCAGAAATCTAGGATAAAATCAAATACTAATGGTCTAAAATTGAAAACATAACAATACAATGACTTATAATAACATTCTACTCTACTCAGAGATCAGTCCTTTATTCTGCCATCAGCAGAGAAGCTTCCTTCCAAAGCAGATGGGAACAAACACAGAGACCCACAGCCAGACATTACACAGAGAGAGACCTTGGAATACACAGCTCTGAGTGGGATGTCTCCACCAAATCCCTCCTCTTAGAGCTCAGGGAACCCCATGGAAGAAGTGGAAAGAGTGTAAGAGCCACAGGGGATGGAGGACACCAGGAGAACAAGGTCCTCTAAACCAACTGAGCAGGGCTCCTATGAACTCAGGGACGGAAGCAGCAAGCACAGGGACGGAAGCAGCAAGCACAGGGCCCGCACAGGTCTACACCAGGTGCTCTGCATATGTTATAGCTTTCAGGTTAGTATTTTTTTTAAAGATTTGTTTGTTTATATATGTATGTATGTATGTATGTATGTATGTATGTATGTATGTATGTATGTATGTATGTACAGAAGAGGGCACTAGATCTCATTACAGATGGTCGTGAGCCACCATGTGGGTGCTGGGAATTGAACTCAGGACCTTTGGAAGAGCAGTCAGTGCTCTTAACCTCTGAGCCATCTCTCCAGCTCTCAGGTTAGTATTTTTATGGGACTCCTTAGTGTGTGAACAAGTGGGTCTCTGACTCTTGTGCCTTCTCCTGTGGCTCTATTATTCCTGTTGGTTTGTCTTGTCCAATTTTTATGTGATGGCTTTTTAAAAAAAAAACTTATTATATTTTATTTTGTTATATTTTATTGTTATCTCTTAGAAGCCTGTTCTTTTCTAATGAGAGACAGAAAGGGAGTGGATCTGGAGGGGAGGGGAGGTGGGGAGAAACTGGGAGGAGTAGAGGGAGGGGAAACTGTAACCAGGATATAGTGTATGAGGAAAGAATCTGTTTTCAATAAAGAGAGGTAGGTCTTCCTACTTCAAATGATTCAATTAAGAAAAACCCCTCACAGGTGTAATCAGCTGACTGGGTTTTAGTTAATTCCAGGTGTAGCCAAGTTGACAACCAAGAATAGGCATCACAAGTCCACCCTTGTCAACTTGACATACAATCATATCTCCTTATGTCATGCTTAATCCAAATGAAAACACTAACCAGGTCATAATCATGCCTAACATAACTGTCCCATGTAAACCTTAAACACATTATATATTTTAGACTAGGTAACAGTGTCCCTTGAGAGACATTCTTTTCATATCTCAAAACGTTAATACAATGACCACTGATATTCTCTCAATTGACGTTACATTATGTGATAAAGAAATTAAGGGCGGTGGTGGCCCACACCTTTAACTCCAGGACTTGGGAGGCAGAGGCATGCAGATCTCTGAGTTCAAGGCTAACCTGGTCTACAGAGTGAGTTCCAGGATAACCAGAGAAACCATGTCTCAAAAAAAAAAAAAAAAAAGGAAAATACAAATATCTGCATAGACACATTTATCTGGTATTTATAACTACCTTCCTCTATTATGTATTCTGTATTTCCTCCACCCTTAGCAAGTACTTCAGCAGGTCTTGTCTCTTTCCCTGCCTTTCCTGGAGGAGTGGCCCACACCTTCATTCCCGCAGAGTCTGTGCCTTTTGTCATCCTGCCTGGATTAGGCTGTTGTAGTCTCCTACTGACTTTAGTCACGGGACATGGTAGCACCAAGAGATGCCCTAAAGTATCCCCTGCACTCCAGATGTAATTTTCCTTACCTCCATTGTGGAGAAGTAATCCAATTCCCCTGTGGTACTCTGGATCAATCACTCCTCCTAACACTGTTATTCCTTTCTTAGCCTGTTGGCCTAAGAGCACCAGAAGCCCAAAGTGGCCAGGGAGACATCTGTGCTTCCTGTTCAATAGATGCTTGTTCAAGAGATGCCTTCCAGGAGCACTCTTCCCTCTGGAAACAAAACTTCTAGGCAAGCAGAACTTAAGGTCACAGGAACAGGAAGCAAACATTTTTCTTCTAGGTCAGGAATGCTAGTGAGTGAAATTATTACCTTGTCCACACTTTGATTCCTGGATCCCTGGATCCTGGCTATAGGAGAAACTACTGTATAATGGATGCTGATTCCAAGCATATACCACCTTCTGGAGAATCCTGTCCCAGCCCTCTACACTGCCCCTAATTGGTTCTGTAACTGTGTCTTCAAAAAGCCATTCCATCATTCTGTCAGGCCAGCTACTTCAGGATGGTGAACATGGTAAGGCCAGCAGATTCCATGATCGTGGACCCACTGTCTCACTTCTCTGGCTATGGAGTGAGTTCCTTCATAAGTAGCAATACTGTGTGGAATATCATGATGGTGGATAAGGCATTCGGTAAGCCCACAAATGATAGCTTGGGCAGAAGCATTACATGTAGGAGAGGCAAATCTATAACCAGAACAAGTTTTTACTCCAGTAAAGACAAACTCCTAGAACCAAAATCTGTATTAGTCTGGGTTTTCTAGAGAAATGGAACTGATCTATACATACATACATACATACATACATACATACATACATACATACATACATACAGGAATAATTTATTGGAATGGCTTACAGGTTATGGTTTGACTACTCTAATAATGATTGTCTCTTGATAGAAAGTTCAAAAATTCAGCAATTGTTCAGTCCACAAGGCTGAATATCTCAGCTGGTTTTCACTGTATGCCAGAATCTTGAAGAAGCAGGCTCTAAGACCCGTGAAGGCATGAACTTGCCAGTAAGAGTGAAGACCAGCAGGCTCAGAGCACCAGCTTCCTTCTTTCATGTCCTTTAACAGGCTGCCAGCAGAAGGTGTGGCCCAGATTCAAGGTGGATCTTCCCACCTCAAAAGATCTGAATTAAAGGTGGGTCTTCACCCTTCAAATGATAACTGAGAAAAATCCCTTACTAGTGTGCCTCTTGGGTTTATTTAATTCCAGTTGTGGTCTAGTTGACAACAAAGAATGACACCACCATCATGTTCTCTGCTTCTGGTGACTTCTCACTCAGTGATGGCTGTACAACATCTGTACTCTGGCTGTAACGCAGTACAGGAGGCTTCTCAGGCAGTCAGCCGGCTTCATAGTTTCTGCTCTCTAACACCATGAGCACCTCATCCCCAGCCTCAAGAGTGAGACAGAACTGGAGAAATGAGAGTCAGCGAAGCATAGACTTTGGCAGTGCTTTGCCATGCTAGCACACATTAAAACTTAAGATTTTATATATTGTTTGACTTAGAAATTCCACTCTGGCAGTGTATACTAAGGGACTAAGAAAATATCTCTACAAAGACTCAACTCTATGGATGCTAGTGCCAAAGTCACATGAACACAAGATTTGAAACAATCTTCAATCCTCAAAACAATGCAGACAGGCCCTATAAATACATTCAGGTGAGTAATATACAGCCATATAAAATAATATTGTACAAAATATGTATTAATGTAGAAAGATGTTAATGTTATATACCAGGTAAAAAAAAAGAATTTATAAAATGCAGCATGTTTATATTATTTTCTTAGAAAAGATTGAAAAGAATATAAAGCTATTATTAGTAATTATTTCTGGCTTATGAGGAACAATTTTTATTGCTACTGTGGTGTGGATGTGGTTTGAATATGTCTCCTAAGAGTTCCTGCATTGGGAGCTTAGTCTTTCTTATGGTGGCGTTAGAAGGTGGTTGACCTTCAAATGTAGCACCTAGCCGGAAGCAATTAGGTAATTGAAGGTGCTACCCTCAGTATACCCTGTGCTATTCTGAGTGGGTCCTTCTGAGCAAATGTCATCATGAAAAAGGAAGCCTAGCCTCTGCTCTTTGACTTCCAGTCTTGTCCTGGGATCTCCCCATCTCCCATACCCTCCAACCCCAACCATGATGGCCTTTGCCAGGAAGCCCTCACCAGTACCTGCACCACACTGTTTGGACTTTGGGTTCCAGTACACAATATTGGAGCCTAGTACTCAATCAGTGAGCTCAATAAACCTCTTTTTAAAACTAAAGCACCCAGCCTCAGATACATTGCTTTAATTTCTTATTTTATCATTTTATATCTTGGGGGGATGTTTTACCAGAGTGCTTGTCTGTATGCCATGTGTGCAGCGTCCTCAGATGACAGGGCATAGGGTTAGATCTCTGGAACCAGAGTTACAGATAGTTGTAAGTCACCATGAGGGTGCTGGGAATTGAACCCAGTACTCTGATAGAGCAGCCAGTGCTCTTAACCACTGAACCACCTCTCCAGTCCCTAGATATTTTAACAATGGAAAGGATATGAATTCAATTGACTTAAAAAAATTTTTTTTTAGCTTTTTTCATCACCATATAGTCTGCTTAAGGAAAACACACACACACACACACACACACACACACACACACACACACAGAGTGTTCATGGGGTAAAATGGTCAGTCTCATTAGTTAATAGGAAAATAAAAATCAAAACCACAATGAACTATCACTCCACACCATCTAGGGTGGCCCTGGGTGTCAACAAAAGGAATAACAAATGTCTGCGCAGAAGCCAGGAACACTGTAGGCCACTCATCCTGCCACTTTGTAAAACAATCAGAGAACCTCTCAACACTTAAGCATGGATTACACAATACAACTGTCCCCCAAACTAGTGGTAGGCAGACAAAATGTTGTGTGTCTACACAAATGAGTATGGTTCACCTATTAAAGGATATGTGATATGTGAAACAGCTTAGTGAGTATTGGGACCGCCTCCAGAAGTGGCCAATCCCTAGAGACAATAAACAAATGCCCAAGAGTCTGTCTTCATATGTAAACCAACCAAAAGAGAGCCCACATCCCAACCTTCTTTTTTATTGGCCTCTCAAAATCAGGGTTTCCAGCACCTAGTCTATGAGCAAGGGACTAAACAGGTGGGGACATGAGTCTCTCACAGTCTGCCCTGCCAAAATTATTCAAAATAGGTCAGCCTAAACCCAGTTAACGGGCCCTGCAAGATCCTTCCAGCAGAACCCACTAGCTCTTAACTGAACTTCCATCACACTCCAGTCTTCTGACTGGCATTCACTTCAGTAACCCTGCACCACAGACTCTGCCTCCCACACCTCCTGGGACCATTTCTTTCTTTGTTTGTTTATTTTACTTCACCACAGTCACTCTGTGTCTGTGTGTCTCACCAAACCTCATGAAAACACATCCTGGGTGTCCTTAAAACAAGATGTTTCTGGAAGCTCACCAAGCCCTGGGTGCAGACACTGTTAGCAGTCACACGACAACAGAGAACTCAGCAGGAACAAAAGGCAGCTGTTGAACCTGCCTGATTCTCCCCCACCACAGTTAGAAAACACAGCAATCAAACACTTCTCCTCCATGATGGGTTTCCATGGAAAACGGAGCTTCCAAACTCTTTGTTTTATCTGCTTATAAACACACCTATTTATATACTTTGTCTCATTGGTCAAGGACAGCACAGGAAGTAAGAACTGGGTGTTTGGTTCTGCACTGCATAACAATATGTACCTTTACAGAATCGCAACAATGCATGCTCATCCTCTTCAATCATGAATTCGGCCAAGCCACCTCAAACATAAAACGGGATCCATTGTGGAGGACTCAGGAACAACCCACAACCTTGGTGCTGATCATTCAAATACAAAGCACACAGCCGCACTGGAGAGTGTCAGCCTTGTTTGGCTCAAATGTAAGAACTGTTTTTGCTTGTTGGTTTTGTTTTAACTTTTTTAACGGGGTGTGTGTGTGTGTGTGTGTGTGTGTGTGTGTGTGTGTGTGTGTGTGTGTGTTATGTGTGGTGTGCTTGTGTGTGGTATATATGTATGGTGTATGTGTAGCATTTGAGTGTGTGTGGTATATGCATGTGTTGTGCGTACATACATGAGTATCCAGATGAACATGCCCATGCTTCAGTGAAAAGGCCAGAAGAAGACATCAGATACTATGCTGTAATGCTCTCTGCCTTATTCCTTCGAGATAAGGGCTCTCACGGAACATAGAGCTAAGCTGACAGCCAGCAAGCCCCCATCAATCCCCTTGTCTCTACCCCTTACATTGCTGGAGTTATAGACATGTGTAGCCCTACTCAGCCATTGCCATGGTTGCTGGGGATTTGAACTCAGTTCCTCATGGTTACTCAATAAGCATTCTTTTGTTTGTTTGTTTGTTTGTTTGTTTGTTTTTATCGAGACAGGTTTTCTCTGTGTAGCTTTGTGCCTTTCCCAGAACTCATTCTGTAGACCAGGCTGGCCTCGAACTCACAGAGATCTGCCTGCCTCTGCCTCCCAAGTGCTGGGATTTAAGGTGTGCGCCACCGCCGCCTGACTCAGTAAGCATTCTTACTACCCACTAAGCTATCTCCTCAGCCTCAAGGCTGTCATTTTCAGTGAACATTCTTAACACCAGTAATAAACAAACAACTGAGTTTGCTGACCACAAAAGTTGTCAAAGTGTCTCCAGGGGTTTGAGCAGGTGAAGACTGTGCACCCATGGCAGGGGGAAAGAGAAAGCCAGGAATTCTGCAGACAAACCCGGTGCTGTGGGGAGAGGCAGCCCTCCCAGGCAGCGCTTCTTATTTCACTGGAGCAGATGCTTGAGTGCTGTGTGCATCTTACCAATATGGAGAATCAGCCAGGCCTGACCAGGTCTAGTGAGCAGGAACCAACCAAGTCAAACACCACTCCTAAGCAGCCAAATCTACACAGACTTTGCTCAGAGCTCTGGGCCCTCACACCTCCTAAATGGATGCTGATCAATAAGAAATAATAGTGGAGTTTCCAGAACATGGGGCCTATGTTATGTCAGCCTATGTTCAGAGCCTTGGATTCCTTACCTCTGCAATAGGGGATGGGGTAAGTCACTAAACGGGAATGCTGGGAATATTCACAAGCTAAGACGTGTGCAATGTCCGCCTGTGCCAAAGGAAGAGGAGACAATATCCCAAGCGTCTAGGCCCTTGTTAGGCAATTGAGATCCTATTTTATCTTCCTTAAACTAACGAACAAAGAAGAGGCTGCACTCCATTTCAGAGGATGTGCCCAGCTGCATCTCTTTCTTTCTGAATAACATTTCTCCTCTGGTTGCATTTTGGATCACCGCTAATGTGTATTCGTTTCCAATTTCCCTGCAGCCACTCTCCAGAAGTGCAATGTTGGTTCTTTGTCTTACGGATATTTCATTTCCTCAATCACGTTAAATCAAACAAGCCTCCCATACCAGCAAACAGAACAGAGCAGCTCTGGGCCTCTGAACTAATTTGCACTGGTAAAACTGATCAGGCCTTCTTCCTCCAGTGTCTTAATTAGGAGTTTTAATCCCTTTGATTTAAAAGCAGAAGAAAAAGAAGATATAGCTGGAAACCGAGCATATTTATTCAATACAGACAAATAGGGTTTCCAAAGTCCACTTAATATACAGTGTCAACACAAATATATGTCCCTCTCTTTCTAATAAGTCTTCCAGGATGAAGCATGGCTCGTGCTCAGATCGGAATCATCCGTTTTCATGTTCTCTTTCATTTAAAGAGACAGTTATTTCCAGCCCGCTCTGTGCTTGCAGAAGCTTTTGACAGTTCTGCTTTCATTCCCCCAGACCATAAGGAAAGAGTGGCATAGAGAGTGGATGCAATCTTGCTCTCATTGAATTGTTTAAAATGTGATGAATAGGTGGTGGTGGCGGATGGAGGCTGAAAACAGAATAACCATGACTATGAACTGTCTGCCCTGGGATGGGTCTGTGGGTACAGATACCAGCATGTACTTTATGTAATGGGAATTGTCATTGAGCTCCAACTAAGACAGCCCAGTTCTTGTGGAAACCGAAGGATGGGGTGGAGGGGTGCTCCCGTGAGTGTAGTGACATATGTGTTCTCTATGTGTTTTATAACAGGGTGCTCAGGTCCATCCTCACTGGTGTTATTGATCTAAACGATTAGGTCAAGCTTCTGGGCAGCTTGCTTGCTACACGACTTCATGCATATGGGCACAGATTAAAAACCAGATGAGGTGTCATGACCAGGTGAACTGCAAGTACTTCCTAAAGGGTTTCATGCAAGAGAACAATGGCCATGTCTATCCAGTGTCCTACCCAGCCAGTTAGGTCTTTTTCTCCTACAGAAAAAAAATGACTGGACCCTTGGAAATGGCTTGCGTCATCTTCAGAGGAGTGTCTCTGTTTTTGGATGCTTCTCAGCACTGAGCTCCTTGGGTGCTCATTCATGACCTCATACCTTGGATACTTCTGCAAAGCCTCCATACCTGAATGAGTGTCGTTTCAAATGGTACTTAGCTTGCCTTGCAAGCTGCCAGGGCTTAAGGGCTCAAGTTCACAGAACCAGGGACATCTTGTTTCCTTTCATGCAAAAGAAGGCAGTCTCTTCAGAGATAATTGTTACTGGTTGAGAATGGAGCCAACCTCTCGCGTTAATGGGTCTTAAGAGAATTAGTTTGGTTAACGTTCAGTAACATAGGTAGTAAGTCTAAGTGGATAAAACGTAATAAAAACAAGAGAAAGTCTTCAGAAGGTGTTCCTCACACTTCCCCTCTCCCTCTCTAGCTTTTTGGGGTTGTTTTTGTTTACTTATGGTGCCAGAGGTGGATGTCAGAGCCTTGCCTACATCTGGAAGGGCTGGACCACCAAGCTGTGTCTCCAGCCCTTTATAACACTCTCTTTAATATGTGAAACAGTGAATAGGTGTGCCCGTTTCCATGTTTGGAAGTCAGTATCCTATCCTTGTCTTCACTTATGCCTACCACATTCTGTAAGGTCACATTCCTACTTCATAAAAAAACAAACCCAAATAAAACTGACTAAGAAGGCAAGCTGAGCACACAGCTGGGAACAGCACCGAGCCAGGGTTAGACTGGGTCTCTAGGCTCTCAGACTTGAGAAGGATTTGAAGGGAATGCATTGGCTATTTGTGTGTAACTGGGGCCTTCTAAAGGGCGAGGATGACAGATGACCTTGGAAAAGCTAATCCTCGGAAATATTTTCAGCCCGAACCCCTGCGGTTTTGTTAACAATATCGAATGGCACCATCCCTTAGGAGAAGCTCTGCTTGAGAAAAGATGAACTGCAATAATCCACGCCCTATCCAAATGATCAGTGATTCTGCATGCAGAGGAATCTAAGCTAATACGATTTGATTGTTCACTACTCCTTGGCACACAACCATTACACACATCTAAAGCCTGGCATTGCACAATTATCTTATAAAGTGGGCTTTTCCTCTGCTGAGGTGCTGCTCAGCTCTGCATCAGGTGGCTAGTGCAGGAAAACACAGCAGAGCCTGATGTGCCTGCAGTTACTGCCTGCCCTGGTGAAGCAAGTAGGACCGAGGGGGTTGGACAAAGACAGGTCCATTCCTCACTTTCCCCAAAGGTGATACTTCCGATTCACTGTAGCCCCTATCCTGGGAAGAGAAGAGCCCCACAAGCATCGAAGCAATCCCAGATTGTCACGCCCAGCTAGTTGGCAGCACAGAGCACTGAAGGGAGTCATGGCTTGAGCTACCGATGCACCCATGGAAGTTTTGTCCAGATCTTTTTAATTGGCCAGTGAGAGGGAAATGCACTACCAAGAGCTTGATCACACTAAGGGTATTTCTCCCCCTCCTGTTTTAAGGAAGCATTTGGAGGTAATGGGATTAATTTAAAATGTGTCAAGTAAAACAGATGGCCATTTGAAGGGTGGTGAGGGAGAGATGGAAGAGTTGGCTCAGATGGCTTAGAACACGTGGCTTAGGATGGGTTTTCGGAGCCTCCAGTGTGATGAAGAACCCAGGATACATGGGTCAGAGGGCACAAGCAAGGCTTGTAGAGATGATGGACTGAGGACAGAGCCAACGGCAGAGCAGAGCCAGGGTCTCCTGGGGCTTGGGCACATCCTTGATCCCACTGTGATCTCCTTGACCTCAGCTCTGCATCCTTGATAAAAAGATGACACAATTAACCAGCTGAAAAGGTGAGTGGTTAAAGAAAGCTGTTATAGTTTACTGGAGTTCTTGGTTTACTTGGGTGTCTTTAGTTTTGAACTCACATAATTTTCTATTCCAGTATCTGACAAAGACACCACACTTAGTCATTCAGTCTCCTAGGCTTCTCATGGCTGTGATGGGGTCTAGACTTCCCTTGCTTTGAGGAATATTGGTCAGGTACATTGACTACTACTGGGATTTTTCTGATGTTTTTCTTAGAATTAGGCCAAGAAGAAGCACAATATAAAGTTGGCACCAAGGGGGGCAAGATTAGCCATGTGTAACAAATATTTGCAAAATTCTCCCTTCCCCAAGCATACCAACACACACACACACACACACACACACACACACACACACACACACACACACGAGTATGTGTGTGTGCACTCACACAGAGTGCTCAGTGTTGGTCTTGAACATAATAATCTAATTTCTGGATGGGATGAATAGAGATACAGGGACAAGTGTACCAGGCTTTCTCTTTGGGGCCACCAACCAGCTCTCAAATCATGACATGGAGACTTCTTATTAGTTATGAATGCCAGGCCTAGCTCAGGCTCGTTTCTGGTTCGCTCTTTTAACTTAAATTAACGTGTTTCTCTTTATCTACATTTTGCCTTGGGCATGTCCCCCTCTTTCTCCTCATTCTCTTCTCTCTTCTCTTCCCTTCTCTCATTCTTCTCTCTCCAGCCTAGACTTCTCCTCCTATTTATTCTCTCTTCCTGCCAGCCCCGCCTATCCCTTCTCTGCCTAGCTGTTGGTCATTCTGCTTTTTATTAGGCCAATCAGGTGCCTTAGGCAGGCAAGGTGAAACAGCCAACACATCTTTACATAATTAAACAAAAGTGCAGCATAAACAGAGGGAACACATCTTTACACAGTTAAAGCAACTTTCCGGGGCACAAACAAATGTAACACACCTTTGCCTAGTTAATATAATATAATATTCCACAACAGACAAGTTTCATGTCACCTGCCACCATCTCTGCTATCTTCATGTAACTCTGTGTTACCACCGCTTTAAACATTTCAGGAGGTATTAGTCTTTTTTTTTTTTTATTTAAACAAAGGACTTTAGAATTTACACTGACAAGTATGTGCCTTTACTTACTTTAAGTGACTTATATATTATCCTACAGTTCAGGCCATAGCTGACCATACTTGCTCTAAGTCTCCAGTGCTAGCCGGATTTTGAGATTTATATACTCACAGAAGAAATTCCTGTGAAAATCACTGAACCTATTGTATACACCAAGAACATAGCTTGATTTTTTTTAATTGTAAGATATTTATAAGATGAAATCCCTGCCATGGGGGAAAAAACAACAGAATTAAATAGAGCAGGAGTTGCTAAGATTAAAGTTGAAAAGTGTACAGACAACCTAGTTATAACCATCTAAGCTTGAGGAATATTGGAAAGAGTCATCTGGGCTTGAGTTCCAGTCATGACTCGGTTGTAAACTAGCTAGTGTGACCACAGACAAGTTTGGACTTGCTTCAGTTTTGCAGGTAGAAAATGAATACAATAATGCTTAGCTGTCAGGACTCTGGTAGGTTAGCTGGGAGGAGCTTGTGAATGTAAGATGCTCAGTACAATTGCTGGCATGAATGAGCGATTCAGTACAATGTAGTTCCTGCCACACTTACCATATGAGCTTAGCTACGAGAAAAGGAATACCACTTGATATTTCTATGACTCTTCATAGCTTCGAAGGCATTTACTCATAGTTTAGGGTGATAAATAATAGCCTAGCTCCCCTGAGTCCAAATAAAAGAAAATGGAATTTAAGTCAAGTGGGGGTGACTTTGGTTGTTAACCAAGAAATGATGCCTCTCAGAACACATTTTCTGGAGGCTGAGGACTAAGGTTCTAGGACAGCCTGTTTTCACTTTACCACCAATAGCATAAGTTCCCAGCAGGCAGGAGCAATCCTGAGCAGTAGATGCTCAGTCTGTGGTTTCTAAACCCACCTCTGCTCCTGAGCATCCTCCCGCATCCTGCCTTCTGGGTCCATGCTTTTCTAGAGGGAGATACATCAGTGAGAGGCATATATCAGTGCATAGCCCCATAGGCAAGACAGATCCTATCTCTGTAGTTCTTAAAGAAATGGTTTTCAATCCAACTCTGATCCTCTCTGCGGGCTTTCAGTTATTAGGAACTGCTCCTGCTTCAGGGCAGCACCAGGGTTCTAGGGCCTCACCTGGTGTCAGAGCATTAGGTGGCTCTTAGGCCTGTTGAGAGCTACAGGCTCAGCAGGGGCCTGGGTACCATTACATTCACAGTATTAACTACCAGCTTTGAGGTGGGCTGGGCAGGCATCTGCTTCCCTTCTAAAAGGCCAGCAACTCCAGGGCTTTGCCTCCTACAATGGTGCCCCTGGAACAGGTGTACTGGCAGGCATGTAGCAGGGGTATCATGAACAAACAAATTTCATTTATAGCACAGTACATGTGATGATCACCCACCCCGACCAGAAGCCCGCTAAGGGAAGGGGCTGTACTTCCACCTTCTGTTTCTTTAGCACCATGGCCCTCATTGTGAATTCTTTGATGAATGGTGCTTTTATACTATGATTGCTTGGTGGTGATTTGCCCGCATGCCAAGTTCCTGTGCCTGGACTCTGTCCCCATCTTGGTGGTAGGGACAATCCACTTGTTCCTACATTTGTTTTCTGCTTTAAAGGGGCAGCAGCTGAGTTTACCTGGGCACACGGCTGCCTGAGTAAAGTGTTTCAGTTTTCCTTCCGTGGTCCTGTGCTGGCCAAGGGACCAACAGTCACATGCTAGAGGCGCTTTCAGGAGCTCTGTACCTTCCCATTCTTCCTCCAGCTCATTGGAGTACAGATGGGATGAGCATCTCTTCCTGACCACTCGGAGGGGGAATATGCCCTGGGAATAGCAGAGCAACAGCAGAGAGCTGGCTCTCCGACAGTGGGAATTCTATGCAGGTTCAGACTTTGGGGCTCTGAGAGAGTGCTTAAGCTCCTGTACTCAGTCTCTCCGTGAGCACAAGCAATTGTCTATCCCCAGTGACAGCCTCATCTGGGTGCTGCTGGTGCTGTAGCCCAGGGCCTCGCAGGAGCAGGAACGGGTCTCTTCTTTTGCATCTGACTCCAGGCTTTCATCCCACCTCCCAGAGCCTCTAGGGAAGCAGTGCAGCTTGGAGGGAGAGGCAGCCGCTCTCTCCAAGCTCCAGCCTGAGTCAGCAGCAGTTTGCAGATTAATGAGATGACACTAACGATTGTACCTCCCTGAGTTGAACGGGCTGGTCTTCCCCTGAGACCTACAGAAGGTCCCAGCATTTCCACGATTGCTGAGTTTGGAGGTCCAGGGGAAGGCAGGAGAGTCTCAGAAAGGCGCAGAGAGGCCGCAGATCTACAGACCACGCATTTGCCGCCCTAGAACCAACTTGAACTTTCATTCAACTAAAGTGGAAAAGAGCAACATCGGGGCCGGCTTTGCCCTGGCAGGAGCTTCTGCAAATGCTTCTTCTGCCTTCCCAGAGCTTGCCTAGGAGCTGTTTTCCAGGACTTTGTTAGGGGCATAGTGGTCCTGGACCTCCTTGAGATTAGTGGTCCTGAAGTGCTGGGTGGTTCCTTTTGTACTCATTATTGCTCTGGGTTTTCTGGAGAGGTCACAGGCCTGCCTCTTGGGCTGCTGCCCTGTACACTTCTGCCTCCAGATCTCTACTAACAACCTCTACCCCATCAACACTTCCCACCCCTTAGGCCCCCTGCCCCATGAGCCCCACCCATCCCTCAGCCACGCTGTATGAACCTGGTCCATAGGCCCTCCAAGGTTTGTTTCTGATCCCAGTTGTCTAGAACAGAGAAATGTATATTACTGTAACTATTTTTATGTTGGATTTGGGTGCCAAGCATCCTGTTTCTTGCTAATAAGAGCAGCAGGGGCTTAAAGAATTGTGGCTATGTTTTATTTTATTTGCATGTACATGCATGTGAGGGGACATATGTGTGTGCATATGGTCAGAGGAGAAGTCAGGGGTCATTTTTCAGGCATTGTCTATATTTTCTTCCCTCCCTCCCTCCCTCCCTCCCTCCCTCCCTCCCTCCCCTCCTCTCTCTCTCTCTGAAAGTGGGTGTCTCAAAGGCCTGAAACTCATCAAATAGGCATGTCTAGTTGGTGAGTGAGCATGGGAATCTGTATGTCTCCACCTCTCCCAATCTGGAATTACACATGTATGCTACCATATCCAACACTGTTTTACATGATTTCGGGAGGGGGGTCCAAATCCTGTCCTCAAACGTGCAAGGTGAGCACTTTATTGACTGAGCCCTCTCCCCAACCCCTACTCTTCTTGTTGTGGAGTGCTTCTGGGTCAAGTACTCTGCTAAACGCCTAACCTGTAAATTAACCCAATGAATTCTCCTCACGAGGCCTGTGTTATTATGATTCCCATTTTACAAAAGAAGCATGAAGGCTCAGGAAGAGCCTGTAATTCACCACAGTCACAGGCATCCATCTTACCACACGCAAACTCTAGAAGTGGGTTCTATATGCAAGGCATCTAGCACAGCTGCTGTTCTTTCAGGATGCCTCAGGTGGATTCTGGCACCCTGAAATATTTGATCCAGGGTACAAGTGCCAATAATATTTAATAAGAGGAACAAAGGCCAGCCCTAGATGAGATGTATCCTGCAGGAGCTATGCTGGATCTGAGTGGAGCCAGACACATAGCATGTGACCAGAGGCCAGCCTCCAGAGTGAACAGGAACCAGGAGGCAAAGCTGGAGTCAGAAAGATCGGGAAAAATCCAGCTGAAAATAAAGGATAGTAGAGCTCACATTGACCACTTGGGTCAAGGAGAAGATGCCAGAGGTGGGGAGACACCACCTGACTTTGCAGGCACAGCTGGGACCCTGGGAAGGAGAGGTATTAGGGAGCCATTGAATGTGAGTATCTAGTGCTTTCTCCATGCAACCTTCTTCCTCCAGGTTCTAGAAATAACAGAAGGACTGTGGGTGGGCTGTGTAACAACTCCAGACAAGAGAGAGGTCCTCCAGACCAAGACCTTGCTTGACTCTCCAGCTTTGCCTCTAAGGAGCATCTCTTCCAGCTGGTCTGAGGCCTGAAGGTATGGGTGTACCCTCCCTACACACACACACACACACACACACACACACACACACACACGGTTCTTTTGTCTCTAGCCTTGCCTTTCTACAGCTCCCTCCCGGTTGCAGGGCTTGCCAAACCAGGCTTCCTCCGCCGCAGCCCCACTCCATTTATTTTCAGACTTTAGTGCTTTAAAATAGCCTTGCTGATAGGTGCCAAAACCCAACAGACCTGAAAAATGCTTACCAGGATGAAAAACTGAAGGACACTGGCTTTTCAGACATGACTCAGGGACGCCTCATCCCATGCTTGCTCTCATTCTCCTCCATCTGCAGACAGGGTGACACCCCCGCACCCCCAAACTTTCCCAGCCTTTCTCGCTTGACACAAATTTCTGTGAAAAGTGTGTAAGAAGCTAACAAGAAGAATGGCTCCCGAGGACTGCAAAAATGGCCCAGTATGAAAGAAAATCCCATTTCCATGTGACAGATAGAGAATTGAGGCAGGCACTAGGGTCAGACTCAGAGAGAACTGAACAGCGGTTCCCACGGCGCCTGGGGGTGAGAAGGAAGAGAAAAGCAGGAAAGAGGCTGGGCAGCAGGCAGCAGTGTTCCTGGTTACTCTGTCCCTTTCTTTTCCTTCCTTGGACCATCTGAAGCTTCAGGGGTCCATGAGGGGGGATGCCTTAGGGGTTATACCAGGGTATAACTACACAGCCTGGACTGGCTATTTCAATTGTTCAGTTTGATCGACAGACTATAGAGAGGCCTTAAGCACTGTGCTATGTCTTAGGAATCAGAGCTATATAAAGTAAATGCAAAACATGGTCTCTGCCTTCTAGGATGGCCCAGAAAGCACAAGGTATTATTGGTGTCATACCATAGGCCACCCATCGATTTGGGAGGTGAGAGAAGACTCCATGGACGAGGTGTCCTTGAGACTGAGAATGGGAGGATGAGTAGAAATTGACAGTCAAGTGGCAGAGAAGGAAAGCAGGAAAAGGCGACTCCTTCTAGAGGCCCGTGCAAAGTGGAGGGGGATAAGAAAGAGCAGACTGTGTCCCTGAGACAAGGGCTTGGTGTGGATGGAGGGGAATGCTGGGCTCAGGGGAATCAGAGGCATAAATGACCTAGAAAACAAGGAGGGCTGCTCAAGGATGCTGGAGACCCCTGTAGTGGTTACCTTTCTCACTGTGGCAGAGGTCTGTCAACACATGGCCTTTAAGGGGCAGCATAAGATTCAAACCATAAGAGACATTTAGTCTTAACTTCTGTGACCTTTAAGAGGGTACAGAGCCTAGCCCCAAGGCAGGGCAACTCCACTGACATAGCAAATATCTACTCAACTCAGGACTTGGACCCCAGATCCAGAGGCCTGCAGGACATTAGATTGCTGTGACAAAAGCCACTCTTTTCTAGCCCAGAGTCCCCTTGAAACAGAGCCATTGTCTTAAAACGTTCCAGGGAAAAAAAAGCTTTCAAAATACTGATATGGTACATTTTAGAACTCTCTCCCTCTCTCTCTCTCTCTCTCTCTCTCTCTCTCTCTCTCTCTCTCTCTCTCTCTCTGTGTGTGTGTGTGTGTGTGTGTGTGTGTGTAGTGTGTAGTGTGTAGTGTGCTGTGTTGTATTTTGTGAGGAAATCTAGACACAGTTTCTGAAAGCTTTATGCAGATTGGACAATCAAATGATAGCAATGTATTTTGTTCCATAGTCATTGAAGATGTGCATTAAACCACTCACTACCAGGTGCATGGGAGAGGAGCTGACACCTATACCCTTGCTGAGACTTGTGTTTTCTGTATTCCACTCAGCTTCCTAAGAGTCCTGTGAACTTGGTCTTGGGTTGACTTGCCTAAAGTCACACAGCAACCAAGACTGACACCAGATAGTAGAAGCAGTATTGTTCTCTAAGGTAGAGAGCCACATCTATCCGCATCTCCTTCATTACACCCTATCACGCCAATTGCTATACAGTCAAGAAGGTGCCACTTTAAAGGGAGAAAGTATGGAAGGGGTTCAAGTCATGTTTGGACTTGATTAGAGAGGAATTCGGTTGAAGGAGGAGGTATATTGAGTTGTGGGAAGAACATGGGTTTCAGCTGCAGATCAGAACTCCAATTCTAAGTCTGGAACCTTTGAGCTAAGTGATCTCAAGTGGTTACCTCATAATCCTGTTCAGCACCTTCCTCTGAGAAATTAAAATGCAATTCCTGTCCTAGTGGGAAAGAGAAATGGGAGGTTACGTGGGACTGCTGCTTGAATTCTAACAGCTCCCTTGGGGGAGGGGTTGGGAAGGCGCAGCATCAATGACACAGATACTGGGAGTCTGTTGAAAGCAAAATAACGAACTCATTTATTCAATAACAGGGAAGGCCTTATATACCCTTCTCTCAGTGCCCAGTCTATGTGGTTGTCCCTCTTGGCTGGGCATCATCGGGAACTCTGACAGCTCCTGTTACTAGGCCCTCAAGCAGACTCCAGGTTGGCACTTAAGGAGTATGTTATGTGCATGCCTTGACAACTGGTCTGAGCCAATTTCCTTGACCTGATGGGCCTGTTCTACTACATGGGACACTTAGTACTGTGCCCAACACACAGTGGATGCTCAGTTGAAAGGGTTCAGCTCATAGAATTAGGATAATATGAAAGACAAGGGCCCTTTCAACACCAGGAGACTGGGTCAGAAGAAGACAATCCAGGTGGAATGAGTGAAGAAGGTATTCACAAAGGCCTGATTGAAATGTGAGGAGAAATGGAGATTACAGCGGCAAGTCGGAGAACAAGGAGGATCTCAAACCAAATGCTATCTGCTTCTCTCCATCCTGCTGTGCTTCTTCAGCTCAGCTCAGGTAGCTCCCAGGAGGCTCACCTTCCTCCTCACCTCCAGCCTTGCTGCCTGGCAGTCCATTCTCAAAACAGCTTCTGAAGCTTAGGCTAGCAGTTTGGACTCTACCCAGTAGCTGTGAAAGGCCACTGAGGGTCTTGACCAGGAGAGTAATTAGATGGCACAGTCTCAGTTCTGCTGTCTGGACAGCAAAGCTCTACAGTGATGCCATCATGGAGCATTAGCAGGACAGCCGGCTCATTTGGGGAGGCTGCCAGGGCTCTGCGCTGCATGTAAAGCTCAGCTCAAAGGCACTCACACATCCTGGGCACTCCTCATCATATTATGTGTAATTCAGGCTTCCCCCTACTTCATCCAGAGCGTCCTAGTGACAGATCAAACCAACTAAGACCCCAGGGTCTAGGATCTAGATCCCATATGCACAATAATCCTTTATCTTAAATATTCATCTCAATTTTGCCCCTTTTTTGCATAACATAATGCTTATTTTCATTTAAAATACCTTTAATCACTACCTATGAAGTTATTTACCCAAATCTTGAATCAAATTAGCATCCCTGCATTGCGGACTACCCTTTTCTCTGGCCTTGTGTGTGTGGTGACCCAGACAGCAGCAGACAGACGCCCAAGCGATGGATATCTAATCAGGAGCACCCCATACAACTTTAGACTTTTCCCTTGCTTCCTCCCACTTGGATGCTCTTCCCCTTGAGTTAGCAAGCTCCTTACTCTCTAAGACCCAGATGTCTTCTCTCAATTGAAAAATCACCCAGTTTATTAATTTAACAGGAAGCCCACGGGAGACTCTTCCTGCTAGCCCACTCAGCCTCGCTCCTTCCATAGAGACTAACTTGGATCTCCTTTGATTAGCGCTTATGCAGATCAAACCGTCCAGCGATGACACAGCATTTTTCTGCTTCTCCCTTGAAGACGTGTATCTAACAGTTCTGTGCACGGGAGAGGAGCCAGTCCCAGAGCATCTACTCCCCTGCCAAGCTTCACATTTGTTGCTGTCTATTTAGCTTCCTGAGAGGCCCACGGACTGGACTTGGACCTGGGTTTATGAAATGATTTGCCTAAAGCCACCCAGCTACTTTGTAATAGAACACAACACCATCAGAGCTCTGTGGATGTAAAAGCCGCACTGTTACCTTAAAGGAACTAGAGGGGGTTTATTCTGGAGCCATTTTGAGTGACCATTGACCTGGGAACACAGATTTAGGTTACCCCAAAACCTGTGTCCCAACCTGTAAGTAGTTTCAGGAAATTTTATAGTTTTACGGAATAAGGTCATAAATCAAGGCAAGTTTAAAATGTTAGTGGGCACACCAGAGAGGCAATTGCAGCACAGCTTTTTAGAGGCCCACAAGACTAACTGATGACAGTCTTAGCTTTGGGGACAGTGCAAGATAATGGTCTGTTAAGTAAATAGATTCCAAGAGGTTTTTTAAAAATATATTAATCACAAGATGATAGTTCTGACACAGAAATGGGCAAGGAATGGCTGTTCCAGAGGACAGCCCAAGACAAAGTAGTTATCTTCTGGGCCTGCACCATTCCAGTCTCTCCACAGTACTGTCAGTAACCCAGTCTCTGCAGACACAGCTTCTTTTCAGGAGTTCCCACCCCATCGCATTGGAACTTGATTTTGGTGTTTGGTGTGCATGTGTGTGGTGTGCAGAGGATGTCATGCATCCCACTCATATTCCCTTGAGACAAGGCCTCTCACTGAACCTGGAATCAGGTGTGGTAGCCAGCAACTCCCCCCACCCCCACCTCAGCTCCCCATAGTGCTGGGGTTCCGTGTGAGAGTATATTCCTGGCTTTTGACATGGGTGCTAGGCCTTTGTACTCAGGTTCTCAGGCTTGTGTAGCAAACACTCCTACCCAGTAGTCTCCCCAGGCCCTGGGCTCCATTCTGAACTGTGTGCTTGTCCTTCCCCACTCGGTGCAAGCGGCTCCTCATCATCTTGTGCCTTAGAGCTCAGTCTCTTCTGAATGTCAAGCGCAGTGGGATCCTTGATTGCAGGTCCTCAACAGCCTCCAGGGTGGCTTGAGGCGGGCCTACTCTCCCTTCCTCCAGTCCTTTCTCATCCCTCTGCCGACAAGTAGACACAAGAGCCAGAATAAAAGAAGCCTTTAAACTACTCAGAGAGAAGTATAGAGTCGAGGGGAGCCTTCACCAGCCCTTGCACAGAGGAGAGGAGGGACTGGTTCAGCTTCCACTGCACCCAGGTCTGCCGCGTCTCCAAGCTGCTCCCACGCGCCTTCTTCAGGGCTGTGACAGCCTTGCGGAAGGAAGCCGGGCTGTGGGCCGCAACGCTTCACAGTCCCCCCAGAGGACCTGTGTATGATGCCCTTAGTCTGGCCCCCTTGCCCCTTTCCTCTCAGGAGTTTCCCAGGTCTAGGATCTCCAGGCACTGAAACTCCGGGTCTCCTAGGCTGGAGGAGGCCTGCTATCAGCAATGGGATTCGTCCTTACCTTCGAGGCCCTGACTTAGGCAATCCAAAAACAGATGTCCAAAGTTCAGAGTACCCAGTGCTCTTTTGTGTCTGCGCGATGCCCCCGCCGCTGCCTCTGTGCTTACGATTTGCACTCTGGTTTGCGATGGTTATAAACTGGGGTCGGGGTGGGCACAGCCGTCTCTTGACTTTCCCTTTCTGGTCTGCGGCTGCAAGAGCCCCCAAACCTCTTCCTCCAGCCACAAACAGAGCTGGTTTGGCCCGGCCCGAGCATCGCAACTCCAGAAAGGAGGAAGTAAATCAATGTTTTTCTTAAAGAGTGAAAAAATAAACTCCTCTGGAAAAACAAAGTGTGATTTTTAAATTATCAAAGCTGGCTTTAGGAGTTTCGGAGGAAACTAAACCCTGGAAGCTCTTGAGTAGTGCCGCCTGGTAAAACCCCAGACTCTCCTGTCTGGGATGAATCACTGGGTGCCTCATTCTTCTCTCTCCCCCTGGCTCCCGCTTCCCGGCTGTCCCTGATGGCTCACCTCCATCTTCATCTGTCTTTGTGGGATCGCGGATCAGCCCACAGAGGGACAATTAAGCTCTAATGTTAAGATAAGATATGCGCCCCGCCCCTGGAACATTAAACTAGGCTCCGAACCCAAACCCTCGGCTCTAATTTCGCTTTTCTTTGACTCCAGCTCCTCACAGCTGCTGTTCCAGTGTCTCATCTGATGTAAACGAGTCCCCCTGCTGAGGCTGGCAACAGAAAGCGCAACGTCCCACGAGGGATCTCTGGGGTTTAACACTGCTTTGTTTGTTTTGTTTTTGTTTCTGTAGACAGCAACTCACTATGTAGCCCTGGCTGGCCTGGAACTCAAAATCATTCTGTCTGCACCCCACCAGGGCTGGGATTAAAGGTGCATTCTACAGCATCTGGCTTTAAGCATGGCTTCTTGCTTTTGTCATCCATTTTTTAAAATGCTGCCTGAGCCAGCCTTCCTGCACAGACCCGGGCTCCCAACATTGTGCCAGTTTGAAGCTTTCCTCTGATCAGACCTTCAGAGAGCAAAGAGCTAAATTTAAAAGCAAATAAAGAAGAGAAAAGGAGGTGTGTGGGGAGACTACCCGAACAGGGCATGTAATAGGAGGCGATATAAGAAGCGGGGCACGAGGTGGTGGTGCATGCCTTTTATCCCAGCACGCGGGAGGCAGAGGCAGGCGGAACTTTGTGAGTTCGAGGCTAGCCTGGACTACAGAGTGAGATCCAGGAAAGGCACAAAGCTACACAGAGAAACCCTGTCTTGAAAAACAAAAACAAAAACAAAAAAACAAAAACAAAAACAAAAAAAAGGAAAGAAGAAACTTTATCCATAGACTTCTTAAGTGGTATTTTTTAGGGGATAATGGCAGAAGCAGCCGCAGAATTAGCAATTCTTGTTGAAAATGAAAAAACAGAAAATCATATATATATATATATTATATATATATATATATAAAATATATACACATATATTCATTCCATATACACATGGAAGTATAACCTAATTTTGAAACATAAATATAGAGCTCAAAGAATACTTGTAAACAGAATACGCTTTCATAACCATCATCCATACCAGCTAACAAAATGTGAACAACACCCCAGGAGTCCCCAACCATAGCCATTGCCCTTGCAAAGGTGTCCATATAGACCAAGTTTGACTTTGTGGGTGTGTAATCCCATAGCATGAACTTCTTTGTGTCTGGCTTCTTTTGTTTAACATTATATTAATAAGAGCATATGGGGTTCATTCATTTTCATTATTGTACAATCTTTAATTGTATGATTATATCATTGTTTACCTGGTCTACCATTGTTGGACATTTGGGAAACTTCCAGTCTGGCTGTTACGAATAACAGTATTCTTAACCATGTAGTGCATTCTTTGGATTTATGTGGAGACAAATCTAGCAGTAGTATTATCATGGAAACACACACACACACACACACACACACACACACACACAGACACACACACACACACGTAGATGCTGGCAAATAGCTGACCAATATATATGAATTGAGATTATATGACTTGAGATTTCTGATCTCCATATCCTGTTGTATCAACAGCCTGTGCTCTGATAAGGGAAGGTCATTTCAGATTGGGTCATTTAATTATCATTTTCCTGGTTCCACCAACATTAAGCACCTATTCCTAGGGTTGTTTAGATATTCTGTTATGGGAAGTGCCTGTTCAGGCATTTTGCTGGTCTTTCTATAACTTGTCTGTGGTTTTCTTATTGATTCGTGGGGCTCATTTGTCTATTGAAGGTAATGCATCTAGATAGCCTGCACTTAATGCTATTTGCATGTCTACGCTTGCTTCATTAGGATTCCAAAAGGAGTATAGTCCAGAGCTCAGGTGCCTCAAGGTGCCTGTCTCTGAAGAATCTGGGATTTCAGGCCCCTATGTTGCACAGAATTCTCAGCTGGCTCTGGTGTCTTCTTCCTTGTATTCCCATCCTACACCACAGCCTGGCTCGGTGAGTCAAGAATTCAGTGGAATTTCAGCCAGTTCTTTGATAGATTTCCATAACAGAGCCTGGGAGAGAAGAAAGACCACTCCATCTAGGGCAGACCAAGTGTTACTGCCTCTGTCCAGCTCCACAGATCCCTTAGGGGACTGGGCTGCAGCACAGTCATGCATGGTAACGAGCAGCAACAAATTGATATTGACGCCACCTCCCTTCGTGCCTTGCGGTAATAGCCAGGACTCTGTTTGTATCCGAAGATGTGAGCTTCCCACACCACACCTGTTCTGGGATGCTGTTGCTGCCTCCTTAACTGATAGCATCTGTTCACACAGAAAACTGTGGTGGATGAAGGGGAAAGTGAGCTGACCTCAACACTCATCTCTCTCCGCTTTCTGGACTGTGGATGCCACAAGATGACATAGCCACCTCATGTTCCCTCTCCATGCCTTCCCCACTGCCGTGGACTGCATCCTTCGTAAACCCTAAGCCCAAACATACCCTTCATTAGCTGCTGCTGTCAGGTATTTGATCATAGTATTGAAAAAAGTAATGGGTCAGACTCCAAATGTGTGACCTGATTATTAAAGGATGAGAAATTTGCTCTGAGCTTTGGCCTTCGTCTCCAGGGTTCCGGTGCCTGTGTGCTGACTGCGACATGAAGTGGTGTGCAGGATTTCACACCCATGATTTCATGTCAGCGCTCACCCCATTTCAGGTTTGGGGCTGTTTTGGATTTCATATTTGCAGATTATGGATGCTCATCAACTGTTCCATGTGAGGTTTGGTTGCAGCACAGTGATGCAAAGCTGGTCCTCTGAAGTCACCAGCTTCCATCTAACCTACATTACCGGGTGTCAGTGGCCCGTGGCTTGGAATTCTTCATGCAAAAGGTATCTCTTTGGTCTAGATAAACTCTTGTACTCTGGCATTTCATCCTGCAGCTGTTTCCTTTGTAACCTTTTACTTCCTTTGTTCCTTCCCAGGTCTAGCCGACCTTTGTCACCTGAACAGGATCCGCTCAGACAGCCTCCAAACTGCATCAAGAGATTTTAATTTCCTCCCAGCTTTGTTAGCATTTCACATTGTTACAGGTCAAAACACAAGGTTATTTACCAGGAACTAAGAAATGTCACTAATGTGAATCAGGAGCCTTGTGATTTCTCTCCCAGTAGTCAGAGAAATATGCTGGGGAGCTTAGCCCAGGACTGGCTCCCTGGAGCTTCTGCCCCTGCCATAGGACGGCTACCACCCTAGGCTGGGACACGTGCCATGCCGACGCATGTTAGATTTGGTGAGGAGACTGCACCCCTGGCTGCTATTAGTCAAAGAAAATTCTGACAGACTTCAAATCTATTGCTTAATGATGAGAATTTCCTCCTTCAAAAGCCACCCACTCCTTTGTAGCCCCTGTCCCTGCATTTGATTCTTTTACTCCTTCAGGGGTGAGTGTGAAGATAGTAATATCAGCGACCAGACAAGCTGTTGACAGGTGTCTTCTCTTATTCCCTTTCCACCAGCACAGATGTAACAAGGATGGAGCAAGATGCAGTTGGCGGTCATTCGAAAGGGCACTCTGGGGCACCCCTTCCTTTGGCTTCTAAGGCACCGTCTTTTACTGCCTTTCTCTTGTTTCCTTCTTAGACACTTAAGTACCTTCAGGGTCAGTCCCTTTCTAATTTTAATAAGAAGGTCTCAGCCATTCTCCCGGCTATACATGCCTCCTATAGGCCACCTACCATTCCAGCCCTGATTTCTCTTCAGAGCTGTAGAAAAGTGTTTCCCCTCACTCAGCTCATCTGTTCACTTGGCCGTTGCCTTGGTTAGTGTCCCATTACTGATGTGAAATGTCTGAAATGCTCAGCTTAAAGAAATGTTTATTTATGTGTGGTATATGTACATGTTGATACATGCCCCTGTGTGTGTATAGTTAACACATTTATGTGCGTGGGTTTGTGTGCAGAGGCTAGAGGCAGATGTCAGACATCTTCTTTTCTTGAGTATCAATCTCCACTTTACTTTTTAGGCAGGGTCTCTCACTGAGCACAAAGCCCACTATGAGCTAGACTAGCTAACAGGAAGCTCCAGGGGTCTGCCTCTTTTTGAGTGTCTTCCCCCAGTGTTGGGGTTCCAGGTGCATGTACAGGAATCTGAATTTAGGTCCTCATACATAGCAAGCACTTTACCCACTGAGCTGTCTCCCCAGACCCAGGAAGGTTTGCTGTGGGATGGTCTGTATGTTAAATGTGTTGCTCTGATTGGTTAATAAATAAAACACTGATTGGCCAGTAGCCAGGCAGGAAGTATAGGCGGGACAAGGAGAGGAGAATCTGGGAAATAGAAGGCTAAGTCAGAGAGACACTGCCAGCTGCCGCCATGACAAGCCAGATGTAAAGTACTGGTAAAGCCACGAGTCACATGGCTACTTATAGATTAATAGAAGTGGGTTAATTTAAGATATAAAGACAGTTAGCAAGAAGCCTGAGCCATTAGGCCAAACAGTTTAAATAATATAAGCATCTGTGTGTTTATTTTATAAGTGGGCTGTCGGACTGCCAGGGCTTGGTGGGACCAGGGGAGAAAACTCTCTAGCTACAAAGGTTTGACTCACAGGTTTGGAGGTTTCATGCTATGATCAGTTGGCTCCATTGCTTTGGAGGCTGTGTTCAGGCAGCATACCATAACCCAACTACACAGGAGCCTTCTCCTATCCATGGAGAAGTGGCGGGGTGGGGGTGGGGGCTCTAAATGTCTTCTGATGGTATCTCCCATCACCTAAATTCCTCCCTTCAGGCCCCACCTTCCAGAGGTTCAAGCATGTCTCACTGGCACTCTGAACTGGGAGCAAAGCTTACGACATGAGCCTTTGGGAGATGCCAAGGGGTCCTAGAGTCACAGAGTCAGAAGCATCACCAACTTCCTAAGTCAGCAACGGGGATGCCCATCTTTACATCAAGCCTGCCTCATCTGCCTTCATTCATCTCTGCAAAGCCAGGAGTCCAGGAGGCATCTTGGCCCTTTCTCTCTGAGTCCTCTGCCCTTCCCACCCAGCACCTGCAACCAGCTTTTCCCTAGGGAGCTATACTCCAGTGTCATTTCCTGGCAGACCTCCTGCCAAGCCTCTTCCTCTTATCCCATCTGCTCTGCAGGGGGAATCAGCAAGTGCGGAGCTTTACACTGAGGACTGGATTCTATTCCCATCCTGCTTACAACCTGTGGGGGCTTCCCACAGCCTCTACACACTTCTTAATTGACACATGATATTTGTTTGTGGAGTAGAGGAGGTTAATTTGATACATGTATACAATGTGCACTTATTAGCATTTCTACCTCCTTGAACATTCACTATGTTCATGTATTAGGAAACTTGAGAGTCATTTAGTTATTTGGCAAGCTGCTCACAGGAACCTGAGTGGCAGGGCTGCCATCACACTAGCCCATCCTTTCTCACCTCTGCCTCTCACCTGCTCACCTTTGGCCTCTCTTTGGTTCAGTCTTTAGGTCTGTGCTTGGGAAATTTCCTCTGCCCTGTAATCCTTTCCTCTCGGGCTTCACCTTGCCACAGCTGCTTCCTCGTTGGGGCCAAACCCCGGCATGGGTACCCTCCCTTGCCTTCCATTTCATGTGTCTTCAAAGCCCTTCCAATTTGTAATTATTATTTAAATTAAATGCAAAAAATAGACATTCTACTTATTCTTTGTGAGTATAAAAACTGTCATTTAAAAGCCTGCTCTGCCCTTGGACCTGGAAAGGCATGGCCTTGCCTTCATGCCTGAGCTTTGGAGGCCTGGCTCCAGCCTTCTCTGGCTGCTGCCCTCCTAGTGGGGTAAAGAGTTCATAGGGGCCACAGCTCCCATCCCAGACCCCAGACAGAGTGGACATACTTAGCAAAAAAGAAAGAAAAAAAAAAAGAAAAGAAAAGCTTGATGCACGGTTCAATTTGAATGTCAGATAAACAATTACTGATTTCTTCAGTATGTCCCCTTCAATATTTGGGAGAGATTTATGTCTAAAAATTTTAGGTCATTTGGAATTCAAGTTTATCCTGGTGTTATGGATTTTTATTTGGCAGCTCTGGGTCCATTTTCTAGATCAGATGTCAGCAAACTCCAGCCTGAAGACCAAAGCTAGCCTATTTTTGTACTGAGGGCTGTACTGTAATGTAGCCACATTCCCGTCTGTATTGTTATCAGCTGCTTTGATGCTACAGTGACAAAGTTGAATAGCTGTGACCAGAGGCTGTGTTGTACACACAGTGGTTACTATCTGACCTTTTACAGCAAGATCAAACCGCAGACTGGGTCTCCAGAGCTTCCCAAGTCCCTGCATGAACATAGCCCAAGTGTCCCGAAATCCCAGGGGCCTTTTGACCTCTTCAGGGTGGGCCCAAGACCAACAGTACAGGAATAGGGTGCGGGAGGAGGGCTTGAACACCAGGCCCTCACAGCATGAGAAGGGCTGGGGGGGGGGAGACTGGATCCCACCCCCTGTCCTCCTCACAAGAGTCTGAAAACTTGCACCCACCCTTTCCTTTAGCTAGGAAGGAGTGTTTTTTCAAGGAAACATATCCTATTGGCTCTGGGTAGTAGATTGATTTACCTTTTAAATAATTCATCATGTGATAGACTAGACAGCCCCCCCCCCTACTCTTGATGGGGCCCCTCAAATGTCACATCTGCTTTAATCAAGATATGTCATGAGTAGTGCCACCTGGTGGTGAGATCTGCTATCTATCACCATTTTAAGCAGCCTAGCTGCCCAGGGATGTGCACAGGAGCGGAAGAACTAACTGACCAGGACTGTCACAGCCAAGTGGATTATATGGCTAGAGCAGGGTGTTTTGTGAAACATAAGGAGATACTAAATAGTATGCTCATAATGATCTCCCCAAATGGTCATTCTGGGGGGTGGTCCATCCAATTACTTTCTCCTGTTGATACTGTGCTTTACAATTGTACAGTGTGCTCTCATACACCCCGCTGTGGCCTCTGCTGAAAATGGGGCCTCTCACGGCATCACTCCACAGCCTGTCCAGCATGTCAGCACTTTCGTCACGTTAGAACTATCCTGCTCTAGTAACCAAGACAGAAGCTGAGCAAAAGTATCCGTTTCCCTCACCATGAAGAGAACAGAAGTTACATTTTATCAGACTGACCCCTTGCTGCTGGCCTTTTCTTGGAGTTCCCAGGCCGAAGTAAAGGAGAAGAGTTTTCTGAAGAGTTACTGTAAACTCTCCTTCAATTCACGAGACCTGTGGCCATTTCTTACTGTTCCCAACAGAGGCATTTTGCCGCAGAGTTGACTCTGACATTTCTGTTATTCCTCAGAAACACTTGAAGCCTGGTTCTCTGCCTGACAGGCAGAGTCCCTGGGAGACGCCAAAAACATTAACTGAAAGTCAGGGCTCGTTGGGGTTAATGTTACTCCGTAGAGGCCTGTGTGGGAGCACAGTCAGGGGGCCCAAGCTGCTTGTCAGAGCCGACATCTCCTGAAAACAGCTGTCTCCCAGCAAGCCAGTTGGGTGAGCTGGGGAGTTCACCTCAAATCTGCTGACACACTGCTGAACTTCACGTTACAGTTGGAAATACTTGGAGGGACTTCAAGGAATGAGACAAGAGGTAGGAGAGCCATGTTTGTTAAATTATACTTTTCTTAAAGATCAATAGACACTTCAAAAGGAGTCCATGGATGGGGGTCTTGTGTGGCTTTGACAAGAAACAGCTCTATGCTTCTGGCCTGGGGGAGAGCCAATCTTAGCCACCCAAGAGACACCCTTCCAGCTCTTCGTTTGTGTGTGATAAGATTTGTGAGAAAACAGATTTACCTGGACTTTCACTGCAGGCTTCTGGGATACTCAGAAAGCTGGGCGGGGGAAGGGGCAGATTTATCAGATCTGGGCTGATTTGCTGAGCTCTAGACACATCTTTTTTTTTTTTTTTCATGGTTATATTTAGCAAATATTAAGAGCCCTATCTATGTTTCTGTCTCAGAAGCCATACTCAGGAATAAACAGATATGACTTGACGATGGCCATGTGGCATGGTTAATGTCATTGGGCCATGACACATGCTACCAGGGACCAGGAAAGACTTTTAGATGGGAATGCATTTTAGGTGTGCCTTGACCAGCATCAGCTAGTGAGACAGATGACGGCAAAGGAAAAGAGCAGGTTAGTACCAAAGCTCATGAACTTTGCCGTGGGGGTGGGAGGGTGGGGTGGTGGTGGGGGAGGCTCAGTTCTTAAAGCCCTACTTCCTTGAAGTACTCAGACTACAGCAGGGGGGCAGGAAAGAGCACAGAGACCTACAGAGTCTGTGTGTTTCAGAGGCTGGGAGACAACCTAGGGAGAACACAGCATGTTCTGCCCACGGTGGCCAAAAGGAGGCAGTGGTGTGCTTTTCTGGAGAGTTGGTAGACTGTACTCTGGGTGGGATAGTTCATGAAGGTAAAACTCCGCCGCAGGTGGACTATTACCCTTTGAAATGTTACTGTGCATTTCTTTACTTCCTATTCATTATCTTCTTTCCCTCTCCAGGGTGTATGCACCATGATCAATGATCTCCCCTGTCCTGTCTCTGCTGTATCCAAAGCACGCATGTGCACTGGCACTGGATGTATCTCCCCCTCTCTCCTCCCTGCTCCCCCCCACCGTGTGTGTGTGTGTGTGTGTGTGTGTGTGTGTGTGTGTGTAATAAATTAATGAGTGTGTGCATTTGTGTGGCATCGAAATGAGCATTGTGTGCGTGGGGGGGGGGGGGGGATGGCTGTTACCTTTCCCTTCTGAAAGAACATGTGGTTTAATCTAGCCTGTTCCACTCTTTGAACATGGGTGTCAACTGCATAGCAACCACAAGAGAGTCACTTTGTGGGTAAGCACTTTTGTGTAATCTAGATGAAGTCCTCCTGAGGCCAACATAAGCTGTGAATGCCAGAAAACCAAGGTCTAGGACAGTGTGCAGGGAGGAGCAGGTCAAACCTCGATGCTTCCTAGACACTTCGTTGAGAGGCTGTAGGAAATAGAAGGCCAGTGGTAACATTAGAGAACCCCAGTGAGGTCGAAGCTGACACCACCCACAGTGGTCTAAGCCTGAAGCAGACTAGAGTGTGAAGGTCCTGAGGTTCCACCTGTGCCACAGGACATACAGGACAGCCTACTGAGCGAGTGGCTGTCCCTGCCCTAGAGACCTGGAAGGCCACGCACTCACTTGCAAGCGGGCTTGTGTTGACTCCAGGGGAAGGTCTCTACTTCTGCTTCCTACAGCCCTTTTATCACTGGCTTTTAGCACCAGCCTCCTACCCATGGTCTGGCTCTCCTCGAGGTATTGCTTTGTTACTTAGAGATTTAAACAATCTAAGAGAAGAAAGGCTAGATGGATATGTCATTTAAAAAACCCATACAGTTCTACAGAGCACACTGGGAACTGGATGTGTCGAGATCTTGTAGTCTGTGGTTTTTCCATGAGACTTCAGAGACATGTGCAGTGAGATCCCCAAACAATAGTAGCCTTCAAGGGGTACCCACCCAGTCTAGGCTGTCCCTGTGCATGCTTCCTGGGGTCAGTGCTGCAGGATCAAAGGTCACAGTGTCAAGTTTGAAGTGCTTTGGATTCAGTGTGATGTCAGAGTGATTTTCAAGCTTTTCTCTGCCTGCTCTGCATAATTAAAATCTACCCATGTCTACTAGCTGTCCCTCTTTGCCCAGGACAAGAAGGGTTCCCAGAACCCAAGCCTTTCAGCTTTAAAACTAGGAATGTCTTGGGTAAGCCTGCATGAATCGGTTACTCCGATAACTGGTATTGCCGGCCACGCTTTGTCCTTCCTCCTCTCTTAATAATATTGATTATTTACCATTTCCTTCTGCCCTGGCATCTCTCCATCCCCCTCTTCTCTTGCTTTCCTGTCTGATCACAATCTGAAACACCACCCTTCGATACCATCTGGAATGATGGTTGTTGAATGAAGTGCATCTCTGGGCAGCTTGGTTCCCACTGAGGATCCTGCAACTTAATTACTTTGGGGCCCATCAAAACCACTGCCAGCTCTGATGAGCCCTGAAAAGTGAGGTGAAGCAGGGGCAGGGAACAGCATCTCTGTTTGTGGTACTTAAGCCTGGGCCATCGTTCACGCTGTCAGGGCTCTGGAGAAGCAGACTGTTAACTGATGCATAAGCATGGCCAGGCAAAGGAGGCCCCACAGAGGATACTTAGCTTCTGCCTGATATAACTGATGGGCTAGCTGGAGCCATGTGCTGACCAAGCAAATTAATGAAACAACAGCAGGCATGTCTGTCCAGATAAATCTCTTCCTTGAGATTTGAGCATCAGCAAGCACTTAGACAAACCATTCAAGATGAGAGGTGCCAGAGAAGTCTGTAAGCTTCTTCCCTGAAGGCCATACCCTGGAGGGGCTGAAGCCTCTTTAGCATAACCTTACATCTTACCTTTCAGGTAAGAGAGAGTAACATCTTTCTCCTAATTACGTCTGGCATTACTGTTGATGAACAAGAGAGGAAATGTTGGTCAGCTCCAGTGATGTACATAACTGCGTATCTGTCCAGCAAGCTTAGGTTTGGAAGGGGCTGTTCAGTGTATGGTCCTGCTGTGACTTCTTGAGAACAGTAAGAATACGGAACTGAGACAGGGCGGGAGTGAAGAGCTTCATTAATAAATTACTGAGAAGAGCCTACAGTTACAATCCTGCCTGGTGCCATAGGTCACCTTTGGAACGCCTTTCCTCTCAATGTCTGGCATTCATTCATGACTGAGAAGGAAAATAAATTTTCGTTATTAATTTTGGACTTGTGGCTCCTGGTTGAATCTACTTCTTTTCATAATATGTGTATTAGTCGGTTTTATATTTCTATAGCAGAATGCTCTAGGCAGATGTGTTAGTTACCTTTCCATGCTACGCTAAAACACCACGACTGAAGGAAATTTATGAAAGAAAGACTTTAGTTTGGTTTATGGTTCCAGAAGTAGAGTTCATAACTGTAGAGGAGGCATAGCAGCAGGTGTCTGGGACAAGAAGCTGGGGGATCACATCTTCAAACACAAACAGGAAGTAGAGCAGGGACGAACTGGATGTGGGTCAAAGCTATACATTCTCAAAGCTGCCTCCAGTGGTGGACTTCCTTCAATCCACCTCCTAAGTTTCATTACTTCCCTCAACAGTGGTACCAACCAGGACCAAGTGTTCAAACACTTGTGCCTGTGAAGGACATTTCTCTCTGAAACCACCACAGCAGGATCCTTTATAAAGAATGTAATGGGTTCATTACAGTTCTTGGTGTTCAAAATCCAAGATCAGGTGGTTCTCATCAGTTTGGCCTCTGTCAAGGAACTAATTTGATATGTCACAATGGTGGGAACAGGTATGGGAGGGAGGGAGCTTGACATAGAAGACTAGAGAAGCTAGGATCTCACAGTCTATTTCTAGGACCCCTTTCTCAGTGATCTATGCATCTCTTACTCAGCCTTTTTTCTTAAAGGTTCCATACCACCTCAATCCACCAAACCAAGGACCTAACTTAGAACATATGAACCCTTGAGAGAACAAACTACATTGAAGCCATAGCTATGTATCCATAGCTACATCTATGATATGTATTTGTCTGTCCATCATCTATCTGTCTGTCTCTCTATCTATCCATCTATCTAACATCTGTCTATCTATCTACCATCTGTCTGTCTGTCTATCTATCTATCTACCACCTGTCTGTCTATCTATCTATCTACCATATGTCTATCTATCTATCTATCTATCTATCTATCTATCTATCTACCATATGTCTATCTATCTATCTATCTATCTGTCTATCTATCATCTATCTATCTATCTATCTATCTACCATCTGTCTATCTATCTACTATCTATCTATCTATCTATCTACCATCTGTCTATCTATCTATCTACCATCTGTCTATCTATCTACCTATCTAACATCTGTCTGTCTATCTATCTATCTATCTATCTATCTACCATCTGTCTATCTATCTATCTTCCATTTATTTACCAGCATAGTTCAATGATCAAGTTTATGTAAGTAGATATAGAACTTTGAAATGAGATAAGGCCTGTCTTATTCAGTATTTTACTGTGGTGAAGAGACATCAGGACCACGGCAACTCTTACAAAAGAAAGCATTTAACTGGGGCTTGCTTACAGCTTCAGAAGTTTAGTTCATTAGCATCATGGTGTAGAGCATGACAGCATCCAGGCAGACATGGTGCTGGAGAAGTAGCTGAGGGTTCTATACCTGGTGGTGGCGGGAAGAGAAATACACTGGGCCAGGCTTAGGCTTTTGAAATCTCAAAGCCTAACCTCAGTGACACACTTCCTCCACCAAGGCCACACCCCTCCACCGAGGCCACACCCTCCACCGAGGCCACACCCCCTAATCCTTCTAATCCTTTCAAGCAGGGCCACTCCCTGGTGACTAAGAATTCAAGTATGTAAGCCTGTGGGGACCTTTTCAAGATGCCATGGGGCCTTTTCTCAAATTACAGAAATGTTTTTTATGTAATATTAAAGAAACATTTGCTCTTTGAGTCTATCCTGTATCCCCATAGTGCTCTAGAAATATTGTGTGTCAGTTACTTCATTTGGCATTCCCTGCTTCAGAAGTGGACTGACTCTCTCATTCAGATGGTGATTGGTCCCCGAGTGAGAGCCTGATCCAAGCAGAGCCAATCAGAATCTAGTTATGAATGCCAGTGAGGAAGATCTCTACCCTTTTCTGAGATTGCTGGGGTTCTTGAAGTTATATCACTTCCACTTAGATGAAGGCTCACTGAAAATTAGACCAACAAGCAAATGGGTTAAGAGATTAAACTAGAATAAATGGTGATATTCAGAAAAACCCACGCCCCTTCAGAATCCCAGGATGCACCCTTAGCTGCAAACAGAATGGCTACAGATGTGATTTGTTAGGACGAAATCACACTGGACTAGAGCCCTAATTCAATGAAGGGACCCAGAATGACACACACGAAGGGAGGATGTCCTGAGAGGACAGAAGCTGGGGATGGAATGCTGGCGGCCACCAGAATCTTGAAGCATTGAAGGAAGATCCTACTCTGACCCTTCAGAGAGAGGAAGACTCTACTGATGCCTTTATTTTATGCTTGTACAGTTCTGAGAGGGTGACTATCTGTGTTTGTTGTTTTATCAAATGAGCACAAGATGATTTACCTTTTTAACTGTTTTAAGTGTGTGGTGGTTCCATGGTATTAAGTACATGCACATTGATATACAGAATATGATTGTTTCAAGCTACCAGGTCCCTGTACTTTGTAACAGCAGCCCCAAGAAATGGGTTCAGACATGTAGAAACTGAATAAGCCATAAAGATACTTTTTTAATCCAGCCATGCCTGAATTCCACTGGGCTCTCTGATATGAAACAATAAATGTCATTGATTTATTTATATTAATATTTATATTAATTTTTTGGTAGGTTTCTGTCACTTCTGCCCCATAAAGGACTCTCAACTAATACAAATGAGGCAGGTAGATGAAAACATTTTTATTATTTTTCCGTGAATGGTAGCCCCTACACTGTAACATGAACTGTCTGGTTCAGAGATGTATAGCCCTCTATTCCACGCTGGACCAAAAATTGTCCCATAAGTACATCCTCTCAAGAAATTAGTATGTATAGGAGAACTGTAGCACAAATCTTAGAAGGTCTTTTTTTTTTCTTTTGGTTTTTTGAGACAGGGTTTCTCTGTGTAGCTTTTGAGCCTTTCCTGGAACTTGCTCTACAGCCCAGGATGGCCTCGAACTCACAGAGATCTGCCTGGCTCTGCCTCTCGAGTGCTGGGATTACAAGCATGCACCACCATCATCTGGCTTAGAAGGTCTTATTAATAAAAACAAACCCAGTGCCAGTTATTGGGGTGAATGCTGGAAGATCAGAGAAGCAGAACAAGCCACAGCTTCCTCACCTCGCCAGTTCCTCAGCTGATCCTGTTTTCTCAGACTGGAAACCTCTGAGTCCTCATCCAAATAGATCTCAGCTGAACTGCTGCTCAAAAGCCTAAAAGCTTAACCAGCTCTAGTTCCTGGTTTTCATGCCTTATATACCTTTCTGCTTCCTGCCATCACTTCCTGGGATTAAAGGTGTGAGTCACCATTCCTGGCTGTTTCCAGTGTGGCCTTGAACTCACAGAGATCCATTTGGATCTCTGCCTCCCAAGTGATAGGATTAAAGGCATGTGTAACACCATTTTCTGGTCTCTGTATCTAGTGGCTGTTCTGTTCTCTGACCCCAGATAAGTTTATTAGGATACACAATATTTTGGGGAACACAATATATCACCACAGAGAACATTAACAGATAATAAAATATTTTGTAAAATAAGCAGTTTAAAGGCAGAAGTTAGGGAATACCTTGGAAAGTCATAAACCTATTAGAAGGAGCTCCATTAAAATACCAGGTAGGGGGATATGGAAGAGAGATGAGAACCGAGAAAGGAGGTAAAGGAACAGGGTGGGTCTGAAAGAACTACCCAGAAAGCACCTGCAGGTGCACAGCTCTTCCAAGGCAACCCTAGGTCTCATTTCCAGGGGATGCAACCGACGATGCATAGCAAACAATTAATTTCTATTAAATACCAGCTAGTTAATGAAAAATATTTTCAAGTCCAAGACAATTCCACAAAGGATGTACTTAACAAATGGTATTTAGCCGACCAACCATGTCTGTTGCAATGTTTGATTTTAATGGGACTTGTTGTTTTATGTTAATTAACTGTACATTGATTGGTACCTCTATTTGATGAGATTTCATACAGGTGATGGTTATCCAATAATGAGAGAACTGTAAAATTTGTGTCATAATTTGTCTACGAGCCAAGTAATATCAGGTACAAAATGAACTCTTATAATAAAGTACAATCATATGACACAAAGAAAATGAGATTTGGATATATGGGGAGGAAAGGCAAGGGTCACCACTTGTACCTACGATATAGATGAGTGACAAGTGGCTAGAATAGGCTACACTTTGTCCTTAAGGCTGCTGTGAACTTCTAGGTCGTCGGGGCAGGTAAACATAAGAAATGGCTACTAGCTACTTAGATCACCACCCTGCAAGACTGTCACTCAGTCTGTGAACTAGCATATTTCCGGCTTTCCATCTGGCTAGCTTGACCAGAAGAGGGTGTGAATGCAACTGTTGTATAACTTTTCCTGGGGGGATGTGAACAGCCATCTATTCGCCCCAGATAGTGTACCAATAACAGACCCGAGAAGTCATTCCAACCAATCCCAACTTGGTGAACTAGTGAATGCACTATTATAGGTGAATGGGTGTGAAGTTACTTGGAAAAGTATGGGTGACTCAAAGGCAACCATACTGTAGAAAAGCCCGCCTCAGCATAGGTGGCAACTTGTGAAGTTTGCACCCCTGGAGCTTCCGTTACTTACAGACAGCTTCACAGAAGAGTCCTCTCTTCCTTGGAGAGCATTTACTGCTTCGATCACTGTGCAGAGGGGCCTTGTGAGTCTTAGAAGTTTCTAAGTGTTCAGAATCTTGTGTATGAGTTTCCCGAGCCTCTTCAGTTCCCGTAGCTTTCATAGCAATAACCGAGACCCTAGGTTCTGCTTGGAGGAAGCAGTGGGTTCCAGTCTAGGCTCCACAGGTTAACCCCTAGTTATCAGGTAACTAACCATGAGTTTTAGTAAGTCAGACATTGTAATGGATAGCAAATGCTTATGAATGCTAAACCCTAAGCTTGTCCATAAATGCCCAGTGGATTGCTGTGAGCTACAGACACACCTGGTCCAGCTCTTACAGATGTGGCAGGAGCTGGTTTGAGATGCTACTAGAGCAAAAGTCCTTACAGCTGGGTCAATGGCAATCTGAGGAAATCTGTCAAAGCTGCCCTAGCTGAGTCTCCTGCAGACATGGTCCCTTTCTCATTACCAACCTGTCTTTGTCTGCATGGTTTGGTCCTGTCCTTCTCAGGCTCCAGGCCAGTCCAACTTGGTTTTGTTCTACTCTGCCCTAGACTTTGGGTTTCTGGCTCTTTCTCCAGAATGACTGACACACAGCCACTCTACTCTGTCCCTTGGACAAAGACCAAGTCTGATGCCCAGTCTCTGACTGATAACTCAGAAGGGCTCTGGACTCTGCCAAGTCCCATCTGGTAGATGGACAAACAAGGCTATATAGAAAATTTGGCCTGAATCCCTTTCTGCTGCTGGTGGTTGGCTGCCATTCACGGGCTGTGGACTCAGAAACTCCAACCTCTGACATTCACTGCAAAGATCTTGTACAATAAGGTCCAAAAGACATCAAAGGAGGGGGCCATGGGAATGGGAACAGGTGGTGTTGACAAAGGGGACTTCAACGTGGGAGAGAATTAGGGCTACAAGTAAGAGGAATCCTGGGGAGCCATGTGGCCACCTACATTTCCAAAACTGAGCTACCATAACGGACTTCAGAGGGACTGGGAAACTAAGCCTCATTTCCTGACCCCGACTCTGGTGGAGAGATCTGTTCGCTTGGTGACAAAGGTTCAGAAAAAGGCATCCATCTTCACGTGATGCTCTTCCACGGCAAGCGCATACTCAGCTGCTTGCCCAAGGTTCCACTCCCAGAAGTAGTCACACGCCTCAAGTTCTTATCTCCTGCAGACTGGCTGGGATGCAAGGTTCCTCCACCCCTGGTGAACTGTGGATTTCCATCAGACAGGAAGCCTTGAGTCATCCACTGTGAAATTGCTCACCAAACACCTCCAATGCTGAGTCATAGCCACTATTTAACTTACTTTTAATATTACAGATTTCTTAAGTGCCACCAAGCTGGAGTGCAGCTAAAGCTGAGTTTATGGCAACACTTGTTTAGAATGGATCTTTGAAAAAATTACCTGGGGTCCCTGAGCAGCATCTTACCAGAAAGCTGCAGCCTCCTTTGTTTGATGCTGAACAGTTTGCTGCAAATTAATGCAACGCAATCCCTGCTTTCAGGTAATTCTTGTCTATTTCCTGTTTGTATCCCCTCATGCATTTGAAGACTCCCCACAAGGAGCAGATCTCACTCTACACAAACAACCTATGAGCTGTGCAAGGCCCTTAGCACATCCCAAAGATCAAATAAATGTGGGGTCTTTGAACAGATTAGTGAGATCTACAAACCTCTGACCAAGCTAAAAGGGACAGAAGACTCAAATCCATAAAATTAGGGATGTAAAGAGACTGGTTTTGGTTTTGGTTTTGGTTTTGGTTTTGGTTTTGGTTTTGGTTTATTTTCTTGAGACAGGGTTTCTCTGTGTAGCTTTGCGCCTTTCCTGGGACTCACTCTGTAGACCAGGCTGGCCTCGAACTCACAGAGATCCGCCTGGCTCTGCCTCCAGTGCTAGGATTTTTTTAAAAGACTGTTTACAAAAGACCCGAGTGAAATCCAGATCATTAAGGCATGGACAATATTTCATTGGTCCCATTTTCCTGAGAAGTCACTGAGACTTCTAAAGGCAATTTCTCTCTTGTTACAGAAGGGAACTTAGAGTCATATCCTTTGGGCTGGAGTAATAGGAATTTTCTTCCTATTACATCTTTGTTTTCACTTTGACGTCTAAAACACATTCCTGCTCAACAAGTGAAAGTTAAATGAATAAACATGAGAAAGACTTGAACCCCTGCACTGTCCGTCAACCAGTGAACTCCGTTCAGAGAACGTTAAGTTGCAGGTACTTCCAGGGGTGCAGCATCGACACACCCACTCTCACCCTACAGAGCTAGGAAGACAGTATCTACTTATGAAGAAAAATCTCACTATGGAGCCTAATCTGGATCTTCCTGCCTGCATCCCATGGAACTGAGATTACAGGTGTCCACCACCACGCCCAGCTTTAAGTCTGGGCTCTTAATGAGGCGCATGGAGGACCTCTAAACATTTCTATAATGTCTCAGTCCTGTCAGAGAGTCATTTACTTTCAATATAATTTGCTGTATTTGAAATTTCTGGTGATTATGAATCCTTTAAACTATATTAGGTAATTCTCTTCTTACTGAATTGAGAAAAACAAACAAACAAACAAACAACAAACCAGTCTGCGATTGTCAGCCAGGTTGATAAACAATTTGTCATGTCACTTGTTTCTTACTCTGAGGGGTCATAGAAGCCATTGCTTAGGTAAAGGGGAGCCAGAGCTCATCTGGATCTTTGTGTGTGTGTGCCTGAGGTATGCGTATATGAGCATGTATGTGCACCAGAAGCCAGAGTTTGACTTTCGGTATTTTCTTTATCTTACTATTTGAAACAGATTCTCACTGAAACTGGAGCTCACCATTTCAGGTAGACTGGCTGGCCAGTGGCCTTCTGGAATGTCCCTCTCCCTCCACTCCACCTCTACAGCACTGGGGTCAGAGATGCATGCTGCCACACCCGGTTTTCATGAGTGCTAAGGATCGATTATGCTCAGGTCCTCTTGTCTCATGGGTAAATACTTGGGATATCGCTCTAGCCCCTTGTCTAAATGTCCATCCAGCTTAGCCTTGAGCTTCTGATACTCCTGTCTCCACCTCTTGAGTATATCCTAACAGCATGTGCCGCCACAAGTGGCTGGATTTTAAAGGAATCAGCTAAGTCCCCATCTTAATTGTTGTTTTATTGCCGTGAAGAGACACCATGACCAAAGCAGCTATTATTAGTGAGAGTATTGAACTGGGGGCTTGCCTACAATTTCATGGGTTTAGTCCATCACCATCCTGGTGGACAGCATGGTGGCACCCACGGCAATAAACACACTGAAGCCTGCAGCCCACTGCCCTCTCTTTTGGAGACTCCAGGACGAAGACATAGAGAAGACAATTAGATCCTCCAGGATAGGGTTAGGGAGGCTTGGCTGTTGTTGGCTTCAACCTTTCACTGGCTCATCAGGACCATGCAGCATCTTCTGCTCAGCTTTTGTCTCCGTTGGCAGAGCCTCCATCCTGTGTTCTCTGGTTTGCAACCGGACTAGTCATCTGCCTAGACGCACATGTGTGTGCACACGTGCGCTTGTGTATACACATAGGTACACACACCTTAGTGTCTTAAAGGCTTATGGCCCCTCCCTCCCCTGCCTCCCCAGCAGCATCCTCAGCCCCTCCATTCAGGCATTTCCCATCCTTGCTATCCAGACTCTAACCTTACCACCTGAGTTGAACTCTAATTTACCTTCCAAAACATGACTTGGGTTTGCCCAAGCTATTATGCTACGATCATTTTCCTGCTCTCTCTGATTGTGAATTAATTAATTAATTAATTATACATGCTCCAGGCTGGCTTCAAACTTGTGAGCTCCCATTCTTAATGTCCGACGTTCCATGGGCTACCAGGCCCGGGAACTGCCCCCTCCTGAAAGACAGGGCCTGGTCACTGTGGCACTTCTTGTGGGACCAGCACACGTGTTGGCCCTCGAGAACATAAGGCCGATAAGGCCTTAAAAGCCAGCTGTGTGAGCTAGCTCGACATTTGTAGCTTTTCCCTCTGTGAACAGAGTATTCCTGTGAACTTTTAGAACTTCGTTCAAACCTTGTAAAGCAATTCATGAAAATATACGACTAAGACCTTGAAACCAGAGAAAAGACAAATTGCTGTGGCCTCAGGCTCTCAGAATCAGCTTTGTGAGGCAATGGGACAGAATTCACTTACAATTTCCTGAGAGTCTATTATAGACGAGGCTTTATGCATGTGTCTTACTTGAATAAAAGATGGTTCTTAAAGATGTCACAGTCAGGCAGAGCAAAGAGACGGTAAGTAGACATGGAGTTACAATGCAATGTGATGTGTGACTTAATATTTGACATTACGTTTGGTGAACTACACTCTAACACGGAGAAGCCACTGGGATTAGAGCGCTGTTCTCCACCCAGGGAAGACTTAACCTATTTGCTAAAATTTCTTTCCTTTGGTTTCTTAGCATCCGTTTTTATTTGAGCCTCTCCAGGACACTCATTAGCTAGGGCCACTATTCTTGCTTAGCACAGATGTGCAAGATCTTGGGAATTTTGACATTTGCCTGGTCTGTGAGTACTGAAGAGGAATTAACCTTAGCGCTGGGGTTCCTGGCTTGGCTCAGGTCTCCTGGGCTCTTAGCAGGTTGGCGGGGCAGAAGCCCAGAGGACTCCAGCACTCCAGGAGCTCACTTGCAGAAGGCAGAACAGGAAGGCAGGTCACAGGTCACACCTATCTCTTTGACACTGTTCCTTCCCGATCCACTTCCTTCTCCAGCCTCCTGCAGCAAAATCCACTGCCCTGACCCCACTTCCCTTATCTACTTGCAAAAATGCTCTCAAGTTTCAAGACTCAGCCTAAAGAATTTAAACTTAACCCTGTCAGTCTTAAGAGGTTTTTTAAAATTTTTATTTGTTTGTTTGTTTGTGTTTGTTGTTTGTTTTATAGCAAGAATCTAATATTTTGAAAATGGTTTTTTTTGGGGGAAAGAGAATTTACAGCTGAAAGAAGTTTTAAGAGCATAAGTACAAAATGGTGAGAAACTCAACTAAAACAACGTGAAGGATGGAAATGGTACATTTCCTGTCATTTTCCCCCCTCCATACTGAGAATGGTGTACAACAGCCATCCTTTGTTCTTGAACCAGTGAGTTAATTAAGCAAGCAAACACAACAGGATGAATAGCAAGCAGAGATGGAGAGCAGATGCAGATGGACAGCGGAACACCATCTGATTGGCTGGTCACAACATCCAGCAGAGACAACTGGAGTAGCTGGATTGAGAGAGCAAATACCAGTAAAACCAGGGGCTTCCCAACACCCATTACCAGTAACCGTGGAAGTCCTACTGAAACAGCCATGCTGGTGTTCCTGATCAGGTCTCAGGCAGATCACAGTGTTCAGTCCGTGGATAAACTTCCAGCTTCCTGTTCCCACAGCAGGCATTTTTATACCGGGGAGAAGCAAGAAAACCTCAGTTGGAAATCACTTACCTACTAGCTGTTCCTAGCATGTGTTTGTAATATCCTTAGCTATTTGTTATTCTCCTTTCTTGTTAAGGGGGTCAGGCTGACCCAAGACAGAGAATTTCAGAAGACAGTTGAAATAAACATGTCCCATGGCCTGGACAAGGGAGGGCTCTCACACTCAGAGTATGCTTTTTTACAGGTGCAAACCCAAGACAGTTTGTATCACATAGTTCTTATAAAAACCATGTCTTAGTGACTTTGGGACAGCTTTTTGGCTATTTTTTCATTAGACCCGGCTCTCTTATATTACGAATCATCCTATTATAATTGCTCACGGTTTAGATTCTATCCCTAGACTGTGAGTGCCCCAAAGGCCAAGCTCTGTTCCCTCTGATTTATGACTGGCTCTCCAGAGCCTCAGCCTATGCCTGACTGCCTACCAATGGTGCGAGTCCTAGAAGGTGTCTCATGTACAGATCATTTCTGAACTGAAAGACGGACCACACTTCAGAGGGAGCCTCTGTCCAATGTGCTGCCCATCCTTGTCAGTAAGTCTGAGGCCAGCCCTCACTAAACCCAAGCAAAGAGCCAGACAGGCAAACTTGGCTTTTAATTTTCTCTTCAGTGATTTTAGTCACTCCGTCATTGGTAGATCACAAAGTTTGACAACTTGTCTCCCTGCCTGGTTTGGAGGTTAATTACATCCTCATTCCTAATGACTTTACGGTGCTGGTGGAGACACTGGCAGGGTTCTGGCAAAGGGTCAAAGGCACAGGCTGGCAGTCAGTGTGATCATCATAATTTATCCTGCTCAGGCTCAGAAATTTCACCAGCTTCCTGAACAGATAAAACCTTCTTACTATAAAAAAAGGAAAGAAGCCAATCCACCCACATTGGACACTCTGTATCTTCTGTTCTCTTAACTGGAACTGGGACTGAACCTGGAGCATCCACCATGCTAGGAACTACATCATCACTGAATCACTCCCTCCTCAACATACCTATCTTATGTTTCTTTCTCTTAAAATCTCTCTCTCTCTCTCTCTCTCTCTCTCTCTCTCTCTCTCTTTCTCTCTCTCTCTCTCTGTGTGTGTGTGTGTGTGTGTGTGTGTGTGTGTGTGTGTGTGTACACATTTGTATATATGATTCAGGTTTGTATTTGTTATAGCATGTATGTGATGGTCAGGGGCACAAACAGGTACCAGTCCTCATCTTCTTTCTTGGTTTTGGAGAGAGTCTCTGGTGTGTACCACCATGAGCTTCAGGCTAGCTGGCCTTCGAGCTCCAGGACTTCCCCTGTCTCTGCTTGGCATCTCGCAGTGGGCACACCAGCATTACAGGTCCATGCTATTGCATGTGGCTTTTCATGGGTCTGGAGACTCAACCTCAGGTCCTTTCGTTACATGGCAAATGCTTTACCCGCTGAGCCATCTTCCCACTCTCTACCCAAATTTTCAATGTTAGCTTTATCAATTAGCATTTCTTACAATTGGCCGTTCGGTGGCTGCGGGAGGAAGTGTCGGAGCAATCCGGTGCGGGTAGTAACTGGTTAATTGCTGGTTGTTTACTGCACAGTGCTGCTGTTCAAGCATCACTTAGTCATCTAAGTGACAGTAGGAGAGAAGCACAGTCATTCCCATTTGATAGGTGCCGAAACTGAGTCTTGATCAGGTTTAGTAACTTGCCCTTGGTGTCTCAGTTTATAAGCAGTGACTAGGGTTTCCATTTAGGCACTTCTCTCATATCTGGGAGCCTCCCCAAGGCTACACATTAACTGACCAAATTGTGGGAACTTCGCTGCCTGGAGTTCATTCATACTTAACCGTGGGAAACACCCACCATAATGAATAAATACTTTCTAGTTTGATATAAACGTAGACAGATCAAGGCTCGTTCGTAGATCTCATGGCCAGGATGGCTTGTCATCTTCTGAATATCCTGATGGGAAGAAGCAGGAACAGCACAAAGGGGAGGCTGACGGGTATGTGCCTTTATAAAAACACTAACACAAATGGCCTCTAGGTTTCAAAACTAGAGCTTCAGTTGTGAAGACCTCACTTAGTCTATTAAGTGCTTTGCTTATCCCACGGGTTTGATTGCCCTACACAAAGGCTCCAGGGGTCCCTGAAGCCCAGTGAAATGTCCATATCCTTCCTTTTAAAACATCTTAATGTGGTATATCACACACTGGGAATTGCACGAGTATTGGTGAAATTATTAAGGCCACTCCATGTAGTTAAAAGGGAGGTTTATTTTGTGGAGTAACTTACAAATGAAGGGGTAGGTTGCAGGCAAAGGTATAGGGTAGTCGGCGGTGTTCTCTGGAGAACTCTGCTCGGTCCACCTCTAGTGTCCCGCGTCTCGGAACCAAGAGACCTCCTCCTCCTCCTCCTCGGTCTTTCGCTCCTTCCTCTGCCCCGCCTTGTGGGCGTGATCATTACTGAAGCCTCAATGGGGGTTGGAACTTCCAGGCCAATGCTGGGATGGCTACCCACTACACACGAGACGTTCCCGCTGTAGACTAATTCCAGAGCAGTCTCTGTGTCATGATCTCCTGGGCCCTGCAGCAGTACTAACTCTAGGTCATGGTTCTCAGTGTCCTCTCTCGCAGAGGGAGAGAGATACCCCTGATGGAAGTGCTCACCTCCAGCCCCAAAGCCGTCTCCCAGAGACCATGGGCTCTGAGTTCTAGATGAAACTGTCAATTTATACAAAATATGGGAAGCAGAAGAAACTTTAAATGTTCCAGAGATGCAACCAGGAAAGGCCACACTTGGGGGGAACTTACAGGTCAAATGATACGAAGCTCTTCAAAACCAACCAATTTCAAGGAAGAGGGATATAGAGAACTGCTTGGGAGATCTACCAAGCCGGCATGTACCCTGGTTTGAAGAAAGTAGCCATGAAAAAAATATTTATGAGGCAATTGAGTACTGATTGAACATTTGGTGATATTAAAGAAATTGTCTGAGATGTCATAATTGCATTGTGCTCATATTAAAATCTTCATCTCTTAGAGACACACTGAAGTATATTCCCCTGAAATGATATGTTTTCCTGGATTTGAATAGAAATGACCCATGAGGTGGGTGTAGCCGTTGGGGAATTGGATGGGGTTTTCTATGAAGCCAGAGTGGTCTTGTGTTGAGATTGGAGACAGGCTGGGTGATAAGCACCTGGGGGTCCACTAAAATATTCTCCATTCTTTTGGATGGATTTCACTGCATCTATGATAATAAAAACCTCTCCTCTGCTGCACACTACAAACACCACTTTCCCCAGATCGAAGGCAGCTCTTCTTTCCTCTGCCAACCTGAAGGCAGGACTTTGTTCATGAATCTCAACATGAGTTCCAGCTATTTGGAGCTATTTATCCTTCCCTCCCTCTTCTCCAAAATTAGGGGGAGAACTTTGACCTTGTGTACCCCCCTGGCACCTAGCAAAGTGCCTAGTGGCTGGCAGATGATCAATAAACCCTGAACCATGGCAAGAGGCTCTGGAATGCATTAGAAATACCCTTACCAAAACCGGCTGCCCACGACCCCAGCCACTTACAGAGGAATAGCTTTTGAGACTGGCATGGTCTCTTTTTCACGTGTGGAGAAACTGAGGCCCGGGCTAGCTAAGAGTCTTGGGCATGGGCTTCTGATTCTATCCCCTACCTCATGTTAAAGCATCCCGTTACATTGGGAGGCCGTAGCAGGGACAGCTCCTGTGCTACAGAGTTCTGACCCTAATCAGACAGCAAAGGCTTTCGGTAAGGTACCCCACTCACGTTATCCTCCATGACTTTTCCTTCTGTGCCTGAGACAAGTAGAAATGTTCTGGGTTTGTGTTACAGCAGTGTTGTTCATAACTCCTGAAGAGCATGTCGTTTTCTTTATCACAGATGCGTTCAAATAGCAGTAAACATCAATACTCAGGAAAGCAGGAAGGATGGTGACCAGCCTGACTGTCACAGCACAAGGCTAAATGCCATGTGGTGCCTTACCTATGGCTTGCTCTAGCCACAGAACTCTGGCCGAGAAGTCTCTGCGGGCTTTCACGTATTCTAAGGATGCCAACGCCCGCTCAAAACCATTGTACCACCAGTGTTTCTTATCTGGTCGTGATCTTTGCTGTTGTCACTACTGACCATGTTTTAGTATCATTCTGGATATGTAAATAAGCTGAGCACTGTCTGGTGGAAACCCGCATGCTATGGAGGAACTGGTCGGAGACTCAGTGAACCAGCGGCTGGATCAAGTCAGAAGTCACGGTATTTAGAAGCAAACATGAAATGGGAGAGGGGTAGGGAAAGAGGAAGTTGTATTATGGAGGGAAGAGGGCATTTAATCTCGGGTCATTGCATTTATGAAAGAAGGCACAGCAACTGAAAATGGAAACCGTGCACTATCTATAGGGGTAGTTTCTAAGCCTGTGGTTATAGGGCATTTTCTCCTGGAGGAAGCAGAGACCTTTTTAGGAAGGCCGGTAAAGAAAGGAAGCAATGCAAAAGGATGGGGGAGGGGGATTGGAATTCAGTTTCTAACTATAGCTGGAGCCTCTCCATCAACTCCAAAGATTAAAGAAGAAGAAGAAATGGGCCTCATCAAGAAAGTTCAATTAGAAGAAAGCTGTGCCCATGATCACAAGCCAGAATAGGCTCTTGAAAGAGGTAATTGAGCCTCCACTGGCTCGTATCATTGAAAATAGAATAATTCTCCGTTTCTCAGACATGATCTAAGAACAGGTGCACTCAGGGACATTTGGCTGAACTAGGAGAATTCCAGCTCCCATCGCCACTAAATGTCTGGGAGTTTACACCCCAGGTGGCACTTTTAGCTTCCCCTCCTCCACAGGAGCACACAGGGAGGTATTTTTATGGGAGCAGGTGTGATTTAGCAGCTATTGCTGGTTTCACAGATAATGAGTACAAATCTGGACCGCTGCCTACTGGCCCCAGTCCTGGGACAGGGTACTCGCCTCACATCTTTGTTCTCCCATCTCCAAAACCATGACAGACAAATGCCACTTTTCGTTCTCTGAATGCCACTAAACACAGAGTTACTAAAAAAAATTGTGCTGGGCAGTGGTGGCACATGCCTTTAATCCCAATACTTGGAAGGCAGAGCCAGGTGAATCTCTGTGAGTTAGAGGCCAGCCTGGGCTACAGAGTGAGATCCAGGTACCAAAACTACACAGAGAAACCCTGTCTCGAAAAACCATAAATAAATAAATAAATAAATAAATAAATAAATAAATAAATAAATAAATTTTAAAAATTGCGTAAAAATTTCCCACACTAATCTGTGTCTGGTCCTTGTGGTTTGCAAATAAACAAAGCTTGGGCACTGGCCACTCAAGGTCACATCATAGCAGGTTCCTGCTGTTACCCCAGCTATTCTACCTCCTGTGACATTAGTCAAAAACCAGGGGAATGGAAGATTTGGTTGTAGAGAGACTGGTGAGCAATTAAACTCTAGACATATGTTTTATAGAGCCACAGGTAACTGGCTGGATTCAAAGTAAAACGTTTAATGGACTTGAGTAAAGGTTGGAGTTCTGAACTTCTGGGAAAACCACACCTCCTTTCTCACTGATTGGACAGCTTCAATCACTGTAACAAAACACGTGACATAAGCAGCCTATGGGAGGGAGGATTCACTTTAGCTCTGGGTTTCAGAGATGTCAGCCACCGACAGCTGGCTTTGTTGCTCTGGGCTTGCGGCGAGACAGAAACATGAAGAAAAGGGCAAAGGAGAAGAAACTCCCTACACAGGATCCAGGAAGAGACAACCCTCACGGTGTGCCTCCAGCGAGCTAACGCCTTCAACAGGGCTCCACCTCTGAAGGTCCTATTCACACAGACTCATCTGTGGACGAATCCCCTAGTAATCCAGTCATCTCTCAATTGTGTCACCAGCTGGAGATGAAACCTTCTGGATGAGTCTTTGGGACAGACGCTTCGTAACACCTGTCACACAGATGGACCAAACTGATAAAAGAGTAACACCATATCCACCTCATCCCTGTGTGTTAATTCTTTCATTTCATGTAATGTAGAAGGACCTCACTGAGTCCTGGGCACTATGAATACTGCTCAAAGACAAAGAAGCCTCTACTCAGGGACATTCCAGACAGTGGGATGTGTGGCTAGCTGACGCAAGCACACAGAGAGACATCGAGAGGTTTAGGATACCAGGAAATCCCAGTTTTGACCCTTGGAACTTGAGAAGACTGAGGTAGTTGGATATAACCTGTTTCAAAGCATGTGTAGTATATCTGCTCTAACCTCTTTTTAAATTTTTATATTTGAGACAGGGTCTCACTGTGTATTCCTGGCTGGCCTAGAACTCCCTCTGTAGACCAGGCTGGCCTCAAACTCATAGAGATTGCTTGGCTTTGCCTTCTAAGTGCTAGGGTTAAAGGCGTGTGACACTCTGCCTGGCTACAATTTGTTTTATTTTTAATTATGCATACAAGTTTATATGTGGGTATGCGCATGTGAGTGCAGGTACCTCAGGAAGCCAGAAGAGGGCACTGGATCCCTTGAAGTTTGAGTTATACACAATTGTGAGTCACCTGATGTGGATGCTGGTAACTGAACTTGGGTTCTCTGCAAGATCAGGACACTTAGCCTCTGAGCCATCTTTCTAGTCCCTCTAGCTACTTTTATTAGTGGTTTGTTGGTTTGTTTGTTGTTTTGTTTTTTTCTCATCCTCAGAATTTCAAGGCTGGAATGAATTGTAGTGATCATCTGGGACCACTGTCTTCATTATCTGGTGGAGTAATAAAAATAATGTGAAGGTGCTAAAAGAGTGCTGTGGATATCTCTCTGTACAAATAAAATGCTGTTTGGCCAGTGGCTAGGCAGGAAGTATAGGCGGGACAAGAGAGAAGAGAATTCTGGGAAGTAGAAGGTTGGGGAGAGACACCGCCAGCCGCCGCCATGAGAAGCAACATGTAAAGACACTGGTAAGCCACAAGCCATGTGGCAAAGTATAGACTAACAGAAATGGGTTAATTTAAGATAGAAAAGGTAGATAACAAGCAGCCTGCCACGGCCATACAGTTTATAAGCAATATAAGTTTCTGTGTGTTTACTTGGTTGGTTCTGAGCGTCTATGGGCCTGGCGGGTAAGAGAGATTTGTCCTGACTGGGCCAGGCAGGAAAACTCTAACTACAAATGGCGCCCAACGTGGGGCAAGAATTTCCACCTAAAACCTAAGAAAAAAGATTCTAAAACAGAGCTAAAAACAGCTTCCTAGTTGTCTCTCTCAAGTTAGCGGCAGCCTACATGTTTGAGGTACTGTGGCGGCTTCCTGGCGTGTGCGTCTGACCTGCAGTGTGGCGGGGATGAGGAGTCTACAAACAACACTTTACTCTGCTGCATGGTGGATTTAGCCTTTGCTAGTTAAGAAAAAAAAGGGGGGGGGTTTCTGGGCTATGCACTGCTTTGATAGAACTGCTTCTGATAGTTGATGGTACACATGGCTCCAGACCCAGAGCTGGCAGTAAACTGTACCACCGCCATGTTGGGAAGCTGAGGTGGGTGGAGCCAGCAGCCACAGTGGCATTTCAGGCTTACAAAGATGGATATTACACAGAGAATCTGGTTTATGTTGTCTTTGGGATTTCTAACTGCAGAGAAAGATTTGATCATAAAAGCTGTTGAGTTAAATAAATATGTAAATTTTAAAGGTAACTTGACTTCAAAATTTGGATATAAGGATATGTTGCTTTGGAAAAGAGTCTCTGCTTTTGTTTCCACAGAAAGCCAGAGACTGTGGATTTGTTCCAGATTAAGATACATCAGGTTGGATCAGCCAAGACCACCTGAAAGGTCTCCGATGACACCATGGCCCAGATGATCCAACATCCAAAATGGTTTCAAGGCAACTGGCTCAGAGGTTCACCCTAATGGACTACTCCATAATCCTAAAATTTTCTTTGTGTCCCCATAAGATACAGCGCCCCCCTCCAGCAGGAAGTAGTAAGAGAAACTACACCCACATTCCCAGAATTATCAAGCTGGCTTTGGAGATGGAATTGGCTCACTCCTTCTCTAAACCCAGACATATTGCTAAAAAAAAAGGTTAAGAGATTCTTGTGTCCCAAATCAGAAGAGCCCTCTGGTGTGGGACAGAGAAAAACCAATATTTTTATTTAAAGCAGTTTGATTATAAATGCAATCTCTTTCTAAAGAAGAAAAGGGGATATGATATAGATATAACAGGATTAAAGGGTAGATTAAGGAACTTACTTCCAAAGAGCAACAACTTGTTTAAAATGTTTTACATTTGTATATTTTTTAGTCTATTGATACAAGCTTAAAGTTAATTTTGTTATACTGTGTGTATATTTCTACTCCTGTTTAAGGTATTATGTTTGTATAGCTCATTTTAAATTGAAATGGATAATTAAAAATAGATTAATAATTAGTCATCTATGATAATCATACTCATAGCCATGTTAGTTAAGTCTTCTAGATATATATAGAGATATTTCAGATAGATAGGTAATCTTCAAATACTTCAAAGACATACAGAATATGGCATTTAAAATTCTTTTAAAATTTAGACTTTCTGGACAGTGAGACATGTCTGCTCCTGGCAGCACCAATTTACTTCAGAGAGGAAGATGGGCATTAAAGACACTTCATATGGAATTTATCTTCACCTTGACAAAAATAGCCATTTGGGCAAGAAACTGTTCTTGCCTGGACTGCTTGATCAACTGGACATGCAGGACCCATAGAAAGGTGACCACTAAACTTTGCTTGACAAAATGGTCCTTCAGGTTCCTGCTTTACAGAGGAAACTGCCAGACGTTCTACAGGACACTGAGAGAAGTGACCAAGAGACTCTAGCCCTGTGGGCTGAAGACAAATGCCCCAACTTTACAAAGGAACATTAGGTGACTGTCCAGGCTGCCAGCTGTCTCTGTCTACTCTTGCAAGACTCCCGAAAAATGCTTGCATCCTTCTCCCGGTTCTCAGGTAATATTATATCCTTCTGAGGTCTTTGATGTGGTTGAAGACTAGATAGTTATAATTTCCTCAGTTATGATACAAGATAAGTTAGATATAAAACTTTAGACTCACAAATATAAGATAGATAGGATATCTTCTTTAATATTGTAACTGTAATTCTTGCTTGATAATTGTTTTGTTATATGTAATTGTACTATGTAAAAGTTAAAACCTTCCTTAAAAAAAAAAGAAAAGGGGAAGTGCTGTGGATATCTCTCTGTACAAATAAAATGCTGTTTGGCCAGTGGCTAGGCAGAAAGTATAGGCGGGACAAGAGAAAAGAGAATTCTGGGAAGTAAAAGGTTGGGGAGAGACACCGCCAGCCGCCGCCATGAGAAGCAACATGTAAAGACACTGGTAAGCCACAAGCCATGTGACAAAGTATAGACTAACAGAAATGGGTTAATTTAAGATAGAAAAGGTAGATAACAAACAGCCTGCCACGGCCATACAGTTTATAAGCAATATAAGTTTCTGTGTGTTTACTTGGTTGGTTCTGAGCGTCTATGGGCCTGGCGGGTAAGAGAGATTTGTCCTGACTGGGCCAGGCAGGAAAACTCTAACTACAAAAGAGTGTCCCATATCAAGTCAGGGCCTGGACTGAAAGAGCCTCCCTGCCCCTGCACCCGGTGATGAACACCCACTGCCTCTCAGGGTGCAGAATGTGAGCTGGGCTGCTTCTCTGCCAGTCCCACCCGGATCGATATCAGGAGTCAAGAACCAGGTCAAAGCTGGATTTTTAAGTAGAAATCTGCTAAAACTGGACACTGAATTATTCATATTTGGGGTCATAAATAATGTATTGGGTGATAGTATCAGATTTAGACATGCATTCATAATCCTAGGAGTGATTAGTCACCTTTATGTGCTGCCTGGAGGGAAGATATTAACTGGTCCTGGTGCCCTTGACTAGTTACTGTCCTTGGAGATGGGTTCCGAGCCAAGTGTGGTACCTTTCCTACCTCTCTTCCTCTGATATTGAGTAGCAGGTATCTGGGCTCAATAGAAGTACCACAGAATCCCTGGGTACTTTCAACACTAGCTCTCCATCCTAAATGCCTTATTCAGCATTGACTGGTGTGAGGAGTTGGCATGAGGTCTCCCAAGGATAAAGGGCAGAAGCATTCTTCACACCAAGACTAAATATCTGTGGCAGTGATCCCTGAATCCACAGTTCCTGTTTCTCCTCTTTGTGCCTGTTGTAGAGGATTTACAGAGGTGGCCTCATTTTAGATCATTAATTCATCAAAGCACCACCTCCGACACCCTTGTGTGCCCATTTCACTGATGTGCAAAGACCATCAGAGAAACTGTGGGTCAGTGGGTGAAGATCAGGCATTGACTCCCAGAGGGCAGTGGCTTGGGGAGGTAGCAGCTATCATGATTTGGATATGAAATGTCCCCCTAACAGTCATGGATAGAAGGCTCAGTTCCCAACACATGTTTAGAGATAGGGCTTTGAGTTGTAATTGGGTCAGGAAGGTTTTATTCCATCCATGAGTTAGTCTGTCCATAAGTTCATGGTTAAAGGGAATATTAGGAGGCCTGGATGGAGGAATGGTTTATTAAGGTTTGACTTATATCATGTTGCTGGATTCTTCTTCTTTCCTTTCTGCTTCCTGGCTACAATTTAGGTGAGCAGCTCTTTTTGCTATACGGGGTAGCCATCCTGATCTTCTATTTTGCCACAAACCCCTTACAAAAGAGCCAAAAATACATGGACCGAGAAACCTTTTTTAAACCATGGGACAAAATAAAAATCTCTTAAAATTGTTTTTACATCAGATATTTTGTTACAATGATGAAAAAGTTGACTAACATAGTGGTCTCTAAACAGTACTCCAGGAGTAAATTTGTTCTAGCAGGAAAGAACCAGGAGGCATCTTCACTTCCTTTCCCACTCCAATCCAACTTCTGAGGCAGAGACATCCCAGGAATGGAGCCAAGGGGACAAACCCATCCAACAGTGCTTGAGTGGTCCTCAAAGCTTTCTGCTGATTCCTGCAGCCAGGGCCACGCAGGGCACAAAGGTTCTTTTGTTTCACCTTTACCCTAGGCACAAGGTGCCTTCTAGACTCTGTCTTCTGTCTAGGGACATGTGGCCTCCTCTGGAAGTGGATCGAGGGAGGCTTTGAGCTCTCTTTAAGGGTCAGGGTGATCCTCAACCATGTGGAGGGAACTATGGCTTCTTCTTTTCCTGCTTGTCCAGGCACTTTACCCATGACTCAAAAGAAAGACAAGGGAAGAAATCTAATCTAGTGATCGATCACGGGGGCAAGAGCACCCATGCTAGTTATGAGGTCCACTGCTGGCACCAGAGAAGGTCTGTGCAGTACAGAATGGCTTTTCCACACAGGCATATCACTAAGTGAGGCCTGGGGTTCAGGGAAGACTGGGCCAGTGAGCTGGGGTGCATGGGTGGTAGCTTCCGTGGCATTCCCTCCCAACCGTGGTGTGAAAACAATAACATTATTGCATCACTACAAAGGGGGCACAGCCATGCTGATGAGAATGCTCATTTCTGACAAGACCGAGGCAATGAAATGGCTCGGAAGGGAGTGGGAACGCACCCAGAGAGTAATAACTGCTAGGCTTTTGAAGAGCTTCAACAATGGATAACTCTGCTGTGATTTCATCAGCCAAAAACCAATTAACCCCTGTGGAGCGATCTAACACTCTGTGGCTGGGAAGAGGGGAATGCTTCCAGCAAGCTCCTACCTCCCTTCACTAGCTAAGCCTTAGTCCTGAATTGGCTTCAAGGAGAGAAATGTCTACACTGTGCACTTCATGGGTGCTGCAGAGTGTGAGAGCACCTGTAGCTATCCTGTGTCCCCTGAGAGGGCCAGCATGGGCCAGGGAGTCCGCCAGACTGTATGACAGTATCTAGCATGGGTAATGCAGAATGAAGTGGAGTGTTTTAGATAGACTGATTTGAGGACATCTTTGAGGAACACCACCCCTTCCAAGCCCCTGCAGCTTAGACAGTCTAAGGGAATGGAGCCAAGGGAACAAACCCATCCAACAGTGCTTGAGTGGTCCTCAAAGCTTTCTGCTGATTCCTGCAGCCAGGACCACGCAGGGTACAAAGGTTCTTTTGTTTCACCTTTACCCTAGGCACAAGGTGCCCTGTCTTCTGTCTAGGGACATGTGGCCTCCTCTGGAAGTGGATGGAGGGAGGCCTTGAGCTCTCTTTAAGAGTCAGGGTGATCCTCAACCCTTGAGTCAGGAAACTGGTGAGCCAGAGGAGAGCACCCGGCCTGAGCACTACCAGTCCATGAGCAGGAGAAATAGGCACAGCCCATCAGATCCCTCACCTGTTCCTTTACACCAGAGAATATTAGAGCAAGGGGAGCTGAGGATGAGGCTGGGGTGGAGAGGGGACACAGGAGAGAAGAGTACAAGAAGCAGCTCAGGGTGGGGGGTGGGAGCGGGACTCAGGAGATGGAGGAGACAGGTGGCCCTGGGAAGACTAGAGACAGCAGTTGCTCCCTGTTCTCACATCCCCTGGATCTGTCAGCTCTCACAGATATGCATCCAGCTTCCTTCTCTGTGAGTCTTTGCAGTGACCACCCCCACTCCACCTTCCCTCCAGGAAACAGGAATGAATCTATTTCTTGACATCAAAAATGTCTCTGTGAAGAAGTGTGACCAGGGGAAGCAAGCATGGCATTGACAAGTCAGAACAAAACCACTTTCAAGCATCAAGATAAAGGGCCCTGCTCATAAGCGTGGAGAAGATGGAGAGGATGAGCAGGTTTCACAAGAGGCAAATTAGTGGGGCAGAGTCCTGGAACAGAACACTAGTTTTTCTAATCAGTAAAATTCAATTAAAATGTGGCCATGTCGAAGTGCTATAAACATGTCTGGCCACTTAGGAATCTCAATACAGACTAGTCACACATTCATGGACTGGACCTGTCTTCAGGCCACACTTGGGTTAACACTAACCTATTGGAGAGGAAGAATCTAAGCAGCATCCTTTCTAGCTGCCACATGTAGAGACATAAGGCCAAAAGTAAAAGCAAAATTCCTGCACTTTAAAACTAAGCCAAGACTGTCTGAAGCCTGACCCTTAGTCACTCATGACATCTTAGATATCTCTAATGGCATTGCACCTCCTGCAAATGGCCAGTTTCAACACACCAACACACACACACACACACACACACACACACACACACACCCTTTACACTATGAAATTCACAAAAATTACTACTCAACAAAATAACACAGTGTGTACATGTCTACACAGGAGGCCCAGGATTACAAGACACAGTGACTCCCCACTTCAACTGCTAGAAAAGAGCTTCCCCCCTCTCTCAGAAGCACAATGCCCCCTCTGGAAACTTGCCTGCTGCTTTCTTGCATTGTACTTCAGTAAACCCTCTCTGGCCCTAATCATGTCTTGCTAAATTCTTTTGCTGCCTGCTTCATTGGTTTTCTGCACACTGTGTCACAAGCAGTGTGGCTGACTAGAGTTGGTATGGAGTGATGGCACTCTCAAAATGGGTGGGGGGAAGGGCCCCTGTCCCCTTCCAGACATGGACTCATACTTGTCCGGCTACAGTGCTGGAGGCAGCCCTGCTGTGAAACATGGGCTCGAAGCTGGAAGACCAGAGAGAATCCTCTCTTCCACAGGAATCTCTTCAGCATAGGCATTTGCCTGTTTTGGAAATGCTCAGATGCTCTACCCCGAGAAAAATGAGCCCACTGGGCCCAAGACAGGGCAGAGCCAAGGGTGTTGAGAGAGGGAGTGTTGGGCTTGGAGCCAAGGAGAGCCCCAGGGCCCAGGGCCAGAGAGATAACATAACCTTTGACAAACTGCAGTGGTTTAAGAGTTCTCAGCCCAGACAGAGCTGCCTACATCCATTTAATTAGATTTTAATTTCTCTTTACACATTTGATTTTCTAAGATCCTAAGAGGCAATTCTTTTCAGTATCAATTGACTAGAAGGCACAATCCTCAACTTAGGATAAGCGGCTTAAGGAGCCTTGTCTCAGCCCTGTTCAAATCGTCTTCCAGAGGCGACGTGGCTGCATCATACATCACGGTCCCACTGGGGAGCTGGCAGAGAGACAGACACCAGGTGGAGACAGCGTGGAGGAGGGGAGAAGCTGTGACAGAGGGGGAAAGCTCTGTAGACTCTAACGAAGGAAGCCAGAGTGGTAACGCAGGTGTGTAACAGGCGATGCCACTTGTTGGGTGTAAACAGAGAAGTCATGGTGCCTCACTTGTCATTAATGATGAGGCGAAGGGGTCCAAGCTTGAATGAAGACTGAGATCCCCTCTCACCCCTCTGAATTACCTTTGAAAGAGTCAGCCACCTTATAATGGAATCCTTTACGTGGTGTCCTGTAGCACAGGGTACATCCTCGGTGACTTGCGTGACACCAGAGTGTGGGAGAAACCACCCTGAACAACAGATAGACCACACTGGGTAGAATCAGGAAAAGGAAACAAGAGGCAAAGAAAGCCAGTGCAGTCTTAACAATAAGTGCTCCTAAGAGTGCCTGTTGTTACAAGTTAGCCATTTTAAGATTCCCTAAAAGCAGAAACACACCAAGAGCTAGTAGGTCATTGTAACAAGTCTTTTTCTGTCTCACCAGCCACCTCCCAAATAACGACATGGAGACTTCTTACTAATTATGAAAGCTAGGCCTATAGCTTAGATTTGTCCCACTAGCTCTTACAACTTAAATGAACCCATTTCTATTAATCCATGTCCTATCACATGGCTTGTGACTGTTACCTCTCCTCCTGCAAGTCTTGTTTCCTCTGCATCTGGCTCATGACTCTGCCTTTCTTCTTCTTCCCAGAGTCCTCTCTGTCCCCGGAAGTCCTGCCTATACCTCCTGCCATTCAGCTTTTTATTACACCAATCACAGCAATACAGCTTTACACAGTGTACAAATATCCCACAACAGGTTGTAATTCTTAAGAACATGACCACAAGCAGGAAACTATCAAAATAGCTAACCTGATTGCAGCAAGGTACAGGTCAGTTTTAATGAGCCAAGGTGTAAACCAGGTACCAGCCCTGCTCATACATGAACAATTAACTGTCCTGATGGTTTTTGTGGGTGTTTGTGCAATGTGGACAAAATTTCCAGCAACTGTGTTATGCAGGTACTAAAGAACTAGCTATTGATATCAATGAACAGCATTGCAGTTGACATGTACCAGAAACTTTTGCAGATGACACTCCATGTGGCTTCAGGGATGTGAAGACATGAATCATAGATGATATGTGTGAGAAGTTCAGATAACACTGTGTGAAATATGAAAATGAGAAAAGCAGAGTTACTATATTAAATTACCACCCTACGGGGGTGCATGCATGGCTTTAAATAAATACATTTAAATTGTTTAATAAGTCGGTGTTCTGACATAGTATCTGTATTTCTAAATACTCCCATGTTCAAGTTGATGGATCCTGTTGCACAGCTTCTTCTGGGGAGATGAGGAAACATCTGTTTATAGCAACTAGGTATTGATAACAGATTGAAGAAATGGTTATTGGGTTACTTAATGTGAGGATGCAGGGGTAACTCTTAGGGGCACAGGAGAGTTTTCATTAGAGATAGCTGGACATGGAGTGTCAATGATACAGTTTGGGATTTATCACCCTGCTGGGGTGGGTGTTTTGGTGAACTGCCTTGAGTTACCCATAGTTCTGTAAGTAGACCCAATAAATACAGCAGTTCACCATGGCAGACATGGGTGGAACTGTTTTTTGTTTTTTTGTTGTTTTTTTTTTTTTTCCATCACCAGTGCCATAGATAGACATCTGTTCATGCCTCTTCCGAAAGAGTCACACACAGACTCTCTTCAGCAGTGGTTTAGGGATAATCTTGCATGATGGCACAAAAGGTGTGTGATGTCTGAGTGGATACAAGAAAGAATGGATACATTTCATATGAAGGCTCAAACCCCAACCGTTAGAAGCCATGGCAGAGTGGGGGACTGTAAAAAATACTTACATTCAAATAACATTCCGGACCAAAGGGATCAGAATATCTGGGGGTAGAACAAGACTCCCTTGGTGTCTTTGTAAAATGGGTACAGATAGATATGCAGTGGCTGGGAACATGGAATATGAAACCAGTCTGCAAGGATTTGCCCATGCACTAAGTATCTATGGCCTTCAGCAAGATGCTTAGATAAAATCTTTTGTGCTTAGAGATTCCTCTTCAGCAACAAGGTTTTGTGAGGATTAGAGGAAATGATACATGTGGAGCATCTATGTTTGATATGTGGCCAGTGATCTGTAAATATCGGCTGTTATTTTTATAGTTTCATTCTGCAAGAAAAACTTTAAAAAATTTTTCCTTTTGCTTTTCCTTTAGATTCCACTAAATCTTAAAATGAGAGGTCATTATGACATATTGGATCCATGCCAGACTCTTCTTCTGTGTTTTAGCACAGAGAGCTTCTAGGAATATAGCTATATTCCAAAGTATTGGCACTTCCAGAATGTCACCAGTTCCACAAAGTTGACATGAGCCCTCTGTCATGGTGACTGGACATGGTCAACCACGGGGATGAGACAAGAATGCAAATGAGAAAGAGGCAATCAAACTCAAAAGAGGTACAAACCATGAGTGATGGGATGTCAAAGAGGATAGACAGGGACCCCACCTGGTAGAAGAGCCATGTGGAGGTGAGAACATTCAAGTTGGCCCTTAAAGAATGATGGATAGAATCTTATTATGTGGAGACTAGAGGAATTGGAAAAGGCATTCTAGAATTTTTAGGTAGAGGGAATGCTGAGCAGAAATGTGATGATGAAGAAGTACCCGGGGTCATCCAATTTGATTGATGTGCTCATCCAATTTGATTGATGTGCAAGGTATGAGGGAAGAGTTGGGAGTGGATAATGGAGAACAGTGCTCTGTCATAAAAGACCTTAAATGCTGGGGTGAGCAATTTATACTTAATTTCTCAGTCAGTGGGGAGCCATTGGAGGTTTGGTAAAGGAATATCTAGTCACAGCTGTGCTTAGGGAAGAGTAATTATTCTCATCAGGTGACTAGCACAGAGGGATATGGAGATAGAGAAAGCTGCCATAATTTTTCAGATGAGGATTAGTGTGGGCTGAAAATGTGCTCATGGAGGGACAGTGGCAGAATCTAAGTAAGGGACATGATAATTGACTGATTGTTGGGGAAAATGGAACACTCAATGATGAATCCAAGGTCAGCAGCCTGGGGGAATAGAAGAGTGATAGAGTAATAAACCAAAGAGTCAAACAATTGGTAGACGTTTAAGGAGACTAGTGAACCTGGGCTGAGTACCAGACAGAGCTAGAGAAGATGGAGCTGGGCAGAGAAACCGAGACTGAATTTTACATCTGTCCTGTAGCTACATTCTTCCCACCTGTGTCTATACCATCTAACTCTCAGCTTAACACACAGTAGGTGCTCAGAAACTGGTTCCCATTTTGCTCTAAATCATTTCTTCTAGACTGCCCATCTCTCTACACAGCTATTTCTCGTTATGGTTCTATTTCCCTGGGGGTCCAAATGGGACAAAACTATCCTGACTCAGTCCCATTTTCAAGTAGAAAAAGAACCCTGTGACAGTAATTCATTGGAGATGAACATAATAACATGGTAAATATAACACAGATTAGTAAGGACAATCTGCTGATACCAGATTCATTCAAAACATGGGCAATTAAAAACTCTACTCAAGACAACAGTGACCCTGTATTAATAACATAGTTGTCTCACAAAATTCCACAAATCTCAGCTCCCTTCGCACTCACACATTCAGCTACACAGTGGGTGGTGTGAAGAGGCATGTCTACAGATAAGAGTGTTCAGCGAACTCCAGAAACTGCTCAAAAGCACCCAGCCTTTCGGTGATCTTTAACTGCAAACCATAGTGATGTATTATGTTCCCTAATAAACTTGCCTGGGGATCAGAGGACAGAGCCAGCCACTAGAGGTTAGGCAGTGGTGGCACACACCGTAATCCTGTCACTCAGGAGGCAGAGATTCATCTGGATCTCTGTGAGTTCAAGGCCACACTGGAAACAGAGCCAGGCGGTGATGGCACACACCTTTAATACCAGTACTGGGGAAGCACACAAGTCTTTAATCCCAGGAAGTAATGTCTGGGCAGAGAAAGGTATGTAAGGCATGAGGAAACAGAAACTCACAGTTTTTAGACAGAGGATTTTGTAAAGATAAGAACTACTGGCTGGCTTGCTTTGTACTCTGATCTTTCAGTTTTCACTCCAACATCTGGCACTGGGTTTTTTTGTTTTTTGTTTTTTGTTTTTTGTTTTTATTATAAGACCTTTTAAGGTCCATTTTACAGTAAACTCAATAAGCTATTAAGAACCTACTGTAGCCGGGCGATGGTGGCACACACCTGTAATTCCAGAACTCAGGAGGCAGAGGCATGCGGATCTCTTTGAGTTCGAGGCCAGCCTGGGCCACCAAGTGAGTTCCAGGAAAGGCGCAAAGCTACACAGAGAAATCCTGTCTCTGGGGGGGGGGGGGAGAACCCGCTGTGCCATCATGCTTTGGTTTTCTAAAAAAGAAAAAAATACGCTGAGCCCCTCCCCTCAAAAAACATATTAAAAAATAAAAATATTCAATGTTTGATAATTCCTGGGCCAAGGGGTTTTGGTCATTCTAATTCACTGACTCTAAGATTTTTGGTGTTTTAGTTTGTAGATGCTGGCTTCCTAGGGTATCATTTTCCTATGCCAATCAACGGTGTCTGGCTGGGGAGAGGGCTTAGTGGTTGACACATTTGCCTGCCCAAATGTGATGATGAGAGTGTGGATTCCTAGACCACATAAAAATGTTGGGTGGGCATGGCAGTCTGTTCTGTAATTCCAGCCTTAGAATGTGGAGACAGGATCCCCAGGGCAAGCTGGTTAGTGAGACTGGCCATGTTGACACGTTCTGAAAGACTGTATCTCATGAATAAGGTGGAAAGCAACCTCCAACATCAAGCATGGGCCTCCATATTCATGTACACACCCTAAAACATGTGCCCACATGCATATTTTGAAATGTATCCACACACTCGTCCATACTACACTGGTCCATACTAAACACACACACACACACACACACACACACACACACACACACACACATGAAAAATGGGGAAAAAAGAATTAATGGTATCATCATAGGAATACTAACTTGCTTGGATCAGTGTTTGCCCTAGCTGCCTGCTGAGGGCCTCAGTCCCTGTAAGTGGTCCCCATGTGCTTCCAGAGGTAGAGAGCAGCAGTGTTTCTCATATGCTGATCAACATGTCTGCCTCTGCAAGGCATACCACTGCTCCATCTCAATATGCCTGCTATGCTCTGGACAACACCGTGGCTTTCAGAATCTTGCTTCTTCTATCTTGTCATTTAGGAAACCAAGGGTCCCATGGTACTGTTGGGAAGCTGAAATAATACCTTGCTTCCCTTTTGTGTTACACTATATCTTATAATTTAGTATATAGCATAATGGAAAGAGCTTTGGCCTTTGAATGGACAGAGGTGGGTTGTGATCTACTCATGAGGAATCTGAGCATAAAGGGGTTTATCTAAACATTTTGCCCAGGATTATAGATAATTCGTAAATAAACCAAACCAAAGGAGAAGTACTTCACAGTCCATGCTCCCTACCACTCTGTATCTTCCTCCGGTGCTGGAACCTTAAGAGACATGCTGCCTTTCAATGTGTAATGCTTTGTCTAAGAAATCACCGGAACAAGTAAAGCAGTGTTTTATACCAAGTAACACTGGAGTTCTCCTGCACCTCTTCCTGGGCTAGAGACTCCTCATGATTGCCAGTCCTGGAGCCCAGCCAGTCACCCCCACCAAATCAGTCCCTTCTTCTTCTTCTTCTTCTTCTTCTTCTTCTTCTTCTTCTTCTTCTTCTTCTTCTTCTTCTTCTTCTTCTCTCCTCCTCCTCCTCCTCCTCCTCCTCCTCCTCCTCCTCCTCCTTCTTTTCTTTATATTTTTTGGTTTTTTGAGACAGGGTTTCTCTGTGTAGCTTTGGAGCCTGTCCTGGAACTCACTCTGTAGCCCAGGCTGGCCTTGAACTCACAGAGATCCGCCTGCCTCTGCCTCCCAAGTGCTGGGATTAAAGACATGTGCCACCACCGCCCCGGCAGTCTCTTCTATTTGGGAAGCCTTAACTTGTTCTGAGGATTAAGTCAGATAAAGAATTTAAAACACTAGGTCTCGTGTTGGACACATCACTGTTCAGGGAACTATTCTTAGTTATATTATCAGACCAATGTGAGTTCAAGACTATCTGGGAAATAAAATCAAACCAGCAATTCTAAAATGAACCCAGAGCATCCTCTAATCACCAAAGAGTTTTGTTTGCTTGTTTATTTTGATAATGTAGCTAGCTGTTCATGACTCTTTCATTGTGCAGAATGAATGACCTCCTAGCATACTTAACTACTTTCAGACAAACGCACCTTGTGAGTTGAGTGAACAGAGCCTAACCTCCAGCTGGCCCTTTCCATTTTAGGTATGCTTTAATTGGTGGAAGACCTTCCAAAGAGAATGAATAGGGACAGGGCAGGGGTTGGATGGGAAGAGGAGAGCCTAGGGGCCCCATAGTCTTGGCAAATCGTACTCAATGGTTTCCACACTTGGGATTTTCTCCTGCTTTGCAAGTGTCCTCTCTGAGAAAACCTACATGTGAAGCTATCTAGACAAATTGCGTGTTACCCAGGGAGACTTATTTTTCAATATGGGGATTCAGTAAAGGAAAAGGGAGCTTATCCTCTGAAAACATTCTCCAGTGGGTGTTCTGGAAGGTGAAGAGATGGCTGAAGTCCAGGCTTAAAGAAAAACTGAACTGCAACCTGAAAGGTGGCTCCATTTTTCTTCCTTTCCTCCTCACATCTCCTGGACCCTTTAATGCCTCGTGAAATCAAATTTGCTCTTTCTACAAAACTAGCAGCCAGTGGAATGAATATATGCCAAGGCTTGGAAGGAAGACTCCTGCATTTTCTATTGTTACAGGGAGCCCACCAGAGATGACTCTCAGACACAGTTTTTAGCCAATTGAAAGTATTCATTCCAACTGGCTGGGACTACACACAGATATTTGGGGACCTAGGTGTAGACCCTGTTGTCTGGAGCACCACATGCTTGCATCTTGCTCAGCAGCTGCAGGGGGACCTCATGTAAGCAAGCAATTTAACAGAAGCTGAGATAAGTGGTTAGCTGGAGGGAGTCCACATACACAGCCAGTTTAACAGAAGCTGGGGGAAGTTGGCTACAGCATCTTGATCATGGACTCCTAGTCTAAAGTTGGGTAATTTTCCATGAGATTCTCCAGCAAGGAGATCAAATTCTAGTAAAACCTGAAATGACCTCAGCAAGAAAACAAGATGGAGGCACCTTTGCATTGCCTTGCCCTGTCAATACTATGACGCAATGTGGCAGAGCCCCATGTGACTCAGTCCCAACCCTCTTTCCCTTCCCCTGTAAATAAAATCATTTTGAAAGTGGGACCTTCATCCCCCAAATTCATTAAGGCTGCACAGGATCTGTGGAAGATAGTCAATGTTCTTCAGGTTGGCAAGGACTATAGGGGAATTATGCCTTGGTTGCTGAGTTTGAGTGAGCCAACCATCATCCAACCAGGAAACACATTTTTGGATTTAAAGATCTTCCATGTCTTGTTTATGGTTAGTTTGAATCTGGATATGTCTTGTTGAATAGAAAAGAACTCCTTAAGCAACTTGCTTTTATGTACTTTCTCCCAGAGCATTGTTCAAAAGTAGACTAAAGACTCATGGCACATTTTCAGTTACTATACGGTTGTTAGCTTTATGTAGAAGGCTCTTTCTGCACCCTACCTCTGGTTAAATTCCAAACAGATGCTCTGTACTTTCCCAGCATGATTAGACCTTGTGAAACCTTCACTTTCTAGTATGCTTGTTAGCCATTCCTGGAAGATGGTAGCTCATTCTTGGAGGCAGTGTTTGTGGTCACTGGACAATGTCTGTGTTATTCTAAGCAGGCCAAACACGGTGTGAGCATAGGACCTTGGTCTAGGGTCCTGAGTGTCCATGTATTCTTCTTCTTTACACACCCCTTGTACTGTTAGACAGTACTAACTGTCAAGAGGCTGTGGGAGTAAAGCATGTCACATCTGGGACAGAGCATTTACAAATGAATACTTGACCCTTAAATCTCTCTTCTGCTTGCTGCAAAGACCTTGAGGCCCTTCTTCTAGAAGGAATGGCTATAAAACGAGGGAGGTCTCTGTCAGTCTGAATGTAGAAGAGAATCCACAACAGTGGTTTTTATGAGCAGGGAAATAAACTTTAAGCCTTAAACCATTGAAACTCACGGTGTGTTACTGCAACACAGCTTAGGCATCCCATCTAGGAGATTCACTACAAATTTAATGTTGGAGGAACCCGGAAGACTGATCTAAACTTACCAACTTAGAGATAAGGAAACTGAGACCTAGAAAAATGAAGACAGAGAGAGTGGTGGTAAAGCTTGACCTGGAAATTCTGCTTCTCTCCCTCTTATTTTGTGCTGGTTTATGATATACATAAAATCTCATAGTCTCAAACTCACTTCTCAGCTAACAACAAATTCTTAACTGTCAAACAGGCACACTAGTGGGCCAAGTATTCTTTTGTTTTTTTGAAAAACAAAAAACAAACAAAAAAACAAAAAACAAACCAAACAAACAAACAAACAAAACAACAACAAGAAATAATCCTCCCACACTTTTCCATCACTAGAAGTCTGCATTATGAAGATATATTTGGAGTTGTCTATTCTGATTAGCCCTCTATCTATCTAATTCATACACAATTACCTTTGATGTGTGTGTGTGTGTGTGTGTGTGTGTGTGTGTATGTGTGTGTGTGTGTATGGAATTATTACTTAATTAGAGTCCTGATGTACAGGAGCAAAAATACATATCAAATTCTAGGTGAAGTGAGAAGAAATGCCAATTCAAGTCAGACTATCATGTCCAAGGCAGGTCATTAAATTGTGAGCACAAAAACTAAAAATGGGAGGCAGAGAGAGAGGCAGGTGGAAACTGGAGACTCTGAGTTGGGGTGGTCAGAATAGGGGAAGTAAGCAATGGTTCCTAACTAGAGCCCTAGGGTCATCGCCAAAGCTCCCGGCTCCCGGCTTAAATATGATAGTAGATGAGTTTTGTCCAACTTGTGGGAGTGTCTTAGTTAGGGCTTCTGTTGCTGTAAAGAGACACCATGACCACGGCCACTCTTATAAAGAAAAACGTTTCATTGGGGCTGGCTTACAGATTCAGAGGTTTAGTCCATTATCATTATAGCAGGAAAGCATGGAGGCACACAGGCAAGCATGGTGCTAGAGAAGGAGCTGAGAGTTCTACATCCAGATCTGCAGGCAGCAGGAAGAGAGAGTGAGCCACTGGGCCTTGCTTGACACTTGAAACCTTAAAGCCCACCACCAGTGACATACTTCCTCCAACAAGGCCACACCCACTCCAACAAGGCCACACCCACTCCAACAAGGCCACACTTACTCTAACAAGGCCACATCTACTAATCCTTTCAAATAATGCCACTCCCTATGAGCTTATGGGGGCTGTTTTCTTTCTTTTTTTAATTTTTCTTAATTAAGAAATTTTCTACTCACTCTTTATACCACCCACAGATTTCCCCCTCCTCCCTCTTCCTACCCTCCAGCCCTCCCTCCCAAGCTACCTCACATCCCCATATCCACAAATCAAGGTCTCCCATGGGGAGTCAGCAGAGTCTGGCACACTGAGCCTAGGCAGGTCCAAGCCCCTCCCCATTGCACCAAGTCTGCACAAGACATCACACCACAGACACCAGGCTTTCAAAAGCCTGCCCATGCACCAGGGACGGATCCCGATTCCCCTGCTTGGGTGCCCCCCAAACAGTTTGAGCCAAACAACTGTCTTCCATATCCAGAGGGCCTAGTCCAGTCCCATGGGGGCTCCACAGCCACTAATCTACAGTTCATGGGCTTCCACTAGTGTGTCCTGTCATCTCTGCACATCCTCCCATCATGATCTTGACATCTCCCACTTGCAGAATTCCCCTCTCTCTCTCTTTGACTGGATTCCCAGAGCTCAGCCTGGCGCCTGGCCATGGATCCCTGCATCTGCCTCCATCAGTCACTGGACAAAGGCTCTGTGATGACAGTTAGGGTATTCACTAGTCTGGTCACCCGAGTAGACCAGTCCAGGCACCCTCTAGACCACTACCAGCATGCCAAGGTGGGGGTCATCCTTATGGATTCCTGAGAATGGGGACTGTTTTCATTCAAACTACCACAGGGAGCATCTAAATGAAATTCCCTGAACAATAAGCTCAGGGTCAAAATATCACACAGATTTCATCTTCATCGACCATAAACTACAGCAGTCTCTAATCTTGCTTTTCCCTTGTCAGCATGGTCCAGCTTTTTCCCAAGTGTGCTTCCTCCTTACTCTATTACTATCTAGATGTCTGCTGTGGAATATTACTTTAACTATGCAATGATGTGTTACATTTGCTTATGCTGCATTTGTTTAACAATGTAAAGATGTGTTGCTTGCCTGCCTAAGGCACCTGATTGGTTTGATAAAGAGCTGAATGGCCAATAGTTAGGCAGTAAAGAGATAGGTGGGGCTGGCAGGCAGAGAGAATCTAGGAGGAGGAATCTAGGCTCAGGGGAAAATGGAAGATAGAATGAGGGAGAAAACCAGGGAGACACCTGGGGCTAGCCAGCCAAGCAGCCACCAGCCAGGCAGCCACAGAGTAGGACATACAGAAGGAAAGAAAGGTAAAAAGCCCAGAGGCAAAATGTAGATGAAGAGAAACAGGTTAAATTAAGTTATAAGAGCTAGTGGGACAAGCATAAGCTAAGGCTGAGCATTCATAAGTCTCCATGTCATGGTTTGGGAGCTGGTTGGTGGCCCCAAAGAAAGCCTCCTACAGATATCACCTTGGATGACATAAGCATACTGGTAATTCCATGTCTGTTCTTCCTTAGTTACCAGAGGAAGTGAGTGCATGCCTAGCAAATTTGGGTGAGGGACCAGCACGATGACCCAGTAGGTATTTGTCATCAAGCACCTAACTTGACCTCAGTTTGGTTCCTGGAACCCATATGATTGAAGAGGAGAACTGACTCCTTCATGCTGTCCTCTGATGTACACACACACACACACACACACACACACACACACACACACACACACACTAAATAAACAAACAAACAAACAAACAAATAAATAAATAAATGAATGCATATTGGTTCAGATGTTGATCTGATGGTGTCACTAACACCTAGAATTTATAAAATATGAAAGTTGGAGTTATATATTTAAGTCTCTGAGGGAGGGCAGTTCAGGTCTGAAATGACTTAAGAGAATCATGAAAGGAGACCTGTCTTTACTGTGTCTCTTGTGGATCAGGGGTGGGGCCAGCTTGAGAATTCCCGGGAAGCCTGGCCTTCTCCTCCTCCTGAACCTACTCTCCTCACCAAAGGAGACAGCACCCAGACTTTATCAGCAGCATGTCCAAATGCAGACATGATGTAGGCCTGTGGGAGAATAGGGAAGGGTGGCTTGATAGCCATCAACAAACATCAGAAAACAGGGTTGGCTCTCTGTCATAACAATGACTGCTCCCCTGGTATGAGATGACGGTCCAGCCTTCTATCCCAGCATCCACTGCTCCCCAGCACCTAGTGCATTCTGGTGCTCTTCTCCTTCCAAGCTCAACTCTGGTATTCTTCTCCTCCCTTTCCAGCCCTCTAGCACAGCTGGGGTCTGCCCCACCTCCAGTCTCGCTGGGGCATCTACAAGGCACTCTGTGTACTGACCTCACTTTGGAGATAGGTGTTAAATTGGAAGAAAGCCCTCCTTGTTAATATTAAAGTGGCAGTGACCAAGAGGAAGTAATTCAAGGATGCAGGGAAAAGAAATAGTTCAAAGGAGAAATGAAAAGGTCTAGGTAAGCAGCTCAATAAATGGAGACAGATTGAGGCTGTGACTGCTCATGATTGTGCTCGGTCATCAATGACCTTCGCTGCTCCGGTTGGACCATTGTCTGGCACCCTCAGGACTGAGGCCTGGGAGCTGATGGCAGAGGAGAGTCAAGGGCTGCTAAATTCCAATGGGCTCTCCAGTTCTCCTATCCTGTAACTCAAGCCTGGTTCCTCATCTAAAGGAAGCTGGTTGATGGCCATGCTTTTCCATTTCAGAAACAAGCTCACAAAACTCTCTCCCATTGAGAGCTTTAATTGGCCTTCTGTTTTGTGTGTGTGTGGAGACATCTTTCTGTCTTCTTTGTAAATAACTTTCTTTTTCTCTAGAGTAGAGAGTTGGCCTCAAGCTTTGTAATGGATTTTGCATGCAGAGAAAAGAAAGGAAATAGCTTTCTAAGACTCAGTTTGTGACAAAAAGAAACATTTCTCCTCACCAAGCCAGAAGTGACTACCGCACCACATGAGATTTACCAAGTAGAAAAAGTCTCCGAAGTCATGGGCTCATTGTCTGTCTTCCTTGTTTGAGACTTCGACTTTTCTTCACCCTTGACCTTTTCCTGTTACCCTTACTTTCTGTGTTTTGGTTCCACCATTTTTCTGTCCAGAAGAGCAGAGCTGCGTTCAGATGTTTTTGGATCTTTTGTTCCCATTTGGATGATGAGGAAGTTTGAGAGAATAATCCCTCCATGGGCATAATTAGAGTGCTTAAAAAGATCCAAGTGTGGTTCGTTATTCAAGATTTCACTGGGGCTGAAAATATCTCTATCAATTGATAGTTACGGCGACAGCCGGCATGAGACAGGAAGTCTTAGAAATCACAGAGAGATTCAGTGTTGAAATGGTGTTTGTTACAGAGACTTGGCCAGAGGACCCAGGAATACTTGAAAACCGTCTCCAATGATTACTTCTCACAAGTGAACTCTCCAGGGGGGATGGGAGCACTGGCAATGTTGCACCACACAGTGGCACTTCAGGACACGATGGGCTTTTGCTTGGTACCAGGGGCAGAGTTTGGGTGAGCTGGATTGGGTCCTAGGACACGTTGTTTTCCCTTCCTAGAAAATTACACCTGTAAGCTATGCCCGTCAACTTCATCAAGAATGGAACTAGAGAAGCAATTAGGAAGTCATGAAATCAGCACCTCGGGATCTGGTCAATTGTGAACTTGTGTTCCTCAGGGACTAAAGGAGGTCGCTAAAGCAGACAGGAACTAACGAGAAAGAACTGGAGTGGCTTCAAGCGCCTTCTCCATGGAGACCAGAGAAGAAGCACCTCAACATCGTGGTGTCCAAGGAAACTAGTGTGTCAGCTCATCAAAGACCTCAGCCGTTCTCATACCCTTTTGGCCTCCTCTACTTTAACTCTGAATTTAGGCTTCAGATCTCCCATCTCTGAGGATAAATTATTCATTGCTTTCACACCTACCTGCAAGTGTCTTCATATTGTCCTGCTATGCCCCTCCCCCTTCGTTTCAAAGAGAACGTTTTCTATAAGCAATATCCCCAGCTCTTAACCGGGGGTGTCTGACTCACTCTCTTCACTTTAGACAGAATTCTTAGGGTCGATCCACTTTTAAGGCTGGTGACATCTGTGCCGTGCCATCAGCCACATAGCAAAAGCTGACCAACGCCTTCCCTTGCTCAGCAATCTTCATTCCATTGCTTCGGTATTGGCCAATTTTCACCAGGCTACGCCATGGCAACCGGCGCTTCTTTCTCACTTCTTACAAGTGTGTGAGACTTTTTGCTGTGGTGACGAAAGTGGCCTAAGAGAGGGCATTTACTGCACAGGGTTTCAGTGATTTCTGACCATCATGGCAGGGCAGTGTACCTCATGGGAATGGTGGAATCAGAGGGAGGGGAAGGGGGATGGGCAGACAGGGAGGGAAGGGGGAGAACATGTCTGTGCTGGATGCTCTTTTCTTTTTTGTTTTTGTTTTTTGAAGCAAGGTCTCACTCTGCAGCTCTGGCTCTTGTGGAACTCACTCTAGACCAGGCTGGCCTCGAACTCTCTGAGATCCACCTTCCTCTGCCTCTGGAGTGCTGGGGTTAAAGGTGTGTGCCGCCATGCCCAACTTTGGAGGTCTTTTTCTCTCAGCATCCCTCTGCCAGCCTGGGCAATAGTGCTGTCTACACAGAGGACTGCTTTTTCAACTGTTGTTAATCCTCTCTGGAAAACACCACTACAGACACATTCAAGGTGTATGTGCTTTGCTTCTTGGACCTTCTCCAGCCAATCAAGGTGACTGTCAAGTTGAAGTAATGCATGTCAGATGTCAACTCTGCTCACGCCTCCTTCATTTGCAGGGCCTGGATGAAGAATCCGCTCTTCCTTGAGTCAGAGAAAAGGAACAACAAGAGTCACGTGACAGCCCTCAAGCCTTCTGCTTGGAAATGAAATGTGCCATGTTGCATCTGCTCAAACTATTGGTCAAAACCCAAACCAAACCAAAAACCAGTGCCATTTCCAATGTCAATGAGCTAAAAGGTTCAGTGAGGCGTTTATGTTGCAGAGAATGATTGATGGGAAACAATCACACTGTCTTGTCAGGTTTGGAAGTTGAAGAATCACCTGTCTTAGAGAGATGAATGATTAGGAAGCATAGTAATTGGCATTAACAGATATTTTTTTTCTTATAGAAAGGGTTGCCTATGACTTATTTCTTAATTGGAGATGAGTTTTCTCATGAGTCCCCAAAATGTTTAATACTACAATGGGCTGAATGCTTGTGTATGCATAAGGAAAATTTGACCCTTAAAGTGAGTGTATTAGGAGGTGAGGCATTTGGGAGATAATTAGATTGTGGAAGGAGCCACTTCCTAATGGGATTAGTGTCCTGATGAAAGGAAGTTTAGAAAACATTGTCATCCTGTTTCATTGTGAGGACAGGAAATGAGAAGTTAACTCCCTGAGAACTAGAAGGTCCTTGTTTTACTCTGCTGTGCTCTGAACCACAATAAATAAGTTCTTGGTGTTAATAAGCCACTCCGTCTGTAGTACTTTCTTGGAGCAACCCAAATGACTAAGAAAAATCTACTACAATGTGAAAGTATAATTTCCTCAAAGACTTGGGGTCATAATTTTGGCCATTACTCTGGGCATTGTTACAGAATAGTGATATTCCTAGAGGTTTCTCATAAGCTCAAGGCTACTCGCCTCTTTTTAAAAAAACGGTCCCCAGGCCACTTGGCTCTTGGAGCTCAAGGCTTCATTTTATAATTTTTCCTGTTCATTCCCCCAAATACCATGCTCTTGGTTGTTTTATCTCGATGAGGAGAGCAAGTCTTCTCTAGTCCTTACATCACCTAGAAGCTCATTAGAAATTCAGAATCTGGGCCCCATCCCAGGCCTTCTCAATCAGGCTCTGCATTTTAATAAGTCTCCTAGGTGTTAAATATGCACATTAATGTTGGAGAAGCAGCCCAGAGTTTTCCAACCTTGAGGGCACATGGTATCACCAGGGAAGCATTACAAATTCTGATGCTGGACTCAGAGCCTCTCCTCCAGAGCTTTGGCCTAATCGGTCAGGGGTGTGGGGAGGACACTGGAGATAGAAGAGCTCCCTCTGTGATTCTAACGTGCAGCCAGGGCTGAGAGGCACAGCTGTCTGCTGGCTTTCTCTTAGCTGCATGAACTTGCTGGTTCAGTGATTAGGGAAGCAAGCTTATTTACAATTGTGTGATTGTGTTGCCGGCCATTAGCATCACCCCCAACAAGGTTGGAGAAGCCTGAAGTACAGAGAAGTAATAGCTCCATTTCTAAAGAGCTGCTATGAGATGAGAGCATTACCCTTCATCCTCATATGCTCTGTCATCTAAGTGGAAGAGACTGAACTTCAAAAAAGTTGATCTTTTCTAAGACCACACAATGCCTAATTAGTAGAGCTAAGATTTGAATTAATCTCTGCTTTCAAAACTGTGGAACTAACCAAAGGCATGTAGTTGGCAACCACATGATGACTGGACCTTGAACATCAACTGTGGTTGTTCTTCCAGGGTCTGGCTAGTTTCCATTTGAGCAAAGCTATCGGGCAAGGGATCAAACCCCACTGCCCACTGTACCTGATCCTCATTTTACAGAAGGGTAAACTGGACCACCATGAAGCTACTTACAGGGCTCTATGAGTGCCATGGGAAACTGGGCAATGTAAAGAAACAACACATCTTTGCAGGAGAGGGTGGGATGACGTGTGGGTTGAAACATGCTTTACAACCAACTTCTTAAAACCGGGCAAGACATCAGCTGTAGCACTGAACACACCAGGGGTGTTGTCTTCACTACATTCTTGAATACAGTGTTAAATGTTTTCATTTTATGGTAGTGGGAATGGAGGCTGGGATGTAAATTAGTGAGTTAATAAATACTGGAGCTAGCATCGAAATCCAGCTTCAGACCTTGTACTAGTTCAGGAATTAATCTCTTAACTGTAAAGTCCTGCTAGTCTATCTGAACCATTACTTGGAAAGAAAGGAAAGAACAGATCTCTATCAACTTTCCATCTGCCAGAGACATGTTGGTGCCAGTGCACCTCACCTCTAGCACTTCTACCTTCTCATAGATCAAGCGTGAGAAGTTGCTAATTGGGGAATAGTCAGGAAGTCTAGGTCTGGGGTGGTGTTGCTTCAAGTTGGTTAGGAACTCAGCTTGCCAGGACTTGAAAACTTATGGTGCTTCCAATATTCTAGAAGTCCCTACAGGGACAAAGGACTCACTAGTCCATCCCAGCATAGTTGGTCCAGTAGGCCACTTACAGGAAGAGGCCTGGGTCATTTCTGGCCAGGGTACCTGCAAGAACACCCGAGAGTAGAGGCAGTAATACCCATGTGGGTAAGCAATGGTGGGTGAGCCCGGTGGACGGTAGGGGTGACTGGTTATGAGGAAAGAAAGGGAGAGAAGGACAGACAGATGTCTGAGACATGGGGTTCTGACTCCTATTTTGGAGCTTTTGTTCTAACCATCCATTTTGCCTGGCTGGCAGGAGTGCTGAGCCTTAAGTGTTGTGGGAATAAGCTGATCCCAGATCGGAGAGACTAAGGTGAGGCCATGTTTGTTGGGGACAGGAGTTGAAATGGGAAAATTCTTTAACAAGATCTCAAATTGATTTGCTCCCTTTCTTAGAAACCTGCTAATAAATAGGTACTCAGAACCTACTCACACGCTTTCTTGCATGCCACCTTCAAGCTTACAGAACTTTACTGGTACAATTTTCTTCTGAGACGTGGTCCTTACCTTAATTCCTAAAGCCTAGTTTTTTTAAAACTTGAAAGCCTGAAGTAGTCCCTGGTTGCTATTGTTGCCATAAAGTTTCTCCTCCTTCCTCCTTGCTTTCTACTATTCTATTACTTGCCATGTTGAGTGCTCGGCTGCCAAGTGCAGGATCGGGTAGAGTCCCTTCTATCACAGGAGATGGGAGAAAGATCACCCATTAATATTTCAAAAATTTTATATTAAGTCGTTGATGGGATTAAATTCACTCTTTGAGCCTAGAAGCTGGCATTAGCTGTTTGCTTGGTGTTAGTGTGGCTGAGGAATGCCTACCAAGTGACAGGCCACTATCATTACTGATCAGCACATGTTCCTGAGCCATGTTGAGGCTTCATCTTGGGGACAATGATGCTTTGGAAAGCCTGTAAAACTTTACTACATCTGTGTCCCCAGAGACTGGGTGATTGGAATTTTTAGAGATGAAGGTCATTCACATTTGCCTATTCTTCAGGTTGCTCTTGTCTAGAAGCTGGAGGGAAAATGGGATAAAAGTGGGAATGGAGTGTCTGGAGAGATGGCTCAGTGGTTAAGAACACTTGATGCTCTTCCAGAGGTCCTGAGTTCAATTCCCAGAAACCACATGGTGGCTCACAACCATCTGTGATGGGATCGGATTCCTTCTGGTGTGCATGAAGACAGAGCACTCATATACATGAATAAATACATCTTAAAAAAAAAAGTGGGAATGGAATTTGGAAAGTCACTCATCAAAGTTGGAACACATTGTAATGCAGGAATCCCTGAGTTGGCTTCTTATGGTTGAAGGTGAACTTACAACATCCCACATCCTCTGGAAGAGCAGCCTGTGTTTGTAACCCTGGGCCATCTCTCCTGCATTCTTCATATTGGAATCTTAAGGATGGATTTTCTCCAGCCCAGATGCCCTGACTCTGTCTTAGTTTAGAATGAGAAATTGCCTCCATAAAATGCTAGTGCACATTGTCCTCTGCCTTAAACTTCCTAGTCCTCCAAGCCACACTGTTGCAGATGTCTATGACTCAGGTTATCCACTGTTCTCTCACCATGAACATTCCATCCCATCCCTGAAGATCGTCTAACATTTCAAAGTGGTACATGTTGGCCTTCCCCACTTAGACTCATGTGCTTGCCACTCCCTTCCTCTTTCCAGTGCTCCCCCAGTTCTGATGGACTTGAACCACACACACTTTCACCTTCTCCTCACTGCGTCCCCCAGTTCTGATGGACTCCAGCCACACACACCTCCACCTTCTCCTCACTGCATCCCCCCAGTTCTGATGGACTCCAGCCACACACATGCCCACCTTCTCCTCACTGCGTCCTCCCTGCTCCCCTCAGACCAGTTACTTGCTTACTCCCCCCCACACACACACACAGTTTCTTAACTTGCTACAGGGCTCATAGACTCAGTGTTAATGTCAGGCTTCCCTTTTGCCCCTTGGGTTGGTGCTGAGCTCCCAGAGCAGTCCACACAAACTCTCTTCTCTCCTGCATCATGATTTTCTTTTTAATGTAGTATGTTTCTTCTACTTGAAATCTGCTCTTAGGGACAAGGACTGCCTTAGATGCACAGTGGATATTTAATTAAGTGTAAATGGTTGGTCTACATTATATCACAATTTGACTTCCAAAGACATAAAAGATACAAGAAGGGTTTAAAAATGTTTGGCTGGGTTAGTGTGGTGGTTTGAAAAAGAATGTCCCTACTAGGCTTCTATACTTGAACGCTTGCTCTCTAGTTGGTACAGTGAATGCTTAGAATCTCCTCACATTTCTCTCCTCACGTTCCCTTATTTAATCGGTCTGCCTTTTGCTTTCAGTCCGAATCACTTCCCACTCCCTTTCCCCTGATTCTCTTACCTCCTGGTGATTGAGACAACCCTTTGCCCACACAAACCAGGGACTGTCAGGAAGACAAGGTGGGCCCACCCCAGAGGAGGAGACCTGCTGCTTGGAGAGTGTGCTCATCTGTAGCAAAAACCTAAATATAACCAGCTAGTTGCCAAGAGGAGGCTGGAACCCACTCAAGTGGAACCAGGTCCAGACAGGACAGACACGTTTAGAGAGACGAAAAAGATGATCTAAAACCTAGAGGTCCCAGAGCCAGGCCTGAGTGAGGACTGCTCCTCATAGTTTCCACATAGGGAGAAAAGAGCTCATTGCAGACACAGCTGGGAGAGGAGCTTGGGAGCAGGGGTAGAGACAACAAATGATGGCCGTGTTCCTGCGCAAGCACAGACTGTATAGCCCAGGTGGCAGGTGAGAGATGCCTCTTGGCTGGGCAGAGGAGCAGCTGTAATGTTAGTGATGCCAAGAACGGCCTTTCAGCAGCTGTCCTCTTTTGGGTTTAACTTAAAATGAAATCCACTCTGTCTTAGGAGGGATTTCTGAAGGAACAAGGACCTAGGATATGGAAGTTTCTCATGCTGCTCCAAAGAGGACATGGATAGGCTCTTGGAAACAGAGGGCAAGCCCTGCTTTCACTGTTGACAGGCAATTCAGCAGCCTCATGTTACCTTCACTGTGCTGTGTGATGGGAAGCAGGATCTTTATCTGGACGGATAGGAGAAGTTAGTTGGAGGCCTTACCCTCATTCTCAGAGGTGTTGGCCAGCGAGGCCATGGGCCTATCATGACCACTTTCAAACAAACAAGAAAGAATTTGGACTTCACCATGTATCTGGGTGTTGTATGATATTTTGTTTGTGTTCCAACAACTAAAGCTTGTCTGGAGATCAGAGGGTGGAGCTAGTCACTAGTTAACCCATAGAGGCCAGGCAGTCATGGCACTCACCTTTAATCCCAGCACCTGGGAGGTGGAAGCAGGAAGATCCGGAGTTTAAGGACACCCTGGGCTATGTGAGATTGAACCAGTCTAAGAGAGAAACAGGGCAGGGTAGTGGTGGCTCACACCTTTGATCCCAGTGCTTGGGATCTCATGCTTTTGATTTCAGCACTTGGGAGGCTCACGCCTTTAATCTCAGCACTAGGGAGATGGAGACAGGAATATAAGGCCAGTGGAGACAGGATCTCCCCCCCAACATGCCCCACCCCCAGTTCAGTCCGAGGATTCGTAGAGGTGAGGTGTTTCCTAGTGGCTGCTGCTCTGCTTCTCTGACCTTTTGGCTTTCACTTTCGATATCTGACTCCAGGTTTTTCTTGTTAAGACTAATTAGGATGGCGTTTCATCTGGGTATGCAAGTTCTTCTCTAATACCCAGCAGCACCACGTGGTCAGCTCTTAAGAACCTGGACTTCTACAGACTGTAACTATCAACCAGGGAGTTTGTCACCGGTACTTAAGGATAATCTATCTAAAGAGAGAAGGCAACTCTTAAGTATCAAGGGGAAGAAAAAAAAAAAAAAACATTGCTTGGTCCCAAAAGCTTAAGTCCAGAGTCTCCAGCTTTCTACCCTGACTGAAGCTGGTCTAAGTCAGACCCGAGTGAGTTTCATAGGTGGGTAAGTGTTTTTAAGCAGGTTCTGTTCTGAAGCCTAAAACTCTCTATTCACATCCATTAGTTCCTGGGCTCCTGAGAAGCTCCACAGCCTAGCCAGGCTTCCACCTGATCAGAACTCTGCAGACACAGGCTGGAGCACAGGAACTCAGTCTCCTTTAAGATCCAGCACTGGAAGCCCTTTTCTCTCTAGCATACTCCTTCCTGCCACCAGGGCCCTTACTTGCCAGAAATGCTCCGCTCCCCATCAGCTCTCTAGTTTCCTCTGACCTCTGTTGTGGCATTTCCCATCTCTCAGGAGAATAGGGGGTTGGAGGAAGTGGATTAGCAGAAATAGGTACAAATCACTGTTAGTCACTTCCTGGCTGGGTGACTACCTCACTTAAATACACTTCGGGTTTCGGAGGTATGTCCCATGGCAGATTATTTGCCTGGCACTGCTAAGAATTTGGTGCTGAATTGGAGCAGGGGTGCTGTAGAATAATCCTTCTGTACATTGTGAATATGTATTACTCTCATTGGATAATAAAGAGCTGATTGGCTGTAGGCAGGCAGGAAGTATAGATGGGATAGCCAAACTGAGAATGCTGGGAGGAAGAAGGGTGGAGTCAGAGGCATCACCAGGAGAGACAGAGAGAAGACATGCTGCAGGACAGGTAAAGCTATGAGCCATGTCAAAATACATAGATTAATAGAAATGGGCTAATTTAAGTTGTAAGAGCTAGTTAGTAATAAGCCTAAGCTATCAGCAGAGCATTTATAATTTATATTAAGCCTCTGAGTGATTATTTGGGGAATAACTGCTGGGACAGAAGAATTCCTCCTATACAGGCGTGCTACACCCAAACCAAAAAAAAAAAAGGAAAAATAACCCAATTCTCCTGAACTATAAATGAAAGTGAGAAAATAGAAAATGATCATGCTGGGCAGTGGTGGTGCATGCCTTTAATCCCAGCACTCTGTGAGTTGGAGGCCAGACTAGTCTATAGAACGAGTTCTAAGACAGCCAGGGCTACATAGAGAAACCCTGTCTCAAAAAAAAAAAAAAAAAACAAACAAACAAAAAAGGGAAAATGATCATAACACCTATTTCAAAGGGTTCTTTGAAGGTGGAATGAGATTAGCATAGAACCCGGGTCAGACTAAACAACAAGACCTGTTTGTATTAGAGCTGTAGATGGGTGGCCTTGGGTCTGGTAACCCTGGATCTTGATCTAAAACTTAGATAAAATCCCTTATAAATCACTAACTACACTAAACTAAGAAAATGTGCTCAAGAAATTCAACACACTATTTTACTTAACCTGCCTTGAGAGGCAGACAGGACATATGACAAACCTCCCCATTTTAGGATAGCACAGGTGGTTTGTCTAAAGAGCTTGCCAAGAGTCAACTGAGTAGCAATGAGCAACACAATTAGAATTCTGTTCCTTGAAGTCTCAATCTAGAGGTTCCACAGACAGTACCACATCATGATCACTGTATCTATCAGTCATCTTAAATTCTGACACAGAATCGATTATTTTTTCTTCTGAAAGTTTGTTTAATTGAAATATGTACAGCTTGATAAGTAAATGTCATGATGTATTCCATACTCTACCAAGCTAGAGGAAATGCTCGTTACATAATGAAGTGCTCCCCCACACACACACACAATCTCCCCTTTATCTGTCTAACATCCACCAATGCTGTTCTGGTGTGCAACACCTTAGACACTTGGCTCACTTCAGGATTTCACTCTCTGTGCTTGGCTGCTTCTCCTCAGCATAATGCCTCTGAGATTTACCCATGCTGTTAGTGGATTAGCTTCTAGTACCCTGGTATGGGAGAATATATTATTCTAAGAATATTGTGCCTACCCATTCTGCTACTGATAAACACTCAGAATCTTACCACTTTGAACTCTTGAGGGCTGCTATGAAAATTTTTGTCTAAGTCTTTTTGTGGATATACCTTTTAATTTCTCTTAGATAAATACCTAGAAGAAATTGCAGAGGGCTTCCTGCACAGGATAGGCTTAATTGGAAACTGCCCAGTAGATTTCTGAAGTGGCTGAAACATGTCAATTCCACATCAAAAATATTTAAGTCTTGTTCTGAATCTTTGCCATCATTTACTCAGATGTCCTAATTTTATCCACTCTGCTGAGTGAGGAGTAAACTCTTCTTGGGGTTCTCATAACTATCTTGATAGCTAAGGACGTTGAACAGCTCTCATGTTGTTATTGGATATTTTCCTTTGTGAAATGTCTGTTTGCAACCAGCACCACCCCCATTTTAAGAAAAAGTGATTTTTAAAAAATTGTTGAGTTGCAGGCATTCTTTATATATTCTGAATTTAAGTTTTTATCAAGAAACCTATGACTTTTTTTTTTATCCCAATCTGTGCCTTGCTTTTTCATTTAAAAGTGGTATCTTATATAAGCAAATTTACTTATGTCCATTTTTATGGCTATTACTTTCTGTGCCTAAATATATGCTTTTCTTGGGCCAAGAACACTTCCTCCTGAGGTTTTCTGCTTAGGTTTAGGATTCATTTGAAATGTATTTTTGGCATCTAATGTGAAGTAGAGGTTCAGATGTATCATTCTTTATGGAAGTTCGGTTGTTGGAGCATTGCTTGTTAAAGTCTTTTTCTGATTGAATAACTTTGACATCCTAGTTAAAGACAATTGACTGTGTATGCCATTTCCTTCCTCTTTGCTGCATTCCAATGATGTATTTACTTATCCCTGTACAAAACCACGTAATTGGATTACTGCTATAACTGTATCCTGAAATCCAAATATACAAAATTCTCCAACTTATTTGTTGTTTTTGAAGATTACTGTTCTGTCTTGAGTGTATTTCCATGTGCATTTTGGAATGAACCCATCAATTTCTAAAAAAAAAAATATTTTGTGGGATTTTGATTGGCATTACATAGAATGCAGAGTTCTGTTGGAGGAAGATTGACATTTTCACAATATTGTCTTTCAAATTATAGACCCTGTAATTCTCTCTTCTGGTAGGTCTTCTTTAATGTATCTGAGCCATACTGTATCAAATGTTACGTGTATATGGAGGACAGGTAGGATCAGTAACCGTGGCTCCATTACAGCTAGAGTTAGAAACCAGTGGCCGCTCCTTCATATTTGCACTATACTCTTTTGGTGTCCCATCTGCTGCAAATGCCTTCAGTGTGTAGAGGGAATTCCAGTAAATGAAACAAGGCTTCCCCAGGCCTTAGGAAACTTGTCACTCAGAAGGGCTAAATGTTCTTTTTTTTCGTCTTTGCTGTTGAGACACCACTTGCCATGGAATGTGTGTTCTCTTACGGTGAACTCACTATGAATAGAGAACACTCTTTCCAGTCCCTGGACAACATAGCTCATTCAGAAAAGTGCTCTGGTTTAAGTCCTGATATTTCTTGTCACCATGGGTTTCCAACATTTCTCTGGGTTCAGCCTATCAAAGTGATCTTCTAAAATGCAAATTATATCATATCACGTCTAAGATTAAAATTCCCCTGTGGTTTCTGTTTCAGGAACCTATTGCTATGCAACAAAGCCCCCCAAAATGTAATGTCTTAAAGCCATTATAATTCCGCAGGTCACCGCTACTGGTGGTGACAGGCAGTTCTTCCACTAGTCTTGCCTGTGTTCACACATGTGGCTGTAGTCCCGAGGCTCTCCATGCAGTATAACACAGCCCAGTTCCCCCAGTTTACACATTCCAGAGTTCTGTGCTTGGCCAGATTATTGGTTGGGGCTTGACCATACAGTCGCTGTTCATTGATAATCCTCTCCGGATTTCTTACTTGAAGGTAAAAGTGCCCTAATAAGAAAGGTGGACACGCCAGATGGTGGTGGTGCACGCCTTTTAATCCCAGCACTCCGAGAGGCAGAGCCAGGTAGGTGGATCTCTGTGAGTTTGAGGCCAGCCTGGGCTACCAAATGAGTTCTAGGAAGGGCGCAAAGCCACACAGAGAAACCCTGTCTCAAACAAACAAACAAACAAACAAACAAAAACAAAAACAAAAACAAAAAAGAAAGAAAGAAAAGAAAAGAAAAGAAAGGTGGACGATACAACAGTGACCCTCAAGGATGAGTCTTTGGAACTAAAACATCCTTTCTGCCATGCTCTGAGGTCAAGGCAAGTTCTAAGATTAGCACAGATTGCAGAGATGAGAAAAAAAAATCCTCACGGCTAACAGAGAACTGCAAATATTATGCTTCTTGGTTTGTTTGTTTTTATTTCTCACAGTTTTCCATTGCACTTAGAATAAAGTTTAAGTTAATCATTTATTAAAAATAAATTCGCTTATTAAAAATAAAGTTAAAAAAAATAGCCCCTGCATATTGTAGCACCCGTGTCTCTCTCGGAACTAATCTGTTGCCCGGGTCTCCTTAGCTTGCTGCAAACAGTTGCTCTTACTTTAGGGCTCTTGTATTTGGTGATCCCTCTGCATGGAATGCTCTTTTCTCAGTTCCCTGTGAAACGGAATTGTGTTTTCTCTCCTAGTACAAATGCCAACTTCTGAAAGAGATGTTCTTGAATGATTCTTCTAGTCGTTCCATGCTACCTGTCTGATTTTTCGTGTGACACTTAGCAATACCAGGTAAGGCTTTTATTATTGCCACTGATGGTTCTAGTCTGCTTTCTGCTGTGGTGATAAATACCAAAACCCAGTAGCCACCTGGGAGGAAAGGTCCATTTCAGCTTAGGCTCCCAGGTCACAATCCATCACAGAGGGAAGTCAAGGCAGGAAAAGATGCAGAAACCAATGAGGAAGGTGGTTTCCTGGCTCACTCTCTGGCTGAAGCTCAGTTACCTTTCTTTTCCAGCTCACACCCACCGCCTAGGGATCCTGCAGCTCCCACATCCATCATCAGTCAAGACAACCATTGACAGACATTGCTAAAGGCCAGTCTGATCAAGGTAATTCTTCAGTAGAACTTCCTTCTTCTCAAGTGACTCAAGGTTGTGTCAAGTTGACAAAAACTAACAAGGACATTGGTGATCCCATTCACATCCCTACCCCACTCTAGAATAGTGCCTGGCACCAAGTCAATGTTGGATAGTGATTGGCTAAATTAAGTAACCTTGAATTTTTTAAATCCCTATCACTTTATGAAACAGGACAAAAGTGAACAAACAGATAAATCAATGGATTCATATATAAAGAAACCCTGTAGGTTCTTTTTCTGCCATTATTAAGTGCCACCACCAAGTGCCAGGGGTTGCTGTATTGATTGTGTGTACTGTATTAGGAGAGTGCCTTCCCTGAGATTCAAGTTAGGTCTTTGGGGATAGAGATTAACCACATTGGGGCAGTATTTGAATAGCATGCATGAGACCCTGGGATGTACCCCAGAACTGTGGGGGAAAAAGACATTTGCCAGAGTCTATGCAAACAGCTTTATAATTAATTATGAATAGGTTAATATATCTTAAAATGTGTCAATTCGAAAAGATGAGCAGAAAAAGTTGTTTCTGTTTGTTATTAATGGTTATAATTTTTAATATTCCTCATTTATGATTATGGATTCCCCTTGAGTTCCCCAGCTTCAGGGCTATCATGATGAGCCGGACCTTCAGGCTAGACTCACACAAAGCCTGGAGCAAGTGCTCTTGGCTTTGAGCCCCGCCTCGCTTAGAGCCTGCTGATGACGCAGTTTCCCCAACTGCCTCAACTCCCTCTTCTCGGCACCAGCTCTTCCCTCCAACACAATTACAGAGAGAGAAAGGAATTCCTATTCCATTATCCTGAAAGCGCGGTTCTGTCCCGCTTCTTTCTAACAAAGAAAGTAATTTCGACTTCTCTTTAAGCAACAGTCAAATACCGCCGCTCTGTTTTCCCACGGGAAGTTCTTTAAAGTACTGATTACGTATAATAGAACTTCGCTTATCAGAGCCAATAGCAATGGTTTGACAAGAGGCAATTCATAAAAACTGTTTTTTGTGATAAGAGTTTCCCCAGAAACTCTTTCGCAAGAGAAAGAATTAGAGGCCTTCAACACAAAAGGTGGTAACCTGCCGAGCACCTGACTGCTCTTTTGAGCTGTGGTGCACAACAGCTCAGTATGCGCGCCACTTCCAAAGGACCATCAGCAGAGGTTCAGCTGTGACTCCATAGTGAGGCCAGGCTACCAGGCTCAACCTCCTCCCTGACCCAGAAAGGATGCTGATCAGGGACCATCCAAATGTATGGCATGCCACAGCACAGGGACCATCCAAATGCATGGCATGCCACAGCACAGACACCGCATCTAGCCCAAGGGGTGACTTTTCTTTCTGTGGATATGGACAACTCACAGTGTTGGCATATTATTGCTAACAAAATCCAATCATCGTTAGGTTAAATGTATTTTGGAATATACATGTAAGAAGTACTCATTAAAACTATATTTGTGTATTATGAATATTCATTGAATGGATGAAAATGACCATTCAGAGTTTATAGCCTATAAATGTGTTAATTCACATTAGGCCTTATTGGATCGTACAACCTATTAAAAAATAAACAACTCATAGAAACTTTCTGGAACCTGCAAGAGAGACCCTAGTGAGGACTACTAGTAATGGAGGATATGGAGCCCCAAATGCTAATCTGTTGTAACCAGGCTAGACTCCCAGTGGTGGGACTGGGAAACCAACCCAGCCAAAAAACCTTAGACCTACAACCTGCTCTGCCTGTGAGATATGCTGGGGCAATGGTGGCTCAGAGCTTGTGGGTTTGGCCAGCCAACGACTGATCTGGTTTAGGCCCATACCAAGGGAGGGAGCCCATGTCCAACACAACTTGGATAGTCAGGAACTAGAGGCTGGATGACCAGGAGACCTGGGGTGGAACCAAGTATGACTGGGGAAAAAAAACAAACAAACAAACAAGGAAATGATTCCAACTGATGTTCTGCTATACTCATGGATCAGTGTGGGCCCAGTCATCTGAGAGGCTTCCTTAGTAACCGATGGGAGCAGATGCAGAGACCCACAGCCAAGCATTAGGTGGAGCTGAGGAACCCTGCAGAAGACAGGGAGGAGCAATTGTAAGGATCAGATGGGTCCAGGACACAAGGAAAACATCCCACAGAATCAACTAAGCGGGGCTCATAGGGGCTCACGGGATTGAAACAGCAATCATGGAGCCTGCATGCTTCTGACCTAGGTCCTCTGCATGTAGGTTATGGTTGTTTAGCTTGGGGCTTCTGTGGGGATCCTGACAGTGGGAGCAGGGTTGTCTCTGGCTTTTTTGCCTGCTCTTGAGACCCTTTTCTTCATGCTGGATTGCCTGGTTTGTGCTTAGTCTTAGTGCATCTTTTTATGCTGTGGTCAGTTGCTATCCCTGGGAGGCCTGTTCTTTTCTGGGGGGAAATGAAGGAGAATGGATCTGGGAGAGAGGGGAGGTGGGGGCTGGGAGAAATTGGGGGAGAGGGGGGGAAGGTCAGGGAATATTGCTTGAGAGAAGAATAAATAAAAAGAAAAAAGGAAAAAAAATTAAACAACTCTCAGCAAGCATGGTGCCATATACTTTGAATCCCAGCACTCCCAAGGTGGCGGCAGGAGGATATCTGAGTTCACTAGCATGGTCTCCAGAGTTCCAGGACAGCCAGGGCTGCACAGAGAAACCCTGTCTCAAAAAACCATGAAAACAAAACAACACAGCAAAACAAACAGCTCCTTCCATTGTATATGTATTTATTTATATAAGGTATTTAAATATACCAGTGTTCTGTTTTATATACATGAAAGTAGACAAAAAATGTAAATTAGAAATTGATGAGATTAGGAATCATAATGCTTTAAAATTTTAATTTTCACTAAAATCGTTTGTACATTATTGGTATTTCTAGAAAGAACAATGTAACTGACTACATATTTCCTTTCTTCCTTCCTTCCTTCCTTCCTTCCTTCCTTCCTTCCTTCCTTCTTTCCTTTCTTTCTTTCTTTCTTTTACATATTTTCTTAAACTTTGGTGATTTACTTCCAAGTCTGGTTTGTTTTCATAGATCCATGTATAAGATACATTGTTGTCCACTCTTACTAAATCTGATATCCATTATTTGATCCTTCCTGAAAATATTTTTTTACACTATCCAATCTCATTTATCAATGGATTTTATGGAAATCAGCGAGTGTTTCCAATATTCTCAGACACCAGTCGAACTTCTCAATGAATAAAAGAGAAGTTGCTGTGTTTTCTATATTTTCTTAGTAAACATGTTCAAAATGTGTCATGTGAATGATTATTATGTCAGGAAATTCAGTTTCTAGAGAAATGGATGGAACTGGACATTAACGTGTTGAGTCAAATAATCCAGACTCAGAGGAGACAGATGTCACATAGTTTCCTTTAGATGTGGAATCTCAATTAAATAAATAGATATGAAGGCGACCACTTGTGGGAAAGACAGGACTAAGGAGAGAGGAAGGGGAAGAAGGGGAAGAACATGAGCTGAGCATAATGTTGTACATATATGAAAACGTTACAACAAAATCCTTTATTTTATACTCTAAAAGTTAAAATAAAAGATGTATAAAAGAAAATTCAGTGTCTAAGTTTCTTGGAGTGAAGCTCCAGAAGTTTTACCAGGTGTCACGGTGTCAGTTCAACAATGAGATGAGGATGAGTGTCTGTTTTCAAACTGTTCTCGCTATAGCACAGTTAATTTGTCGTGCCTTGTGCGGTTCCCACCTGGATCTTAGAGAGTAGATTATGTGTTCTTGTTTCCCGCTGATGGAATTCTGAAAACAACTATTTGTTACTATCTAACAGGGAAGAAGTCAGAAAGTAGTGAGTGTGTGTGTGTGTGTGTGTGTGTGTGTGTGTGTGTGTGTAAGCTTTTTCTGTAAAAGTTGTCACATTTTCTCATATGCTGGTACGGCAACTTTAGTTTCAGTGTTTGAGATCTGAGCCCTTGAGAATACTTGCTGGCAAGGGTTATACCACTGAGCCACACCTCAGCTTTACATATGACAATTCTTAACGAGGTTACCACAGACAGGCAACCTACCTTTTTGTGGTATGTGTGATTTGCATCAGTGGTTCTCAACCTCCTAACACAGTGACCCTTTAATACAGTTCCTAATGATGTGGTGACCCCCAACCATAAAATTATTTCATTGCTACTTCACAACTATAATTTTGCTACTGTTATGAATCATAATGTAAATATCTGATGTGCAAGATACCTGGCATGCAGGATCTCTGATATGCAACCCCTCAAAGGGGATGAGAACCACAGGTCGCAAACCACTGATTTACATGATCCATCCTTAACAATCAAAGCTTATTTACCAGATTCTAGATGATCTGGTTTTCCAAAAATGAGTCCACACAATATATATACATATACATATACATATACATATACATATATATACATACATATTATGTATTAGATTTATTTATTCTTATTTTTAGATGTATGGGTATTTTATTTCTATGAATGTGAAGTGGGCTGGTCCTTCTATACGCTGTGAATATGTGTTGCTTTCATTGGTTAATAAAAAGCTAACAGGCCGGTAGCTGGGCAGGAAGTTAGGCAGTTAGGTGGGAAAGCCAAACTGAGAATGCTGGGAGAGGAAGGGCGGAGTCTGGAGTTGCCAGCCAGACTCTGCTGTGGACATCACTCTGTATAAATAAAATGCTGTTTGGCCAGTGGCCAGGCAGGAAGTATAGGCGGGACAAGAGAGAAGAGAATTCTGGGAAGTGGAAGGCTGGGGGAGAGACACTGCCAGCCGCTGCCATGAGAAGCAACATGTAAAGACACCGGTAAGCCACAAGCCACGTGGCAAAGTATAGACTAACAGAAATGGGTTAATTTAAGATAGAAGAAACAGATAACAAGAAGCCTGCCACGGCCATACAGTTTGTAAACAATATAAGTCTCTGTGTGCTTACTTGGTTGGGTCTGAGCGACTGTGGGACTGGCGGATAAGAGAGATTTGTCCTGACTGTGGGCCAGGCAGGAAAACCCTAACTACAAGACTCAGAGGAAGCAAGTTGAGAATGTTGTACTGAGAAAAGGTACCAAGCCAGGTGGCTAAACATAGATAAGTATTATAGGTTAATTTAAGAGTAAGAGCTAGTTAGTAATAAGCCTGAGCCACTGGCTGAGCATTTATAAGTAAAATTAAGCCTTTGAGTCAATTATTTGGGAAGCAGCTGAGTATTTGGGAGCTGCTGGCAGTACAGAAATTTCTGCCTTCATGTATGTCTGTGTACCATGGGCATGCAGTGTCCAAAGAGGCCAGAAGAGGAAAATGGATCCTCTAGAACTGAAGTTACAGATAGTTGTGTGTAACTTGACTTGCTAAATGGTCTTTTTTTTGTTTTGTTTTGTTTTTTGGGTTTTTTTGAGGGGTGTTTGTGTGTGTGTGTGTGTGTGTGTGTGTGTGTGTGTGTGTTGTTGTTGTTGTTGTTGTTGTTGTTGTTTTTGGCTTTTTGAGACAAGATTTCTCTGTGAAACAGTCCTAGCTGTCCTGGAACTTGCTTTGTAGAGCAGGCTGGCCTCAAACTCACAGAGATCCAGCTGTCTCTGTCTCCCAAGTACTGGGATTAAAGGTGTGTTCCACCACTGCCCAGCACTAAATGGTTTTATAATAAAAAAAAAAACCCAGGGCCAGATATTGGAGTAAACATTGAAAGATCTGAAAGACAAAGGAACAAGCCATTGCCAGGTCTCACCTTGCCAACTCCATGAATCCTCTGACTGAACACCTTTGAGTCCTCAGCTGAAAGCTCTTCAGCTGAAAAGCTTTAGCTCCTGTCCCCTCCTACCTTATATACCTTTCTCCATGCAGCCATATTAGTTCCTTCTTAGTGCTGGGATTAAAGGTGTGTGTGATTCCCAAGCAAAGACATGAGATCTCAAGTGCTGGGATTAAAGGTGTGTGTGATTCCCAAGCAAAGACATGAGATCTCAAGTGCTGGGATTAAAGGTGTGTGTGATTCCCAAGCAAAGACATGAGATCTCAAGTGCTGGGATTAAAGGTGTGTGACTCCCCAGTACTGGGATTAAAGGTGTGTGTCACCACTGCCTGGCTCTGTTTCTCTCCTAGATGGAGTCAATCTCATGTAATCCAGGGTAGCTTTGAACTCTCAGAGATCCAGAAAGATCTCTGCCTCCCAAGTGCTAGGATTAAAGATGTGTGCCACCACTGCCTGGCCTCTATGTTTAATCTAGTGTCTTGTTCTCTGATCTTCAGGTAAATTTTATTAGGGTACACAATATATCACCACAGTATGAGCCTCCATGTTGGTTCTGGGAATCAAACCCTGGTCCTCTGGAAAAGCAGTCGGTACCCTTAACAGCTGAACCATATCTTCAGCTGAATCATCTCTTCAGCTCCTGTTCTATATATTTCTTTATGCTGTCCCTCCTCAAGGTGTGGTTCATTGACCAGAAACATTGGGTCTCACTTGGTAATGTACAGAAATATAGATTCTAAGAATGAGCCAGCCCTACTGTGTGTATATTTTAACAAGATCCCCAGGTGAGTCATGCATACATTCAGGTTTGAGAGTTCACCACAGGAAATCTGGCTTCTGCAGCTTGTTAAGAAAAAATGAAGTTAATGAATTCCACACATGGGACAACTACAGCCTGAATTTAGATTCTATTTTCCTTCAAATCAAACTACTTGCTTCGTCGGTGGTAACACTTGGTTTTTTATAAAAAGCCACATTCTATTCAGGGTATATCTTCCTTGGCACCTCTTTTCCAAATGATACAGAATCAGTTCTCTCTACAGTTCTTTGTGAACAGAACTGAGCAATACCTCTGACTCAGTGAACGTTTGTATTTTCTGTTGAGTCTGGCCAACCTCCCGTCCCATGTATTGTTCCATCCACATCTCTTCTATTCTTCACTGGTGTTTTCTGTCCTCCTGTTAATATTACTTGGTGGCAAATGGATGTATTTTAGTTTACAATCATAACATTTTCCACACCTGATTTCAACCATTTTTACCCCATGAGGAAGAACAGAGAAACCTAGACATGCAGAAAAAGCCCTTGCTTCCCTTTTACACACTTTATCTGCCTAAACATGCACATGCTCTCTGGAATGTGCATGCACCAATGCATGGATATGCATACACACACTAACTCTAAAGTATTTTTTTTTGTTATTTTTTTTGAGGGGAGACATTTTAAAAAATACTGGATCTGGACTCATAAAACTTAGAATATTGATGAGATAAATGAAGGCATGTGTCTTTGTTGTAATTTTTTCATGTGTTGTGTGTATATGGTATCTGTGTATGTGTACTTACATGTGTACCTAAGGTTGAAGTTGGATGTCATTCTCAACCGTTCTTACATATTGAAGCAAAGTGTCTCACTTGAACTCAAACATCACTAACTTAGCTGGTCTGGCTAGCCTACTTGCTCCAAGAGATCTCCTTTCTCTGTCTCCCCAGTGCTGGGATTAGGTGGACCACCACACCCACCTGGATTTACCCTGTGGTTCTTAAGACTTGGCTGGGCAACCTCCTGGTTTCATTGCCTTGCTGCGCATGTAAATATAATATTAGACTTGACATGCATATTGATGATAGCTAGCCACAATTGATATAAATATGTGCTTTGAATAATCATCTTCATTTCTACCTTTTCTCCTTTGTCTGACTTGCCATCCACTTTCTTACAGCTTATTTGAAATTGGACACTGATGGAAACCAATGTCTCTGCTGGGGCATTCATCACAGGACATAGAGCAGTTCTGAACTCACAGCGATCTGCTTTCACCCTCTTCCTGAAGTGGAGGGATACGGCAATAGAACAATTCTGCCTGACAACAGAGAAGAGTCCAGAGATGCGTGATGATCATTTTAGGGGTGTTTCAAGCAGGTAAGAGAGAGCACACATTCCCACAGAATCACTTCTAAGCCCCTGTTTGTCCCTTTGCTTGAGCCCTGGTGATCTTTACTTCTCTGATACTGGAGCTCATTTCATGCCCTTCTGGGTAGGATATGAATAAAACCCACAGTTAATTGGTATAGATGTTCTTATCCTCCCCCCCCCCATACACACACATGCACACACACACACACACACACACACACACACACACACACACACACAAACTCTAAATTAAACTCATAGCTTATACAGAAATGCTTCTGTGAAGACCTCTGTTCTAAACTGCCTTTGACCAATGATATCCTCCTTACTGATCCTGGCAGCCAAGGATTATTATCCCCAGATATGTAATTCTCACTTTTGCTTTTAGGACCTTCTCATTGCCTCAGCCTCCTGAAATGCACTCACCATTGCTGTGGATATCGCTCTGTGTAAATAAAGTTCTCATTGGCCAGTGGCCAGGCAGGAAGTATAGGCGGGACAAGAGAGTAGAGAATTCTGGGAAGTAGAAGGCTAGAGAGACACCGCCAGCTGCCGCCATGAGAAGCAACATGTAAAGACACTGGTAAGCCATGAGCCATGTGGCAAAGTATAGACTAACAGAAATGGGTTAATTTAAGATAGAAGAAGTAGATAACAAGAAGCCTGCCACAGCCATACAGTGTGTAAACAATGTAAGTTTCTGTGTGCTTTCTTGGTTGGGTCTGAGCGACTGTGGGACTGGCGGGTAAGAGAGATTTGTCCTGACTGGGCCAGGCAGGAAAACTCTAACTACACACCATTGACTATAGTGTCCACATCCCCATTGCAAAGCTCTGCCATTCCCAAAGAAGGCTCATTCTTCCTGCAACATTTCCTCTGGCTGCTGTCTAAGGTGACCAGTTTTGGATAGGTACGTCTAGCCAAAACCAGGGAAGCCACCTCACTGAGCTCGGGTTGATTCAAGAATGAAGGCCATGAACATTTATGGGTGCAGGCACTTGGCGCTTTGTAGCTCAGACAAGCATCTCTAGTCATACATTGCCTTCCCCACCACCACGCACCTCATCTGTCTCCCATCTCATGGACCTCTCCTTCCCTGCCTGATTCTCACCAGCATTTGCATCAGCTCCACTTTGAGCTCTCAGTGCCTAAACAATCGCCCTCCACCAGTGTCCTTTTCCTTCTAACACCTTGTCTCACTCCCTCCTTGAGAGAGATTTCCCTACTCTCAAACCTCACTTTTTACCTCCTGTTGACTCTAGGACTAAAGACAGCATTGTCTCTGCCTCTATCACACCATTGGAATTGTTCTTTCTGGGCTAATCATGGTTTTTGAGTTATTGAATATAATGAATAAAGCCCCCAGTTCTTTTTCTTCATACATGCTATCTTTGCAGGCTTCTACATTTTGACGATCCATTCATTCCCAAAGTCTCTTTCCCATCCCTCTGACATGGTCCCCTCCTGGGTCTCCTCTGCTGATCCTCACACTGCTCTGGGCATCCTCATTTGCTCTCTTAGGTATTGGTTGGTTTCCATGGAGTATTCTTCTCTTCTTCCTGTGCCTGGAGTCATCTCATCTCTGCATCATCACCTTGTTTGCAAGAATAGGGCAAAGACCCCCAGGTCTGTAAGTCTCACCTTCCCCCTCTCCTGGGCTCCAGACACCTGGAGTCCATTGGATATCCCATCAGCAAACATGAGAGATCTAAAACATAACTCACCATTTGCTTCTTCCAGATGGCTCTTCCTTCTTGGGTCATCATCTCACTGAACAGCTCCATCTCCTTCCCATGGCTTAAGCCAGAGTCTTCTTAGTTTCTCTCTTGCTTTCTTTCCTATTCTAATCCATTTCCAGGTCTTGTGAATATTCTCTTCCTAAAATACCTTCGGTCTGTCCACATCTGTCGATTCCACATCAGTTGACTGAGTCCAGGCTACTGTGATCATTGCCTTGATTGTTACTCAATGGGAGTCCCAACTTGTTTCCTGTCCACACCTCTCCTAACTCCACCCCATTTCTCATATCATAGCTAATGCCATCTGCCTTAGTTAGGGTTTTATTGTTGGAATAAAGGACCATGACCAAAAGCAACCTGGGGAGGGAAGGGTTTATTTCATCTTATAGTTCCACATCACTGTCCATCACTGAGGGAAGTCAGAGCAGGAAGGAACTCAGGGCAGGAACCTGGAGACAGGAGCTGATGCAGAGACTGTGGAGGAGCGCCGCTCACTGGCTTGCTTCTCATGGCTAGCTCAGCCTACTTTCTATACCATCTGAAAATGCCTGCCTAGGGGTGGCACTCCATACACCCTTGTGAGCTAGGCTCTCTCACATCTATCATTAATCAAGAGAATACCCCCAAAGGCTTGCCTACAGCCAATCTTATGAAGGAATTTTTTTTCAATTAAGATTCCCTTTTCTCAAATGACTCTATCTTGTGTCAAATTGACAAACAATAAAAAACAAACAAACAGAGAAACAACAACTAACCAGGACACCGTCTTTGAAAATGGAAATATGATTGCATCAGTCTCCTACTTGGAAGCTTTTAATGTTTTTCTGTTGCCTGGAATCATGGAAGGCTATTTGTGGGTTTTGTTTGTTTGCAAAACTGAATTCATTAAAATGCTCATAATGAAAAAATATTAAAATACATAGAAATTAACAAACATCAGTTACAAACATTACACCGATGCTACATTGTATGGGGAAGCATCATGAATTTCAGTCCCTTTTTAGCTAAGATGTGCACCACTTCCATTTTTCAAACATACTAGGAATGCAAGGGGCACACAAGAAGTGTGTAACTAACACATCACATTCTGCCTCCTACGTGAATGAATGTCCTATGAAACTCACAACTCATGCACACTACAAAGGGAGAAATTGACAAACTTGTTACCAGATGGCCTTGTTTAGTTTCAAGACAAATACACCCTCCTATTTCTAATGGAACACCTAAAGATCTGAGGAACATTTAAAGAAAAATCCCCTGAGTATTGGGTCTACTGGGAAGGCTGTTTGTGATCATGACCCTAGCTTAGGTCTTTGGCTTTCCTTCCTGACAGTCCCTTCTTTGAGTTGGTAGAAACAAAGAACTTCTTGAAAGATGCTCAAAGAGACTTATTTTCTTTTTCATTGGATCTTTTGCACCTCCAGCTCTAGCCTGAAACAACCATATCCAAGTCTCATCCTGACAGTGCAGGGAAGAGACGTTCCTGTGTCCTCCAAACCCTCTACTTACCTCTGTACTTCTCCTTCCCTTTACACCCAATGGCCTTGTTCCTAGTCTATCTTCTGGGTTGCAATTCCTACAGGCAGATGATGTCATTATACCAGGATGTTAGTCATTATACCATCAGAAGCCACCACATTCGGGAACTAATAAGTTCTCAGTAAACAGTTAACTGAGTATCCAAAGAAAATCGAATTTTTCTTACCTTGTATACTACCAAGCTAGAATCTTTTAGTTCCTCAAAGATTTCTTCTTCTGGCCTATCATGTACAAATGGATTTTGTACTTCTTTTATTGGCACAATCTTTAGGTCCTATAAAAATGTCCTCAATTCTTTTTACTAGCTATATCAGAGCAATAAGTGTCTCCAGTTCCCCATCTCTAATGACCGCCATATGGGGGCATGATACGCTAATGCTCGCTTCAATAAGCCAAAGTTATTGTTAAAACAGACTGAGCTACCTCCAGATCACCTCCCATTTTAAAGGGCCCACTAAAATTGATTCTGTGAAATAGGCTCTTAAAAAATGTCCCCCTCAAGGAGGAAATATAAACAGGGAGGGCCGTTACCTCAGAAAACAGCCTGTTTGGAGACATGGCCTGTCTCTCTTAACTGAACGGGTGGTAATAATGCCCACTGGCACACGGCAGTCAGGACCTGTGTCTGCCGCACTAATGGGCTCAGAGTGCTTAAGGATTTAGAGGGCAAATGACTGTGACTTCAACTTTGCACGTCTGTGGGAGTGCTCAGGTGTGACAGGGGTGCCCTTCATGCTTGTGTGTGGTGGGAGCCACAGTGCACACAGAACTGTAGCAAGAAATGTCTTGTTTGTGAGTTCCATGTGTCCTCAGAAATGGTAAATGGGGGACATCACAGTTCTCTATGTAAAAACCTGTCACTGTGAGATCTGCTGTTGCTGTCGCCAGGGTTACAGCAGTTCACACACACACACACACACACACACACACACACACACACACACACTTCATTCTGGGATTTCTATTTACTGTCTTCTAAGATATCAAATAGAAAACAGCCATAGACTGAACATTTTTCTAACCTCCACTTGGGGTCCTACCTTCCAGTGTTGGAATTGAGGGTCCTTAGTTATAATAAAGAAAGAGCAACAAAGCTGGAATTCTGTTTCAAAATGGGGAAGAAAGCTCTGAATTCTATTTGTAGACTTCTCATGTGTTCATGAAGTCAATGAAAGTTCATGAAGCTTTCAATCTGTTTCTAAATTTTTATTTCTATATATGTATGTGTGCCTGCATGCCTACATGTGTTTATATGCACCACATGTGTGCAAGTGCCCACATAGGCCGGAGGGCCTCAGATCCCCTGAAACTGGAATGAAAGAGGATGTCAGCTTCTATTTGAGTGCTGTGAACTGAACCCAAGTCCTCTGCAAGAGCAGTAAGTGCTCTTTAGCACTGAGCCATCTCTCCAGCCTCAGGCAGCTGGCTCTCTTGATCCCTGGTCATTGTGTTCAGCACCAAAAGGAAATGTGTCCTCCGAAGTTTGAACACATAACCTAGACAGACAGAGAAAGATGGCAACAGATGGAGCCGATTAGAAACCCAGGCAAGATCCCCAGAGATCAGATAGCCCCAGGACGCTCCAGAGGTGAGGGGAGGCCGGAGGCCGTGAGCTGCCAGGTGTTTTTGCAGGCTCTGACACGATTTTCACGGCAGTTGTATTATTGTTTTTCCTTAATAAAAGAGTGAAACGGCGTATTACGCAGCGGGCAGAAATGCTGAGATGAGCAAGTGTGGGCTTCAGCAGAGAAGCCGAGATGAGCCTCAGAGAAAGGCTGCTGCGGTAGAGGGTCAGCCAGCCTGCTAACCTCTGGCCGGCCAAGAACATTCCCGGCCCACCTCCAGCCTGGGGTGCAGAACCTGCTTTCATAACCCTGCCAGAGCTTCGGTTTTCATCGGAAGAAATAGAGTTTAATATGTACACTGTTCTGGATATTCTCTTGCCAGCTGTAAAAAAAAAAGTCATGAGAACATAGACAATGTGCATCTAATGGTTTTGCAAGGCAGTGGAGTCCCAAAACTCTTGGTTACTCAATGCCTCCATATATATATATATACACATACATACACACACATACATACACATATATATGTCATATATTTTACACATATTTATATAAAAATTTTTATAAATACATACATATATGTATATATGCATATATATGACTTTAATAGGATATAGACACATTGTAAACATGTCCTGCTATATGAACAACATACACATGAAGTGCATATGAAAAGAACAGCTTAAGTGATAGGAGCCAGACATTCTAGCACAGTAATTTCTTCGCTTGAGACTGGGCGCTGCCTGTCAGGCTCACTGTCTGGAGGTAGGTTGCAGGCGAGAAGGGACAGCTGTGGGGATTTGTGAAGGCATAGGAAGCAGAGGGGAGAGCAGGCGAGTGAGAAGCTGCAATGGTTGGGAGAGGGATTTGCTTGGGCTTCTTATTTCTAGCAAACTCCTTCCTTCCCAAAACAAACAAGAAAGAACAACTTGTAAAGGCTGAAGAAAATGTTCTTAAAAATTCATAAACCTAAGCCACGCAAGCCTTTAATCCCAGCACTCGGGAGGCAGAGCCAGGCGGATCTCTGTGAGTTCGAGGCCAGCCTGGTCTACAGAGGGAGATCTAGGACAGGCTCCAAAGCTACACAGAGAAACCCTGTCTCGAAAACAAACAAACAAACAAACAAAACATAAACCTGAGACAGTACAGAGGGCTCAGAAAATAACATGGCCATGGAAACCAGCAACTGCTCTCCTTTCTAGGGCCTTGCTTGGGTTTTCATGGCCATGTTGGGGCGAGTGGGTGCAGACACTGGGTCCCACAAACAAGGAGCTGGAATTACAGGACTCTCTACACACTCCACCCACAGTGAAAGGACAGACTACAGGAACTGCTTCACAAAAGACCCAAACGAGGGGAACAAAGGAGGTTTGTGGCTAAGGCCTGAGTCTATGGAAGTTTGGGACTTGATCTCACACTGCTTGTATGTACCCCCAAACAAAACAACTGATATTAGTGAACAGTTCGTCAAGGCAGCTGAGTGTTGAAAGCAGAGGCCCATGAAAACCTTCTCTTCAGGAAAAGGCTTCACCCCATTCTCCTGGGGTTCCCACAGATAAAGTCCTGAGAAAAAGACATAGAAACCAGATACAGTTCTAAACAAGGACCCACCCTGAGAGAGGCAACACAGAGAACAGCAAGGAACAATAATCCACCAGAAAAATATGTGCTGAGAATTTTCTGGATTTGTAAGTGCAATATATTCCAAGCAGGATAATGAGAAGTAACCCACCCACGCTTTGCCACATTGTAGCAAAACATCTTTAATACCAAAGGCAAAGTGAGGCTCTTAAAAGCAGCCAGAGGGAAATTCCAGTCTTAGCCACAGGAATGGACTGAAGTCACCTCCTCAGCAGCTCCAGTGGCAGCCAGCAGCAAGAGGGACACCATCCCCACAGGGCCGAGAGAAAGCCCTGAAGCCCGGTGTGTCTGTGAAAACCTGTTTTGGGGAAACAGTGAATGAAAAAGGATCTTTCTAAGAAATGTCAGGTGAGTTTGCTGCCAGCAGAACGTCCTAAATATTCTCTCCAGTGATCCCTCCTTCTCCCCAGAGAATAAGTCTCAGGTGGGGGGACCCTGGCCATGAGACATACCAGATGGAATTTCTCCACAGTCTTTTCTCTCCACCCCTCCCAGCTCCTCTCTATTGCTGAGTCTCTGTTCTCAGTAGGTGTACTGCTCCTCTCTTTTCCTGCCTCACTGTGGAAGCTGCATGGAGTAGCTATTGAGGAGTTCTCTGCACCTTTAGACTGGCCTGTCTTCACTTGATGTGAAAAGTTAGACTGTATTCATACACAAATGACTTTCAGATAGGACCTCTCCTCCCCCGGGGCTCCCAAGGAGGCAGGGCCTGCTCAGTTGACATAAGAAAGAGATTAATGCCCTTTGTTTTCCAACCAGCCTGATAATTCATCCCCGTTTACAGTAGTTCAATTTACTTGTTAGCGCTTGGTATTTGGGAGTCGCTAATAGCACTGTCAGGTAAAGTGAAAGAAAACCAACCAGGAAACACCAGGAGGCATAATTAAAATGAAGTGCTGAGAACCCTGCCCATCAAAAATTCCCATTCAGTGTGGCTCGGCACAGTTCATTAAGCAGATCTGCCAGCTGGAAAGGAGCAGGCAGACTGTGTGCCAGAGTGGGCCTTTCCTCCAGGCCTGGATCAGTCATTCTTTCTTCCCTTCCTCATGGCTCTGGGGGACCGGTGTGATGAAGCCAGAGCTCTGGGGAGTCCTCAGCACCCCTTCCTAGACAGGAGCGCCAGGCCTGCAGTGAATGTTCCGAGTCGGAATCTTTGTAGCATCCTGTGAGCCCTGAAGGTTTGGATTGACTTTCCTTCAGCATCTGGACCATTCATGAAGGTAAACCTTTACCTCAGAATGGAGGAAGTTGGTACCAATGTCCGCAAGCATGCAGGCAAACCCAAGGCATCTGGGTAAAAACTCATAACTTTCAAACAATACAGCCATTCCATTGTCCTTCATAGAGAATGAAAGTTCAGGCATGGAGCCAGCCTCCTTTGTGTCCTAGAATATACTTGATGAAGTGGAAGTTGTGAGCATCCCCTTTCCTCAGACATGGGTGGGAGGGCAAGCAATGGGATCCCATGGCTTCAAGGCTCAGCTTTCCAGTCCCTTTTCACACAAAAACAACCTGAAAGACAACCTGAGAGGAAGATATGGAATAACATTGGTTCACATCTGCTAACTTCTCCAATCTCCACAGCAGCCCTAGTAAATAGGCACTATCTTATCCCATTCTACAGATTGGAAAGTACGGCCTTGAGAAGGTTAGTTTCTTGTCCTAGACCATACGGCCCTGGAAATGCTGGGATAAATCCATAGGAGCCTTTGTCCTTAATCTCTTTTGTGAATATTTCCTTATCTTTCTTGTCTCCTCTATGCTGGCCATCTCTTCCTCTTTTCTTCTCTCATCCCTAAACAAGGGCCTGGTAGGTCCTAAAATGTAGGCAAATATTGTAAAATGTAAATAGTGTTTCCTTGGCCCCCAGTGCATGCATATAGTAGCTTCTCAGTCTAGGTTGGGTCTTTCTGGCTTGCTTTTCTATGGAGGAAGATTTTGATGAAAGCATTTGTTCTTGAAGCTAATGACTTGAGACACAGCAGGCTCTCTATGGATAAGAGGAAACCTGGCTGGCTAGGACCAATCCAGGCCTTGGCAGTGTGAGTTAGGGCTGGGATTAATGAACCATCACTTCATCTTTGTGACCCAACTCAAGAGACACATCTAGGGCTGTCCCAAAGGCTGGTGTCTCTAAGTACATCCAGGTGCAATGGTTTTGTTTCCTTGTTCACAGCCTGGCAAGTTCCATGATGGAAGGGCCAACAGGGCAGGCCTGCCCAGGACTTTGTATAACACGACCCACCAAAAAACAGGTGTGCATGTTGGCAAGCCAGAAGCTGAGATGACTATCTCATGGCATCACGAGCGAGGTCTATTAAACTGCTGAGCACCAGAGCTTTGTGACTGGCCAGACTCCGAAGCTGTCTTTGTCATAGCTGTCACCCATTGTGCCCACTGTCACAGCTTTACTAGGATTCGGTAACACCTTGCAATTGTTCTTGTCTTTGGTCCATTAACTACTGAGGAATCTTAGCCAATAGATCTATCATATCATTGAACTCTGCTTTGAATTATTGTAAACACTCCCAGCCATTCACAGGCAGGAAAGATGTCACTGTGGAGAGAGGGGGTGGGGGAGAGACGTTGCAATTTTTGTAGGTCACTCGATTTTGAGGACCCTCCATAAAAAATAAAAAGCGGCAAAAATGGAATTTCTGGGCTATTGTCAGGGCCTATGTAAATAAGGCAGGAGATGCTGAAGATCAGCTTCATCAGCATCATAGTAAGAGTGTCTCCTGCACTGGGTGACAGGCAGACATGTGGAAGAGGAATGTCCCAAATGTGGATACCACCTTGTTACAGGTAGCCCACCAGAGATGACCACTCAGACACAGTAAAAAGTGAAAATCTACCTGGGTGTGGCCCTGCGTGTCCAGAACACAGGGTTTTTGAAGGCAAAAACCACATTCTGGCATCTTGGTCGGCAGCTGCAAGGGGGCTCCACACAAGCAGGCAGTTCAACAAAGCTAAGCTAAGTGGTCAGCTGGAGGGAGTTCCACACAGTCAGTTTGATAAAAGTTAAGTTAGCTAGGACATCCTGACCTCAGGTTCTTAGGAGAGAGTTCTTAGAGTCCGAGAATTTTCCATAGGATTCTCCACCAAGGAGATCAAATTCTAGTTAAATAAAACAGCCTCAGCAAGAATCCAAGGTGGAGGAACCTCTGCACTTTCTTGCTCTGTCACAATCTGAGTACGTAGACCTCTGCCATGGTTCATTTGGAAGATAACCCATGGAACTTACCACTTCTCTTTAGCATTCGGATGAGGAGAAGGTAAGAGGAGGCAAGAGATACAGTGGCCAATTGGACAATCATGAGAAGTAAGGCATGGGCAGACTGCTCTAGATGACAGACCACCCCCAAAGGAGAAGAGAGTGAAGAAAATGGAAGTCTCCGGTGTGACACTGGGTCTTGCTCTCTACACTTCATCAAGAAAGGAATCAACAGGGCCATTTGGAGGTGGAGGAAGGGCTGACGTAAAAGGACTGAGACAGCTGCCAGGTGGGGTTAGCTAAGCCCCCCACCACTGCTTCCACCCATTCGCTAAGCTCCATTAAACTATCATCACCCCCCGCTCGCCAAGTGGCCTCCTAGAGATGGCATCCCTCTAAGAATGATAAGCCGTGCTGGTTACTGTGGAAAGGTCATGGCCACGACAAACCCCAGTATTTCTTGGGATTCTCCTGTGCTCCAGCTGCATGACTGCACATGTGCAGTTCAGGAGCTAGACAAGGGGTCTTGCGTCTTACATCATCAGTGTGCACTGGAAATTACCTACCGGTTGCATGGTCATGCAATCTGCGCACGCGTGCCATAGCTCTGTAAGCCCATCTGTGCCTTAAAGAGCCGTGACTCAGACCCCACCCTCTCTGTGTGTTCTGTTCCCTCTTCCCCCCCACCATCTTTTCCTCTCTCCCTGCTCTCTGCATGTGCGTCTCCCCCAGGCCTGGTTCTTCTGTCTCCCCCTCCTTCCTCCTAATAAAGCTCTGATACTGATACTGGGTTCTGTCCCGGTCGTGACCTTTCCGAGCGGTAACCAGTGCCAGTAACCAGCGCCACTTATCATTCTTACAATCACCAGACCTCCTGTGCTCTCTGGCTGATGGTTGGTTTGTATTAATGGGAAGTATGCCATCATAGATCAGAAAATAGGAGATGGGGGATGGCGAAACAAACACAGGAACCAGAAGTTTTTGCTTCAGTACTGTCTTCCGGGTAGGGGCTGAGTGACCCTGACTCCATGGATACAGATCTAATGGGGCCGGGCCAGGGGTGGTGAGGGCTTTGCATAGTTAGTAGTTTCTGGGCACTAACTCGAGAGTCTGTGAAAGGAAAGGATGAAGGAAGTAGGGGAGGGAGGGAGGGTGGTACACGGAGAAACAGGAAGACAGAAGCAAAGCACAAGACAGTGATTGAATGAAAGCGCTTTCCCTCGGCTCCACCCAGGCCGGCCACACCTTAGCCCCTAACTCCCTTTCAGGAGCAGGTGAGGGGGGTTATCATAAATAATCCAATGACCAAACTGCTATTAACAAACCAAAATTTAGTAACTTTTACTTCAGAATAATTAGTCGGGCTTTTAAAAGTCAACATTCTGGCCCTTTCAAGAATAGGACACATTTAAAGAATTAGCCCTTCTGTCCTTTTTCCATTTTCAATTTAAGTATCTGAATGACTCAGTAACTATGTCTGAGGAGATGCCCTGGCCCCAGCTTTCCCACTGGCCAGTAGCTCTAGGCTTTGGTGGTCCATCTGCCCACTGGCTTGTTCAATGTCTATTCCCCTTCTGAGTTTATCCAACTTTTAAGAAAGAAGACTCCATAGCTGCACTTTGGATGACCCCTGTCTCGTTGGCTGGGGGGTCTTTGAAGTCTGCTTGTATACAGATCTACTGACTTTCATGATAAAGAGTTGATTCTTAAGAACTGCATCCAAAACCAAAAACCTTTACTATTGATTATCTTCCTTCAAAGAGGAAGGTCCAAAGACATCAAAGTCTTAGGAGCAAATAAAAAAATAATGGGATACTTTTTGCTCTGGGTCATTCCCTTCTTCCATTCCATTTAAATCTTCTAAATACCGCACACACACACACACACACACACACACACACACACACACACACACACCAAGCTGAATAAAAGCGAGATAAGGCCAAGGAGCTAGACACACACACAGCCGTTCTTCACAACTCTGCTGTTCAGCAGGCTCCCTGACCAATAACCTTTCTTCAGGCTAGAATTCTACACCTGCTGAGAAACTGGGTGATGGAAACTGAGGGGGAAATAATTGGGCGAGAAGTCTATTTGAGTTATACATTTTCAGAGAAAGGCTCCTCTAGCTAACTCAAAAAAAAAAAAAAAAAAAGGCGCAACTCTATTATATAGCAACTTTTCTTTCACTTTGTATCACAAATTGCCTCCCAGAGTAAATTTATTTGTGATTTGGACAATGTATGTTTCAAGTAGAGATGAAGCTGAATGTTTTTAGTTGACATTTGAAACAACAGCAACAACAACAACAAAAAACTAGAAATCCAGTGATGTCTTGCTGCTTTCCTGTGGAAGGGTATCTAAGGGAGTCTCTGCCTCCGCCTCAGGGACTCCTGCATTGAGCAGCCCCACCCAGGCTACTCAGTGGGCATCTCCTGCTATGGCTGCCTGTGGCTACAGGATCATCTCTCTGACTCATAGTCTTATTTGAACTGATCTCTAGTCTCCCAGTTAAAGACATTCCGAGTGCGTGAAATTATCATCCCAATCCCTACTAATCTCCATCCCAGGGATCAGAAAGTAGGGTAGAGGGTGTGAGGAGAGCTCTGAAGGTTTGAGCGGTTATGTGAGACCAGAAAGGAAATATTGAGGGTCAAGTGGTTGGCATCTGTGACTTATTAGGCCAGCTCTGTGATTGTCACGGCAGTCCTCATCCACAAGTCCCAAGGCAGTGGATACTTGGGTCCATCAAGACTCCGGATGGCCAGTGATGGCAGTGGAAGGTCAGCTCAGAAGGCAGAGGACAGCATTGGGAAGGGTGTCATTGGAATGCTATGCAAAATGCAACAGTAGGGGCTGAACAGATGGCTCAGGAGTTAGTGTACTCCTTGCTTGTGCAGAGGACGCACGTTCAGTTCCTGGCACCCACGTGGAGGCTCACAACCATCTGTACCTCCAGTTCCAGAGGATCTGATGGCCTCTCCTGAACACGTGCACCGATATACATCCAGGCAAAACACACATACGATAAAATAAATAAACCTAGGGTTTTTTTTTGTTTTGTTTTTTTGTTTTTTGTTTTTAAAGGATACAAAAAGGACAAGAGCCAGAAATACCACTGAGTAGACAGGGAGGCCCGTCAGAATCGGAGATATGGAAGAATGATGTTTCGGGCTATGTGGGAAAAACAGGAAGCAGCCAGGAGAAGAGATTCCAAAGTGAAAGCAGGCTAAAGAAAAAGAGCAAAGGCAGCTTCAGGTATGGGGCAGTTGAGGACGGAGCAGATGGAGAGAGGAAAGAGGCTGGTGTTGTTGGTTGTTTTTTGTTCTATAAATCACACACAGAGGCTTAATTATGAATGCCCGGCCTTAGCTTGGCTTCTTTTTTGCAGGCTATCCTTAACTTATTCCATCTACCTTTTACTTCTGCGCTTTTTCCGTTCTCTTTCTTCTGTTTTTACTCCATGGCTGGCTGTGTAGCTGGGTGGCTGGCCTCTGGAGTCCTCCTCCTTCTCTGGCTCCTAGATCTCAGCTCTCTCCTCCCAGATTTCTCCCTCTATATATTCTCTCTGCCTGCCAGCCCCGCCTATCCTTTCTCCTGCCTTGTTATCGGTCAGTTCTTTATTAGACCATCAGGTGTTTTAGACAGGCACAGTAACACAGCTTCACAGAGTTCAACAAATGTAAAATAAGCAAAAGTAACACACCTTCAAATAATATTATACTACATTTCCTCCTTTTTGTTTAAATAAAAATAAGACTATATACAATAACAATTGTCAAGTAAGGATTACATTTATAATAGTCCATTTATAGTTAGCATTTTCAGAGAAAATAATGTATTATCTATCTTAGTGAGTCTAAAATGTTATACCTAATTTACTTTCTATCATAACTAAAAAAATTGTAACTATAACTATCTAGTCTTCAACTCCATCAAAGGCCCAGAAGGATGTAATATTACCTAACAACAGAGACATTTTGCTGCCTGGACAGTCACCCAAAGTTCCTCTGCAATATTGGGGCATCCATCTTTAACCTACAGGCCTAGAGTATCTAGCAAACTTTTTTATGAAGCAGAAATTCTGGACTGTCCTATCTTATTTTGGCAAAGTTTGTCAGTCACTTTCCTCTGTGACCTGCAGAATATCTGGCAGACTCTTTTGTGAAGCAGGAATTTTGAAGGACTGTCCTATCTTGTTTTGGCAAAGTTTAACAGTCATTTTTCTCTCTATCCTGCATATTCAGTCTGTACAGCACACTGTCAGCAGTCAAAGGCAAGAACAGTTTCTTTGCCCAGTGGCTAACCTTGCCACAACGAAAGCAAACTACATAAGGAGTTTCGTCAATGCCCATCATCTTCTCTGAAGTAAATTGGTGATTCCAGGAGCAGATGTGTCTCACTGTCATAAAAAATCCTGTTAACAAAGCATTTTAAATGCAACATTCTGTAGGTCTTTGAAAGGTTTGAAGATTGTTTATCTATCCAGAATATATCTCTATATGATCTGGAAAGCATACCTAATATATCTGTAAATTTGACTATTATAAATGACTAGCCATTAAACTGTTTCCTGGTTATGTTGTTAATAGTAACAGCCTTCAAAAATTAGAATTTCATCTTATATTTTTAAATAAACTATATAGGTACAATAACCTTAAACAAGAATAGAAACATAACAATATTTTGCATAAAATAACCTTAAATTTTTAGTCAATATACATAAAATCCTTTAAACAAGAGTAGAAACATATGTACAGTGTAACAAAAATAACTTTAAATTTGCATCAATATTCTATATTCCCCTAAATGATAACAAACATCCATAACCCATCAAATAACCAAAACCCACCTATACCCCCTAACTCTTGGGAATGTGGGCATAGTTTTCTCCATACTGCTTCCTACTGTCTGTGGATGAAGTATCTTTATGGTCCCAGAGAGAAAATTTTGAGATAATGACCAGATCCTGGGAAGACCATCAGTAGTAACTTTTGTTGATAGATATCATCTGTCAAGTTTCAGGAGGTCTCATCTGATCAAACCTGATCCATATTAACCCTGAAGGAATCTACAGCCTCTCATCTCCTGTGGGAACAAAACTCCAATGCATTTTTGATTTTCATTTAACAAATATATTTTTTGACTTTTTAAAAGTTAAGGCATTCCTAAAGTATATAGGCTGATTTATTTCGACAGTATTTCTTTCAATTCCAGGTCTCTTAGCAGCTGTTGTTTGCTTATCACCAGTCAAAAAATTCAAAATCAACACAACATACGAGATCCAAACTCTCTGTGTATTTCCCATCTCTATGTGGCTTATTTTTTTTATTATTATTTTACTTTTCTCTTCAAAGGCTTTATTATTTTTAAACTATTTCTTTCTATGATTGATTGTCCATACTCCCCTCTGGCTTTTCTTTTTCTTTCTTAAGCCTACATATATTGGTAAACACACTGGCACCTGTTTAGAGGTTTTTCCATCTGGATCTCTTTTACTGTGTATCTTTTAGTCTTTTCTGACTGCATGAGCAAACTTTTTAAACTGCTAAGGTACACCTGGATGCTCCTTATGCAGTTCTCAGCTGGCCCTGCCTACTTTTTGGGTCCTGAAAACCAAGCGTTAAATTTGTATCTGGTTGGTCTGAGATTTATCTGACCAGGAACTGCAATCAACCTTCCTAGAGCTCTAGAATGCCAATGCCTTCATTGCAGCAGGCGTTTTTATTTAGTTTTTTTGTTTCTACTTAACGTACTAGCTGCTGAGGGGCTCATTGATCTATAGAAACAAAATACTTAAAGGAGCTGTACATTTTTTTCTTTTAAAACTTTCTTAGGCTCCAGATGGATATTTGAGTCCCACACTGGGTACCAAACTGTTGTTGGTTGTTTTTTGCTCTTTTGTGGGGGCCTGCCACCCAGCTCCCAAATAAATCATACATGGAGGGTTATTCTTAAGTATGAATGCCCAGCCTTAGCTTGGCCTCTTTTTTGCTAGCTTCCCTTAACTTATCTCATCTACCTTTTACTTCGGGACTTTTCCTGTTCTCTTACTTCTGTAAACTGTACCCTTACTCTGTGGCTGGCTGTGTAGCTGTGTAGCCCCTGATATCCTCCTCCTTCCCTGGCTCCTAGCTAGCTCCTCCTCCCAATTTTCTCCTTCTATATGTACTCTGTCTGTCAGCCCCATCTGTCCTTTTTCTTGCCTTGCTATTGGCCAGTTCTTTACTAGACTAATTAGGTGTTTTAGACAGGCACAGTAACACAGCTTCACAGAGTTAAACACATGCAACATAAGCAAAAATAACACACCTTCAAATAATATTCTACTACAGGCTGTGCTGGGCTGGGCTGCTGGACTCCTGCCCTCTGCTTTTCCATGCTGAAGTCTGACTTTATCCCCCAGTGTGGAGCTGTGGGACAAAGTTCTGTGCTTGGAACCTGGCCTCTGAGCTCTATCAGGCAGGGCCTGCCCTTCCTGACCTCCACGTTGAGAGCAGCTCTGGAAGAAGAAAGCTTCAGGCAGCTTCAACTCAGAACTACGGATTTGTTTTTTTTGTGTGTGTGTTTTTTTTTTTTAATTCATGGAGATTTCTTTCACACAATTGAATCTGAAATACATTTGTAAATTAATTTCTAGGCTAGCATACAAAGCAATGGGTTTCCCCGTGGCACCTTCATACATGTATATTATTATACTTTGTTCTCATTTGATCTCTTCCCCCAACTGCCTCTCCCCACTTACCTCACCTCAGAATTCTTATCCTAGGTGGCAAGATGGCAGCTCTGTCTGTGTTTTAAAAAGTACAGGAGTATATTTCTTTCTGAGGTTGAGGCTCTGAAGCTCCCAAATAGTCCTTAAAAGTACTTGTCTAAACTAGTTATAGTATGGAAAAAAATGCTATGGATGAAAACTCAAATACAGGTGAGTCCTCGTTCTTTTCTTCAGTTTAGATCCTGATTCCTCGATGATGGTCCTCAAGCTGTCATCAAGGTCAGCCTTCAGGGAATGCAACCCTCTCTTCGCCTCCCAAAGCTCTCTGGCTAGAGAGCTTACCGGTAAAGGAAGAGCCATATCTGATGAACTCAACCTAACTTTTATGCATGGGCATTGTCTTTCACTCCACGTTACTCTGTGAGTGTTCTGTGTCTTTGCTGTGCCTTTTCCAGCAAGCATGGGCTCTGGAGTGCAGCCCGACTCCACGTTAAGTCAACACTTTGGGGCATCGACTCGTCATGTCGGTGTTTCTCTTCACAAAGCAATCGAATCAAACCAAATCAATATTATCCTCAAAATCAAAATTGAGAGAACTGGAATAATGCTCCTTTAAAAAAATTAAAGTTTTCTAGATTAGCTACTGAGCAATATGGACAAGGTAGGTAGAAAAAAGAGTGGGTTTCTGGGCCTCGGCAAGTCAGGCAGCTGCCCTGAACGCTGGCTGGGTTTGTTGAGAGACCTCAGGCATCTCCCAATTCTAAACATTAATATAAATCTACTCAAACAGCACAATAGCTTTTGTGGAACCCAAAGAAATTCATTCACAGAGAAACAAAAAAAGTCTGGTTTCATTTGACTCTTCCTCAGAGACCCTGACAGAAGAAACCCCGTGCCCGAGCTGCTCTGCTTCATCACATTTTTCTTTTTCTTTTTTTCATTGCGACTCACATCTCAGCAGCAAGCTTATCTTGACTCTATTTCCAACATCTTCCATATTATCCTCGAAGTGTCTTTGTAACTATTCACTGCATTGAAGTTTAGAATGCAGTTTCCTTGAAAGATAACAGCGGAAGCTAAATTCTTATAAAGGGCTGTCACTGGGGTTTGAAGAGTAGGAACGGTCGGCAGGAAAGATAAGACCCTCCCTTCACGTTAGGACCAAAGAAATCTGAAATCCTTAAGACGGCTAATTATGAACTGCATACTTCACTGGCAATGCCAAAATAGATATATTATACTTTACAGTAAAGAAAAAAAATCACCTCCTGTAGAAAAGCCAGGACAAAAATTCCATTTAATCATCATTTACACAAGAACTTGGAGTGCCATATGACTTATCCCTTATCGCTTCAAGCATTACGTCATTTATTCCCAGCTCAGCTCAATTCCCTTGTGTTGAATGGCTTCCTTTACTGAAATTGATCTTTGTTAATACCGGGCATAATGTGTTCTCCATCTTTTAAAGGAAACCAATGGACTCTTGCCATGACAGGACATAACTGGAAATCTATGTACTCCGGACACCAATTCCCCATCAATATGCTGAAATGTCTTTTCTTTAAAAATAACAACCTTGCATGAATTTGATCACTTTCCCAAATTAGTGTAATTGATGCACCCTGAAGCCTTTAATGATTCAGAAAGTGCAGACTCGAAGGATATTTAAATAGCTATTTTTTAGGGAAGTAAAATATGGGCCAATTCACTGCAGAAGCATTCCCCTAGGTTAGGCGATGCCAGAGCTTGGCTGAGGGAAGGCCAATGTGTCAGGAAGGTTGCTCTTAAATGACACAGAGGGAAGATGGTGTCCCACCAGCTTGTCCCCTACTTTTCAGTGCCTTCAGTAAAAGATCCAAAAGTCTACCCTTGAAGAAATGATAGTAGGAATTGTTTTACTCCCTGCCTCCAAAATTCAGATGAAACTCAGTTTCCTTGCCTACAACAGCTTGGCTGATAATTTCTTCTTTATAGGATTGCTCATTGGTGTTGAATCTAAATGATGTACAAAGTATGCTTGAGTCTGGAAGAGGGCTATGGGTCCTTGGAACGTCTTCCCACAGGACAGCCTTACTTCCTCCAATGCAGCAGTGCTAGGGATACAAGGTATGTCAGGGTTACTCAGTGAAAGAATACATCAATGAATAAGCTCAACCAGCAACTTATAGGCATACCCCAGATGGCCTATTAGCTAGAAGGAACTGGCTGGACTGCCTAGGGCTAAAAAGATAGCAAGTTTGTCTTCACTCATCATTCCCAAGACCTTGGCAGACATGAGTAATCAATCACAGCATTCTTCTCCAACGTGACCTTCAAAATATCTCACAAGGCAATATTCCAGGCAGCCACTATCAATTGTTTAATAGAGTTTACACCAGGCATAAAGCCCTCAAGGGTTTCCAAATAATTGTTGGAATGCTCCCTTGAGCTGATTTTTAAGACATGAATGCACGATAGCTGCCACCTTGGATTGTTGGGTCTGCCCTGCCCCCAGCACGAACTACCGGAATAGGAGCTGGAGAACAACGCAAAAACCCAAGGTCTCTTAAAAGACAGGTCATGTTCTATTCCAATGGTTCTCAACCTTCCTAATGCTGCAGCCCTTTAATACAGTTCATCATGCAGTGGTGACCCCAACCATGAAATCATTTCATTGCTGTTTCATTGTTGTAGTTTTGCTACTGTTAGGAATTGTAATGTAAGTATCTGATATAAGACCCCTGTGGGGTCGCAACCCCAGGTTGATAGCTGTGGAGTTTTCCTGCCTGCCCCAGTCAGGACAAATTTCTCTCACCCGCCAGGCCCATAGACGCTCAGAACCAACCAAGTAAACACACAGAAACTTACATTGTTTACAAACTGTTTGGCTGTGGCAGGCTTCTTGTTATCTACTTCTTCTGTCTTAAATTAACCCATTTCTATTAGTTTATACTTTGCCACATGGCTTGTGGCTTACCAGTGTCTTTACATGTTGCTTCTCATGGCGGCGGCTGGCGGTGTCTCCCTCCAACCTTCTACTTCCCAGAATTCTCTTCTCTCTTGTCCCGCCTATATTCCTGCCTGGCCACTGGCCAATCAGAACTTTATTTACACAGAGCGATATCCACAGCAGATAGCCACTGCTTTACACTACATGGCGCTGCAGAGAGTTTTATTTGGCTCATTTCCATCTGGCAGTCCTTAACCTCATCCACTCGGCTTTTCTTCTCAGGTGATGAAGCCTATTGTTCTCACTGTGGTCTCTGTACCTCTGGACTTGCCTTAGAAATGTGCTAGAGTCTCTCTGGCTTCAGCTGGGCTCCCTCCACCTGGGTCTTACTGTGGCTCACTTAGACTCTTGCTAAGCCCACAGCCCCTCCTCTGTGCCTGTGAATGCTCCCAGTCTTCTGACTACTTGCCTGTAGTTCAGTTGACTGCTGGCAAGTCGGGTGCATTGCACTGAATGTTTCTCAAGATTGCCGGCCTCTGTCTGGGAAAGACCCAGCACATATTTGGTACTGTGTAGTCTGTCCATTCCTTTAAATCTATCACCTAGTTTAATTTTCAAAACAAGCCCAGGAGGTTGAAAGAGCACCATTATCAATATGGGGGAGATTAGAATTACTGGGTTGTTAAATAATGTACCCAAGAGCAGGCTCACAGAGCTGGTAAATGGCAGGGATAAGAGTTCAAGGTCTGACTCTAGAATCTGGGCCCTTTCCACTTACCCATGCCTCCTGGGCTGGTGCATGAATTGCAGGTTGCAAAGCACATAGAGTTACCTTGACCCTGCTCTCTCTTTCCTACCCTCTACCCCATCTCCATTCCCTCCAACATGGCTCTCCATATAGGGGAAGAGAGAGGCAACAGCAGCCTTTTCTGTGTCTGAGAAGCTCAGCGCAGTGATTTGCAGCATGGGGCCTTATAATTAACTAAATAGGATCCCTTGCAATGAGACCATCTCACTTTTATTGCCACATTAAAATGTGAATCTTAAGCAAAACAAGAATATAAATCTTACTGGGGGAAGTTGGAGCTTAAAACAACATACACCTAACGCCAATCTCAGTAGAAAAAGCTTTTCAATAGAGAAGTTTTTACTGAAGGCTTTAAACCATCATTTACCTATTTATTTGTTTATTTTCCTTGGTTGGATGTCTGGGGTAAGGATGTTAGGTATAAGAGCAGGAAACCTATCATGGTTTGGTGATTTGGTGAACGAATAGGATGTTTGTCTGGGTCCCAGCAGGATTCTGGAGGCATCAGTCACTAAGGCACCTGAGAGCAGTATTCTTTAGACTGAAGTTGTTCAGTGTTTTCTCCCCTGGCTGCTCCTGGCATACCTGAGAGCAGTATTCTTTAGACTGAAGTTGTTCAGTGTTTTCTCCCCTGGCTGCTCCTGGCATACCTGAGAGCAGTATTCTTTAGACTGAAGTTGTTCAGTGTTTTCTCCCCTGGCTGCTCCTGGCATGTGAATGGTCTTCCTGTTGGAGAACTGAATTGTGCACTGAGGGATGTATACATCCCTGGGATCAGAGCCCTCTCCTCCATGGATCTTCCAAGTGTCCCGGGCAGTGCTCCCTGCCCTGCATGTGTCTCCAGAACTGGAGCCAGGATACCAGGGGTGACTCCATTTCCCCCAAGCTTCTGAGCTTCCATTGTTTTCCCTGCACACACAGCAGAGGACACTATTTGCTCCCCCCCCGCCCCCGCAGGCTTCATGCTTGTTCAGAACAAGGGGACAAGCAGAAGAGGGAGGAGGAGGAAGAATAAAGAGGGCGTTCAGTAAAGCTGCCGAAAAAAATTCTCATAAAAGGGAAAATCTCGACTACAACACCAACAGAAAATGTACAGATGTGCTTAATAATGGGGAGATCAATAAGACATTACGACTAGGTCAAAGGAAGGTTTTTAAATGCGTGTAAACAGATCATAAGAATACTACTATATATGTGCATGTATATATAAACATAAAAGTGCTTGACAACTCTGGGCAATTATCAACTTTCTTCTCCTAAGCAGGGTTTGGATTTCTGTGGGTAAGAGTCCCTTGACTGAGAACTAGAATTCTACAGCTCTACAGAGCTGTAAAACACTTGATAGGATAAAAGACAACCCAGAAGGGCTTTCTAGATAGGCTACCCTCTAGTTGACCTTCCCTTTTCAAAGTAGTTCCCAAGCTTTTCCGATCAGACAGTCAGTATGATTTGTGTCTTTAAGGGAGGACTTCATTCTGCCCTATCCCCAGCTAAACACAGAGGTGGACAAAATAAACCCCAGAGAGTTTGGGGACCTGAAGGAGGGGCAACAGTTGGACCAATCTTCCTGGTGGCTTCCATGGAACAGGGAGTGCTTCACTCCATAGACCATGGGGAGGTGCAGGGAATCAGTCAATAGGAAGGTCCTGTTTGATCTGCTTGTGCCCCAGCAGCAGCTCTGGCTACACCCCCTTCTTTAGACTCCCCTATGTAACCACCTCTAGGCCAAACTCATCGCTGTCTCAAACCTGGAATTTCTGTTTCTTACCCTTAGAAATCCGCTTCTCCAGGTTTCTGCATGGCTCCTTGCCTCTTCCTTCTGTTCGGCTCCAGCACAGTGCCTTGGAAAGACCGTCCTCCTGCTCTCCTCCCCTCACACTATGCCACATCACCCTCTACATTTGCTTGCCTTTGTATCTGTGACTTGGACTTTTTCTCCAGAGGCCAGATAGTCTCAAGTCTCTCAAACTTCCCAGAGCCTGGGACCTCATGGTGCTTCTTATACATTTTCAAATCTCCCTGTGGCTCAGGGAGCTGTGCCAAGGCAGCCTGCATGTGGTTCAGGTGTCAGATTTGGTTTTGGTCTCTTAACTGAGGTAAGAAGATACTCTTCACCAAGCCAACACAGACTCCAATCTCTGGAGAGTAAATCTGTTTTCCAAAAGAAAGGACAGGTAGGTGCTTTGGCTAGGTCCTGTTGTGGAATATTATTTTAAGGCATGTTAGTTTTGTTTATGTTGCATTTGTTTAACTCTGTGAACCTGTGTTACTGTGCCTGTCTAAAACACTTGATGGTCTAATAAAGAGCTGAATGGCCAATAATGAGGCAGGAGAAAGGATAGGTGGGGCTGGCAGGCAGAGAGAATATATAGAAGGAGAAATCTGGAAGGAAGAAGGAGTGAGAGGAGAAGAGGACTTCAGGGTCCAGCCACCCAGCCACCCAGCCACCCAGCTACATAGCCAGACACAGAGTAAGAAGGAAAGAAAACATATACAAAAATAGAGAAAGGTAAAAGCCCAAAGGCAAAAGAATGACAGGATAAATTAAGAAAAGCTGGCTAGAAACAAGCCAAGCTAAAGCCGAACATTTATAATTAAGAATAAGTCTCCATGTCAATTTATTTTGGAGCTGGGTGCCCCCCAAAAGAGCAAAAACAAACAACAAGGCCAGTCTTTACCGGTCCCAGGAACCACAGCACCACATTCACCCAGCTAGGCAAGGCCCCAGGCCAGGGAAAGGAGAAAAGAAAATAACTGGAAGTGAATCCATTGATCCAAGCTGTTCCCTGTCCCCATGAAAAAATGGAACAGAAGAAAGTCAGGAGTGGTGGCACATGCTTGTAATCCCAGCGCTTGGGAAATGGAGACATGAGGATCAGGAGTTCAAGGCTAGCCTCGACTATGTACGTTTAAAAAAAAAGAGGAAAAAGAACAGAACACAGGATATTTAAAAAGAAATTATAAAACATGTTTTAGACTCAAATTCCTGCTGCCTCATCTATATGACTTGCTTTGCCAGTACAGTGAGTGTGAGACCAGGGGTCAGAGGATGGAGAGCGGGGAGTGACCTTAATTTACACCATTACCCTAGGAACTCTAAGGCTTTCCACACATATTTACTGAATGATTGCATGAGTCAGGTCTAGGCTAGTAACTGGGAAACAATACAGAACAGTTCTGCCCTTAAGAATCTTCTCATTGGCCAGAAGATGGCAATCCAAGAAAATAATATAAAGAAAGGTGGATCATGTTGCATTTAGAGGCAATGAGTGAATCAGGATACAGAGGGCCAGGAATATGGCAGAGGGTATAGTAGGGTGAGGTATCAGCGTGGTCAGGGGAGACCTCATCCCTGCAAGGACCAGGGACGTGAGGTAGGGACCTGAATATCAGGTTGAGGGATCAACTAGATTGAAGGCAGTGACAGAAGGTGGGGTCAAGGTTTGTGTTGGAGCAGAAATAGGACAAGGCCAAGGTGCCTAGAATGGGGGAGGGGCAGAGAAGGGATGGAGTCAGAGACTTAACAGGGCTGGGTCATGTTGGGTTGATAGACTCCGAATGATCTGATTGTGAGGCAAGTGTTGTCTCCCGTGGCTGCTGTAACAAATTAACACAAATTTTGTGGCTCAACACAGCAGAATGTATTCTCTCACAGCTGTAGGCTAAAGTCAGTTTTACTGGGCTGACATTAAGGTGTAAATAGGGCTAATACTGGAGAGCCTCCAAGAAAGGGTCTGTTCCTGTGTTTTCAGAGCCTGGTAGCTTGGGATAGTCCTTGGTCTGTGGGGCTGAGCCACGCCAGTTTCTGCCTCCATGGTCACATTGTCTCCTCTTCTTAGTCTGATGAGTAAGTGGCTGTCCACCCCCCTTTCGTGTGGATACCTGTGATCACACTTAGGGTCCACCCTCAGCATCTGAGACAGAATTTCTCACATCAAGATTCTTAATTATCTCCACAAAGACACAAAAGTCAAGACAGGTTCCTAGGATTAGATCATGGATATCTTTCCTGGGACTGTTTATCAGCTTTCCACAGCTACCATTGGTCTCTATCCTATGCTATTGAGCAAACCTGATGTCAGTTACCTTTGTGAATGATAATAATGAGAAAAAATCCAGAAGTAGGATAGGGTACCAGTAGGAAGGCTCTTCTAAAGACCCTTGTGAGAGACGATCTTATGGCATGGTAGTGCTAAGATGGAAAGGGTCGGTTCTGAGTGTTTTTGAAGGTAAAACCCATAGCACCTGCCAAAAGATTTGATAGGGAACTTGAAGGACAGGTGTACAGTGTCTTGAAAGCTTGGGACTTGAAGAACTAGAAAGATGTAGTATCTTTTTCCAGAGGAGAGCGGAGCTGCTGGTGGTGTAAACAGACAGTTTGGGACAAGTATTAGGAGCAGTTAGGTCTTGCTTTGTGGTCTGAATGCTGACATCCTCTCAAAATTGTGTAGGAAGCTGGAATTGGTGTCTTCAGAAAGGAGGATGAAGGGAGCTGCCTCCCTCTAGTCTGACAGACGAGGACACAGCTCTGAAGTAGAGAGCAGCATGTATCAGCTACTCGGCCTGCAGACACCTCAGTCCTGCAGCTTAGAGTTTCTGGAGCTACAGGAAAGAAATTTACGTTATTTAAGAATTTCTCAGTTGGCCAGATGTGGCAATATATAGCTGAAATCCTGACACTCACACCTGGGAGGCTGAGGCAGGAGGATTTCAAGTTCAAGGTCAGCATGGGCTACACAATGAGACTCTTAAACGATGGTTGGTCTTCATTACCAACTTGACAGAATTTAGAATCACCTAGGAGACGCACCTCTGAGTGTCTGTAAGGATGTTTTCAGAGGAAGAAAGACCCACCTGAAGTGATTGGCACCACACTGTGGACTGGGGGCACAGATTCAAAAGGAGAACAATGGCTTAGCATCACATCGATCTCTCTTTGCATCCTGACTGTGGTGACAGTGTGACAAGCCGTGTCCACCTCCTGCTGCCATGCCTTTCCCACCATGTCTGAATGCTCTTTCAGACTGTGAGCCAAACCAAGCCTGCCCTTCCTTAAATTGCTTTTGGTCAGATCCTTAGCCACAGCAATAAGGAAAGTAACTCCAGCTAAAACAGATGACAGGTGATGAGATCATTGAAGTCAGACAAAGAGACTCAGGCTGAGCCCCAGGGTATTCCAATAGGAGGAGTTTGCAGAGAAGAGGATGAAGGAAGAGAATGGAGCAGTGTTCACGGGAATAGGAAACAAACCAGAAGTGCTGGGTTAACATGTAGTTGGAAGCCTAGTAAGGGGACACTGAGAAAGATGAAGGGTCAGTTGTGTCAAAGGATGCTAAAAGATTGTTGTGTGTGTGTTTTTTGTTTATTTGTTTTTGTTTTTTGTTTTGAAAGGATTTTGCTATGTAGCTCAGGCTGGTCTGGAACTTACAATCCTCCTGTCTCTGCCTCAAGGTGTGCACTACCATACCCGGTTTAACTGGTAATTTTGACAAGAAGTGTGTGACATTAGAGGATTTAGGTGGGACCGGAGGATGTAAGTTAGAGGCAGCCAGTGCCTACACCTCTGTTTTGATGCAAGCAGAAGCAAAGGAAGAAGTGGGAACAGTGAGGGAAAGCAGAGCAGTTTCTTTCTCTCTTAAAGACTTTTGGATTTTTTTACTTTAAATTTTTTTAGGTGAGATAAATAACTTCTTGCTTGTGCACTCACGGGGATGACTCAGTTGGGAGAAAATTGATGATGTAGGAGAGAGAAAGATAAACTGCTGGAAGAGTGTCCTTGGAAGAAACAAAAGAGAATGGGTATTCATTGAAGCTAATATCCTCAGAGGCAGAGGGTATGGATGCTGGTGGGAGGTAGATGTGGTATCGAAAAACCGTGGAAGATGTCTGATTGCTTCAGTTTTCTCAAGTATTAGAAATAAGATTATCTGTGAAGAGCAAGGATGGGGAAGGAGGTACTGGGGACTTGAGAATCTTGTCGAGGGTAGGTGAATATATGAAGTGGGGATGACTTCCTCTGGGTGCTCGGTCTAGAACTCTGTTGTTGGCCCTGATGTCTGGGGAAGCCTAAAATGACACCAAGTGCTCCAACCACATTTGAGATGTGAGGCCGTGAGATGTGTTTTAGTCACCGAGATTTTGGAAAAGTCAAGTTCTCTTCACATTCAGGCTTCAAGCCTGGGGTAAAGGTAGGGAAGTGTGGAAGTCTTCTAGAGTTTAGCTAAAACCTGCTCCCACCTTTCAAAGGTTTTTAGGTGGAGAGAAGAATGAAGAAATATTAGGTAGAAAGATAGAAAGAGACACAGTACAGCTTTGGGAGGGTCCTGGGTCAATATCCAGCCTCCCAGAGCCTTATTCAAAAGGGCTTTTTATAATATGCCAAGGGGAGAGGCAAAAGACACCTTCCCCTTGCAAGATCAACGCACACCATACAGCCAAGTGTAGATCCTTCCAAATCTGGTAAACATGCCCATGGCCAAATCATCTCACTATGCAGCCCTGCTGGGTAAAGCAAGCTCAGATTCTCTGACCCTGAGTATTGGGGCTCCCACAGGGAAGGAATGGTTTCTAGAGACTTCTGCATAGTTTTAGAAGTGGGTGTGTGGTTACAGTAGAAAAGGAGCAGCCCCGAGGAGAATGAGGCTGTGGGCTGATACGCTGTCATGCTCAGCACATGCTTTGACCTTTATGGAAATGAGTTAGTGCAGGGCAGGATGGCTACTTGGGGTTCAGCATCTGGGAGCTCTTTGCTAATTTACTTGACAGGAAGAGCCACGAGCTAAAAGGGCCACAGAGCATCTGAGGACTTAAAAATGACAGGTTCTGTTTAGCGGTAGAGACGAATATTCAGACCATAGTCTCCCTTGGAGAGGGGAGGAAAAGGCGGGGTAGGGGACAGAACTGATGACTGTGAGTTACAAGCCTGCTCCAGAATGGGGCTTGTGAGCCTTTTGATCAGATGGCCCAAGAGGGAATCAGTTCACTAGATTCCTTCTTGCAACTTGCTCTGCAGAGAACAGAGCATCTAGTCAGCCCAAGCAGAGGCTCTGACAAGGGACCTAGCCTCATGTAAATTTGCCGGGTCTATTTGGGAGTTACAGGGAGACTTGCAGGCTGTGGATTAAGCACTTCCACCTGCAGACACATTGCTGACAGCAGAGATATGATGAGTGGCACAGCAGAGTGCAAGCCCCAGGATGGCTCAGCGGACTGCACTCAGATGGCTTGTGTTCAGAGCACTTAAACTTGTTAGCTCAGACCCATCAGCTCTGTCTGGGAAGCCCTCATCTGAGTTTGCAACCTGTGCACGGAGGCTGCGGAGCAGCAGAGCAAGCCGATGATGGCTTGTACCTGCCAGCCACACTGCACACTGCCACACCTGGCCACAGGCATGGGAGCCCTGAAGTCATACCCTCGGCCTCCCTGGAACTGTTACAGAGTAAAAGGACCCTCGGCTTTAGAGATCCAGGTAACTCTGACCTCCTGAAGGGCAGGTGTGTTTGTGTTAACTCCTGTACCTCCTAAATAAAATCTGGCATGCTATAGGAACGTCTCATGTGAGAGTTTGAGCCAAGAATTTTGGTAACCAGATGTAGTGAGACCCATGGGGAGAGAGAGAAGGTGTCACAGGGCAGTCAGAGAACTAGCTCATCGACTTTTAGTTCATGTGACCTCTCTGAGCTTGATGTACTTATTTAGAAAAGAAGAAAATCAGACCAGGTTAACTCAATGCCATTTCTATTTTTCCTTTCTTCCTTCTTTTAAAAATATGACATATAAGTATTATTATTTTTTAATCCAATGAAGAGAAAATCCTCAGTCTTAAGCTTTTGCTTCATCTTTCTAAGTTTGTTAAGGTGAAATTAGTCACATTATATCATTCATTGTTTATTATTATAAAAATTTACTCAGTTGGGTACGGTGTTGCACACTGGCAATTCTAACACTGAGGTGAGAGGATTGCAAGTTCAAGGACAGCCTGAGCAACACAGAAACCTTGACTCAGGGGGGAAAAAGCTCATTAATCATACAAATTGATGGGTTTCACTGTGATGTACAGTTCTACTCATCACATAATAATTCATATATAATGGCTCAGAAGCTGACAAACTTGTCTTGAAACCACCCACTTGGAGCTTGTAGGTTTTGTGGGCCACCTGTCGAATGGAAAGCAGCCATAGCAGGCAGATGAGCAGACATGGTCAGCACAGCCATCTGGGAAGGCAGGGCAGCTACCAACCCACAGGCACAGCACATCAGCCGTGGAACTCGTCCACAGTGGTCTCTGCTTCAGGACCCTGTAATGAGACTCTACGGTGAAGTAAGAGGGAAGGGCCAAAGTGAAGGGACTAGATCACTTTATTTTCCTAACCCTTACCCTGGTACTATTCCTCACACATCCCAGACTAACCCTTACCCTGGTACCATTCCTCACACATCCCAAACTAGTAAAAGACATTCACACACATAGACTGTGCAATGGATGATTTTTATTTAGAGATACATCACTCCACATTCAAGAAGGAAAAAAGAGAGGAGATGAGTGAGGAAACTGATGGGCTGCTTGGCAGCCACGTATATATCCTACAGTGCCAGGGGCAAGCCCGGAGCTGGACCATGGAACTCTCAGGGTCCTGCCACCTCACCCTCCTCCTTCACCAACACCAAGACTGAACAGTCGATACAGAATGTCTCTCTGTTTACATAGAATTTGTCATGTCAGTAGTTTCCAAAAGTCCTGTTGTCAGGTTGTTAACTATATGACTTAATCTGCCTTTAAGGATAAGGGCTGTTAACGTACAGCTACAAGCCATATGTCCTGGAATGTTTACCCAGTCCTCTTTTCCTTACTTCTAATCATCTCTTCATTCATGGTGGCAACACAGGCACCCTTTCTTCCCTCAGGACCTTTGTGCTCACTGTTTCCTGGACCAGAGACTTAACTCAGCACCTCCCCCCAAGTAGTTCTCAACAACCCAGTCCTCATCACCACACTTGTCCTAAGTGATGTTATATATTTATTTGTCACGTGTTTGGCTAACAGTTGCTTCACTAGGAGAAGAGGAGAAGCTTCTCTATTTGGTTAAATACTCTATCTGCCAACATCTCATATCATGAGGTGAGCTGGTGTTTAGTTGACATTGTTGGATGACTGGCCAGTTCTTTCTGGTTATCGAAAGGAGAAAGCACGGATGGACTCCTTTCCAGTGGGACAAACAACTAAAGTCTCCTCAGAGATGCTCAGGGAGAATGAGGGAGTCAGTCTCTCCCACACATGAACCCGTGGTCCGGATCTCTCGCTCAGAGGAGCAAGACCCCTGTCTGTGGTAAGGAAGTATCAAAGGGCAACGAAAAGTCAAATGGCCCGGAAAGGCGTGGAGAGAAAGCCCCACTGAGCTGCAGCCCCTTCTTACAGTCTACCTGCTTGTGTGGGAACTAGTCCTGGATTGTAGGGAGACCTAAGCTCCTGTCTCAGTGTTTCTGTTTTCTGATGTGTGAGACAAATTTTCTTGTGCCATCAGCCCCTCTCAAAAAGCAATATAAACTCTCAAAAAATAAAATAAAAATAAAAAAATAAAAAAAGCTCAAGCATGTGGTTCGGTAGTACTTCGGCTTGCAGTTTGTGAAATCAATGACCATGACCTAGAAGATTACGAGAAGGTGGGAGCTGTCAGCAGGCTGGCGTCAGTCTCCTCAGCATGCACATCGGATTAAATAGCCTCTGAGAAGTCGTCCATTTTGAAAATGCAACCGATGATTTTTCTGTCCTTAGTTACTACAGAGTTTGTACTCAGTCACAAAAGACTTGGAAATGGCTAATACATTTGCCGGGACATTTGGACAACACAATAATAGAACAACATGAAATCTGCAGCCATTCTTTTCAGACCCTGGAAACCTTTGGAAATGTTCCCTTCTATTATGACTACAGGGATCATTACTCAGCAAAGAAATTTACCCCGATATTGATCTGTGAACATAAAGAATTATGTGCCAGGACAAAAAGATATAAAAATAAAATCTATTAACTTAGTGACAATAAAAGCAGGAGCCGAGTTTTCATGAAAGTGGACCGGCAAAAGCTGCTATCCAAACTGGAGGAGCTTAGACAATCAAGCTTGATTGTGTCCTCTGAGTCAGTGGCTTCCCCAGTTCTGAGCCCACAAGAGTCTCTTGGAATTGCCCCCCATGAGGAATTGGTCCCTGGTTCCCAGGTGATTTGCAGTGTACTAACAGCTGTGGGGTTCCTTGTCCTCCTTACCCTGATCTCCTGGTCTCTCATCCTTGCATTTATTAGGATTTCTTGGGTAAATGAAAATCCAGCAGACAGGGATTTGGGGTCCTCACAGCATAAATGGGGATCCATAAAAACAAACATCCCAGTACTGGAGCTCATTGAGTTCCTTAGTTAAAATGCTCATTAGCATAGGTCCAGGAGGATGGACCAATTACATTGTCAAACTGTCACAAAACTTAGAATTCAGGAACAACCTGTGTTTCTTCAAATGTTGAAGACTGAGAAAAAGCAGTTCTATTCAGAGAAATAGTTTCTGGCACATAACATATTTTTCAAGAAATGATTTTAAGTGAATTAGTATTATATAATTTGTGTAAGTAGCAAAGTCTTAACATATACATAATTTTGTTCTGTTTTGCTTTATGTCCAATTTCTTCACTCAATTTGAATGTGGACACTTTGCTCAGATGCTCCGAAGTGCCTGCCACCATTTGTCTCTAGAAGTTGTCTCCAGACACTTTTCTAATATCATTAACTGAAGCTGGACTGAGATTTGGGGGAAAAGTCAGTTAATGTTGTCATAGAAGAACAGCACTTTGCCTTGTGCTAGCCGAAGCATCTAAATATTATTCCTTTTCTTACCCCTGCCACTTGAATGAATGGATGGGTGGATAGACAGATAGACACACATCCACTCACGTGCATATACACACATAAACATGCACGCAGGCATATATGTAAGCACATAGTTAAACTTCACTTTCTCAGTAGAGCACAGTGTAGACCGGTCTCTACCACCAAGCATTATGAAGTGATGCCTTCCTCTACCTACCAGGATTCTTCCCTTTCGTTAAATTGCCAGATCACTGGCCTTCATTAGCCTGCTGCAGTCTCTCATTTGATTTCTCTTGCCGGCTCCCTGTCTAGCTAATGATTCTAATTTCCAAAGCTCTGCAGGTTACAGCAAAGCAGTTAGTCTGGAAGTGATACAGCTGCAAGTGGTAGAGTGGTGTTAGCTTGCCTGCCCTGTAATTCATTCTCGAGTGAAACAAGGGGCTGGAAACATGAAGACCCAAGCCTTGGTCTGTACTAGTTTATTTGCAGTAAATTGGCACCTATAGATGCCATAGAAAGCTTGCAAAGGAAACTGAAAATATTAGGTCAAAACAGCCAAAACCTTCTAAAAGACACCAGCTTTCCCCATGCCCTGTTCCCCCAGATCCATCAACTTGTCTCTTCTCTCATCCTTTCCATTTTCCAGAGGCTGCCTGCAATCTTCCTTAGGGTCTGCTCCCTCCCTCTTCAAAGCTGACCACACCCCACCATTGGCCATTCTTCCAGAGACACTTATCCCTGTCCACTAATATATATATAATTTTTGAGTATGTGTGTATGTATTTGTGAGTGTGTGTGCATGTGTGTGTGTGAGTGCCCAATGAAGTCAGTGATGCTGGATCAGGTGATTGTGAGCCAGCCATGGTCCTGAACTCAGGCCCTTTGCAAGAGCAGTATACACTCTTAACTGCTGAGTCCTCTCTCCAGCCCCACCCCTTTCCACTTTTAAGGATCTTGTGACTATGCTAGACCCACCTAGATATTTCAGGATAATCAGTCATCTTTAGGACCTTCAATCACCCACATAACAAAGCCTCTTTTGCCATGAAAACTAAAATATTGGCAGTTTTTAGGGAAGAGAACTCTGACATGCGTGGTATTATTTTTCCCTCCCACACTATAGGTAGAGTCTTCCCAGAACATATCTCAAAAAGCAGGTGTTGAGATTTAGTTCCATCTGCTGATTCCTCTAAAGAGTCAGAGAGTGTATAGTAGGGGGTAAGGATTAGAACACAGATTAAAAACGAATGGTGGTCTTCACACCACTGAGTCCTACTCTCCAGTGTGTCAGCCATGACTGTCCATGAAGACCAGCTGTGGAAACATTGCAGGCCCCGAGACCATGGTAAATAACAGATTGCAGTGGTGTGATTTCTGATACTTTGTTAATGAGAAATTTGGGGTGTTGAGAGGTAAATTTCAAAGCTATTTGTACCGGGAATTATTTCAGCTACAAATAACAGAGTAGCCATGTAACAGAGGCTCATGTAACAGGACATTTAATCATTTCCTATAACAAAAGCTCACAGGTAGATGGTGTTAGCATTGGGGTGGCAACTCAGGAGGGGCAAAGACCCCAGCTCTTTTTTACCTCCCTACTAGCTCTCAGTAAAATGGATGCCATTTTATATTCTTGCCAAACATTCCCCAAAGAAAGTCACAAAGAAGAGGATCCTTTCTCCTCTGAGTTTTATCACATTCCTGGCTTATTAGTTAGTGAGGGGTGAGGCTTGTCACTCAGGCCCTTGACCCACCTGCCTATCTCTCTGGCTCTTGGTTATTTTAAAATGTGCTAACACATGAGCAGAGAGAGCTCTACTTAGGAGGCAAAGTTAATGTCCAAATCTGAGATGTATATCTCCTCAGTGAGACCAGACAGCTTTTCAAGTGTCATTTCAGACTGCTAAATTCCAGAGACATGAGATACCAAATTTCTATTGTTTAGGCAACTCCATCTGTGGTCATTTGTTACAACAGCATTGGTAAGCCAATACAGTAAGCTGGCTTTATGGCTTGCAAAATGGTGCGGCCCACCAGAGGGAACCACCAAAAACTGGAAGTTCAGGTAGAGGCATAATGGGCCAGGATATGTGGTGGAGTGTGCTAAATCATCACTGTATGGGTAGCTCTTTAAAAAGAAAATCAGGAAACTCTCATAATAAGGACTCAGCCCATACTAGACTAGAGCTTAAGAGATTTCCTTTCCTAACATATCCAATCACCCCAAGTTTATATCATTTTCTGTAGGAAAGAGAAAGGCAAAGGCAGTAAACTTGATAGCCATGGTTCCGTGGGACATCCTTCACCCATCCATTACAAATTATTTACAGGGGATGACCCTGGCACAGTAACTCAGCACCAGAAACAAGACACTGTTATTCTCCTTGGATAAGCACAAGATGGATGGTTAAGAGTACCTGCAAGGGAGAGCTAGGAATAGGGGGGATATTTCTCATGATAGGAGGACAACTAGCTTTGCCTTGGGGTCAGGAAGAGTTTGGAGGAAGAAGCTCTATTAAAGAGAGACCTGATGGAGAATAGAAGGATACAGACAATGGCAGGATGGGAACTAGCCAGGGGAAGAGGGAGTAAGTGTTCCAGCTTTGTCAAATCCAGAAGACAAGAAAAATTCGGGCAAATTGTGAAAGCAAACATATTTCAGTAGAGCAGGAATAGCACATGACTGACTGTTGGTGTGAAAGGACAGGTCACATGGTGGGTCTACACTCTGCCCCAGTGTCTACACTAACCATCTGATGGTGGGAATCAGGGCCGGTGCTGGGTCACATTATTGGTCTCAGTGTTCCTTGCAGCCATACTCTTGCCCTGGCCCCTTTGGCGGCCAACTGTGCTTCTCTACCTCTTGACTTTGGGCCAGGCCACATTGCTGGATTGGGTCATTGGCGAGTGTGTAGACGTGACTGTGGTGCCACCGGAAGTCCAGCTTAAGAGATTTTGAGACGTTCCATTTGTTTCCTTGTAACTCTGCATTTGCCATGACAACAACATGCCTCGGCCAACATGCTGGGCCCAGTAGGAAGATGAGAAACAAATGGAACAGAGCCACCCCAGCTGTGCAGCCTGAAGCAGAGCCGGCCCAGCTGCTCCCACAAACCATAAGGGAGAATGAGATGCTTTTGTTTGTATGCCGCTGTGATACTGAGTTCTGCAACATGTAGCACTATTGTGGCCACAGCTAACTGAAGAGACAGCCACACTAGAAAGAGAGAGAGCAGGAGCTGCTGTGATTGACAGGGGCCCAGAAGATGCTCCCAAGTGTCATGGCACAGAAGCTTGCTAATGTTAAGGATGTCTAGGGGAGTCTTTCTTGGGTACCTACAAACTGAGATGGGGAGCACAGGGAGAAGAAAATGTGTGATTGTGTTGGGTCTGAGGCCTCCAAGACATCCAAATAGAGGTGTCCAGGAGACATGGGCTAGGAAGGGTAGGCACGCTCTGAGTCATGCATGGACACACGTGTAGACTCTGAAGAAGTAGATTTGGATAGGGATATTCAGGAAGACAGTGTGGAGCCAGAAATATGTAAGAGGCCAGTGTTCAAGGTCAAAATAGCTGTTGAAAGAAGGATGGAGGCCCTGAGAACATAGTGCCTAGGAGCAATGTGTGCTGGAAGGTGAAGTGTGCTCAGTTCTGCAGGCAGGCTCAGAAAGAGGGAGCTAAAGAATTTACAGGGAGCCACCAAGAATTTACAGTCCAATAAAGGAAAAGAGAAAGATCCCTGCCCAAGAAGGTGAAAACAATCACCACCATAGACAAGTCAGTAAAGCCTTAGGCACATGCTCAGACACTGATGTGTACCAAGATGTCTAAAATTGAATAAAAGCAAAATCTAAGGCATCTTTGGACACTGTCCTGCCCTGACCCCTCTGGGAAGCAGAGGCTTGGGATAGACTTTTGCTTTTCCTACAGCAAATCCCCATCATTGCTGAGTCTAGCCCCCCTGATGATTCCATGAGAAGCAGCATCTGCCGGGGCCCTGGAGAACTGTAGTTCTAACTCATTTCTCATTTCTGAATGCCCAGGTGGCCTTTGCTCCATCCAGCCTGGCTCTGCCACTGGGATGTCTGTGACTGATGTACAAGTACCCCTCCCCAACAGGGCAGGGAGCACACTGGATGACAAGCAGTAAGGTGAGCTCTGGCCTGCGAGGCTTGCTACAGCGTAAACACAGACACAGACGGCCACCAAGCCCAGCACAGGACTTTGCAGAGCCCTCACAGAACTGCCACCTTTGTCACCCCAGGGGCTGCTTGAGTTGAGGAATGCCAGGGACTCAGAGTTTGTTTCCCTCCTCAGTTGGAACTGGCATTTCCCCACGATTGGATTACTTTGAAATCAAGAAATTGCAGCTCAGATAGTTCATAAATTCATTCCTGTTCCACCTTACAGCATTTATTACAGAGATTGATCAGCCAAAGAATGTGGGCTTCCTGCTCTTTATTTCCTGTTTCACCGCAGTCACCTTTTCAGATGGGGTGGTGGAGGGGTGTAGTTGGCATAGCGGAACAGTTCATGGGCCACAGTTCACCATGCAGCACAGTGGAGACAAAGCTATCCGTGCGTGTTCTCATGGACTGTTGCTTCCACTAGTCTCCTAGAAGAGAAAGTCATCAAGTGTCCCAGGGGAGAAAGTACAGAAGACAGTGGTTAGGGGAAACAACAGAAACCCCATGCCACGTCAGAGGTGAACCCAGGAGTATCAGACAGGAACTTCCATCCTCTGCCACTCCTGTACAGAAGGAGCCCTTAGTAGGGGGGATGAGGTCATAGGTCCAAGAATTCAGGAAATGCATTCTAGGACTTTGGAGATGAGAGCCTTCGTGAATTGACCTTTGTATGTATTATGTGAACTTTTCCTGGGGAGATATGAACAAGTATCCACTAACTCTAGAGAGGGTATCCAGGACAGACCAAAGTGTGTGATTCCACCAAAGTCCATCTTGGCGAGCCAGAGCACTGGTTGGGCTTCCTTATGGAGCATGGAGGAGGCATTACTTACCTGAGCACGAGTAACTATTTCCCTATAGATGCATAGACAAAATCATCCTTCCATTAACCTTTCATCCTATTTATACTCAAGCACCTGCTGAGGCCATAAGAGCACCCATAGCTGGGGCAGAAGTGCATATGGGCAACAGAGAGGAGGAGGCAGGATTGGCTGAGATCTCAGATGAGGGTATGACGATCGTCCCCATTTCTTCCATGAGGGAATGAATATCTATAAGCTCATATATACTGAAGGTCTCTTGGGAGTAGTCACAGCTGTTCTGTTGGGGATGGTAATGTCTGGTTTGCCTGGAGAACACTGTTCACCAACTGTTTGTGTATAAGAGAGAGAGACTTGTTTGTTACACAAATTTTATCTAAGAATGGCAGGCCTGAGAAGGAATAGAGACTCAATAATGAATTGTCTCTGTTTTCCAGAAGATTCCAGTCCTGTGGGGTTCACTGAGGACGGAGTGAGCCTGTGGAAGGCTTCTTGGGAGGCGGAGTCTGGGCTGGCTTCTGTGGAAAGCCCCAACTTGTTAGGGGTTGGAACAAAGGAATGACCATGGTGAACAATGCCTTGGGGAACAGAGAGACAGGCTCCAGGGAAAAGGCAGAGGGCCTTTACCTCAGGTGCGTTTTGTTCTCTGAATTGTTCTCAGACATGATTTCTTGCCTTCTGTGAGAAACATTAACATTCAGTTTGTAAGACATGTTCATTCTTGTTGGATGTCAGGACACAGCTCTGAACCCAATCTGGTCAGTGTACTCTGAATCTGGATATGGCCTTTTCTGCCTGGCTTTCATGCTTTCCCAGATATAATCTATAGTATGTGCCAGGCATTGTGTTTAAATTGGTCTATCCTAAGAAAGTTCTGGGAAAGGGCTGCTCCGTTAATATTTAGTATGTGCTTAGTGACATTTATTTACATGTTTTTCTGAACTCAAACAACTTTCCTTCAATCATTTTTTTTCTTTGTTTTTGTTTATTTTAGTTTTCTTTGTTACATTTGTGTATAAAAGTCCACTGAAACTGAAGTAAGGTTGTCTACAGCATTAGACTGTAGTCTGCCCTATTTTTTCGGGTCCTCAGATCCCAGGTCCAGGAGACAGAATCTGTGCAGGTCTGCTGGAGAGATGAAAGCTAGGGCCGGATTAAAAGACAAAGATGGATGCAGAGGCCTAGGGTCCGAGTGACAAGCATACATTTGGTAGTTTAACAATGTACTCCGAGATGGGAGTTGAAGAGGTGATTCGCCAGTCAACAGCACACACTGCCCTCTGGGAGGACCTGAGTTCAATTCCCAGCATACACAGCAGGCACATCAGGCAGCTCTCCCAACTAACTGCCTGTAACTCCAGCTCCAGGGGATCAGACACCTCTGGCTTCTGAAGGCACCTGCTCTCACATGCACATACCCACACACAGACCTACCACAGAGTCACATAATTAAAAATAATAAAATAAATCTTTAAAACAGAATCTGCGGGATTGATACACTGGCTGTATCGTTTCCTGCCTCAGCAACCTTTAACTCTTTAGATTTCCATTTCTTTAGTTTTCAAAATGAGGACACACATGGCTCACCTCAGAGGGCTGCTGGGGGAACTGGGTGGGAAGATGTAAATGTGCAAAAAGCAAGTGTAAATGTGTATGTGGCTTTTCGAGAGGACAAAGGGTGAGGGACACCTGGAGCTTGCACCTTTGTTTGCGGGCTCTGTTTATAATCAGTCCAAGGATTAACAGACAACTTAATTTTATATGAAAAAAAAAAAAGAGCAAAAATTGTTCTTCTATCATCTCCCCTATGTAGGGAAGTAAGCGCCACTGCTGCCCACACGTATTTCCTTCTAAAATGTCTCAAGTCGATTAAATGATTTGTCCCAAATCCCATATTGAGATCACCAAAGACTAGAAACTAAACCATGGGTCCAGGGTTCCTAACAAATGACCTTAACTCACCCCTGCCATGCATTACCCCAAAGACCTGCCTCCCACCATCACCAAGCTGGGTATAGAGGCAGAATAATTTCACTGGAGCAAGCCATGCGGAGAAACAGAAAATGTCGCCTCAGGCATTTTCTTGGGTGTTTGATTTTAATATTAAGGCTAGTTCTACCCATAATGGCCACATGAGAAGTGATTGATTCTCTTATGTGTCTCTGACAGCACAGAACAGAGGCAGAGAGCAGCTGGCTCCAAAGAGGCAATATAAGAGAAAGGGGCTCCAAGCACCCCTTTTATACTGTTATTGGGAACAGGACTTTGAATTGTAAACTTCCCTGACTTTTCATCCAAAGGAAGATGGTGGCTGGAATTACTAATAATGGCAAAAGAAGCTGTTAGCACAGCTTTATAATTGATAGTTGCTTCTATTATTTAAATACTAATTAATTCATGTATTAAGCAACATACTGACTTTTCTTACGGTGTTATGGCAGCCCTCCTAGCTTAAATCATTCCTTATTGTGTTCTCTAGGTAATTAAGACACACAGTTTACTTGTTCATTTGTGTCTGTTTACAAGACTGCTTCTTCCGAGAGAACACAGCAGGCAATTTATGCAAAAGTAGCCATATGCAAGCTCTGGTCTGTGCAACCTGATTCGTATTTTTTCTTTTCTTTTCTGCCTGTGGGGTATGGGGTGGGGTGGGGTGTATATGTTGGAGGTACAATTGTATTTGAGGGCTCATATGTCTATGTGCATATGTGTGTAGTGTGTGTGTGTGTGTGTGTGTGTGTGTGTGTGTGTGTGTGTGTGTTTGTGTATGATTTATGTGTGTGCATGTAAGTGTGTGTGAGGGACCATATGCCCATGTGTACAGGTTGATGTCAGGCATCCTCCTCTTTTGAACTCCACCTTATTTTTTGAGACAGGGTCTCTCACTGAACCTGCCTTGTCGATTTGGTTAGGAGCCCCTGAGAGCTTCTTGTATCCACTTCTCAGCACAGATTACAGGCACATGTTAAGCACTGCATCCTGCTTTATTTCCATGTTGGAGATCTGGACTCAGGTTCTCATCCCTGCACAGTATATACCCTGGTCACTGAGCCATCTCCAAGCTCTAATGCTTTTCTTACTAGCAGACTTTCTGGAACACCCCTGTGTTATTTGATGGGCAACCTCCCTGCACTTGGCTTCATCTGGCTCCTCTATAAAACGAGAAGTTTGTGAAACCTGTGCATACAGATGCTGATTTATAGCAATGACCCAGAAGGTTGGACAAGCTTTCCCAGAGGGTCCTTTCACTCCTCCAAGACTGGAGACTCTAATCTAGACATGCAGCAAGGAGGATGGACGTGGTCATCTTGAAGTTCTCATCACTGAAGTTCTGGTTGCTCCAAACTGTAATGGATTAATGAATCAGTGAATATATTTGCTTACCAGAGTTTCGAAGGTCCTGACTACTAAAAAGACCAGAAAAGATGAATGGGCCAGCTTCTCTGGAGGATTCACTGCCGACAGACATGAGCTGCCCTCCTTCCGTTTAGTGTCTCTCCATCTTCCTGAAGGCTGAGTTTTCCTATTTGACTCTTTTATCCCTTTAACATCAGGCTGCATATAAAATAAAATCTGTTAACTCTCAGAGGAGGCTCTCTGCTGACCCTTTCTGAGATATTCCAGATTATTTTCCAAGTTCATTTATAAGATGAGTATATTTCTGTCCCACGTATTGGGCATGTTAATTGGTTTTGGTTTTGTCTTGGGAGGGCTAGGCAAGGTCAGGGCCGAAAGCCATTTGTAGATAAACAACTTCAGGATGTAAATGTATTATGTTGCTACCACCAGTTTAGGCCTGTAAAGTCAGTTGGTTTCAGAAACCTTGAGAGATCAAGATCATGGACTTGTTATCCATGCAACCCTATTCATTCTGTCCTATGGCCCGTCTTCACAGCTGCAAGGCCAACTAGCCAATCGGCTGTAGTGCAGAAGTATGGTGGTGGTTGTGAAAGGCACGTACATTGGTATAAATCTTGGAGTGTGAAGGCCCGGATGCAGGCAACTCTGGTAGTCAAGAGCAACAGAAGGTGAATGGTTGAATGCAAGAGGAGAAATAGCATTGACCCTATCCCCATAATGCTTTGCTACATTTGAATAGACCCTCAACAAATTGGATGGATGACAAACATCCTCAAGAAATTGGGTCAGTGTTGTTCATTATCCTCTGTTGGGCATCCACACTAAACACCAGAGTCATGTGATCATTTGGCCTTGAATCCTGGGTCACATTGTGAAAGATGCAGTCTTTTGGAGGCATGCATTGTGACAGATAACATCACAGTTGCCTGTCTGCTTTACTATTCCCTCAGTGAGCTTCTGCTGCTGTTGCCTCCGTACTTCAAACCTCACCTGCCAGTAAACTCTGGAAATTTAAAGTCACCAAACTAGCCACCTGGCAGTTTAAAAGATGCCATTTCTGCAGGTTTTGGCCATTTCTGTGGAAGGCTTTGTAAGTAGTCTGAGCTTTCTCTTTGGCTTTGGAAGAAAATTATTACTGTTTTTGTTCCCCTGATATTTTATGCATTCTTACATGGCTTGCTTTGGCTGGGTCCAGTTTTCTGCAAGCACCCTGTATTTCTCCTGTATAGAATCCTGTGCACCACCCAATGGAAGCATTGTGCGATGCTCCACTCACTCCCTAACACGTCAATTGTGTTTGAACAAATTGGAACTTTGAAAACCCACACTATAACAGAACAGGCTTTGTACAGATTCTTTCCCTTCTAGCTCCTTAGCTGTGTCCAAGAGAAAGCAGTAACTAAGCTCATAGCCCAGCAACAGCAAGCATCATAGGCAGTAGATGGAGGCCCTGAAAGACAAGAGCAATAGGCATGAGGGCCTCATGGCTACTTTCAGGTCTGGGTAGGAGATAAGCCGGAATGCCTTGCTATTCTAGGTAGCAGGGAATCTACGACAGATTTCTGTGATCGTATGACAAGGATGTAGAGCTAGCTGAAGACCCTCCCAGTACTAAAAATGGGATCAACATCGCTGTGTCCCTTCAGGGCTCCAGGAACTTGGACCTGATTGGGACATCAAGGGAATGAAGGAAAGACCTATACAGATGAATACACAGAAAACTGGGATCAGGTAGTTTGGGCTTTCTGTTGGAGAATTTGCAGCACCCCAGAAATTAGACAGAAATTGCATCCAGCTGGATAAGGAGGGATGTTACTATATGCAAGGAAGGTTTCTGATAAACAGATCAATGAGACAGTTTTAACTGATCTTGTGGGAGCAGTCTATGTAGGGGAGCAGTCTTCAAGCTGTAGGGGAGCAGTCTTCAAGCTGTAGGAACCCCGGGAGAGAGAAAGCTATGGTGGACAGTTTCTGCACATACTGTCAACACTTAGACTCGCTCCCCTGAGAAAAGCTTTGCCATGGCCCTGAACCTCACCCTAGGAGGAAGGCTTTTCCATCTCTCCATGGGTCTGAGGCTCTGAGGTTCCTGACATGTCCATACCTATGTCAACAACACACATTCACTCAGGACTTCACACACGCAGGGAGTCCTCCGCTCCCCACACAACATTATATATCTGCATTTAAATATTTTAAATCCATCCAAGCTTGGCTTGCTAGTACATGCCTGTAATCACAGGAAGCCGAGGCAGGAGAATTGAACGTTTAAATCCTATTTGGATCACAGAGTGAGTTGAAGACCAACCAGCCAACGTGATATAGTGAGACCCTATCTGAAAATATGAAGTTAAAAAGTGGGTGGGACTAGAGCTTAGTGGTAGATGGTATGTCTAGTATGTGTGGAACCCCAGATGTAATCCCTACAACAGCCGAAAGAAAAAAAATCCATTCAAATAGAAATAATATTTACAATTATAATATAAAATATAAGTGTTAGAAAAAATATAAACCCACAGGTTCCCTGTGATATTTGGTGGGGAAAACAACTCAGTCGTTTTGAAAACTGGTAAAACTGTTTGCACTGCCTTCCTGTTGTGGGCTGCAGCACTGGTAACAGAGTCCTAGGCTGAGTGAGAACAGCTCTTTATGGAAGGGTTCCCACTAATAAAAGGAAATGACTGAAACAGAGTGTCACCATTTTGCGACACCCTCAGGGAATTAATGGATGTGGCATGGAACGTCCACATCTGCTAACATCACCAAAGGGGAGACATGCAGGCAAGATTCACTTCCCGATGAAAAGCACCACACCACCTACAAGCTGGCCAAAGGGATCAGATTTAAGCCCAATTAAGCTGTGGACCTAGCTACCAATCTTCAGGAAATACAGAGCTCCTAGGAACATAGTGAACTGGTCTTATTTGTTTGTTTATTATCCATTATGTCTGTCTACCTACCTACCTACCTACCTATCTATCTATCTATCTATCTATCTATCTATTTATTTATTTATTTATTTATTTATGACAGGGATTCACTACATAGCCTTGGCTGTCCTGGAATTTACTATGTAGACCAGGCTGGCCCCCAACTCATAGAGATCCATCTGCCTTTGCCTCAGAAGTGCTAGGATTAAAGACATGCTGTGCTACATCTGGCTTTTAAACTGTTCTTTAAATATGCAATTAGAAAAATCCAGATTTTAGGAAAGTTCCCCAGTTAAACGAGCCTAGGTTCTTCAAACAGAAAACTGACAAGTGGGAATGTAGGTGGAACACTCCCCCTGCCCTGCCTCCCCACTGTTCAGTTATACATGTGGACTGAGAGGCAAATGCTCATCACATGGGTTTACAGCTGTGCTTTTCCTTATTTTAATTTTGTGTGTAGTGTGTGCAGCTGCCTACAAGTGGTGTGCGTGTTTGTGTGTGTGTGTGTGTGTGTGTGTGTGTGTGTGTGTGTGTGTATACACATGTAGAGGCCAAAGGTAACCTCAGTAGTTATTTCTCGGGAGCTGTCCATCCTGTTTTTTGAGACAGTGTCTCTCAAGGGAACCTGGGGATTATTGATGAGCTAGGTGGAGTGACCAGTGAGCCCCAGGGGTCCTCCTTTCTCTGTTTCATTTCCTCTGTGCTGTGGTCGTAAGTGCCTGCTGCCAAGGCCCAATTTTTATGTGGTTGCTAGAGATTGAACTCATGTCTTCACACTTGTGTGTGTACAGAGCACTTCCTCATGCTTGTGTACAGAGCACTCGACTAACTAAGCCCCTTTTTCTAATCTGCTTTATTTCGGATGATGCATAGGTTTGCTTCCCAGCCAGTTTACATCACCCAGGACTTCACTTGAACTGAATGGTTTGCTTTGGACTAACCTTCTGTACCATGCTCCTGTGGACGGAGGCCTATCCGAGCAGCCATCTACTCTCATGCATCTTCCCCAAGGTCACAGGCAAATTCAGTGTTTGCTTTCCCCCCTCTCTCCATAAAACGAAAGCACAAAAAACCAGGGCTGGGCCTACTGGAGCTGTTTCCTCCCATCCCAGCGAGAGCCCCGGAGTCCTATCTAGCTGTTTCACGACAAGCCAATTAGATAAAGATTGTTAATCAGAGTAATGAAGGGACCAGAGGAAAGGGAAGGAGGGAGGGAATGTAGCAGAAGCAGCGATGGAAGGCAGTGAGGGCCCCTCCCATTCTGCACTGATGTTTTATTCAGGCTATTTGCAAATGAGCCAGCAGAAACAGCATTAACAATAAATGAGATGCATTAGACTGAGGAATGGATTGGGAGGGAGACATGAGTCTTGTTCTTTTCCAGCCAAGCTCACAGGCCCCTTGTTTGGTCAGCCAAGATGAGTCCTTCTCAGGTGTCCTTCCCTGGGCTCCACCTGTACTCAGCTTTCTGATGAGGTCCATACTCATTTGTCAAAGAGTAATTAAAATCCTAGAGACTTTCTAACAGACAAAGGGTCAGATAAATGCAACATATAACCCAAGGGTGTGACATTTCACTCTCAGGTGCATCGCTGAAGTTGACATAGTCCAACAAACACTAGACAACCATTCTGCTTTGTTAAAATAATAACATTGATTTATGCGCTATGGTTGACCATGTAGGCTGGCAGACATTGGCCTACATTTTCCACAGAGATCCCTAAGCAGCAGTAGTTGCCAATTTAATAAATGAAGTAAGCAAAACCACACAGGTTCTGGAAGACTCCCATTTAAGAATTCAGCTAGTCCACATTTCTTTCCCTCTGGAAAATTCCCATGAACTCATACATCCCTCATTTGCCAGCCAGTCTTGTATAGAACCTTCTTCCACACACCCAACCTACAGCTCTCCTACCTCTGGGAGCTAAGATCCAAGCCAGGGGTGACCCAAGAAAGCTCAGTGGTCAAAACTTCAATTTTATTTTCTAGCCTGTAAAGTTGCCAACTTTCTTTTCATGGGAATTCTACCATCACTGACTCTTTTAGATGTCATTCATTAGCCTCCCACTGTCGCAATGCAGCGGCAAACCAACCACACACTTTCACCCGAGGCTTCGAATTCTCAGATCTTATTCTCTTACACCATATGCTATAGCCCAGCAGCTCTTTGATAAAGCAGGGAGCTTTGCTTTTTTTTTTTTTTTTTTCCACAGAATCCAGCCTCCATGAAGCTGGACATCCAGTAGAGACACTTTGCATCACCGGGATTGTCCCAGTAAGGCCTTTAAACCATCTCTGAACTTTCTATTTCACACTAGTCCTGGGTCAAGGGCTCCCCAGCAAAGGGGAATAAAGGCAAGCCTAGTTTCCTGCTGTAGCTCAGAGGAAAGCCTCTGCTGGGAGCTGGGGATGTAGTTCAAATGCTAAGGTTCCTGCCTAGTATACGGGAAGCCCTAGGTTTGATGCCCAGCACCACATAGATCGGGCATGGTAACACGTGCCTATAATCACAGCATTTGGGAGGTGGAGGCAGGAGGATCACAAGTTCAAGGTTAGGCTCTATATAGCAAGCTTGGGGCCAGCCTGGGCTATATGAGACCTTGTCTCAAGAAGAAAAATAGGACAAAACAGAAGAAAATACTTTGGGCCAGCATGCAAACACCAGACTCCCACTGGGCAGGGAGTAAGACTCTGGAACATGTGTATTTGAGTAACATTCCCCGGTACTCACCTTTTTTAGAGATTTTTCCAGAATATCTGACAACCTGGGAGGGCAGAAAGAAAAGATGTGAGGAGGCCAGAGGAAAGCAAGTCTCCACACACGGTGGCTGACCGGCCACCTTGCTGCCCAGTGTTCAGTTTTCGCTGCCCCTGTAGCTGCTTAATAATGTGTGTCTCCAGCTCCCCTCCAGTATACTGTATCAGAACCCATACTAATATGATCTAACCAGATCTCCGGGGAAGAAAAGATGCATTAAAGATTGAGGGGCTTTGAGCTAGAGGGAGTGTAGCATAGCTCTGAGGGTCTCAAAGGTGGTTCCCAGAGACCTGGGAACTTGCTAGGGACAAGAACCTGGAGGTAAGGTCAGACACTTGTGCTGAAGAATCCCTGTCGGTGATCTGTGTTCTGGGAGGGTTGGAAAAGTCCCATATAGACCGTTAACCTCCCCAGGCCCTGGCTTCCCTGTCTTAGATACAGCACCTGAGCTGCAATCTTGGCCAGCACCAGAGGGAATGGAAGGAATGCCCACGTGCTTGGATTTCTCTTTTCCATTTGATTTCCTATTGAATGGTTCTTAAAACTCAAGCTTCTGAACAAAATCTCTTCCTCCCTGTAATTTAATGCTTCATTTGCATCACCAATAATTAACAGAGAGAAAGAAGTCCCAGGAGACTGCTAGCGTCCAAGCTCTGCGGCTGCATCTTGCTGGAGGTATGGCTAGGAACAGAAGCCAGACTTCCTAGTCTATTGTCTCCCGAGAAGTAACAGGACAGAGAACCTGGAGGAAGAGGGGTTCTTCCAGGTCAAAGGTCGGGTTGGGAGTGAAGGTGTACACACCACCGGCACAAGAAAGAACTAGATTAGGGAGAGGTCTACACAGAAGGAGTAGAGTATTCCAAATCACAGAATCCTGCCTGTCACTGTCTGCTCTCATCAATACCGAGTATCCTTGTTTCCAGATCAAGAACATCGATGTCCCTACTCTGGGATGCTCAGGCACCTGAATGGCATAGTCAAGCCGTTATGATGGCCCAAGGAACTCTAAGCAAGTTCTGGGCAGAGGTGGGGAGCAGAATGCAAACCCAGAGAACTGAACAGTCCTAGACTGTAGATGATGAAGAGACAAGAAGGGAAGCAGTCATAACATCTCTCAGGTCAGTACATAAGGGCTGAAAACAAGGGGGGTAAGGGACCCAGGCGAGAGGCAGAGCCTATTAGAATAAGAGGACCACCCAAGAAGGGCAGGTGACAGAATCTAGGATATTCTGTGGGAGCAAGATTGAGTAGTTGGGCACAGTGGCTTGAGGTTGTAATCTCAGCCAGCAGACAGACTGAGGCATGGAGGGTTCAAGTTTGAGGCAAGCTTAGGCTACATTGTGAGAGAATGTCTCCAAATAAAATTTGAAAACAGCCACATGTGGTAGCATGCTCTGGTTCTGAGTTTAATCTCCAGGACCACAAGGAAATGAAACAGAACAAAACCCAACCTTGGTGTTTAATTAAAGCAGGCATCTAACTGCTCTCAGCTATTGGGGTCACCCAGTGCATCGATTGGGGTCTCTCTCCCTCTCTCACTGTTTCTGGGTTTTGCCTTTGCAGCGGCAGGTGGAAGGGTGGCGGGGAGACCAGCTCACTTAGTCATGTTTGTCTGCTGGAGGGACAGAAACTAAATGGCTTTACCTACTTAGAGTGGCAGTTGATTGCCTGTTTAGCTTACAAGACAGCAACCCCATCCATGAAGGGGAGGGCAGCATATAGATGCAATTTACGTCTCTGGCAACTATCTACAGCCATCCCTTAATGAATCAGTCAAACTATCATGGGGCTCCAAATTGGGTCCTGTGATCCTTTCATCTGCCAGGTCCTTGCTTTCTAAGTTTATGACTGAATTGGAGAATATTTACAGCAAATGAGACATTTCTGTGAGCCTGGGGGAGAGGGCTCTGAGAAACCAACATCAGAGAATTGCAGAGAATGTGTCTAGATGGCAAGGGTTTTTTTGTTTTGTCTTGTTTTGTTGTTGTTGTTGTTGTTGGTGGTGGTGGTGATGTGTGTGTGTGTGTGTGTGTGTGTGTGTCTTGTCTTGTTTTAGGGCGTGGGGTGGGGGTGGAGAACAGTATCAAGGATCAAACTTGCTGGTCACAAGCTCTACCAACCCAGGTAGACCCCGTCTCTGCAGTGGGATTTTTAAAGGCAGAGATTTACAGTGTCTGGATCGGTAGCTTGGAAAGGCATGACTACATCAGCCACTACCAGGCTTACATATTGTTTGTGTCAAAGAGGGAGTCCAAATCCACAGTAAACATTGACTGTACACTTGACCTGTTTTAAGCATAAGGAATTAAGATGGATCTCGATTTCTGTATTAATCAAGGTTTGGGCAAAGATCAAAGAGCATTCTCAAAAGAAATGGGTGAGGGTAAATTAATGAAGGGGCTGTTTCTAAGCAGTGTTAATGGAAGCCAAAAGGGGTTATGGAACCCCCAGCCTATCTGAAAATCTTTCACAACACTCCCAGGCGTGGATGGAGGAAAGGACTGTGTGCCTAGTTATTCCTATTATTGAGTGCTTCCCCGAGTCTTCAGGGCAACCACACTCTCTCACCAAGCCTCCGTGTTGGCCCAAAGAAAACCGGAACCAGAGCCAGCAAGCAAGAAGTCCCGAGTCCTCACGCCCACTGTCTGGATCCACACACACACCGCTAGGCACAAAGGAAGGTTTGAAATTTTGGAGTGGCAAGCAGGGAAAATCCACCCGTGATCACGAAGGCTTCTTCAGGGCTGCTCATCCATGTGGATCAGTATGTTTATGCAGGTCTGGGGTTCCATTGCTAGTGCCCCTCTGGTTTCATGATTTAGCTGAGCCCCCATCAACAATATTAAACAAACCAACAGAAACCAGAGCTGTTAGCTCAGCATGTGTGCCGGTGAGGCTCGAAGGGAACTGGGCTGAACAGTAGTGTTTGGTAATTCCTGGGCTTCCTCCTTTGAAGTCAGCTGTGCCTCTAGCCGCTGGTCTCTTTTTACCCCACCCCTCAAACAAAAGGAGACAGGATGCTGAATTATTGATGAAATCAGACTGAGTTTGGGGGTGATATGTCTCCGTCCCGCCTGTTGTTTGTCCAGTAAATAGCATTTCCTCTGTAAAACTGGAGCTTTCATCTCAGGAGTGTGGACCAGACTTAAGCAGTCCTGGACGCTTCCCTTGGAGAAAACCCTCTGTGATGCTGGCTGGCTTTGATCTGCGCCCTCTCGGATGCCGTGAAAACACAGAGGCTGCCAGGACACTTTCCCCTTGGCCCGGTTTGCTTCCCACTGTGGAGTACACAGAGAAACAGACTTTGCTCCTGGTCTTTTTCCTGGCTCGGCTACAGTCTCTCTCACTGGAATTTACTAATTTCTGAACGGTTAAAAATGTTCCCTTTGGTGAAGCACGAACTCTTTTCTGGCCCTAAAGAGACAGGCAGACCTGCTCAGATACTGCCCTCTTCTGGACACTGCTGGGATCGTGCATGCTCCTGGAGGTCTGGGCCAGCTGAGCGGTCAAGGTGGCCGTCTCAGCTGGGTTGTTGAGACGACCCCCAAGGTGAAAGCGCCCTTTTTACCTAGAGCCTCTACATTAACAATCTAGATGCAAAAGGAAACTATAGAACTTAGGAAGACTTGTTTTTTTTCACGATTTGGCATAAAAGAGATTTCTAAACAATGTGCAAAAATCCCAAGTGCATAGAAGACTAATAAATTGGACTACATTAACACCAAGAGCATCAGTATGACTGAAAACACCATATAGACAAAGTTAAAAGCCAAAAGGGTAAAATGCTTTCAATAAAGGATCAGTATCTAAAATATATAAAGAGCCTCCAATGATAAGAAAGAAAAGAAAAGAAAAAAAAATCAGGTTCAATAGGAAAATATTGTAAAGATATAAGATGCCAGTTCACAGACAAGGAAGCACACATGGTCCGTAAATACCAGAAAAAGTACTCAGTTTGACTATTAATCAGGAAAATGAACATCCAAACACTAGAAAACATCTACAAAATACAAACCAACTTATTTCCATATTCTGGTGGCAGGATTACAAGCTTTGCAGAGTAATTTGACAGTTGCTACTAAAACAGGAAATGGCTTCAACGACCACCCAAATGGAGTTGGCTAATTACATCGGCTCATCGGAAAAAAATAAATTTGTTCGCTTATTGCAGTGTTCAGTGTTAAGCCAGGGGCCCTATGCCTGCCATGCCATCATTGGACCACTGAACAGTGCTCCCAGTCCCGCTGATGGTAGGCTTTTTGTTTTGTTTTGGTTTTTTTTTTTTAATGCATTACGTGTACTGACAGGGAAAAATCTTCAAAACCTACTATTGGGTAAAATCAAGCTATGGAATAATACATTCCATGATAATATATATGTATATATTATATATATATATAAAACATATATATATATAATATAAAAACTCCAACCATATAATACAGTACCCATATGTGTGTGTGTGTGTGTGTGTGTGTGTGTGTGTGTGTAGTAGTAGTAGTAGTACTAGTAGTACTAGTATACATGTTTAATGTATTGTAAAATGCATAAAGCTCGTCTAACTGATAGTGAGAGTTACCTCTGGAATAGAGATAAGAACGGAGATGATGGGATGTCCATCTTATCTATAATGTTGATTTAAAAAAAAAAAAGAGGTTCATGGGCTGGGCTGTAGTGGTGCGCACCTTTAATCCCAACACTAAGGAGGTCTGTGAGCTGGAGGCCAGCCTGGTATACAGAGAGAGTTCCAGGACAGCCAGGGCTGTTACATAGAGAAACCCTATCTTGAAAAACCAAAAGAAAAAAAAAAAGAGGTTCATGGATTTATTGAAATTACTAAAAGCTACTTTTAACCTTAAAAGAAAAACTCTTTGTTTTTCCTATTAATGCACCCAGAATGGCCAGGGAATTGTGGAGCTAAAAGCAAAAACAATGCCTGAGGGGACTTGTCAGGAGTGCTGGCTCAGCGGATGACATTGTGGTTGACATAGAAATGTCTTCATTCAATATCAACCACTCTGCACATCCAGCTACACATCATCTCAGATTTCTAAAAATTTCCTATTCGATGCCTTATTGTAAGGCTTGGTTCACAAACCCTTATTTAAGGTGGTTGGTGTTAAGCGCAGTATCTCATTTCAAAGTTCTCCCCTCTCTCTCTTTTCCCTCCTTCTGTCTGTACACGATCATTTAGGGTTAGGGATATTAATTAACTTGCCCAAAGACAGTTGGCTGATACGTGGCCTGGGCTTTTCCTAACCAATTTTTCCTTTAAGCTACTTAAACTATATTACACAGTTGTGAACATTTTTGTGGTCTTGTTAACTTGAAAACATCCACTTCCTATTAGGAACTCTCCTGATTTCTCTGCCATTTGCGGCATGTCACTCTTAATCAAAATGGTAGCTGATCCATTTGGAGGAGAAATCGACCACAGGACCAGGTGCTGTTGCAGCTCCAACAAAACAGTGTGGTGGTATTGTGTTCCCCAAAATATTGTTCCCCGAAATAAACTTATCTGGAGTCAGAGAACAGGACGGTCACAAAATTAAACATGAGGATAGGCAGTGGTAGCACACTGAGTTCAAGGCCACATTAGAAAGAGCCTTGCATGGTGACACTCGACTTTAATCCCAGAAATCCAGCCTTTAATCCCAGGGAGTGATGGCAGAAAGCAGAAAGGTATATAAGGCGTGAGGACCAGGAACTAAGTTAGTTAAGCATTTGGCTGGTTTAGCATTCAGGCTTTGGAGCAGCACAGTTCAGCTGAGAGTCATTGGGATGAGGACACAGAAGCTTCCAGTCTGAGGAAACAAGACCAGCTGAGGAACTGGCGAGGTGAGGTAGCTGTGGCTTGTTCTGCTTCTCTGATCTTTCAGGGTTCACCCCAATAACTGGCCTCGGGTTTGATTTTATTAATAAGATTCCTTAAGATTCGTGCTACATAACAGTGCTGCAAGAGAACTCCAAATGCTGAAAAGACACATTTCGAGACCCAAAGCAAGTGATAATAGCAAAGACTAAAATCCAATAAGAAGGCATGTCTCTAGGACTCTCTCACGCTTCACATCTACAAATCTCCCACTGCAACATGAAATGCCTCCCACCCATGCAGCCTGATCTCACTGATGACCCATTCTTGCCAGGCAGAGAAAATACGACTAACCTCAGAGATCACAATGTGTCCCCAGTGGGATTCCAAGTCCCCTTTGGAGAAGAGGTAGGTCCTTTAGCTGTAGGAAGGTTTTCCAGTGATGTTTCTGGAATAACATGTGAGTGGACAGGGCATTCGGCTTACAAATCAGAGCTGTGATTGCCTGTCCATTTTTCAGTCCACCCCCATTAAAAATGAATTAACTTTTTTAAAACTTGAAAATACAAGTGTCTATGAATAATTCATAGCCTGGGAGGTGACACATGGGTCTGAAGACCCAGAAGCCTGAAAGCAAATGGGACCCAAAGTATGAAGATCACACAGTGGATTTTAAGTAGCATCATGGAGCAAGCCTGAGAAAGCACAAAAACATTCTGCAAAGTGCATCCTAGCTGCTGGCTGTGTGCACAAATGCAGTGCCTCTCAGATAATAGTAATTGAAAGCCACTAGCTTTTGGAATGGGAAGGGAGAGTAAATCAGGAAAAGCCATCCTCAAAAAAAGATGAAAACATTAGGGTTTTACCAAACAATGTGTCGGGGCAGAGGATATTTATGTCTCCTTTCTTGGGTGGGACATCCTCATCTTACTCTCAGAGGAGCGTGGGACTGGAACAGAGCAGCAGACACAGGGGATGGAGGACAGAGGCTGCAGAAGGCCTAGGTCCATTCAGGGATTTTATCCCTTGGCCAACAGTTTAACTCTGATGGAGTCTACCCACTGAGGCTGAGAAGATGCACTGTCTCCACTTGTCAAACATGAGATAATCCCACAGCACCGTCTGGATTGGGGGACAGAATGCCAGCCGAAGCCTCGTGGTGTAGGGTGGCCAGCTGGCAGGGGCTCAGCCTAGAGCTCTTTGAGGGAAATGGGGAAAAGATTTTGAAAAATGTGTTCCTGCTCAGCCTTAAGAGCTCCCAAAGGACATGGTACCTTCTTAGATCTGTGGTGTTCCGAGAGAGAAAGGAAACATGCAGATCGTATTCCTGAGATCTCACAACTCTGTTGTATGTACACAACATACACACACACACACACACACACACACACACACACACACACACACAGAGAGAGAGAGAGAGAGAGAGAGAGAACATTCTTATCAGCTCTCCTGAGCTTTAGAAAGTGTTATTGAGAAGGGATTTAGATGTTTATCTTGTCTAGCTTCCTTCAGGTATTGTCTGGAGAGGAACAAGAGTGAGTCCTTTTACCCTTGTCTCATTTGGAAGGATGCACAAGCGAAATATTACTCCATTTTCCCCCCAGCCCGAGCAAAATGTTTAGGAGCAGAAGCTATTTGGAGCTGCGGCAGGAAGGAAATTAATATGTGAATGGAAACAGAGCCTTTAAAAGTCTGCCCACACCGCAGAATTGGAAATGGATGAACTTCTTTCCCATTACAGCAATGATACCACTAGGCAGGATTTGTTTGCATGATAACAAATTGGCAAACTTGCTGGGACTGGAAGATCCCTGAGCAGAACCAGAGAAAGCCAAGGCTCATGGGAGCCAGACATGGGGCTGCTCAGAAGCCCCTGTCCTTAGCCCATGGCTTTCTCTTCATGATTTGCCTTGCAGATGGAAGCCTCTCTCCAGGCATTTGTGTCTGGAGCATGGTAGGGTAGGGTTGGGGTGGTAGGGGGGAGGGGGACTGCCCTTCAATGACCCTCCTAGGAACATCCCTCCCAAAAGAGACAGCACAGAATGGGATAAAAGGCACAGACTGTCCCTCACAAACCCACCTTGAAGTCTGACTTTACAGTTCACTAACTATGTCGCCTCTGACAAACTGATAAGCCACTGTAGGCCTTAAAAAGCACTTTGTCATAATATGGGTATAAGAATATTATCACCTCTAGGCAATTCTAAGACTTCAATGAGAAAACCCACAAGGATTGCTTAGTGTGTTGCTTATCAATTGCTCAATAGATATTAGCCAGTATTAGTACAGTTGAGATCCCCAAACAAAAGCCTCCATGTGCAAGTGTAAGCATCTCCCCTAAAATATGAACTGATGTGAGCAGCTCCAAATGTTACCTCTTCAGATCAGGTCTTCTGTCTTTAGGTCAGACGGTCTGCATCACTGCTTTATTCCTCAGACACTCGAGCAGTCTCAACTGCACTCTTACAGCAGGACTGTGTGAAGTAATGATCTTTCCCCAGATCCAATACTGCTTACCAACATGGCCACATCCCAGTTTATATAGTCTTTTCCGAGTCCATCCCATCTCTCCATTTATTCAACCAATATTAGCCATAGACACAACAGCAGCTCAAAGTACTCAGTGTGGACTGAACCGCCCTACCCCCACCCCCCACCCCCTGCCACTTTACCAAGCTCATATAAGAAGCCTAATCTCCAAAGAGATTATATTTAGAGACAATGGCTATAAGGAGTTAAATGAGGGTGGGGTCCTGATCCAGTAAGACTGCAGGGTTGATATCTTTATAAAAAGATGAGGTACCGACATACCTCACAGTGGAAAGACCATGTGAGGAAACAGGAAGTGGCCACCTATGAGTCAAGAAAATAGGACCTTCATCTCAGACTTCCAGCCCAGGGAATTGTTAGAAAATAAAAGCATGCTATGCAAGACACCAGTCTGGGACTTCGTCATGGCACCTAAAGCTTATAGAATATTAAAGAATATATAATTAATAATCCATTAAGTACTAATACAGTGTATTAAAGTTCTAACTTACTCAAGGCTTTGACTACATTGTTTGTATTATGGAATGATCAAATGTGGGTCACAAAGGACACATAATTTCACTTAGGAAGCGTCACTTCAAGAGCTCTGCTGTGCACCATGGAGACTGAGAACAATATAGTGTATCTTTAAAATTAATTGAAAGTATTGAGTACTGTTACCACACACAGAGATAAGTATGTGGAGAAATGCAGACCACAAATAGCTTGATCTAGCAACCCCACAATGTACACACACACACACACACACACACACACACACACACACACACACACTGTATTTGTCAATTAAACAACCCAGAGACATACAAAGGAATGATCTAATCTGCATTTGAATGCAGCCAGCATAGTAAGTATGGTGGCTTGAAAGAAAATGGCCTCCCCAAAGAGAGTGGCATTATTAGGAGGTGTAGCTTTGTTGGAGTGGGTGTGGCCTGGTTGGAGGAAGTGTGTCACTGCTGTGGAATGTCATTATGTATGCTGTGAATGTGTGTTGCTCTGACTGGTTGATAAATAAAATGCTTACTGGCCAGCAGCCAGGCAGGAAGTATAGGTGGGATAAGCAGACAAGCAGAATTCTGGGAAGAGGAAGGCTGAGTCAGGAGTCACCAGCCAGACACAGAGAAAGCAAGATGATGAGGCAGAACTGAGAAGGTTCCAAGCCACGTGGCTAAACATAGATAAGAATTATGGGTTAAATTAAGTATAAGAGCTAGTCTATTGACCAAGCTAGCTAATGGCCAAGCAGTTATAATTAATATAAGCCTCTGTGTGTTTACTTGGGGGACATGAGTGGGAGAGATTTGTCCCAACCACTGGCTGGCTGGGACACAAAAAAACTTCTGACAACATGTCACTGTGGGGGTGGGCTTTGAGGTCTCATATATGCTCAAGACATACCCAGTGTCTCAGTTCACTTCCTGTTGCCTGCATATCAAGATGTAAAACTCTCAGCTCCTTCTCCAGCACCTTCTTCTCCTTCTGCCTGCATGCCACCATGTCCCACCATGATAATGGACTGAACCTCTAAACTGTAAGCCAGCCCCAATTAAATGTTTTCCTTTGTAAGAGTTGCCATGGTCATAGTGTCTATTCAAAGCAATAGAAACCCTAACTAAGACAGTAAGCTAGCTCCAGGAGTAGCTAATTTCATCTGAAAGAAAATACCTCTTAGATTTTTACCTACTGGCTATACAGCAAAAGACTTAGTAGCTGTTATGAATGATGCTCCATCAAAGAGTTGGAGGAAGTTATAACCTTCCCTGTGTCCTGTTCTATTTTTGATTCTTCCAACCTGAAGACCCAAGTTCAAGTATAGCCTGCAGAGTTTCCCTTAGGTCTAAGCCTTCCAGGAAACGTGTGATGTATCTACATTGTCCAATATGGATGGTAATTGCCTATCACACATAGGTCTGAGTAATGGAAATGCAGTTAAAGTGAGCAACTGAATACTTACTAACAAATTAATTTTAATTTATTTAAATCTAAATGTAAATAGCTACACATGCCTAGTGGCTCCAATATTGGCCACCACAGTTCTGATCACTTCACATCTTACCATGGTATTTACTATTTACATGGGTGTTTTGCCATATTTGTAAATTACATTTTGGAAATTATTTTTTGGGTGTTTTAGATAGACATACAATGATGATGATGATGATGATGATGTTGATGATGATTTTTTACCATCAGCTCAGTACTTCTGGGTTTCTGGAATGGAGTGAGGGTGATAGGCAACTGACCATTCCTCATGTTTTCACAGTAACTTATTCTCTGAGTAAGGTGATCTGCTAGGGGGCAGGGAAACTCAGAATGTGTAGAACCTTGGTCCTAGTCTCAGGAGACCTTCAATAGAGCCTGGAACAAAATGTAGCCATCAGCTTCCCACTGATGGGACAAAACCACAGGAGTAGGGAGGCTTACTGTGGCACACAGTTTCAGGGACCCAGTCCACGGTCACTTGGCTCTGTCACTTTGGGGCTATGGCTGTGTAATAAGTATCTCATGGCAGGAGAATCTAGTGGAGGTCTTTTTGCCTCATGACAGAGGAAGGGTCTACAGTCCCCCTGTCCCCCTGTAAAGGCATGCCTACAATGACCTAGCTTCCCTTCACTGAGGTCTACCTTGGTGTGGTTTCATCATCTTCCAATAGCAGCACAGGCTGGTGACCAGGCCTTTATATGGGCCTTTGGAGAACTGTTAAGACCCAAACCATAAGTCAAAGCAGAGACCTGGGAGAGTATAAGCGCCATGCTGTGGTTTAAGCAAAGCAATTGCCATGAGTCTGCCAGTTGCAGATTTTACAGGAACTGTCCTGGAAGAAGATAAGCCTTGAAAGGTAGCATGATAGACAGAATGAAGAGAAGGGAGGCCCCAACGGCACACATATCACAATTCCCAGGCCCTGCAAACATGGTACATGGCCAACCAAACTAAAACAGCTAATAGCGGATCTTAAACTAGAGAAACGAGCCAGGGGTCTCAAATGGGCCCCATATGGTCACATCACGCTGTGGTCTCAATGTGCTCCATCCCACACCCTCATGTGTTAAACCTTAACCCCATCCCCACCCCTGGAATCTTTACTGTAGAGTAGATCCTGAGGGCTCTGTCCTCTTGAATGGATTGATGTTGACATTCAGGGACTGGGTTCATTGGGGTGTGGGTTTGTTTCAAAAGTGAGTTTGACCTCCTCATGGACTAGCACAGCTTCTTGTCATGTGATTGAGTCCTTCAACCCGGCTGTGGTTCAGCCAGAAAGCCTGCATTGGAGGTGGTTCCCTGACCTTGTACTTCCCAGCTTCCAAAGACACGAGCCAAATAAATTCATGGTCATTATAAATCACCCGGCCACAAGGTTTGCTGCTACTATAACATAAAACAGATGAAGAAATGCAGGTCCTTCAAAACAGCGGATGGAGACCAGAGCAGCGCTATGTGAGAACGCCTTGACCCGCTGGATGATGAGAAGGGGCCCAGAGACAAGGGATGAGGGCAAAAAACAAAAGAAAACAAAGCAAAACAAAGAATGTATGCAGGGAGACTACATATCATTTATGTGAAAAGAAAGAAATATATCCATAGATATAGATATATGTATGCATAAACATATATACATAAGTTTAGAAAAATATTGGCAGAAAGGCAAGAACATAGACAAAGACAAAGGCAGAAATGTCTGAAAAATTTATATCAAAATGTTAGCACTGGCTTATCTGCATATAAATTTTCTACGGAGCCAGATTTCTCCCTGTTGGAGTGGGAATTTACAGATAAGCAATGGGAGGAGGCTATGATGAGCCATATGCTATCAGGTTAGAGTTGGATTCATCAGTATGAACTTCTGTTTAGCTTATATAGATGCAGATGGCTCCATATTGAAATATTTATAGGTCCCTGTATACTCACAGATTGATATATACACATAAATGTGCGCTGTCAGCTGAGAGGGACTGGAAGAAACGATATTCCCACAATGAGGAGTGTCTTTAACACCAGGGCTGTTATGATGCGTCTCCTCTTTCTTTTGTCTATTGGGAAATACCTTCTTTTTTTAAAAAATATTTTAAATTATGTGTATATGTGTGGGAGGGGGCTGTGTATGTGAGTGCAATGCCCAAAAATGCCAGATGAGAATGTCAGATGCCCTGGAGCTCTGGTTCCCCTTATAGGTGGTTCTGAGCTGCCATCATGAGTGCTGCGAACTGAACTCTCATCCTCTGCATGAGCAATGTGTGCTTTTAAGCATTGAGCCATCTCTCTCACAAGCCTGGGAAATATTTTCTTAAACTTATTACATACAGAATGTATTATGCAGTATTCTGTTCCTACATATACACTCCACAGGAAATACATGCATAGGAATATGTCCATAGGAATAGTCACAGTATCAGCATTTGTAATAATTCCAATTGCAAACAGCTCAGGTGTCCATCAACAGAAGTATGCATAAATACATTACGATATATGTATGCTACAGTACAGTGCACACAATAAAATGGATGAACCAATACTATACAAAGTCTACACCTTTATTTCTAATGCTTTTCTCCAGTGAAAGGAAGCCAGACTCCTTGAAGAAATGACTGATTGTAAGACAGGGTAGGAAATTTTGTGATGCTAGAAAGAAAGAAATACAATCATATGCTACTTAATGATAGATACACATTTGTAGAGTGTGTCATTAGGGAATTTGTCATCATGTAAACATTATAGAATACATAGACCTAATTGTTATGGGCCAATCACTTAAAATGACCTTTTAATGCAGTTAAGAGATGTGGTAAACACCGAGAGTTCAAAGCTGTTGTCAGCATAACATGGCATATTGTTTTATAATAAGTATTGTGAGTTGAAAAATGTAGTTAAATAATGATTTAAAAGTATGATATAGTAAATAGGAAACCTAATAATAGTCATTTATTATTATTATCAAATATTATATATTGTACACATTTTGTACTTTTATATGGCTGTTGTAATTTTGCTGAGATACCATACTTATATGGGCAATGTATTTTGTTTTATTACAATGTCCACAGTACAATCATGAGACAGAAATTTTCTTTTTTTTGTTTTTTTGAGACAGAGTTTCTCTGTTTAGCTTTGCGCCTTTCCTGGATCTGGCTCTGTAGACCAGGCTGGCCTCAAACTCACAGAAATTCACCTGCTTCTGCCTCCTGAGTGCTGGGATTAAAGGTGTGTGCTACCACCACCCAGCGAGAGAGGAATTTTCAGCTCCATTATAGACTTACAGACCACCATAATAGATGCTACCCATTGTTAACTAAAATGTCATTAGTTAGCATATGACTGTAATTTTAAAAAATCTACTGTGAGTGGAGTGCTCAGTGACAGGACATTTATACCACATTCCTTCCATCCAAGGCTTGGGGAACATCTTGGAAGAGAGGGTGCTAATCACATTCCAATATGTGGTTCCATATCCAGGAGTACATATAGGCAGCATGAATTAGAGTTAGTAAATCATAAAAAAAAAAGACATGAAATTGGAGTGGCATGGGGTGGGGATGAGCCTGAGAAGAATTAGAGAAAAGAGTTGGAGTGAATATGATAAAATGCATGTATTAAATTATAAAAGAATTAATAAAAATACTTTTGAAAGCATTTTTAAAATGCACCTCAATGGGAGCATGTCCAAGAAATCTAGGAACCAATGAACACAATCAAAGACCAACACTGAAAAATTCAAAAAATAAAAGTAAGTTGTCCCAGATTAGAATACAAATATACTCATGAGTCCATAGTGATAAAAATGAATCAGCAAATTAATATGTTCAGGAGAGAGGAGAGAGATAAATCACTCACACAGATGCATCCTAAATAATTTACTTGCATTCTCTGCCCTCAAGGAGCATAATGCCTCCTTCCTTAAGTGTGGCTATGCTCCGTGGCTTCCTTCCAGGGAATGCAACGTGGGGATAAAGAAAAAGGAAGAGGAAAGAGGAGGTTCTCACGGCAGAAAACTGACATGCCCAGCTCACGGCAGAAAACTGACATGCCCAGCTCAGTCTTGTCATCAAACTCAACATCTAGACCATAAACCACGGTGCTGTGCAATGTGTCTATGATGCAAGGAAATGAGACATGGCCTCTGATCATCCACAAAATCCATACACCTGTCTAATCCTAAAATGGCAGACCAAAACCAGAAGAGGATGCTCCTATCCAGAGCGGCGCAAAAATGCCAAAGCCACCAAAAACAGAGACACATTTACAAACTGTCACCACCAAGAGAAACCTCAACAGAGGTGGTTTTACCTGACCCAAAGTCATTGAAAACAATACTTTTCATTCTATGGTGCTAGGATCCATTCCAGCCTCGTACAGACTAAGAGCATGTATCAATACATCGCCAGCCTAAAGATGCTTTTGTTTCTTAAATCACCAAAGCAAAAGAATCGAAGGGATTCTTTTTTCCTTGTAACCTTTAACAATACCCAGAAGCAATAAAAAGCTTTGAAAATAAAGCTTTTCCTTGAAGACTTTCCAATATTCTGCACCATATTCTTACATAGGGTCTAAGGTCAGTGTTCTTGGACTATCTCCAGATCAAAGAAAGGTTTTTCCTAAAAATATCAGAGGTAGACATCATCCTGATTAGAGGGAGCACGGAGGAACATTGTGTAGCACAGGCTGGTCTCGAACTCATGTTGATCCTTCAGCTTCACCGGGGCTGGGATTAAAGGCGCATACCATCATGCCAGACAAGAGACAAATCTTGAGAAGGTATACTCCGGTGAATTGGATTGACAGGGCCAACACATGGAACTGTTTTATATCATCTTCTTATTGATCTTGGATACACACAGCTCTCTTCAGTAGAATTATAACAAGCTGTTTCACCCTTGACCTGGGAAAAATACTACAAGAAAAAAAATAATTCTTCTCAATAGTCTGAAGTCCCTAAATTTAGTACTAGACCTTAGAAACAAGGTCAGAGAATGACATCTTTGAAAAGCAAAAATGACAAAAATCAATACCCTCCCATCCTGGGTTGTCCATCCACTCTAAGCGACCCACCACAGCAAACTGGAGCCTCCAGAAGCCTGTCCACTGTCCCGGGGTTCTTCTGTCTTTCACAGAAACTACTCATTTCAAATGGACTTTAGCTTAATGAGATAAACTACAGTTCTGGAAATCACAGCACACTAATGACAGATGTGAACCAAAGTCTCTACAGCAGTGGTTCTCAGCCTTCCTGATGCTGTGACCCTTTAGTACAGTTCCTCGTTGGTGTGGGGACCCCCATAAAATTATTTTCATTGCTACTTCATAAGTGTACTTTTGTGACTGTTATGAATCATAATATAAACATCTGTGTTTTCTGATGGTCTTAGGCGACCCCTGGGAAAGGGTCATTTGATTCCCCCAAAGGGCTTGTGGTCCACAAGCTGAGAACTGCTGCTCTGCATGGAGCCGGAGACAAGAAACAGAGAAGCCCCAGCCAGGATTATAAAAGTATCTAAGCAGGGGAGCCCTTATCAGTAGAACTGGAACAATTTTTCTGGCCTCTCACAGTATTTCCAGGAGACTAGACAATCCTCACTTTGACTGTAAGTTCACCAAAGGACCTCATGGTCTCCAGGGGAGAGTGGGAGGGAAGAATCCAAAGAGGTGGGCATGAGAATCGGATTGTTGCAAAGCTGGAGCTCCCACTACAGATCCTCTGGAAATGTGTGTATAAAACGGTGTTTTATGAGTCTGGAGAATGTCCCTCCATGCCTCGGAGAGAGGAGCCACCTGCTGTCCTACAGACAAATATGATCCCATGAGGAGCCACTCCAGGAAGCCATCTTGGGCAGTCGGCTGAGCAATGAAGGGCTTCCTCACAGTAATCCTGGCTGGATTCTGTTTTTTTTGTTTTGTTTTGTTTTGTTTTGTTTTGTTTTGTTTTGTTTTGTTTGTTTGTTGTTTCAAAACAGAGTTTCTCTGTGTAGTGTTGGTGCCTGTCCTGGAGCTCACTCTGTAGACCAGGCTGGCCTCGAACTCACAGAGATCCTCCTGGCTCTGCCTCCCGAGTGCTGGGATTAACATTACACGTTAAATTGTACAAGTTCCATCTATTTAGCTCAAGCTTCTCCTCAGTCTTTTGGAGACTGAGGTCAAGGCAATGGATTCATTTGACGTACCCTGCCTGGTTTTTCAATAACAGGGTTGGGTTTTTATTCTTTCTCTGTCTTTATTTCTAAATTGTGTTAGTCTTTTGAGGTAGAGTCTCACTCTGTAGTTTGGGCTGGCCTGGAACTCTCTGCAATCCTCCTGCTTCGGTTCCTTAAGTGCTGTCATTACAGTCATGAACCACGACATCCAGCTTGGCTTCTCCTTTAATGCAGTGAGCTTTTTGGTGGCCCTTACCCAGTGGTCTCCTCTACGTAGAGGGACCATGGCAAGGCTGCAAAGCTCAAAGCCTGAGCTCAGCTCCTCACTCAAGCTGCACAGACAGACTTACAAGTCCATTTGTAACCAAGGTGTCTATGGCTTGAAAGCAGCCTCGCAAAAATGTCAGCTGTAACCGGAACAACAACACAAGGGGTGCTTTTGGATTGGCGTCTGCACGCACAGGGTGAGTCTCTGCTTTAGGTTTTATGCATGGGCTGAAGGGAAGAACGTGTACTATACAGGATTTTTACACGCATAAAAATAATCTTATTACCCCAAATATGCTCTTAAAATAAGCTATTTGGACACATCTCCCTCCTAAGGCAACATCTCTTTGCTCTCTGAAACAATCGCAAGGCTTCCAGTTATACTTAGCACCCTCCTTGGTTGCTGCAGCATTCCTGGGTGAACATACACCCTGATATATTTGAAAACATTCACAGCTGTATATGTCTTCTCCAAGACCCTCTATAAAAGGATATTAAAATCAAGGCGCTCGCTGTTACAAGTTTCTAAAACAACAGTCCTGGAGGCAACAGCTGCTCTCTCTTATTGTAACCAACTTCCTTGCCAACACTGAGATGGGTCTTTATAACATCCCTGGAGGGAACTACTGAAATCCAGGAATGGGGCGGGGGGGGGGGGGAGCTACAAAGCCCTGGCCTCTGTGTGAGCCAGAAGAACCCTGACAGGCACCAGCTACCCCTTCAGGCTGGAGCTTGGTGAATGCCTCCTTCAGTGGACTGTCTAAGAAGGAAGTAAAACAGGAAGAGGGAGGGAAAGAGGAAGAGCAGGGGGGATTGGGGAGAGTGCCTCTTAGACTCTCCACACCATTTCTAGATACCTATCCAATAGTTGCACTTTGCGGCAGCTGCCCAGGCCAGACATATTGTGGCTTCCTTCAGGCAGTGTTCCCCATCTGCCCATCTGGAATATGAGGAAGGCCTTGAGCAAGACATCCACACTGATGCCAAAGATGTGCCTGGGTTTTTCACATCCGAAGGAACCAAGCAGGGACTATTTGCTGTGCAGTCTCCAAAGAACAGTCCCAGGCCTTCAGACAGGAGCTTCACCTGACAGGCCTCTGGTTTGCTAAGGAAACATCACAGGGAGAAGCTCAGAGGGGGGTTTGCCACTGCAGCACCTCACATGGTTCAAACACCAAGCAAAAGCATCTGGAGGGATGCAGTTTTATGTGCACACTTTACAGCTCAGTTCTAAAGGGCAAGATTACCATAGCTCATCTTTCTGAATGCACACAAGGCATTTTGCTCATATTATTTGTTTCTGCCATCCATGGAAGAACCAGTAAGTAAAACATTTTATTAGGCTATAGTAATAAAAGTTAGACCATTTGTGGTTCTTTATATATTAGATTGTTTAATTTCCACAATGAAACAATAGGGTACTACTATATTCATTTAGTAGGTGAGTAACTTCAAGGCAGTAAGTGAACACAAACGCATGCTTTTAATTTCCAGGCTTTACTACAAGCTCTCAAAATATTTGGGATCATTTCTCTAGTGGGGCTATCTGATCCTCATGCAAAATGGATTTAGTCTGCCACTGTAGCATTCAGAATTCAGAATTAAGTCTATGCAGAGAGTGAATGCCTGAGGGGGGATTTGAACACAGATGGGTTAGCTCTGATGTGCGTAGTCTTAGCCATATTATCGTCTCTCTTCAACTTCTTGCTCTGTCTTCCTGGAGTAGCTGAATCTCTGTCCTTAGTCAAGTGAGTGTGTGCCAAACTCCCGTGAAAGAAAAAAAAAGAACCCCTATAACACACCTTGAGATCTAGCGCCGGGAATGAATATTTTATAGGTACTGTTTGCTGAAATGAAGCCCACAATGGTTCTAAATCACACAAAAGATCTTTCAAAGAACCAGGGTCTTGGGGTTTGAAGGGTCTGACAGAGGTACCTAGTCTTCCTATACACTTCAGAAATTCTGAAAGCTATGGTCAAGAGTCAATCTATTTTACATGAGGATCACATGGGTCTGCTCCAAGAAATGATCCAAAGTATTTTGAGGACTTATAATAAAGCTTGGAAATTAAAAGTAGGCATTTGTACCCACTTCCAGCCAAAGGAATCTAAAATGAAAGCATCGAAAGTATATGAACAAAGAGAGGAGACAATGGTAAGCAGGATGAAGGAGAGTCCATGGGGGACAGGTGACTTAGCTGAGAAAGTCAAAACCCAGCATCCTGGAGAGGCACGGCTGTAGTTAGAGTTTTCCTGCCTGGCCCACAGTCAGGACAAATCTCTCTTACCCGCCAGGCCCATAGATGCTCAGATCCAACCAAGTAAACACACAGAAACTTATATTGCTTACAAACTGTATGGCTGTGGCAGGCTTCTTGTTATCTACTTCTTCTATCTTAAATTAACCCATTTCTATTCATCTGTACTTTGCCATGTGGCTCATGGCTTACCAGTACCTTATTTCTTTCTTGTCATGGTGGCAGCTGGCCATGTCTCTCCCTCTGCCTTCCACTTCCCAGAATTCTCTTCTCTGCTTGTCCCGCCTATACTTCCTGCCTGGCTACTGGCCAATCAGCATTTTATTTATACAGAGTGATATCCACAGCACATGGCTAATGAGAAGCAAGTTGCTTTGTGCCATGGGGCAGGCCCCTGAAAGTCTTTGGGTTTGGAGGCAGCAGGTAACTCTGAAGACCAGGGCAGAGAGTGGGGCTGGCAACAGCTTGCTAGGCAGTGGTTTCATTGTGAGCATTGGCTGCTCAGTTCATCCTTTCTCCAACCCCATGCATCAGAGGACCAGCCTTCCTCTACCCATTACAGGAATGGTTTCCCCTTATTCTCTTGGGAAACTGAGCTAATTTTTCAGGCTTAGAGACCTGCATTTCAATAAAAGGTGGAGCATTACATCCAAGTCTAAAAACTGAGTAAAGAAACTCTAAGGCCTTCCACCACACTCTCCCAGAAGACCAATGGGTTCTTCTCAGGAAAAAAAGAACACCAACAAAGAAAAACCTACCTAAAATGACATTTCAGTGCCTTTCCAATCCTTAGCAGAAAATCACAGCCCTGACTCAATTGCTTTATTGAATGTTTGACTTTTATTTTGAAATGATTTGACTTACCCAAACAAGGCTGCAAATTGCATACATTTCTATATAAAAAATATAAATTATATGTTTACCTTATATCCTTCACCTAGATTGCCCAAATGTACCAAACCAGTAAATTAGCTTTGGCATCAAACTATTAATTTAGAGTCCTTAGTCAGGCCGCTGATTTTCCTTCCCTGATTCAGGACTAATCCAGGCTCACGCACTGCATTTGTCTGTTATATCCTCTTAGCCTCCACTTTAGGACAGATTTTCATTATTGTTTTGTATTGGATGACTCTGATACTTTAAAAGCGTATCGACTAATTACATTGGAGGCCGTTCCTTTTCATTGCATTGTGTCGGGAAGCATGCCCTGTCCACCTCAGAACCACTGAAGCTAACTTTGATCACTTAAGGAAGGGAATGCCTGCCAGGCTTTTGCACTCTAAGGCTGCATCTGCAATGAACATCTATTATAGGAAGCAAAATGCTATGTTCCCTGACAGACTTTGGTCCATGAATTGCAGCCATCCATTGATGCCTCTGGTCTTACCACAGTTACTACTAGGGTAATTACCAAATGATGGTTTGTTTTCTCCATCACTTATTACACATTCTTAAGGAAGATTCTATAGTGAGAGTCCTTTTTTATTTATATTGGTTTAGACTCTTGGATAGATATCTTATTTTATGGAATATACTCTATTTTATTATTTTGTTGATTAATTTGACTCTAGGTTTCACCAGCAAAATCTTTTTAAAGCAAGTTCCTCCTTTTTGGCATGTATCCCTAATTTCTTGGTCACTCTCTTACTTTCTGGTACCATAATGTATTTCAGGATCACAGTGTAAGTTTTTAAAACCATAGCCTTGAATGACCTGTTCCTGCAAGGACCCATTTTTATGTTTCTTGCTGGGGAATGGTATTTAAAACCTAGCTGTGACTCCAGATGTACACTTAGCTAACCACAGTGTCACTGATTCTAGATCCTCCCTGCAGATAGAACCAGAAAATAAACATATATATGCGACACACATATACATCCTATGCTTATTAAAAAAACAAAACAAAACCAGAGATTCAAATATTGGATTAAAATCGACATTTCCTCAACTAGATGTAAAAGAGAGAGACATGAAGAAGTGAAATACAATAGCTCAGCTCCTCACCCTTCTCAGGCCTATGCAGGTAGAAACACCCTTTACATACAGAGGATGCAGAAGTAGGTTAATAACCTGACCAAGCTACCACAGGTTTCTGAGTCACGACTTTTCCTCGTGGTCAGGGAAGCTTGAGTGTCGAATGTCTTCTGATACTAGGGAATGTACGGGATGGGTAGGGTGTCTCATGTTGAGGCCAATTGGCTGACAAGCCTTATCCATACAACAGTGTCGATATTTGGCTTTTTATTGGCTCATTCTTACCTATGAATAGACAGTTCACCAGCAATGACTAACTGAGGGGGTCTCCCACAGGAAGAACACAAATTATACTAGATCAAGCAAAATAGCAAAACACACACACACACACACACACACACACACACACACACACACACACACACAACTTAGAACTGTCAAAAAAAAAAATACCATAGAAGACCAGAAAAACAGTGCAGGGATGAGAGAAAAGCAAACTCCTCAGCAGATAAGAAACAAACCCCACTAAACAAGATCAGAATGTCATTTAAAACAAGAAGAGAATAATAAAGGGGTCTTGAAGGTGGGAAATACAACATATAAAGTTTATGAAGCTTAACAGAAGTGTGAGAAGGTCAAAAGGAGGAAAGACTTTAGGAAGCAGCAAGAGAATGTTTTCTTTTTCTGCCTCTGGACAATCTGTTCTGGAAGCCATTAGATTTGGGGCTAAGAAAAGTTCCTCACCACCTGGAGCTTAGAGGAGGGGTCCTTGGTGGCTCAGAGCAGTAACTGGAGCTTTAGGGGATGGGGTAAGCGCTGTAAGGATGCCCCCTGCTGGAGGGCTGCAGTACAGGAGAGTGGTACCTCAAGACAGCATTGAAGGGGACTCTGAGCCAGGGGAGGAAGATACTTCCACAGCCAAATGATCAAATAGATCGTCAGTAATAGAAGAAATAAAATAGGTCCTGTACCACATAGTGGGGGACGATACAAAGCCCATGGCAGCTCTCCTATGATATTCCGACTTTGAAAGATGCACGATCTGAAGCTAATTGAAAAGACATCAGAGGGAGAAATCTATGGACGAGGTTATTAAGGAAAGTGGAAAAACTTGACAAGTCTAACAACTAGATGGTAGTGATAAAGCAATGTTAATCTTTTGATTTTTATGGTTTTCTGGTGTTTTATGGACAGCTGTACTCATTGGTAGGAAATACACAAGCGTTTAGATATCACAATTTATCATGTTTACAGTTTTTTTTTTTTTTTTCAAATGATTTCCGGTAAGTTCTTCAGGTTATATCTATTTTCCTGTAAACCTTTGTCTTAAATTTTTAAAAATTTACTGACAAGGGCAATGCCCCGTGGTTATAAATATGTATTGTTCTTGTGTGGGACCTGAGTTCAGTTCCCAGCACCCCCGTTGGGTGACTCTGGATATAGTGCCTCTGGCACCATGAACACCTGCACTGATGTGCACATTCCTCCATGCAGACACATACATGTAATTAAAAATACTTTAAAAATTAATCACCAAAATTGTAAGACAGTGAAATCATGGAAGAAAAGATTTTAAACAAGTGAGGGGTCAGTCGAGGAAACCCAATATCTAAATACTATCATCTCCAGAACGTCAAAAGAGAGTAGGGAAGGGGACAGGATCACAGTGGGGGGACATGATTACCATGGGCCGCAGCACAGATTAAAGAGCCCACTAAAACACCCAGTCTAACACATGAAAGAGAGCAAGTTTAATGAGCGCCAGAGATGAAAGGAGACTCAGAGTGTCTGAAATGGTGTTTTAAAACACCTTGTTCTCCCTACAAGAGAATTTTTGGCTGAGGAGTAGATCATTCCTCTTTGCCAAGCCCTGACTCAATAATATCCTTTTTATCAGACAGTGACAGAAACATTCAGAAAGAGAAAAGACACGCATCAATCCAAAGGGTGTTTTCAACAAAACCTTGCCATCTTCCTACTCAAGATAATGTTGAATTATAACCAGATGATGCTCAAATTAGTTTCCCAGAGCTTTTCCTCAATGACATCGCTTCTTGAATAGTGTCAGAAATCGGGGCAGAGATTTGATCGTCTGCCTACTGTTTGTCTTGGGATGGCTTGAGGGAAGGACGTTTTTTGTAAAGATAAGGCCCGTGGGCACCAGCTCACTGCCCTCCCTCTCTTGAATTAACAGTCCTCTTCTGTTTCCACCCAAAGGCATTTAACAGAGACCTCTGAAATGGAAAGTTTTTCTCTGTAATGTGGGACTCTAGAAATGGATATCCTCTAGTTCCTGACAGGCACTGTAGAAGGTACAGATGATGTACTGTTTCTCCCAACACAGGTGAGGTCTAAAGAAGAAAGCACAGCCCACTCCCACTTCCTTCATATTTGCCTTCTCTCTCATTGACCTAGATTTCTCCTGAGGCTACTGTCTCACAGTTTCCAAGACTGGTTTCTCCAAGCACACTTTCCCATGCTTTGAATCCCCATTGCACATAGAGAGGAAAGAGAGACATTATGATTCTGAACTCACAGCATAGTGAACACCCCAGAAGGGCACATATGATCCTGTCCTTGGAATGGACTTTTCAGGGCAGCTTTGCAGTACCTTTGTGTAAGTTGGAAGAAGAGCCCGCCCGCCCCGTCCAGGGAGAAGGCTCCAGGCCGGCAGCCCCAGGGTGGCCTTTCTTCTGGGCACAGTCAAAATGACTGAATAAAAAACGGTGTCATTCTTCTAGGCATAGTCAGAATGATTGGATAAATATTAACACCATCCGGTCTCCAGTGTGTACTCTCTCAACCCACTACCTGTGTGTCCCAAGTCACAAAATGTCCAACATTCACAATGACACTAGGCATTTGGCTGGCGACTGCCTGGTGGATGCAGGTTAGGTTGTTTCTTTCCTACCTCACATCCAAACTCCACACCACTGCTAAAATGAGGCACCCCAGACAGACAGAGGGGAGACTGTCCAGCTTGAAGTGTAGCCTGTCTCGGCATGCTTTCCTTCTGTTCCATTTTAGGCCCTGACTGTAGGACACCAGCAGGAGGCTGTCCCAGGCCCCCTTGACACCAGGCTCCTGCAAAGGAAGCCATATGGACTCCTCTCTCAAATAAATCCAACAAGGAAGGAGACAACTGCAGAAAAAAATGTGGCTAAGACAAGGATCACCAGAGGAGGCTATTGACCTAAGAAATCAGTGTTTACATTGACTTTCCTTTTCCCTTTCCTGAGAATCCCAAACTACCTCTTGAAGTCACATCAGCAATCCTCAGGTTAGTCAAACCCGGGGGCTCACTGCTAGCAACAGAGGTCTTCCTTTCCACAAAGGCTGTAATTTTACTCCAGAGTCCATGAGGACCAAGTTATACATTGGGTGCTATAGAGGAAGCCAACTAGAACACAGAAGCTACCAGACCCTGTGCCAGGGAAGAGAGAAACAGGGCCCTGCCGTCTACCATCTGAGATGTCATACATACTTTTTCTCACCTTTCTAATTGCTTCTCACACTCTTTGGATGTCCTCTTTGGGGGCCTGAAGAAGCAGGGTTTCACTTTAAAGGATACAGCCACATCCATCTGTTCTGGATGGAAATCCTCTGGGTCAACCACAGCAGCTCCCAGGGCTGCTGGAAGTGTAGGGGATTGTGAGCTATCTTCAGATAGACAGCTCCAACATTTTCTTCTCAGTATGATATAGGTACCCACTGAAGTCACCTCTACCCCAAGAGAATCTACCATCAGTATTCACGATCCCTGTTCTTTCTGTCTGCATCACTGAAAGGAAAAGAGATCTTCTGTAGTCTACTCAGCCGGTTAAACTTTCTCTCTATCCCCAATGACTACAGCAACTCTTACTGCTTTGTGGCCTGACAGAGGGTGGCACCCAATCTACCAGACAACAGGGGTGACATTATCTGTTCCAAATTTGAGAGACTTTTGTGACCTAAGCAAATTCAGAGTCACCAATCATGAATTTTTAAGTGAGATTCCCATTGCAGAGAAATTACTCCCTCCTTGGTTCAGATAAAATTCTTCCAAGTGGGCCAGTATCAATTTGGGATTATTTTGATTTCCCTCACATGGAACTTACATTAGCCCAAGTCAACAATTTCTCCCATGTAAGAGTCCATGTGTTGGGAAGGCCACTCTATTTTAATTAAATTAAACTGTTCAGTTAAACAATTCAAGATCTTTTTCTGGTTTTCTCTTCTAAGTATTCTAGGAGTCTTCCCTTGAGATTTCTCATGAGGACTTGTCCTGGTGTGGTGACCAATGATAACAACACAAGAGATGGGTTTTGAAAGCTCCTCAATGGTACTTGGTACCTTATTGTCCTGCTATCCAGCTCTCTGCCAAATACATGAGCTGTCCAAAACCATTCTTCTCCTTAAGGGTCAGTTTACTCTGAGACTTCGTGTCTTTTATTTCCTCGTGTGTGTGTGTGTGTGTGTGTGTGTGTGTGTGTGTGTGTGTGTGTACATACCTGTGGAATCCAGGGGAGGACAGCCTCAGCTTTGGTTCCCCAGGTGTTGTCTACCTTATTTTTGAAATGAGGTCTCTCATTGACTGGAAATCAGCCATTGTGATAAGCTGGCTGGCCAGGGAGCCCCAGGGCCCCACTTGTCTCTGCCCTCTCTGGCACTGGGATTGCAACCATGTGCCATCATCACAGACAGCTTGTTTGCTTGTTTGTTGTTTGTTTTACACGGGTTCTGGGGCTAGAACTCAGGTCCTCATGCTTGTAAGGCAAGTGTTTGGCTTCTGTGACACTGCCCCAGGACCCACTTTAACTCTACAAGCTAAAAGATCCTTGTTCAGTCAACTAGGAGATTACTTCTGGAATCTTCCATTATTAAACTAGCTTGAAGCCTTTTTTTCTGATAAAGTTCACCCTGCCAGGCAGACAGGAACACATTTTTGCCTTATTTGTGCTTCTATTATTCTGTTACATGGTGCCTGATACATGGAAAGAGCCTGGTAAGTTGTTCCTGGGCTACAGTAATGAAACAAATCAAATGAGCCAGTCAACAGAGAATCAAATCCCACGACCAAACCTTAGCTCCTGTAACACGGTTCACACACGTCTGTAATGAAGGAAACTGTCTTCTTCTGGGCTTTTTCTTAAAATGTAAATCATCCACTACTCAATTCATATTGTTCCTTTGTGATGCAAGATGTGAACATTGCTGCTTGGGATGGATTCTCTGTCTTAGGAATTCTCATAGCTATGACCATGAGCTGTGGAGCTAGACTATCTGTTCGGATCTTAACTTCACTACTTACTAGATGTCACCGTGGGCAAACTTCCCTGTGCCTTTGTTCCCATGTGTGTAAAATGGTAATGATCATGGTTTGTTATCCAGACAGTTACATGATCACTGTACAAGAAGTTTCTCGAAATGTGTGACATTAAGTGTTCAATAAAAATATTTTTATAAATATATTAAATAAGAAAAATATTATCATTTTTGGTCAAATCTAGTCAAATCTAGTAAAAAAAAGAAAAAAATCTCAAAATACCATAAAAGCAATTGTATCATCTTTGAGAGAGAACCAAAAAAAAAAATCACATTACTTATATTTCTCCCCAAACATAACAGTATGGCTACTGTGGGTAGCTTATTTCTATCCATTGTTTTCCTAGCAGTGATGGTCTTTCTGAGCTTGGTGAAGTTCTTGGGGTTAAAGGGTCATTCAGAAGGCACACACTCTCGACTTCCTTTGGAGCTGCATCCTGTATGCTTCTCCATCTCTGACGTCAACATTTGAGGTTAGGCTCCAGGGAAACAAGCTCAGTGTGAGGCCACAGAAAAAGGGGGTGACTGACTGCCTGAGCAGGGAACCAGCTGATAGCAGAGAAGATCCCTTCAGCTCTAGAAGAGTTGTGCAAGGTCTGAACCCTGGTGCAGCTCTTCCTAGAAAGTTGCCTCTAATACACTCACACTATGGGATGTTTTTGTCTCTTGGAGGAGATTCTGGCTGAGGGGAAGAATCTTCTTTGTGGCCTTGGCTCCCAGGCATTTGGGAGATTATGACAAGAAGCTAAATTAGGGATTGTTCTCAAAATAAAGGGTCAATTTCAGTCCACTGTCTTGGGTTCAAGATGGGGTTAGGCAAAGCACCAAGCTAGGAAGACGTGAGAGTAATCCATGGAAAGCAATTTCTGTGTGAGGGGGACTGGAGAGACATGTAGCTTTCCTGCTGATACTAATATTGCCTTCATTTTAATCATCTCCATCCATCCTGCATTCTGCAGACAAGATTCAGAGCAGGATTAAGCAAGGAAGAAATTAAGGAATAAGATTAAGTAGAGATTAGGAAGGGCTGAGGAATAAGGATAAGAAGTGTGCCTGTATTTAACTGCAGTCCTGCCATCCAAAGTAGAACCCAGTTTGGCCCTGAGGATACGCTTGAGTCACTCTCTCTCTTGTTATCAACAAGAAAGCATTTTCAACACCCACACATGGGCTTCTCTAGATTTGCAGTTCAAGAATGGAGTCAACTAGAAAGAAGACCCAATTCTCCATCTGCATCTTTGTTACCAAAAGAGCGCATTCCCCATGACATTGTCTTGAGTTGGATAGTACCTCTCAGTAGCAAATGAGACTCACCAATAAGACAGGCTGGTTAATGAGTGAACCTCGGGCATCTGCTTGTCTCCACCTTCCCAGCATTGCGATTACAAGTGCATGCCACAATGCCCAGCCTTTTAAAAGTGGGTGATTGGGGATCAAATTCAGCAAGCAATTTACCACCTGAGATACTTCCCAGCCCCTAGTCTCTTGTTTAGATGCAGCACTTCTTGAGAACTTCTAGTTAGAAAAGTAGTGGACCCCATCATCCTCTTCTAGCAGTTCCGAGGAACTAAGAGAGAATGGATGTAGGCTTCCACGCTCAGGATTATCTGACAGACAGAACTGCTTTTCACTTCTTCTCTCAACCAGTGGAACACAGGGTTAATGACTTTGTCCAACAAAACAAAATGAGAAACTCAAGTCCAATTAAAAAGATCACAGAAACAAGTCAAGCAGAAAGAGTGTTCTGGAAACTTTACAATTGAATTTTTTTTTCATTGACAAATGATCCTGCCATTGCTGTAGAGGGGGTAGCATATCTAATTCCTATAATTCTATATCTTTAAGTGAAGCTTGCAGGAGATGCCTTGATGGAAAGGAAGATCAATGAGACTGAAGAGAACATACTCCACTTGATTCCCCTCTCCGAATTCGGCTTCTCTCCAGGCATTCTGATATGAGATACCTCCTTCCCACCTCTGCCTGGAGCCAATTCTCTCTTACACGAATCCTCACGGGGATCACGAAACCAGTAGCTTCAGAAACAGTCAACTTCACCAGGGCTTCAGACTTCTCCAAGAAGTTCAAGAAAAGAAATCTCCCTTTCCTCCTGGGAATCTCAGAAAGAAAGAGAAGAACGGCAGAGAGACCCAGGAAGTCCACACACAAGAGAATCTGTTTCTCTAACAAAAAGTACCAGCCACGCTTAAATCAGACTCAGTGTGGTTCCTCACAACCACTCAATGTGCTAACCATTCTGTTGGTAGCATTATTTGAGGCCTTCTATGTGATAGACACATTGATACAGTCTGAAGTAAGCTGGTGTGAAGAGAAGACAAGAGTGCTGGAATGTAAAATTGTCCCTTGTGTCACTGTGAAGAAGTTAACTTTCCTGTGACTTGGCTTTCTCATATATAAAATGGGCATAATGAACTCTGCCTCAACATTTCGAATTAGCTGGGAAGCTGGGCAAAGGGGCTGTCTTCCAGCCTGGCCCCATCCCAGCCGCTCACTATCCAGTGAACGTGTGCTCTCAGTCTTTGATTTCTGCAAAAGCCTGAAGGCAGAACTTGAAGTGCATCATGTCACACCCCTGTCCCCCATCAGGAGTAACCATCTACTCCTCCATTGCAGATGTCACATCACCCTCATTGCAGCAAGCACCTCAGGGTGTCAAAGCCTCCAACATCTGAGCTGAGCTGAGCCTTCCTCTCCAAGAGTACAGGGCCTTTCCAGGCTATGGTTCCAGAGTGAAGGTTGGTGAAGATGTTGAGCCCACAGTGATGAGTTTGACCTCCCGGGTACATTATTAGGTCTGAGCAATGCAAGGGAGAACTGACTTTGGGTCCTGTCTTACTCTTTCCCGGCCCACTACCTCTCCACTGCTGCTAAACATCTTGCTCCAGGCATCAAACTACAGCACCAATACTGCAGACCCCAATATGTTGTCACCCCTAACATTATACCTTTGTCCCCCCAGAGTCACTGCCTTTGAGTGACAAGAGTAATTCAGATGGCCTCATTTCAGGAACCCTTTTCTGGTTCCTCCTTCCCATTTGTTCCAATGCATTCACAGCTGGCCTACTTGGATCCAAACAGCAGTGGTGTGACCAGAAAGTATGTTCCTAGAACACTTTGACTTTGTTACTAAAGCTTACACACACACACACACACACACACACACACACACACACACACACACACACACACACACACAGAGTCTGAAATATAAATTGACAGGATGTGAAGCTACATCTTGTTCACTGTATAGTGAAACATCTTCATGGTACTCTTAGCAATAATGACTTTCCTCAGAACCACTTTTCTCTTTAGAATTTAATGACTTTCATTACCAAAATCTCATCTGTTTCTCAAAAATACTTGGCCAAACCTGTAAGACTAGACCTGATCTCAAAGACCCTTCTGTATGTCACAAACAAGTTTCGTTGTTGTTTAGATTTATTTTCTCTTACACACACACACACACACACACACACACACACACACACATATATATATATATGTACACCTGTGTGTGTGTGCCTGGTACCCACAGGGGTTTGGAAGAGTTTGTCAGATCCCCTGAAACTGAAGTTATGGATGATTGTGAACCACCATGCGGTGCTAGGACACCAACCCGAGTCCTCGACAAGAACAACATATGCTCCTAGACACGGAGCCCTCTTTCCAGCCACACAGACAACTATTTTCTGATTTCTTTAGGGATGCATGACTTCATGGCCCGGCAATACGACACTGCTAGATGCTGAAAAATAAAGATGCTACCTAGACCAAACGTACGCTGACACCGGGGAAGGTCTCACCTCCAAAGGCTCTACTGGCTGACTTGGTTCAGGACAATAATAAATGTGAAGAAAAGCAAGTAACACCCACAACTTGTCCTTAAATGGACGTGATCAATATACAGTTCCAAGGAAGTCAAGCATGAAAGACAAAGATGTGGGAGGGGGTAGAGGGGACCAGGCTCCAGCATGGTGAGTTTAGGAGCTTAGCGGGTCCCAGGTGGATAAAACAACAACGCCTGCTCCAAACCTCATTTTCCTCAACTTCCAGGTAATAAGTTTTCCTGGCCTTATAAAGGCGGAGAAGTTATCTGTATCCAGATCACACGTAGAGTGAGGAGAGACCCAGGAAGTGCCCAGACAGACCTGTCACGTGCAGAGGAATGTTTACTTGTTATTGGAATGTCTCTGTGTGTGCATGTGTGAGAGACAGGCACGTGTGGAGGTGAGGGACAACTTTGTGGAGTCAGCTCTCTTCCACTTTTACATAGTTCCCAAAGGGTCAAGCTCAGGTCATCCTGGCAAGTCCTTCACCTGCTGGGCCCCACCCAGAGACATCTTTGTTTCCTAGCAGGGAACCATGTCCACGACAGAGGTCAAGAATGCCGGCAAGGACATCCATTTTCTCCGGGATGCCCAGGGGACGTGGAAGAGAGGTCCATCAACATCAGAGTGAACATGCTGGCAGGACCACCCCAACAGGTCTAAGTACATGCTTGACTCACGAACCTCAGCACAGCTCCATTTCCCTGGAACCTCAGCTCCTCATCTAGCTTCCAGAATCAACCACAGTCGCTCCCTGGCTTCATCTTTTTCCCAGGTCCCATTAACTGGAATTTAGCTTGTCCTTCTGGGCTCTAAGTTCAGTTTCTGCTTCAAGGTGTGGGCCATCAGATTTTAGAACCTGACTGAGGAAAGCAAAAATCTTTGGGGCAGCAGGGCTCAACCAAATGTAGTCCAGGGGTTTCCAGCTGGCGAGAGGATTCCAGCAACAGCTCTGCACCAACCAGTGCCAGAGGCTCCTGGCGGTTAGGCACTAACTAACATGATCTCTTTGGGACAAGGAAGGGGGATCTTGTCTAGTGCCATGCACTGAGCAGGACAAGAAGATTCGCACACAGGCCTGGGGCAGTACACCCTAGGCTCCAAGGAGAAAACATGGGCCCACCCGGCACCTTGTGGTGCTGAGCAAACAGGCACTATTATGGTGAGCAAATGTATGGTGTGGTGTGGGAAAGTGGTCCCCATACCTCGCCTGGACAACACAATAGAGCTGGCCTTGATGGTCCAGGTGTGGGAGAGCTGACCTTGAGGGCGGGAAAGCAGAACAGCCCCTGCCCCTTGCTCATCACTACAAGGGGTGAACTAGCCACAATGTTGGAGAGCTCAGTCTGGTGGTGAGGACAGGCGAGAGCGGGCAGGTTGACTAACCCTGCATCTACCCAGGGCCAGAACCAGGTTATGAGTTGGCCCACTCCACGTCCACCCCATCTGTGGTCTGCTGGAGTACATAAAGGAGCCGGTCCTGCAGACCCAAAGCTGCAGGATCTCCACAACACAGGGCAACAGCAGGATATCCAGGAGGAGTCCCAGTGAGGGCCCAGCATCGATAGCATAGCAGAAACCAGAGGCCTCAAACCAGACCAGTGACTCTGCAGTGAACGCTTGCAATAAAGATATAAGGACAAAAGGGTTCACTGCGTGACTCACTGTGTCACACTACAGCTTCCATGACGAGATCCCCTGCCTCTTTTTTGCTTTTTTTTCCTCTTAATTTTTATTTTATTGGGGGGGGGTGTTTCAAGGGCACAGGGCAGATATGAAAAGTCGGGGAAATGAATGGGATCGAGATGTATAATGTGAAAGACACAAAGAATAAATAAAAAGAAAGTTAAAAATAAACAAACAAAAAACTAAACTAAACAGCAGCGATGACAAAGTATTTCCCTTCCTACTAATACAATGGAATAGTTCTGGTTCCCTCAGTTCCCAAACCCTAGTTTGTTTTTCAAAACTCTGATTTCCCTCCCTTTCCTCCTCTTCTCGTCCATCACTTCTTTTCAAAAATCTTCCTTCCTAAATGCTATGTTTTACACTTCTGTCCTTCAGTTCATTGCTTTGCATCCCAGACCCCGGGCGTTCCCTTCCCTTGGGTGATTTTTGCACCATCCCAACCCCGGTCATTCCTCAAGGGTAGTGTAAAACCAGCCCTTCTTCGTGGGGATGCCTCGGTGGGGAATGGATGACGGTACTGATTTCAGAAGCACACTGTTGGACCAAGTTCATGGAAGGAGCCTCCAAGAATGAGGCTTCTCTACTCATCTCCCTGATACTCTGCTATTGATTTTCTTTCCTGTTGTTTTGGTGTGGGGTGCTGGGGATTAAACCCAGAGCCTTGCACACAGAAAGCATGCTATCTACCACTGGGTTGCATCCCAAGTTCCTACTGCATTTTTTAAAAAGCAATTTCAGCTGCTTTCCTCCAAGAAAAATTAACACATGCCCTGGGTCTAACAAGAGAACTGCCTATGGGACTTTTATGGGGATTGAGGGTTGAGGAGAATTCTGAATGTGCCACGCAAAATATGAGCCTATGTTCACACACTAAAGGAAGCAAATTTATGTGAATCTATGAATCTCAAAACAGCAGATGATGTGTGTGAGGATCTGATACTAGGAGGGTTTCTGGTTTGAAATATGGAGATTTTGATGCCAAGTGTCCATAAACTACAGCCCTACTGAAAAGTACATTTATTGAAAGTTTTATATAAAAAAAGACATGTACTATATTCTGAGGAAACCTAATATCCAAGTAAGTTCTTAGATATTGTAAGTCCTATAATAGGGCACTCTTGTGGTTAGAGCTCATGAATATGTAAACAACTTCTAGTATATTCCTGTCCTTTATAAAATTGCTCATAAGACTGTTCATTTTCTGGATGTAATACAGGTTCACTTTTGAAACTCTCTACCAGGCGTTCCCTACCTGTTCAGCTCCTCTTGTGAGCTGTTTCAGAAGTTTCCCTGTTGGTTGCCTTGCATTTACAGATTGCTTTGAAACAAAATCATTCCAAAAAAGAATTCCTCTTTAGATTTCAGAGTGTCTTTGCTTGACCTTGTCACTAACCACAGGCTGGCTACTGTTCCCGTCTCCTAAAACACCGTCACCAAGGTTATCAACACCGTCCGCTGACAACCCTAAGGAGAACCTGTTGGGCCTCCTAGTAATTGACTTCCTTGTGGTGACACGGGGACAACTTTCTGGCCTTTGAATGGTGACCTTTGTCCTCATTTCCTCACCCACCGGCTACTCTTCTGTTATTTTTTTTTTCCACAAGCTTCTCCTTAGCTGTCCCCAAAATGTGAATCTTCCTGAAGCTGGGCCATCTCACATTCTTCCTCCACTTCTCTAAACTAGTGTGACTGTGCCTACGATTGACACACATCTGCGTCACGATGTCACCTGACTATTGTCTTCAGGTAGCATTCCTTGTAAAGCCTGCTTCTTCCTGTGCTGTCCCGGCCTTAGGACAGCATCACCTGCTTCTTTCTACTTTACCCCTGCGAGTCATCCGGGACCCCTTCTCTGTCGTGAGGTCAGGCACGGGTCTATCCTAGGTGTGCCTCCTAAACGCTTTGTTGACTGTCTCTCTCCTTGCCTTTGCCGTTCCTGAGCTCTCTGCTTCCTCCCTCCCTCCCTCCCTCCCTCCCTCCCTCCCTCCCTCCCTCCCTCCCTCCCTCCCCCTATCTCGTCTCTTCTCTCCCTGCCACCAGACAACCAGAAAATTGCACTGTGTCTCACTTCCAACCAGAACAATCCAGTGCTTTACATGCCCCAAGTTCCTGATCAGAGCCTGCGATCCGCCCCTACTCACCTGCCCTAGGGTCTCTCTGGCCTGTTCCATCAGACAGGAAGTTGGAAACCATGTCTACTTCCCCAAATACACAGGCCTCCCCCACCTCATCACCCTCACGTCTACTGTCGCCTTTTCCAGAGATGCGCTCAACCGGCCAGTCCCCTCACAACCCACTTCTCTTTCGGTCTTAGTCACACACTGCCTCCTCAGAAAACATCTCCATAGATCTCCCTGCACAGTCTCAGGTCTTCTTCACCCACGTTTCCAGTGTAACTAGTACATGACTATAGTTATCTCTTTAAAAAAAAAAAGGAAACAATGTATCGCTGATAATTTCCTTGTATGCCAGAAACAGACTGAACACTCTTAGTTTGCTCTGTGGCCATGTGTCTCAGCTTTGGCATTCTGAATATTTTGAAAATGTATTTTTATTGTGTGTGTGTGTGTGTGCATAAGTGTCTGGGTGTTTTATGTGCACCACATGTATGTCTGGTGACCACAGAGGCCAGAAGAGAGCCCCTGGCACTGGAGTTATGTATGGATGGTTGTAAGCCACCATCTGGGTGCTGGGAACTGAACCCATGTTCTCTGCAAGATCAGCCAATGTTCTTAACTACGGAGCCAACTCTCCAGCCACACCTCCTCCCCACCATGAACATTTTGGCTTGCTGTGGGACCCTGGTCTGTGCACTCATCAGGTGTTTAAAGAGCGGAGAAGCATGGCTGACCTCTACCCACTAGATGCCATGAACATTTTACCCTCTATCTGTGCAGTCAAAGTTATCTCTGTGTGCTGTTTAATGCCCACTAGTGGATAAGACCACCCCAGGGGAGAACCACTGGTCCTTCAAGATTTCAAGAAAAACACTCTGAGGCCACTCACAGCAACATACAAAAAAAAAAAAAAAAACCAAAACCAAAACCAAAAACATAACAGAACTTTGAGGATCCAAGAGGCCTGGGCCCAGGTCCAATTTCACTGCTCTGTACAGAAAACCCTGCCTTTTGTCCTTGGCCAAGCTGCCTTTCCATGTTACAGAACTGAGGTGTTGTGGACAGTCTCTCAGGATTATGGCAGGGACTGTTTCTGTTTGTGAACTCGTTCCAACGATCATTCCCATGTAAAGTATTGTTTTAAATACCCAGAGACTATTTTTCTACTGGATTGTACATTGGACAAATGAGTTCAGATTAAAACACTGCAACATCAGAGAGTCTGAGCTTTCAAATCCGGTGATTCTGAATGTACCCATCCCACAAATACCCACTAAGGATCTTCTATGTGAGGCACCAGGTCATACACCACAGAGACAGGGATGGATCAGGGTCAGCCTTTATGGCCAGGCAGAAGTGCCTCATCATTGCGCCGGCCAGTATGAGACAAAAGACCCCTGAGTGTTCACAGTATCCGGGAGAGGTAGAATTGAGCTGTAAGATCCCATTTAGGAGTATTATCTTGTGTGATTGCAATTTCTCAGAGAAAAGGACACGGACATTTATTTAGCCTGAACCACCGTCTGCCAACTCCTCTGCCCAGTTTCATTTAAGACTGTGAAGAACATATTATTACCGATGAGGACAATGAAGCTCATAAAGAACAAAATGGTCCCAATGTCCCAGGGAGAGTGGAAAAAGTGGAATTTGGTTTCTCTCCACAACCGTTGGCTGTCATACATGCAAATGAAGATGTATTCAGAAGTGATTAGGGAGACAGTAGAAAGTACAGGCACATCTCAGTCCATCTTTTCAGGGATGTGATAGGAGAGGAAGATGCACCAATCTCCTGTCTGAATCCTTCATTCAGGGAATTGCCAAGAAATGGCTGTCGTACATAGTGGCCCGTAGCTGTCCTGTGGTGAGATTTCTAGGTTGAACCTGTAGGACCCAGCTCTGGACTCAGCAGTCCAGAGCAGGGTCCTGACCATACAATAATGATGAATGCTATGGTCTGTGGATAGCTGAAGCCCGGATTTTCCTCAGCCCCCAAAGTCACCAAGAATATGTAGTATCTGAGTAATTGAGGGGTCAACACCAAATAGTGGAACCAGGCAGGTACCATGGAGTGGAATTCAAACAGTGCCCACGGCCAGATCAATATGAACCTTGCTCATGGTCATCCCCAAGAAATGTTGCAGCCTTGCAGCCCTATAATTTATGTTACACTATGTTAATATCCTTGGGATCCAGAAAAAGGTAGATTGACAAGTTCACTTAGAGAAAATCAATTGCATTCCATTGACAGATTAGATTCATGGTTCATTCGGAGCATGTGCGTGGGGTGTTAAGGAGCACTGAACCCCTCCTACGGTGAGTTTTACAAGCCTCATCAATTTCTGTCCAACAAAACACTTTCATCTGGGTTATTAATTTAAAATTCCAAAATTTGATGAGTTAAATCATTTCTAAACTCCTGGATACCTTGGCCAGCACAACTTGGCCATCACATCTTCAATTTAATTAACACGAGTAAAGGAAATGCAGTGAGCCTATGCAAATATGGGCTGATCAGTTATAATACCCTTGGGGGAAAAGCTTTTATGGGCAACCATTGGCAGTGTCAACAACAGCAGTGTCCTGAAAAGAGGGTGATGTAAGTGGCCTAAACGTCCTTGTCAAAGATCCTTATAACTACCTCACACTTAATAAAGCAGTTCTTATTTGGAACTTATAAGTATTGAGTCCATAGGAAATGGGGAGATTTAAGAAGGCCAAGTTCCATATCTATTTTTAGCTCTCATTTTCATGAAGTCTGAGAGGTCACTAAGATGGAAGTATCCACTCCTGGAGTTCATTGATAAACAGCATGCTGGTGGAGTTAGCAGATGATAGTATCTGGTGTAGTTGCAGAACAAGCGCATAGTGTACCCAAGGTCAGCCCAGTGTGCTTGGGCCCTTCCTCCCTGTTTCTGTTTCCACCCTGCTGTCAGTCTCAGTTAGTGAGTTGCCGGTGCCTACATACCCTAGTGTCTTGAGACAAATACCTTCTTGGGCTCTTTATTCCATCTCTGTCATGCTCTAGTTTGATGAGGAACAGGGAGCCCAATGAGAGAAAGCAAGCTTGCAAGAAGCAGTAATGGCTGTCAAGAGATGATTCACCACCCAGAACAAGGCTTGAGCCAAGCTGAGCCCAATCCAATGCCGCGGTCATCTGGGGTACATAGGTGCTTAGATCTCACCCCACAAAGACTTCCAGCCCTAAGGCGTTGACCTCTCTGCTCATAGCTTGTTCCTTTCCTTTTCCTTTCTAGAACCAAGTCCACCTGACACCCAGTTCTAGTTCTTTGATTTGCCTGTGTGTTCACACCAGCAATTCTCTTTCTTCTTAATCTCTGACTTCTCCTTTCCTCTTGGATCATTACTGCAAGCATGAAAGCATTATTTCTCTCATCTTTGGTTTGGTTTGGTTTGTTTTTTCCAGACAGGGTTTCTCTGTGTAGCTTTGCACCTTTCTTGGATCTCTCTCTGTAGCCCAGGCTGGCCTCGAACTCACAGAGATCCGCCTCTCGAGTGCTGGGATTAAAGGTGTGCGCCACCACCGCCCGGCTCTCTCATCTTTTAAGTACACAATATCATTTGTACTTCTCTCTCTCTCTTGCTCTGGGGCTGTTTTCTATCAAACTCCTTGAAAATACTTTGTGCAGTAGTCAATCTCCACCCTCTTTGACTTTTAACCACTTCAAATTGAGTTCTTCTCCCAAGATTGCTCTTATTACTTTTGATTGTTAACTCTGTCCCTAAGACCAATGGTTAAATTTTAGGTTTGACCTGACTTCATCTACCAGCAGCATTTGGTGAGACTGGCTGTACCTTCCCCTTCCACTCTAGTCTTCCACTGGCTTTGAGGCTAGCCTGCTCTCTCTGTCTCCTCTTCTTAAAGTCCTTTGTTCTTGACTACACAGCCCCTTTCCATCTGTCTCTTTCTCTTGATGATTCCATCCAATACTGCTTCTGTGGTCCAGAGGTCCAGACCTCCCTCTCTAGCTGTAGACCCAGCTGTCCACTGCCTATTACATACATCTACAGCCTGTCATCTAACAACATGTCCAAAACCTGCTCCTGGTCCCCAGATGTTTCAAGGGCCTCTGTGCCTAGTTCAGTTGATGACAACTTTATCTTTCCAGTTGCCCAAGTCAAAAACTTTGAATTCATATTGACTCCAGTGTTTTTCTCACATTCCCTACACACCATATGTCTGGAAATGCTGTGTTTCAAAATATAACCATAATTTGTCTGCTCATTTTACTACCTTCACACTGGTCTAAACTGTCTCTCTCTCTCTCTCTGATAGATATGGTAACCTGCCAACATCTCTCTCTCTTCTTCTGTCTGTAACTTACCTAATTTATTTCCCAGAGCAGCCCTTTTAAAAACATGACAAAATGATTTAATATCCGAAATTTCGTTAATGTAATTCATCATATTAACAGACTAAAGATAAAAACTACACAATCTCAATAGATGATAAACATCTATCTTATACAAGTCAAAACCAATACTTGGCTAAAATTTAAAAACCCTTTCAGTAAAATTTAAAAAGGGAGATTAAAAGTTACATTTGAAAAACACAGATTATCTGCAAAAGTGGAGAAACAGAAATGGCACCTAACATGATACTAAACTGTGACCTGCTGGAGTCTTTCTCCCTAGGTTAGGTCAGGAGCAAAATAAGAATACTCACTGTCATGCTTCCTTTGAATGTGATAACAGAGGTTCAACAAGATAACAAACAACAGAAAGTTTAAAGATTAGGAAGAAATATTTAAGGCATTTTCACTCACAAACTATGTAATAATATATGTTGAATTCTCCCCAAAGAACCTACAAACTATTAGAACAGGTGGACTGAATAAGGTTTCTGGATACCACATGAATTTAAAAAGTTATTTTTTTAATTTCTATATGCTTACAAAAATCTCAAATTAAAGCCGGGTGGTGGTGGCACACGCCTTTAATCCCAGCACTTGGGAGGCAGAGCCAGGCGGATCTCTATGAGTTCGAGGCCAGCCTGGGCTACAGAGTGAGTTCCAGGACAGGCGCAAAGCTACACAGAGAAATCCTGTCTCAAAAAACAAAAACAAAAACAAACAAGCAAAAATCTCAAATTAAAGAGCTACTAGTGCAAATTAGTTGTTATGGTGCTTATCATGCACAAAGCTCCAGTACCTCAGAATCTGGGCCTGATGGCTTATGCCTGTCATCACCACAGGGTGTGGGCCAATGGGATCAGAAGAAGTTCAAGGTCATCTTTGCCTACACAATGAGTTCAAGGTCAGCCTGGGCTACTTGAGACCCCATCTCAAAAAATTCAAGTTAAATGAAAAAAGTTCTGATTGCAATAAAATAAAATCATCAAAAGCCTAATAAAATCTAAGAATGGGATGTCTTCTACATGAAAATCTGTAAATTGCTGGAAGAGATTAAAGACCCAAATAAATGGAGAAATATGTACATTGATAGAAGATTCAACACTAAATATTAATTTTTGCTAAATTGATCTATAGGTTCAATTCATTCCTACTCAAAATCAAAGAAATAATTGTTTTATGACAATTGAGAAGTTGGTTCTAAAATGTGTAAATATGTAAAGAATCTTACATAATCAAAACAGCATTGAAGAACAGCCAAGTTGGAGGACTTCTTGCTACCAAATTTCAAGACTTAATGTGTAGCTACAGTAGTTAAGGCGATATGATGTGGGTACACCCTCAGACAAAGAAGGTGTAAGACAGAACTGAGAGACCAGAACAGCCCCTACACACGTGTGGAGGGAAGGGGGAGGGAGGGAGAGAAAACACAAAACTCAGGGATGAAGAATGGCTTCCACTCCAGCAAAGAAGGCAAGATAGCTTAGTGAGTAAGGGTGCTTGCTCCCAAGCCTGATGAGCAGAGTTTGATCTCTGGAATCCACATGGTGGAAGGAAAGAACCAACTCCCAAAAGTCGTCCTCTGACTTCCACAGGCATGCGCACGTGACATACACACACACACACACACACACACACACACACTAGATAAGAATAACACAATAAAACTTTTAAAATATGTTGTTTTAAAAGGTAATAAATAAGCTGTAACTAAAGAAATATCCACAACACAAATATTTGACAAAGATTTAGTAGCAAAAATACTTAAAGAACTAATTCAGAACATTAAGAAAACAGATCAACAAATGATTTTAAACAAGAGAAAATACTTAAATAGGTATTTCATACAAAAATTTTTAACTCAAATGGCCAGTAAACCTATGATAAAGCACTTGGTAACATTACTCACTAGAGCACACACTTTCTTATATGCATCAAAATGGCTAAAGACCTAAAAATGATGGTATTATGTGTTTATGGTAACATGGAGCTATTGGAATTATCATGCACTCCAGGAGTGGGTAAAACCAGTGCACGCATGTTGTCGATACATACTGAGCCATGTGTACCTCTCCTCGACTCCATCATGCACTCAGATGAAAACTCCTGAGTACATTGTAGACTCTAGGGCCTAGAGGAACGAGTGTGATGCCTACCAAAAGACAAGGGATATCCATGGTAGAAACAATTCAACTATAATCAGGATAAATTATGGTGTATCTGTGTGATACAATACTAAAAGACAATAAAATGAGATTACTACCACACAACCACACCAATAAATCATGCAGACAAATGATGAGCCGAAGTAGCCAGACACAGAAGTCCATGTATCAGTCCTTTTTGAAGAAATTGAAAAACAGACAAAGTTAATCAGTGATGTTCAATGCCAGAGTAGTGGTGACTTTGGATAGTGGTGTAAGGTTATAGATTGGGAAATGACAGGCTGTCAAAGTTGGGTAGAGGCAGTAGCTTACATCTTAATTTGGATGATGGTATCAGGGTGAACGCATATGAAAACAACCATGAATCTGCCTGTTTGATAAATACCTCAGTTGAAAAACATGCACCCAAAATGTCTACCAATCAAATTGTATTCTATCTATAGTTCAGGAAAGAAGGGAAATAGATGAGATGCATATTTATGAAAGATTAATGAATCAATAAGTGGAAAATTGGGTGATAGGAACATGAGAGTTTTTCTTGGTAGTGGTGATTTTTTCCCCATTCTGTTTCTTCAGTTTCAAATTACAATAATGTAAAGTTCTGAGTACACAAAAATTATAAAAGTTGCTCAGATCCTTTCGTACTTCTGCTTGATCCTGGTCATGACTCCTACGACTCCTATCATGGCCTTACTCCATATGGTGGCTGAAGTTTCCAGTGGTGACAGCCCTGGGAGCTGTCTCTATAGCTTCTGCTGTCTTCCTCACTCATCCCAGTGCCAGCAGCATCCTCGAAGTTAGGGTTTCGCACAGGTTAGAGAGCTCGCTCATCTCCTTCAGTCTCCGCTCAGACACGACCTCTTGAAAAAATCATGCTGCCACTCTACTTAACATTGTAATCCACCTCCCTGTCATGCCCAGCATCTTCTGCCCTCATATATTTTTCCCTAAAAGAATCCACCATGTCCTAGCACATTGAACAATTCTCTTATTGGTTTTTTTTTTTATTATTTATTGTTTTTATTGTTGACTGCTTATGGTGAATCTTCTTGCAACCTCTCCCCTAAAATACAAGCCACTGAAAAACATTATCTTTGTTTCTTTTGCCCACAAAAGTATTCCAAGCACCTAAACAGTACTAAGGGTTCCAAAGTAGCTGATATATAATGTGCCAATAAAGACTAATGAATCAGTGAACAGCCCATCAACAAAAAGACTAGCTCAGTCTCCATCTTCCTTCCATCAGGCCTCAGGAAGGAAACATTGGGGAAGTACCAACAGAACTGCAGCTGGTCCATACAGAATTTGGTCTGTCACTAAAATACCCAGGCAATCTTTTGGGGTATAAGGAACATGTTGGCAATGTACTTTCCATACATTACTGAAGAAAATCTTTGAAGACTTGGAAGAAAGAAATGTAGACGCTTAAAGGACCTAACATTCTTGACTCTAGTCAGCTTCACTGAGTAAACTCGGGACTTGGGGGGAAAAGAACAAGACCACAAGCAAGCAAATGACTCTAGAATTTGGATCACAAAACCCCAAAACCAATCATTGTGATGGACACTTAATCAGAACAGGTTAGGTCATGCACAGGCAGAGGGTGAGATGCACAGAGTTGGCCAAGTAGGGACCCATGGCCTTTGAAGAACAAGAGGATACCCTCTGTCCTCAGTCTCAATTTCAACTTCAAGTCTTTGTCTCCAGATGTTACTAGAGGAATCTCTCCTGATTTTAATGTGTTTTGCAACCCTTAAAATACGCCCTCTTACTCAAGTCTGGGGAGCTCTCTGTTCATTGAAAGGGTATCTTTAGTTAAACCAGGGTACACAAGTCCTGCTATGTAGGATCAACAGTACATTCAGATAGAGACACACCAGTGCAGTTCACACATTGATCACATGATCAGTACAGATTCTGGAGCTGAATCCAGAAAAATGGATTCAAACATAAATGGTATGTGCCTTGGGAGATGTGCTTTAAACTGCTCCCTAGACTCTTCTTATTTGCAAGTCAGTTTGGGAAATCACATAGGTTACTGTTTCAGAAATGGCCCCTCAACTCATTTTACAGCTTCAATGGGGGACTCTTCTTTCATAATCAGGGACAAAGTTTGCATTGCAATCACAAGGCACGTCTTTTTGCATATACTCTATCTCCTCCCTTCTCTATCTAAACAGTCTGCTGAAGGTGCAAAAGCCTATCTCCATGGCCCTCCAATTGCCTTGATAAATGAGTTTCCTTCTCTGGAAACATTGCCTTGGTCTGTGTATGTAAAACAGGAAAAGAGCCAAGCTTCTCAAGCGTAGGCAGTCAGCCCTGTGTGCCTGCTGTTCCCTGGGGGTCACTCAGTCCTACAATAGGGTCACACTGACAAAAGAGTGGACCACACGGGGGGTTAGTACATTTTATGACTCATAATAACGGTCCAGCCGATGCAGCTGAGATAAAAGGGCTAATCAAATTTCACGCTCCAAGGTGTGAGCTGATTATTCGTGGGCCGAAAGGGGATTTATTCCCTGTGGTTCTGACAGGCACAGGGCAGGGGTATTGGGGGGGGGGGGGGATCAGGTGCATTCTGTGAGATTTGCACACTGCTGACCACTTCTAAAAGGGCAGAAGATTCATGAAACAGAAGGGCCCAATGTCAGAGGTTCAGCTTTTGCTGTTTCTCAAATCAAGCACGGGAGAAGGCCATAAAAGACTCTCTACAGGGACATGGCCTGTGGAGAAAGATGACTCTAGACTACGTGCCACATGCTTGGGGACAGCTTGAAGAGCCTGAGAGCCAGGTGCTTGTCTCAACCTGGAAAGGAAAAAGAATCATAAAAACCTCTGCTACATTTTTTTTTTTTTTTTTAGACAGAGTCTCAGAGCGCAGGCTGGCCTTCAGTTCATTTGGTAATCCAGGTTGACCTTGAACTCCTGATCCCTCCTTGAGTTCTGGGATTGCAGATGAACATCATCTCTCTCCAAGGTCAGGTTGGTTATTTGTTGTCAATGCTGGAAATACACAGGCAAACACCTGCCAACTAAGCTTTGACTCTAGCCTTCTGCACCTTTTAATGTGTGTCTCAGCATTTATGAAACCAGGATGATCATATTGCTTACTTCCTGAGGTGGATGATGAAGTTGAGAGGAATTTGGGGTTCTGAGGTGACCCAAATTATTAAACTCACAACCTGGAGACACCGAGGCCCAAGCCCTTGGGTGGAAAATAGCAATTTTTAGACCCAAAATATTAGTGTGTAATTAAGAGCTTTGGCTAGATAAAATGCACACACATAGACCCAAAGCCTACAAACTACAAACCCCCCAAAACTCCGAAGACAACTAGCTCTTCAACATCTAAGGCAATTCTCAAGACTTGCATTAGCAAGAGCTGGGCAGACAACACTCTGACATCCTCTGAATTTCTTTTCCCAGCCCACCTGGAAGCGGTCCAAAAGCAGAAGTGTGTGTGGGAAGTAGCCAGACCCTGGAAATGAGCTACAACTCTTTCTTCTTTACAGAGCATCCTCAGCCTCTCATTTCAAGCTGTGCTAAGACAAAGCTGCCTCTCCCACAGCACACCTCAAGCTCACTGGAGGATGTTGTGACTCGACCCACAAGTGGGCTGACTTCTCCTCCCTTTGCCAGCAAGCCTGCTCATTTCAGGACCTTGTATCAAATCAGTTCACCTCCGCTCAGCATCTTCCCTAACTACCTCATACCACAGAACACTCTCCATCTTTAGAATGTCTTGTTGTTTTCTACCAGGCATCAATATGGTGCACGGATTTACTTTTCACCCTTGCTTAGATCATGTCAAGATGGTGCATTAGAAGAAAGAGATCTGATTTGTGAGACAGATCCTAGTGACAAATGGATTTTAGAGGGTTCCTTACCTACTCAAGACTTGGTGTCCTTGTCTATTAAATGCAAGAAGTCTTAATTACATAGAACTATGTTGAAGATTGAAACAATATCGACAAGTCATTTGGCACATAGTAGTTGTTTTGTGTGCCAATAGTCATGTTTATTTTTCATGTTCTTATTTTATATTTCTAAAGTTTAAGCTACTCAGGAATAGAGTTGAGCCTCATGGGTTTGCATATTTTTCACAGATTAGTTGTATAAGTACTTGAGAAATATTTGTAAGGAAAGACCAAAGTAACATTTGAAATTGGGTCATTTTACTCTCTTAGTATTTCCAAAATATTGGTACAAGGAAAGTAAGTTTGGGTTTATGTCCATAGTAATGCCCTTAATTAATACCAGATGGCTAGTGGACCAGAAGATCTGGAACCTAGACAGCCAAATATTGAGAATCTATGTATGGACTCTGTACTGCAAGATTAAAAATACAGCAAAAAAAAAAAAAAAAAGAACTGTAACATGGAACAGATTTTTTTCCCCATCTCCAATGGAAAAAGAGAAGAGAGTTAATGAAAGACCCATAAAGGAATCAGGACAACAGTTTCAGGCATCAGAAACCAGTGACAAGAATGGCCTTTAAGCAAAGTCAGGTCTTTTTGACTCCACCTCCAGGTTCTTATTGGTATCTAAGGAGTCTGTCATCAACTGTGATCTGACTACCTCAGGTGAAGCAGGACTCTAGAATCATCTGGCTATGGTGTATTCTCTAAGTTTCCTCCAGGCACATGAAGACAGGTGTTCTCTTTTAAAGACTTAGCATCTGGGGCTGGAGAGATGATGACTCAGCGTTTAAGGGCACTGGTCACCCTCATGGAGGATTCAGTACCTAGCACTCAAGTGGCGGCTCACAACCACCCACAACTCCAAAGCCCTCGTCTGACCTCCTCCGGTACCCGGCATGCTGTAGTACATACACATACGTTATGGCAAACACTCATACATATAAAATAAATAATTTAAAGTTTTAATCTAAATACCAGGAACAACCAAAACCTCTCCAAGCCATGCAATCTGTTTGATGTTTTTATTTCTCTAAGAATAGCCATGCTATTTTGTGCTTCCCACCCCCCTCAAAAAAAAAGATAGGAAAGTGTTGCATTTCCAAATCATAAACGTGGAGAGGAGTGGCTACTGTTATTGTATCATGATGATTCCACATTCGCATCTTTAAAAATATATATCCATTCACCCACCAACCTGTAAGTCATCCTTGGGCCATTTTCTTCCAGTTCCTTCTTTTGCTTGCTGGTTTAACGGTTGCTCTTGCAAAGCTCCTGTGTGTTCCAGGGGAAACGGGCCTTCTCGGGCCAAGCCCAGCCCTCTCATGGCCAGGGTGGGCCCTCTGATTTACCTTCGGAGTATTGTACTTCCACTTTGAGGTCCTCTTCTATCACCAGGCTTTGCATTGCCATCAGCCTTGGGAAAGCCTCATAACTCAGGATGACGATATAGAGACCATTAAGCCTACATACTTCAGCAAAACTGCCTCACTGCTGTCTCTGCTCTGGGCTATAAAGATTTCTCACAGCTCACCTAGGCCCCTCAAGCACTGGACTTGACAGGTTAGCCTCAGAAGGCCACTTCCAAGACCAAAGTCATTTTTTACTCAAGCTCTATCTACAGGGACCTCAAAGTGTTGCGCAATAATTTTGATGGTGATGTTTCTGAGATATTACTCAGTCTTGGTCCATTGCTTAGAACTCCAAACTAGTGACCAGACCTATCTTAACTACCCCAAACATATACTCCCTCATAGCCATACACTGAAACACAAATGTCCAGTCTCCTTACTCAGGATTAGAGAAAATCCACAGCCTACACTATAAGAATTTCCTCACTAGTTTATGATGAACTGGTTAAGGTGGTTTAAGCCAAGACTCTCCTGTCGAGAAGAATTACTCTGAAAATTCTCCTATAAAAAGAACATTTTTCCAGAGCTTGGTGGGAAGACATTCTCATGAAACTTGGGATCTACTGAAGTGATCCACTTTCACCTGGGCAGACTAGTTGAAGCTCAAGGATAAGGTTGACACTGTCAAATAGACACCAACATTTTAAAAGCAAGAGGCACTATCACAACCAAACACAACAAAACCCTCAGGTTTGTGTGACATTAGCCAGCACCATTTTCTGTGGTGCTGTGGTCAAGGGCTACAAGACAAGGCAATCCCGGTCTCCCATTCCTCTTTGGTGCCTGATGGGGGAATCTTAATTGTGACATGCTGGGAAGTCTGCACAGCCTGAACTCTGGGGCTCTCAATCTGACATGCAGTGGCCTCTATTTTGAATTCGATCTCCCCTTCATTCTCATATCACATCTCTGCCAGTCTGAATGTCTCACGGCATGTCCATATAAATTACCTCTGGCCTATACAACCTTTTGAATTGTTGGAAATATTTGTTCCAATAAGAAAACACTAGCTGATTGGAAGAAGATGGCAGCAGCCACCAGCACCCACAGGGCTGAGGGACCTCCCCAAAGAGCCTGAGAGACCCACCAGGGCTTCTCAAGGAGATGTGTAAAATTTTAGATTAGGGCTACTGTCCGTTCCTGTCCAAGAAGCTTCTTTTTGTAGTAGGAAGCAGTTACTGCGTAGTGTCATAACTGGTCAAAATGCTGAAGATAAGAAACTGTTGAATGCTCAGGCCTAAATGGGTATCACTATCACTATCACTATGTCATTCTCTCCACAGATCAATGACCGTGGATGGAGAGGGAACAGAAAGGATCCAGGAGTGAAGGAATGGTAAGAGTATGTGGGATGCTGTCTTTGGCATTCCATGGCATGGCTATTTCACTCTTGAACTTCAGCAGCTGTGATGGCCTAGGCAAGACCTGCAGAAAATTGGACCCACCAATATTCTGTCATGGAGGGCAGAGGAACTGCGGGTTCCAACCATCCCTAAGGATCTAGAGGTAATTAATGGTTATGGGGGCAGTGTAGGGGTGGTTGTCTATGCTTTACCCCTGAAGTACCACCCCTAGTAGGTAGCAGGTAACTGCTAGGTACGTTCCCCCTCCCCTTAAGAGAATCCTTAAGACCTGGGATGCATACATGCTGGCTCTCTTGAATACTTGGTGGTCTTGAATGCTGGATGCTAATGCTGTGGATGAAGGCAGAGTTCTCTAGAGAACCACATTGGTCTGGACCCCATCCCTCCTGGATCCTGAAACCAATTCCAAAGCTAGCTTGATTTATAATTGAATTGAGACCACAACTATTCTAGAGTTAAAGAGACATTGATGTCAGGCCGTGAGATATTACCCTATAGAGTATATTGGACTGGGTAGAGTCATTGTTGTGGGGCCCCATCTTACATTTGGAGACTTCAGAGATTGTTATTGGAAAAGACTTATTTTTTTTACTGTGGAAAACTTTAACATTTTTAATATCAAGATGGAAAGTTTTGGATTTATACTGGATAGAGAAGGGATTCTTCATAGGTGAGGAAAAACATAGAAAGACATGGAGTCTAGATGACAATGGTCCCTAAATTATTGGTTTTCTTCTGTCTCACATCAGGGCAGAGATTTTTTTTTCAGTGGTTTAGCCACTGGAAAGTTGTTCATGTTTCTTTAAATAACTCCTTACCCAGTCTCCTGTTAGATAAAATTAAATAAAATCGAAAGTACAAACTAAAACAAAAAAAAATTAAATTTATCCACAGGAGGTCAGCAGCTACCCAATTGTCTACCACAAATGCTAAGTGTTCGCGACATGGGACCATGCTTGCTTTCCCAGCACTTTGGAAGCCCTAGGGTAATAACTCAGCACCAAGTGACAAACAAAGGAAGAGGAAGCGTTAAATTACACTCACACACATAAAAAACTAAAATACCTGTGAGACAGCTTTAGATGAAGAGTTTTAAAGAGAAGCGATCGACTGATACAGTTCTTGCCACTTAGCCCGTGAGATAAAAGGCTATGAAAACAAAGAGAAAAAAGTGAACAGGGGTTGCCAAGACGTGATTCTTTGGAAAAACTGCTGGCCACCTCCTGTACCTATCTCCACGCCTGTTAGGACAAAGGATGTCTGCAGGTACAGGAGAAAAAGATGGAATACAGTTGATTAAAATCTATCTAAAACTGTATACAATAGCAAGCATGAGCTGAGCCTGGGACAGAGTGGACCCAGCGGTATGCTGATAAATGTTAAGGCACAACTCTCTAGAGAAAAAGAAAACTTGAGTGCACGCATGCATGCGCGTACACACGTTATGTCATAAATACAATTTACCATACACATATACATGCACAAACCAATTTCCTAGGCATAAATATTCCCACTATGGTCAATTTCCAGCTACAAATTTGAAGTCCCTGAACTTAGAACTAAGAATTGATAGAGGCATAAAGCTTTTATGTGCAGATATGCAGGCAGAATCCAGATCCACCATAGCACACGAGCCAGGGCAGCTTAAGGAGTGGAAGCCAGCGCATAGTTCAAGAGGTGCATGTGTGAGGTCTGCAAATGAGTGTGCCTACAAACCACAACTAAGGCAAGCAAGAGCAATCCCTTTTCCTGACTCTGCTGCCTGTTCTCTGCCCCTTCAGTCTCTGTAGGACAGGAAAGGGCACTTTGGGATCTGCTGAAAGGATGAGTGGACAGAAGAGCAGGACCTCAAAGGCAGGCGGCTTCTAATTCCTTATATAATAAATGAAGAGACAGCACCTTTCTGAGTAGAGACTAAGACACTTGATTAGTCTCACGGACAGAGCAATTCTAATTGGAGAATTTGAATTAGACATTAAACGACCTTTTACTACTTGACAAACTTTTCTGGGGATGTTGGGAAAATGTAGAAGGATGGTGCAGGCTCAAAGAGGAGGGTAGCAGAATAAGGGACAGAATGATTGTAAAAGTCAGAGGCAGCAGATAACTACAGCAAAGGAGCATTTTCCAGACACAATAAGGCAGTTGCACGGATGAGCTCACAGCAGTTGTGACAACATGCACAAGACCCAGGCCAAACCAAGCAGACAAAATCCTTGCATGGAGTGCAGAGGTGGTCACAAAGTCCCACCCCTAGCTGAGGAGCTACGGCAGCTCAAGGATGTAGCTGCTGAGAGACTACCAATGATCCAATAGATGGCCCTACATCCACGCACAATCTGGCTGCTCTACCTGGAAACAGTGGGTTAGAAGAAGAAGAAGAAGAAGAAGAAGGAGGAGGAGGAGGAGGAGGAGGAGGAGGAGGAGGAGGAGGAAGAACAACAACAACAACATGAAATTGGGAGGAATGGAGAAGAAGGAATGAGGGGTGAACTTCATCAAAACACATTTGCATGTTGAGATTCTCAATAAAAGTGGGCAAAAACTAATAATGATAAAGTTAAGCTTTTGCTACATAATGATCTGTGTAGTGCTCAATAAAATACTCCTTTTCCTCCATCTTCATCCTCATAATGTAAAAAAAATAAATAAATAATAGAGATGTCAGTATCGCCAGAGTAATGGGAATATTTCTCCTTATTGAGAGGCAAGACTTTAGCACACAAGTCACATAAAACAGAATTTCCTATTGAAACAGTGTTTACTGGGAGGAGGAGGGGAGGACAACAAGACCAAGAACCTGGGAATCAGTGTGTCCCTCATGGTCTATGGGCACTTATTCACACCTGATAGTTTCGTTTTTAAAAACAACTTCTGGGTTGGAGTGTGTAGGTCAGTGGTAGACCACTTGCCTAGCATTTGAGTCGCCCTATGTTCAATCCCCAGCTCAACAAAAATAAGTAATAGTCATTAGCTTTGAGAAAGTGTTAATGAAAAGAAGTCACTTATTCCAAAGACTATTTCAAAGATCTCACACCCAAGAAAGGACCAGGCATAGTGATGCGTATCTGTAATCCCAGAACCCTGGAGATTTTGAATTTAAAGTTAGTGTGACCTACATAGTGAATCCCAGAATAGCAAAACCTTTGATAAAAAATAAATAAACCAAGGGAATATTTGTTCACTTTTCAATTTCAAGGGAAGCCTTCACGTAGTAGAAGGTAACCGGGTCGTGCAATCCAGACACCCTTGGCCAACTGCTGGACACCAGTCTGACTACTTCTACGTGAATAACCCTCAGAGATTTTAGGACAATTCTGATAAATAGCCTGAGCCTGCCAGATGTAAAGGACCCTTTATACAGGTAAGACAGGACCTATCGGAGCATATTCTGTAATGACACCCAGTTTATAGCTTTTTAAAGCTGGAGGCTCTCTGCTGGCCCTAAAGTGACCATTTCATCGCCATCAAAACCAAGGAATAAAGCCAGGGTCACTTCAGTTTCTCCTGATAGTTAGGGGAGAGTTTGGAGAGTTATGATTCTCACAACAAAGTTAGGAACCATTCACCTTGACAACCTCTTCCTCAAATCCTCCGTCTCTGCTCAGGAACTCTTCCTCCCCACTCTCCTGTGAAGAAACCATTAAAAAGAGGAAAGGAGGGATAAGCCCGGACACTGGCCACCTCTTTCCTCCAGTCGGGATGCTTAGTCTGTGTTTCACCTGTATGTGTCTTCAGGGCTCACCTCCTGCTCCAGGGTAGAGCCCAAGCAAAGGCGAGCATCGAGTTGACGGTTCAAGAAGAAAAGATTTGCTGGTGTTTGCTGAGCGCCCACAGTACAACACCGGGGAGATGGCACAGTGCAGTCCGTTCTTTCTGCCTCGGGGGCGGAATGCAGGGGCTCACACTGGATGCCGTCGCTTCCTTTTCCATATCCGTCGCAGCTGTCGCTCGGATTTCTCCACCATCTCCCTCAAGCGTCCTCATTCTTAGTCTTTTCTGGATCTTGGAACATTTTGAGAATTGTCCCAAATCCTGAGATCCCCAGAATAATACAAAATTGCCCACAGTTCGATAACGCTCCCGATCTTGAATATATTTTTAAGGGGGCTCCTATCTCCCATTCACCAGAGCCTGTGGGTCAAGGTTCAGAACCCTGTTCCAGACAGGTCCTGCACTGCTCATCACTCTCAAAAGTATCTTTCTGGACAATTACTCCCTCTTACCCCTCCCTCCCGCCTTCCGCGACTAGCGGCTTCAGCACATGACTTTGCCAGTTGACACCGTCGACAGATCAGTAGTTGTTTCTGGGTCTGGTGGAAACAGCCAAGTTCCCTGAAGCAAATCCTTAGTTATTGATTTTCTCTATTTGAACGTTTTCATAATCCCTGATTAAATCATAAACCACTGCATCCGCCATCTGCTGCTTCTGTCTCTTGAGCCAAACCTCAATTTCTTCAGGGCCCTTGAACTCAAAGGCAGTAAGTTCTGAAGCGATGTGGTTCTTTCTTCCACTCAGCTGTGCACCGACTTTAATGAGCATCTACTAAGTGCCAGGTAGTACTGTTCTTAGCATCAGACACAATAAAATGGACCTTGTCTTAAGTTGGCAATTCTGTTTTTTCTTTCAAAACCATTGTATAATTTTTGAGGTCACTACATAAGTTAAAAGTCCAGTTTCCAGCTCTAAGTATGTAATATGTATTGTCATTACATTTTCAGGAAACTCAGTAATGTGAGCATTGATGTTATCTTCGTTTTGCAAAGGGGACCACCAGAAAGTTTGAATAATTTATCCAAACTGGAGATGGGATGTAACACTAGACAATTTGATTAAAATACCTTTAGATTCAACATCCCTGGTTATAGTTACAAAGCAGAGCTTTAGCACCACTGAAATGTGAACAGATGTCTCACAAAAAAAAATTCAGTCTAGCGATGTGCGTGTATTTAAGTAACCCCGGGGGTATCTGTGGTTGCCAGGAGGCTCAAAGTCAGCAGGAATGTAATCAGCAGGCATTGATGACTTTGTTAACCAGAGAGGGATTGGAGATTCTGGAAAGAGGGTTGATGTGGATGGATAGGAATGTGAGACTCAGGATTGCTAGAATTGAGCTGGCAGTCAGGGAACAAAGGAGCCAAAAGTTATAAATAAATGTTTTTAAATTATATCCATGCTTCTATTCATAATTTGAGTGGACACATTGATTTTGAGGTAAAAAAAAAAAAAGAAAAGGATATATAAAGTAGGTACTAAAATGTCTGACTAGTATGAAGAAAACATTTTTAAAAATCCACTTCTTGTATCTGTAACTTCAAAGACCTCTGTTTGTTCTACTAGAGACCCAGTAGAATTTAGGACTGGGAAGGGACAATTCAATGTTTTACAGAATCTAAAGGTTATATAATTTGAGTAACTTCCTTAAAAAATTATTACCATCAAAATTAGGTCCTGGACATTAGACAGGACCAGAAGCGCAAGCTGGATTGCTTTGCAGAATAATTGGCTTTGCCTAAGTGGGTGATGGGCTTGGACAGGGGTGGCTGAGAAAGACATGGTGCTAACGTCCCAGCAGACAGTACTGACAGAGAGACCAACCTGGAGACCCTGGCAGTGCAGAGAAGCGACTGGAAGGCCTTTTGGTGAAAAGAGGCAAAACAGTGGTAGAGGCCATTAGAAGGGAAACTTGGGGCAATCCAAATCACTGAAAAAGACACTGTTAATCTGAATGAAAGACCAATGTTTGCCTATCAGTTTGTCAGTTTTTAAAAATGAAGCCAGCTGGCGTTGATCGTACCTGTGTACACTGACAGATGAGGGACAAGGCAGGCAAGATGGAAATGATGAGTCCCTCTTGGATACGTAGATCCAACCCTCCAAGCTAGGCACATACATGTGAGTAGAAGGGTGTGTTGTGGGGTGGGGCAGACTGGTAAAGCTTTGTGGCAAAGTAGAAAGAATTCCCACCTCTTTCTGGGATGTTTCACTTGCAGGGAGAAAGCCCAGCCAGGGAAAAGCAGAGTGGAGGTGAATCTCAGTCCAAGCTGGCAGCTAGGCATTTCTGCGAGGTGTGTAATGTAACCCTCTCCACCAAATCTGTCTGTGCCTAAAAGCCTGGAGATTTTACAGCCTCCCTAAAGGAACTTAAAACATACAGTTCTTAACTCAGAAAGTCCACTTCTTAAAATTTGCCTTAAGAAAATTATCAGTGGGGAATATATATATATATAACAAAATATGTAGATTGTACTTACAGTAAAAACAAACAAACAAACAAACAAACAAAAAAAACCAAACACCTATGTGATCAATGATAGAAAACTAATTAATGAACTTGTGGCTACACCGTACAACAAAGTACTATCTGTAGTTCTAGCTAGTTGGGGGCTGAAAAAAAAAAAAAAAAAAAAAGAAGAAGAGAAGAAACTCAAGTTCAAAGCCAGCCTAGGCTGAAAGATTCTAAGGCTAGCCTGAGAAACTCAGTGAGACCCTGCCTCAAAACAAAATGCACAAGAGAGCTGGATGGAGATATGCTTTCCTAGCAAGCTCAAGGCCTGGGTTTAATCTTCAATATTAAAAAAATACTTTAAAAATGAACCCAGATGGTAGTATACATAACTGTAATCCCAGCACTTAGGCCGAGGCAGAAGAACCAGGAGTCCAGGGCCAGCCTAGGCTACACAGGAAGAGCTCATTTCAGACAAAACAACAAAAAAGGTGGATTGTTAAAATGTATGTATTTACCATGAAAAACCAGAAAATACCAAAATACTGTAAAGTAGTCATCCACATGTTATGGAATTACAGGCTATTTGAATTTTGTTCCTTATGCTTTCCTATGTTAACTTTGTCCTTTGCACACGGCATACCATTAGCATTGTCACAAACACACAGACTTGAGGGGCAGAGACCAAGTGGGAGCTGAGAATGAACACAGTCTTGACCTCATGGGCATATTATTCTCACCTCATTGATTTCCACTTCTTTCGAGTCCCTGCTCTGGGTGGCTTGGGTGTACTACGCTTCATCACTCTCTGTCCAACAGTGATGGATGGTCATCGGAGGAACTGCCTCTGGCTACCACTACCTTTCAAAATAGCTCCTCGGGCTTGAGCACTAAGACAAAACAGCTTGGGGTCACTACAGATCAGACAGAGAAGGTGACGCCATCGTGAGCTGGACTGGAACAACTAATTGACTTAGCTACTTGCTTCCGGATTTATGGGACACCACTGCGGAGTAATTAAATTTACTGAACTCTTTCCGCGAGATATTAACTTTAAGTAATCCTCATGAAACATAAATTCAGAGCTGGGTTTGGGTTTTGTTTTGCTGTTTTTCATTTTGGAATCAGTAATTAAAGATTATTCAATTATGATAATGTGTTTCTCTTAAGAATGATTTTGTAGCGGAGGCCTGATGAACACTATGCAGCCTGGGTGATAATATTTCATTTTTAATTGTTTGCTTTTTTCCCCTCTTCTGTGCTGGGGATCAAACCCAAGGTCTTGCATATGCTGGGCAAGTACTTTAGCATCCAGCTGCGGACACCTGCAATCCTAATGACAGTGAGTGTTGGAGGGAGAGGTAAGCACAGTGGTGGTACACACTTGAAATCTTAGCACTTTGGAGTAAAGATGGAAGGACTGCTTCAAGTTCAAGGTCCGCCTGGGCTACGTGCAGAGACCCTACTACCTTAAACAAACAAGCTCTCCTGGAAAGTTCCAAATGAAGGAGTTATGACACATATACACTTTCTCAATATCTATGTGCTTAGATCTTCTCTAAGCATCATCTTTAGCTGTCCAGCCTGTCTTTAGCCCTGGATTTCGAGACAGGTATCTAGACACCATGCATGTAGTGACCTGGAGCCTAGCACACCCTAGCCCAGCTCGGAGCACTGTGAAAGCAGGAAAAGCTTAGAGTTTAGTCATCATAATGGTGGCTGGCAATCAGAGGCCAGAGGGGTTGGGGCTCTGGACAGGAGATACCAAGTCTTCTCCAGGGGTTGAAGGGAGAGGCCTTCTGTGTCATCCTGGTGGGATTGTGCAGCCTGACTTGGCTGCTTCCCTCCCCAACCTCTCTCGCCTCAGGCCTCTCCCACAAAGTTTATGGAGTGCTGGATGTTGATGCGCATAACATCCCTGGTGAGCATGTAATCAGCACCCCTTCTGGCAAGTACTTAGCAGCCGCTGGAGCAGAAGGCACATCCAGATACAAATTGACATGCAGGCGAATTACAGCTCCTGGCTTCGCAGGAATGCAGGATGCACAGTGTTCTCTGCAGGCCAAATTCTTGCTCCTGGGACCCAGAAGGCTGTGGAAGAGGAGGCAGAGGAAACAGGCTTCCGCAGGAGGTGGGGTCTGAAGTCTTCCCAGTTGCTAAGCCTTTGTTTCTTTACATGTGACACAGAACCCACAGAGGGCCCCATGATATCAGCAAGAGCTGTCACAATGGTCAGGCACCGGTACCCATGGGATTTTTCTTCTCCCACAGTTCCCAGACATCTCCTGTCATTCCATTCTCAATACCAATTCCAGCTCTCAACTCTGGCTACATTTGGGGTCACCTGAGCAAAACAGAAATGCTTGATGCACGTATTAGCTATCTACTGCTGTGTAACAACTCACTCCAAAGCTTAGTGGCTTAAGAAACACATATTTATTGCCTCGTGGGCCCCATGGATGGGATAATTGGTAGTAATCTAAGCTAGATATTGTGACTCAGAGCTTCCCACACTGCAGTTATCAAATGTCTCCTGTACTGCAATCGCTTGAGGCCTCACAATTATACTGGAATGATCAGAATCTTCACCATGTGGGCCTCTCTGCCAGGCTACAGCATGGCATTTGACTCTCCCCAAAGCAAAGCCTTTTATGACCTCGTTTTCAATCATACACTGTCACTACCATCTTATTCCATCCATCAGAAACAAGTCACTAAAGTCACTAAGGCCATCTACAATTGTGGAAGGATCCCTGGGGATCACCTGGACGGCTGCTCTTCCCAGGTTCCAATTACAATAGTTTCCATTTAGCCAACTTGCAAGCATTTTGTTTTGTCTTATTCTCCATTTTAAATCTCCTGAAGAAGTTCGCGGAGCCACCAAGGTTAAAATCCCCCACTCTATACAGTCCCCACTGACACCTTCTCTTCAGGCCAACTTGGTCTACTAGATACTTCCTCTTAGCATGTCCTCGATTGTCTTGTTACCTATGGCTACGTGTTCTCTGGTCCTGCACAGTGACACCAGAAACAGAATGCAGAAGGTTCGAGGGAAGGAGGCTCAGTCCTGGTGCAGGATTAGACACAGGGGGGTTAGAGGGCGGAGAAATAAACAGCATATGCTGTTAAGATCCTTGGAAGGTACAGAACCTGAAAAGGTTGTTGCTGCTCTTGATGCATAACATATTGCTAGTGTGTGTGTGTGTGTGTGTGTGTGTGTGTGTGTGTGTAAAAATATATACCTACACGCACACACATATATATATGGTTACATTTTACATTGAATTTTTAGGAACTTCAGCTGTGCTGTCAACTGGAAAAAATATCTCAGCTTATCATGCTGGGTTGGCATTATACAGAAATTAACAGCCATATTGGTCTAGAAATGTAAAACTTAAATTCGTCCATTTGTACAGGGGTAATGAACTGTATTAAGTGTGTGAAATCTTATCTATGTGAGTCTGATTATAGAAACTAATAAAGAATTCTCTAAATAATGGAGGGTGGGAAAGGATCCCTGTGAGGCCCTGGAGCAACTAGAGCAAATAACACAGCTACAGATGAGGCAAAATCAGGACTAGACAAAGCTGGACATCGGGAATGGTGAAAGGGCTAGCTAGGTGTGAACACCTAACAGGCACAGGCTGCTAGCAACAAGGAGAGCCCAGGAGACAGCTACCTGTGGGCTGCTTTCCAGCTGCCTGCTTACTCTCCTACCCTTGGGAGAGCCAGCCCGCAAACACCTCCCTAAAATACCAGCCAAGATCAGCCTGGAGAATGAATGCAAAGCGCAGACAGTCCTAGCTTTTTGGCAGGAGCAGCTCCCCTAACACAAGCTGCCCTCAACCCCTCTTCCAGTAAGCAAGCTTTCCTGGCTCATTCCAATGTTGGCATCGCCATCCACAAGATGAAAGTTGCCTACAACAAAAATAAACATAAAACGGTTATGATATACACATCACTGGGGACCAAAGTGTCCATCATCACAGATGGCTTATTCATCTCGGTGTAATGAAATCAAGATCATAATTGGATAGTTCCAGCCTGTTCGCTCTCCCTGCTTGCTAACGAGGGATCTGGCTTTGTCTGTCTGATCAGTCTCTGCCTGCTCTTGCCCCCTGGCCTTCTGCAGCCAGAGTCTAGAGAAAAGGCAAAGGACAGAAGGACAAGAGGAGTGAGAGCATGATCTGGAAGAAGGATGAGCATGGGGTGTGGGTAGCTAAGAGCGGCGGGCGGGTATTTATAACATCTGAGAGAAATGAATGGGAGAGGAAAGAGTTATAAAAAGAGAAATGTTTCTCGAGACTACGATTCCTTTTTAAACCAACCAAGAATAGCAAGTTAAAACAATACAGTTTTTTGGTAATTTCTTTTCAATTGATGGATTTTTTTTTTTTTTTTTGATAATCCTGTTTTGAGATTGGATCATTGGGGCCCCAGCTCTAGTGAGCATCATTAGTATCCACAGTAATTATTGTAGTTTGTTAAATAAATAGTACATGCCCATCAAGTTCCCAAGGCCCTCCCTGCAAAGCTGAAATATAGTAGCCATGGGAAGATAGGACAAGCACCCGGGCTATGTGAGACCAAGTACTCAGTGACGAGTCACACACACAGCACTTAGTGCTTGCTCTGTCTTCCGAATTCTTTGTGAAATCAGCCACGACCTCTTATCTCAGTCCAGAATTCCCCCATTCATCCTTCTTCCTCGAGTATCTCTGGTTCCTGTCCCAATCAAAGTCTAGTAAACCACGGATACCACTCATCTTAGCGCCTAAAGTTTCTCCTTCTTTGTCCTCAGAACAGGACTGTACCATCTCTTTCTAGACCAACACTACTAAATAGTCTCTCTAAATGTCTTCACAGGCTTCCCACTGCCTACACAATAAAGCTCAAAGGCATACCCGGTGGTTTCTAACATGTCCCCTGTCTGACTCCAGCTGTGGTGCCTATCTTGAGTGCTAGGAGCTTTCCATAATGTCTATACCTCTCTACCTCTGCCTGGGCTTTTTCCTCCTTCACCACCATAGGCTCCCAACCTCTGCCTGAGGGCACCTGCTGGGTCTGTCCATGGCTGGGTTTATTATCATGTAACACACACACACACACACACACACACACACACATCCCCCCCCCACTGTTCTCCACATTGAATCCCAACTCTATTTATAATTTTGGTGTACTTACTGCTATTTTTGTTTTGTAAAATATATTTTATTGTTCTTTAAAAGGGGTCAGGGTTTGGTTTTAAATCAGGCTGCATACCTTTATTCAGTATGATATCTCTCTCACTGTGTCAAATTGGCCTCCGCTAGCAATATTTCATTAAATAAAAAAATAGTTTTGAGAGAAAAAAGAAAAGTATAGTCCTGAGAGCAATTAACATTATTCTTATTTCAAACAAAATGAGGGCTGTTTTATGTTGCTTATGCATCCTTCTAACACAGAACCGGGAATGTAATTCTCCTAACTCAGGCGGGAATTGACACTGATGGACACCTGCATGCACATACCCTTGCACAGGAGCACGTGTGCTCATGCACAAAGGCACACGCATGCACAAAGGCACACACATACACCAAAATTCTGAGCATGTCAAATGGAAAAGGTTTTGCTGGTATTGACCAAAACCCCTGGAGTCAACAGTCAATCTAAACTTAGAGGGTCTTGAGTTTATATTAAAGCAATCTATTGTCATAAGAAAACTTTGAATAGTATCAGTTTTTACTTTAGAATTCTAGAAACAACAATGTCAGAAGCTTTATCCTTCATTTTCTGGAGTGAGGCAGGGGGGACTCTGCAGATTTGCATTTAGTTAAAAATCAGAACAACTCCTGCAAACAGGCAGCTCACAGAGCTGCCAGCCTCTGGGTGTCATCAGGGAGAGGCAAAAGCCCAGCCCATCCTGCTGGCCTGGCTAAGACTAACAAAACGGGAAGCTCATGGCTCTGTTGGGTATATCCCTGCAGGACAAGGTGATTCTAGGCCCACACTCAGGGCGTTGGTAGCAGGGCACTGTTGAGTATGAAACATGTAGTGCATCTGCTATTTTTAATTCCATCTCACACAAGGAGATTGAGAGACTCTAATCTCGACAGTATCCAGACACTTATAGTTTCATTATTCTCAGTGCAGCTCAAGACGGTTGACTGAGCACTAAAGAGCTGATGTGCTTTCTCATATTCTGTCCCATCTTGTTCTTTTTATACATTTTGGTGCCTTTGCCCAGCAGTATTCAACATGTAGTAAGCATTCAACAAAAATGGGTGTCTGTTTGTTGAGAAAACAGGAGGTGGGGTGAGATTGATCTTGTTTATTCCTCGTCTCTTGGAGATCTATAAGCTGGTATCTCACACATGACTCCTGAAGTGGGCTTTTAAGAGGAACTGAAGCAAACTTCAATAGCCGTTGAATCTGATCTAGATGGTCTGTGAACTTTTATTTTACTATTTCCTCCAAGTTCGGGGGCTCTTAAAAGTTACTCAAAAAATATAAAAGCCATCTTTCTTTGCTACAGGTGGACTCTCAACACTGAGCCACCAGGCCTCTGTTAGTGAGGCTGCTGTGGTGAGCAACCTCAACATATTACACACTTCATCTGGAGAGATCACTCCTCAGGGTGTGTGTTCAGTCCTGGCTCGGTCTGATTTGCCTGGGTGATGCATGCAGGAGTGATTCAGCCCTATGCGTCTTCTAGAGAGGCAATCCTTCTTCAGAGGACAGCCGAGGGCATGTGAGACGCAGCCGGTGACAGGCACGATGACAGCAAGATTTATCTGCCAGATGGGGATGTGGTTAGTAATGTTTCTCAGCTCCAGGATGGGACCCAGACTCAGTGGCAAAGCTGCTCAGAGTCTGCAGCCTGCAGCAAAGGGGATACGTTTACTCTCTGCAAAATGGCACCTGGGTCCGTCAGAGCGTCAGTTTGAGGTCTAGCAAGACATTCCCCACTCTTGGGACAGACCCTGTAACAAAGTGTTGTGTGCTATTAGTCCTAAACAAACATTGATGTAGCGAAACTGTCGAGGGAGAAAAGCAGGGCTTACGTTATTCTGTTACATTTTAGACAGCTGGTAGAGTGTTTTAGATTTACATTCTGATACCAAACAAAGCCACTGCCGATTTGTGAGTATGGATAATCTTTAATAACCAGCCTGCTTTCTTCTGTGTCTGGTAAAAGATGGAGACAATCTTGTAGAATTATCAATACAGAAATTATTAAGACAGTCTTAGGAAATGGTAAGTTCCTAGCTCTCTAAGAGCCACCACATGAAAAAGTAAGTGTGGGGTTTATAGATTACAAAGGGGGGAAAAAACCTCTTAAAAGAACAGAGAAATCATAAACGATATGAAGATAGCAAGAAACTAATGGGACAGCCAAGAGAAACAGAGGGGAATCTGGACAGTGAAGTTTCCTTTAAGTAGATTTTGATCTCTCTGGACTTGCCCCTGGTTTTACAAGACATTGAATTATTTAAGTCAAGCCATCATCTCCTGAATATTCAACAACCTCATTTCACCAGATTGAAGGCTCTTGGCAATGACACAAACCACCCCTGCAGGGCTGGGGCAGCGGCTGCTCCATGCCGACCTCAACACCCACTCACACACAAAGCAGTAGACCACATGGTGGCTTAAAGTGTCACTAAAAACAAACCGTGCCCCTAAATTATGCGACTTCTGCTCCCTCGTCTCTGTTAAAACATTACAGTTCATTAGTTTTGTGGGGTTTCAGGACCCCAAGTCTGTAATTCTCGGTTACTGCTAGCCCATATGCCGGGGCAGCGAGACAAACTCAATCCAGCCCCACCCTCAAATCAGTGCCAGCCTGGAGACTTCAGGCCCAAGCCAGAGACGCAGCTTCAGATGCAGCCAGAGATGGATGCTTAACATCTGCCTGATTTATGACCTCCTTGCTTTGTGCAAAGAGCTGGTAAAAGCTGTGGGGGAGCGTTTCGTCGCCACTTGCATTCATTGGCAGCGGTAAATAGTGATAGTATTGAAAGAGCCAATGTCCCAGACAGTCACAATCTATTATGGTGCAAGGCCAGCAGCAGCCTGGGAAAATCACTGCACACACAGGACGCAAAAGGCTATCTTCACGTAGCTTTTAGGGCATATTTCTAAGTAGACAGAAAATTGGGAATGTAGACATTAAGTGTCCCATAGCTATACTAATTAGGCCACATGATTATCTAACCATCAGGTTGTATATGACATAGACCAGGGCTGGCGGGTGTCACAATTAGACTCCAAAGTCTATCAGCCATCTGCAGTGTGGAATTGTCAACCCTAATGGTCTGATTTTACATCCTATGACATTTTTTTTGTAGATTACATATTTTCTCCTAACTTGTTACAGTTCTCTCTCTCTCTCTCTCTCTCTCTCTCTCTCTCTCTCTCTCTCTCTCTCTCTCTCTCATGCTCTTTCTTCTAGTTCTTTAGTTTAGGAATCCTTACTTTCAAACAATCTTAATTACTCTTTGACAACTTCATACCTATATGCAGTATATTCTGATCATATTCACCCCTCCGTTATCTATGGGTTTCCCACTCCGACTCCCTCTAGACCCCTTGATCTTCCCAACAAGTTCCTTTTCTATTTTTGTAAATGACTCACTGAATTGGCTCTGAGGTGTTGGGTGTGAACCTAGGTGGGAGTTTATTTATTTGAACAAAGGCAAGTCCCCAGTGACAATATTACTGAAGAAAATGATACTTCTTCCCCCAGCAGCCATTGCCTGTCAATACCTCCTTACTTAGGTGTGGTGGTTTGAAAGACAATAGCCCCCATAGGAAATGTCACCATTTGGAGGTGTGGTGTAGTTAGAGTTTTCCTGCCTGGCCCAGTCAGGACAAATCTCTCTTACCCGCCAGTCTCACAGTCGCTCAGACCCAACCAAGAAAGCACACAGAAACTTACATTGTTTAGAAACTGTATGGCCGTGGCAGGCTTCTTGTTATCTACTTCTTCTATCTTAAATTAACCCATTTCTGTTAGTCTATACTTTGCCATGTGGCTCATGGCTTACCAGTGTCTTTACATGTTGCTTTTCATGGCGGCGGCTGGCGGTGTCTCTCCCCAGCCTTCTACTTCCCAGAATTCTCTTCTCTTTTGTCCTGCCTATACTTCCTGCCTGGCCACTGGCCAATCAGAACTTTATTTACACAGAGCGATATCCACAGCAGTGTGGCCTTGTTGGAGGAAGTGTGTCACCATGGGGGCGGGCCTTCAGGTTCCATATGCTCAAGCTATGCCCAGTGGAGCCTACAGTCTCCTTCTGCTGCCTTCAGATCAAGATGTAGAATTCTCAGGTCCTTCTCCAGCACTGTGTCTGCCTGCATGCTGCCATGCCTCTCACCACAATGATTAAAGGACTAAACCTCTGAACCCATAGGCCAGCCTCAATTAAATGTTGTCCTTTATAAGAATTGTCGTGGTCATGTTGTCTCCTCACAGCAATAGAAACCCTAACTAAGACATTAGGGTGGAGTCTCACAAGCTCCTCCTATCCATGATGGAATGTAGGTCACAGAGACCTCAGTTTGTAATCCCTCTTTGATAGCTGATGGGCAAATTGATCTTTCTGAAATATCATTGTCTGTATGAACCGCTATGCAGAGGCCATTGGTAGATGTTTCTGCCTACTGAAACACAGCCCCAGCGCATTTCACGGCTGGTCTGCTGCGTGGACCTCATCTCCTGGGGAAACTTCAAGACCCACCAATTGTGGTTGACTCTTGCTTCTCTGTCTTCCTCATTGTTTTATACTTTCTGGCAGCAGAGACGGTGCTGGTGTGTAATAGGTACACATTAAATATTTGCTGAATGACTAAACTACCATCTTGTACTACTTGGCAATATGAACTATTTTGAAAGTTCCCCTAGGAAGTAATTCGCCAGTATCAATATTCATTAAAATATTCATCAACTTTGACCTTAAAATAATATTTCTGAGACTGTATTCTGAGATGAACATTCAGTGGGGAAATGATGTTTATGAGGTGTAACACAAATAATGATGTGACTTTCATATTATGAATTTCATATGTTATGAATAATATAACACAAATAATAATGAAGTTTCAAATGAGTTTAAAGTAATAACACAAGAATAGTTGAGTAAATTGAGGTAAATCCTCTCAAATGAATACTACTAAGTCAATAAAATTGTAAGGATTGACCACTGGCGTGGAACATTCCTAAGGCCTGTTTAACGTTTTTACGGTACTGAAAATTAAAAATGATGCCTGTTTGATCTAGTCAAGATAATTTTTGAAAGTACTTAAATCTGGGCGTGGTGGCACACACTGGTCATCTTAGCACTTGGGAACTCAAAGCCACACTAGACTATATAATGAGTTCCATGTCAGTCTGGCTATGGAGTGGGACCTTGTCTTTAAAAAATATAAGAACACTCCAAAGTGAAAACTGTTGCTATGGGAACACACCGCTCTTACTTAGTCCCACTAATGACATGCTAAAGGGTGACCTCTTCCTAACAAATGGCACTTCAATGGCTTGCCAACATACAGACTAAAACCCAAACCAGCCTGGAACTCCAGACTCTCAGCAACATTCCCACAATAGTTCCGTTTCCTCTCTGCGTGTCCGGTGCATAGACAAGCAGAGAAATCAAAACCATGTGGTGTTATGTGTGTAGCATTCCCAGGAAGTGTCACAAAGTGAATGAATCCCTTGGTGGCTGCATCCCTCACTTGCCACCATGACTCCACCACCAAGGAAAACTACTTGGCTTGTACTGTGATTGCTTCTTTTGTTTAACTTTTTTTTTGGGGGGGTCATATAAACATAATTTTAAAATTTCATGTCACAGCTATAACTTGCTTTGAATTAACTAAACAGAGTCAGACCTTTTCTTTCTTTTTTTCTGGTGTGTGTGTGTGTGTGTGTGTGTGTGTGTGTGTGTGTGTGTGTGTGTAGGGGAGGATCTTTCCACGTAGTCTTAGTTGTCCTGGAACTTGCTATGTACACCGGGCTGGCCCCAAACTCACAGAGATCTGCCTGCCTCTTAAGTGCTGGGATTAAAGGCATGGGTCACCATGCCTAGTCTTTGAATTCCATACCCTAAAAATGATGAACTAAAAGGATTTGCTTATGGATTAGACACAAGATGAAGGAGAATGTGAGATGGGGATAATAAGTAGGCATTTGTGTGGACAAGTCTGTAGCTCCTAGGGACTGAGAGTACCACTGTATACTTAACATGTAAGACTAGATTTCCTACAGCATGAACATAAGCCGGGTGTGCTCTGAAGCCGGTGGTATTTAGAGATCTGGAAGAGGCGGGACCTAGGCAAAGGCATCTAAAAACCAAAAAACCGAAAACCTAGAAGAGCAGCGTCTCTAAGGCCAAGGAAGACAGAGCTACAACAGGCAGGGGGTGAGGAAAGTGTCAAGTCCTGTTAGAAGGTCAAGTGAGACAAGCAGGGCTAAGACTTAACAGTGGGGCTCTGGTGATCTACAGAAGGCTAGGGTGGGAAGATAAAAGCCTGTCTGGGTGATCTCCAGAGGAAATGAAAGAGAAGCGAGGACAGCAAGTATAGATTTTTTCTCTTCAACAGTTGTATTTCAAAGAAAAGCAGAGAATAGAGGCTATAACAAAAGGAAAATTGGGGTTAAGAGAGGGTAATTTGTTTACACTGGGCACTATAGCAGTGTGTGCTCAGTGTTGAAGGGACCACCTAGCAGAAAATGAGAATTCCTTCTAGAGTAAAACATGGCAACAGGCTCGGGAGCAATGGGAACCCGGGGCACCAAAGAGGGGTCAGAGTGGATGCTCATAGAGCCCATAGATGGGGGAAAGCATCAGGAGAGATAGCATGTACCCTGTAGAAACAGTAGTGAGCACCAGGAACACAAAGGCAAACACAGTGGGAGGTCCTGCCATCACCTCATCAGTGTCTAGGTGTGGCCGAGCCAAAAGAAGGCAGAAAGTATCTCAGAGTGATGATCTTGCCTTGGGTCATCCACCAGGATGGTCAGAGCTGGAGGTCAAGGCTCTGAGAAGATTTCAGAGAGATGAGGAAGAATATGGTGTGATTAGAACAGCTGGAGACAACAGGAGCAAGACAAACCTGCTGTGAAAACTCAGAACTAGACTTCGTTGCTTTGTAAACAGCAGATGCAAGAAACAACCTATAGAGAGCAGGCTCGAGGGTCTCAGAAAAGATAGGTAAAGCTAGAAAGAAAGTTCTGATAGAGACAAGACTTCCTACCCAATATTTCATCTGCTTCTATAGTATAAAGTGGTACCCAAAGAGCCCATGTAGTATGACAGGCTGTTGGTGGAGTGCAGCTTAATGACAGGGGGCTCCCTTTGGAACTCACGGGCCAACATCTTCCAATGAGAGGAGCAGGTCTACAATTTCAAGACCACTGGTCCAGACAATAGAGAAAAACAAGACGGCTGTCTTCTATTCTAGATGACAGCCAGGAGAAGAGAGAACCAGGGGGCAGAAAGAACACATACTCCAGAGCCCAGAGATCCTTTGTTTTTTATGTAGAGGTCCCATTAGAAATGAATGTTCTTGAGGCCCAGGGTGTGAGCCCCAGCCCAACAATAAATACATAAAATAAATAAGTAAATCACATCTGTAGCACTCATGCTCCAAATATCACCTGGACCATGTGACAATGACTTCTAGGCTTCCACCCAGGGGGACACTTAATGATCAGTAGTAATGCTTTATGGTGGAGTACTTGAGCTGTGGATGTTTAACTCTTGTCCCTACCTACCTGTAACCACAACCCCGCTCCCCCACAGCAACTGCTGCCTATGTTCATGACAAGATGCTCTTTCTGGGCCAAGGGTTGGAAGGCCTTCCAGCCTGTCCTGCCTCTGCTGGGAGCAGCATCCAGTGTAGACAGGAGAGTAGCTCAATGCCCTGTTGAGGACTTTATATCACTGGAACTCCATGTAAGACTCAGAGCCCCACCCTAGTCTGAGTCACATAGGTAGTTTTAGCCATTTTGGGAGTCTTGAGCCCAGTTCAAAGAACTAACTGCTACTCTCAGCCCACCACCTCCCTCTCCCGCCCACCTGTTTGCATCCCGATCCCTTCTCCCCCATTTAAATCAAAATTGCTAGAACTGGGAAGAAATGGGGGTGTCTATATGCAACAATGTGAGTCTCAACCTACTTCCAATATCTCCTGTGTTAACCAGGGGTGAATAAACTCTAGAAGCATGCTTAGAGTCAGAGACTACAGGGAAGGAATGGAAAAGAGCCACAGCTAGCAGAAAATAAGCCAGTTTTCTTTAAGACCCAAAGAGGTCTTTAACCCCAGAGGTCTGTTGATTTAAAGGTTTTGAGCAAAGACAAAAGGGTTCTCGCTTTTCTCTGACTCTTAAAGGGAGTGCAGGCCTGCCTCTGGCTTCCTTATAGGCTGCGAGTGTCTGAGGTCAAGGACTGAGATTCTGGTCATTGTAGTAGAGGGCCACATGAAGACAGGCACAGGTCCCCAGTGGAGCTGTGTGTACGCTGAAGGCAATGAATGTGGTTGGTACTTTCCTCTTTGTTTCCATAGGGATAGACAGGTGCTCATTATCACGTCTCTGGACTAGTTCCATAGAGAAGGAACCGGAAGTGGACAGAGGTCTGGTTTCCAGTTTCAGCTTTCTCTACATCCCTTGGTCAAGTTCCTCCACCTCCCCGAGCCCCAGTTTTCACATTTGTGAGATGAGAACACAACTGTTCTCTGTGGTGCTTATCCTTGGGATCAGATGGTCTGTGTGATCAAGTGATACATTGTGTGTGGAAGTCCTGGGTACCCTGAACTTGAAGTGTTGGGTGAAGGAAGGATACTTCTGCTTTGTCTTCCCTCATCTTCCCCAAAGCCACTAAATATATATATGTATACACATACATCATATACATATACATACACACATACATCATATACATACACAATACATCATGTACATACACACATACATCACATACATAACACATACATCATATCCATACACACATACATCATATATATACAATATATACACATATATCACATACACATATGCATCATATACATACATACATACATCATGTACATATATATACACATCATGTACATACATACATCATATATACATATGCATCATATGTATATACACACATACATCACATACACATATGCATCATATACATACACATATACACAGAACAGAGGCAGCAAACGAAGTTTATTGAGTAGAACAACAGCCCCCCGTGGCAGGCAGGGGTTTTGAAAATGAGTCAACCCTACACATATATTTTAGAGACCAGAAACTCATGAAGTGACATTTCCTGATGAGAGGGCAGGTCTAGAATTTCAAGACTCTGGGCACCAATAACAGAGAAACCCAGAAGGGGGAGGGAGGATGTGGAAAAGAGAGCAGCCAGAAAGAACACGCAACCCGGAGACCAGGGTTACTCTGTGCCTTGTGCAGAGGTCCAGCCCGATGTGAAGTGGGCAGCCACTAAGTAGCAGAGACATCAGGAGGACATTCGCAGGGTTTCACTTTTCCTGTAATGAGATCATTGAAGAGATGAAGCCTTATTTGGGGTCTCCCTACAGCTAACAAGTCTGAGTTTGCAGTTCATTGACTCGCTTTACAGGATTTATTTTATGTGAGGCTAATCCACATGGCTCTTCTTTGCTTTGGGATTCAACCAAGGGAAATGCCAGAAATTCCACCAGCTTATTTATACTTAAAAACCTGCTTTTATGCACCATGTGTACTCCATCCGATTCTAGGAAAAGAAGAGCTGCCTTAGAGGTCTTAGAGGCATCCTTAGTCCACACAAGCACACATGTGTTCATAGACCACACTCTGTGTGTGTGTGTTTGTCTAAAGGTCCAGACTATAATCATCAGATTCCCACATATGAAAGACTTTCTGTTCAATTTCCAATCATCCATACTAATTTTACAGAGAAGGCTCTCCCTGCTAAAAACTCAAATATCTCCCAATTTGTCTAGAAGAAGAAAAGAAAAATCTTGGGCCACCATTCTTTTCCAAGACAATGTCCCCATTAAGGGCCAGACACAAAAGGGGGTGCCTAGAGAAGAGAACTCACTGTACTACCCTGATTTTAGTCCTCGGGTAGCTTTTCCACGCCACACTAACTGTTCTATCTAGCCTGTGTGCTATTCTAGTTCTGTTCTTCCCACAAACTGATCTACTTTCTCCTCTAATTCCAATTCAGATTTCCAAGGAAGTTTCATGGTACACTTGTTTGGCAGAGTGTTGATGCCATGTGACATCACAGGCCCCAAACACTGATCAGCCCAGAGATTGGTGCTTTATACATTGATCTCCTCTATGTCTGATTGCCTTAAAATAAAAAATTTCCCATCATACAGACTTTAGCCATTACTTCCATCATTGAAACCAATGCAAGGGAATACTTCAGTAAGGGGCTAAGATCAGAGCACTCTTTTGAGATCATAGCCTATCTATTTGGAGTAGTCAGGTAGGCAAAAATGAGTTGTCAATTATTTTATACCATATGTATGTGTGTGCGCATATCATATACATAAAACATTTTTATAAAGCAATTCATCTCTTTATAAAAGCTTTCTCCCTGTTTTAAGATGGAAGAGAACTATAATTATTTCACCCCATTTCCACTTCAGCATAGGATACATCTTGAAGCAGCAAAGAGGACTTAGATGCATGGAAGAATGGTAGAGGATAGGATGGCTGGTATCAACCATCAACTTGACAGAATCTATAATTTCCTGGGAGACGGGCCTCTGAGTGTGCCTGTGAGAGATTGTCTTGATTGCATTAATTGATGTGGGAAGGCCCACCTTGACTAAGTGACAGGGACCCTGGGCAGTCTAAGATGGAGAAAGTGCACTGACACCAGGAGGCATCTGTTGCCCCGTTTCTTCACTGTGGATGCTCCATGACCAGCTCCCTGAAGCTCTGGCCTTGGTGACTTCCACTTCTGGCCATGATGGACCATGAGCCAGAATGAACTCTTTCTCTCTTAACTTCCTTTTTTCAGGGCATTTTATCCAAGCAACAGGAAAAGAAACTAAGATGGAGGCCTCTCTCTAAGGACGGTGGGTCTGATGGTTTTCTTAAGGTCCACCAAAATGTACAGCGGTTCTCCCCAAATAGAAACATCTCTTTCCTTTATAACAATGGGCTCACATTTTTAGGATGACTCAGAAGAAAACTTGCCCGAGAAGGACACTGTTTAGTCTCACTGTTTTGGGGGGTTGGAATACAGAGCACAGACATGGGTCAGTGACACATCATGGACCTTGTACAGGACATGTGCCCCAGCAAGGAGCATCGGGAGATGGTTGGGCTGAAATAGCTGTCTTTCTCAGCAGAAGCCTAGTCAATGCCTCTGTGGCTTCCTGTGCCTTTGAAGGCGGAATGCTGCCTCCAGCCCATTGCCCCAGCAAATAGCACTTGAGTTAGGCAGAGGAGGCTGCTGTAATCAAACTGGCTAACAGAGAGAGCACACTTGTGCTCAGTGGTGTGTCTGGAAATTGACCCTCTTTGGCTTTTAACAGGATGTTTCTCCAGCAGTTTGATGATTACCAAAGATAATCAGGGCAGTTGGAAACCTGAAATATTTGTACCCTTCACTCTGTTTGGGCCTCAAGCACCAAAAGCATTAAGTCAGTGCCCTGGAAGGCCCATCCCCTTTAGAGTAAATGTTCAATAATTGAAAGGCATGCTATGTCTGTGCTCATTAATTTAAAACTATTCCCTAGTCAATATTCTTAGAAATGAGCATGATTATTTATTGCTCAGTGATGAGCTGAATAAATGACAGCAGTCTTCTTCTAGCACCTTCTGTTTCCCATCAGGAATAAATAATAACACCCAGCTATTCACAGTACCTCAGCTGTCAGAGCAGTTTTAAATAATAGACATAAACTGCTATTTTTGTTTCATCAACACTTAGCGATTGTCTCTGACTGCTATCGCCCACTGTAAGTTTGGGATCTAACTGTCCTTAACTGCTTCTTGTCTTCATACTTCTGTACTCTGCAGAGCTGAGGAGGAGGATGCTTTATCATCTACAACCTTAAGCCTTTGACACATTATAAGTTAAACCTGAGTGGCTTCTGAATTAGAACTGCTAATATATATTGTTTATTGAAGACCTGAATGGTATCACAGATGACTTTCCCTTCTATGAAGGTGAAATGCCATGACCCTTGGGTAGGGTATTTGGAGGACATTATCAAGATCAAGTTCAGATAGCTTCTGCTTCTTTGTACCCCAATACTGCTGCAGTCACGTCAGCCATGACTTCATTATGTTTGGCTTTCCAAGAGATTTCCAACTAAAGCATCTTCAACAAATGGTGCTGGAATTCTGCGTATAGAAGAACGCAAATAGATCCATATTTATCACCCTGCGCAAAACTCAAGTCCAAGTGGATCCAAGGCCTCAACATAGAACCACATATACTGAAATTGATAGAAGAAGAAGCAGGGAACAGTCTTGAACTCATTGGCACAGGAGACAACTTTGTGAACATAACACCAATAGTGCAGGCACTAAGGTCAGCTATTAATAAATGGGACCTCATGAAACTGAGAAGCTCCTGTAAGGCAGAGGACACCATCAATCAGACAAAGAGGCAGCCTACAGAATGAGAAAAGATTTATTTTACCAACTCTACACCCAATAGAGGTATAATACCCACAATATATAAAGAATTCAAGAAACTAGATATCAAAAAAACAAAAAATTCAATTTAAAAATGGGGTAGAGAGCTAAACATAGAAATCTCAAACAGCTAAGAAACATTTAAAGAAATGTTCAACATCTTAGTCATCAGAGAAATGCAAATCAAAACTACTTTGAGATTCCATTTTACACCTGTCAGAATGGCAAAGATCAATAACACAAGTGAGCTCCTGCTGGAGAGGATGTGAAGCAAGGGGAACACTCCTCTATTGTTGGTGGGAGTGCAAACTTGTACAGCCACTGTGGAAATCAGTTTGACAATTCCTCAGAAAACTGGGAATTGATCTACCTCAAGACCCAGTTATACCACTCTTGGGCAGATACCCAAAGGACACTCTGTCCTACCACAAGGACACTTGCTCAACTATGCTCATAGTAGCTTTACTCATAATAGCCAGGAAACAACCTAGATGTCCTCAACCCAAGAGTGGATTTTAAAAACAAACAAACAAACAAACAAAAAAAAAACCATGATACATTTACACAATGGAGTATTGCTCAGCTGTTAAAAAAATGACATCATGAAATTTGCAGGCAAATTGATGAAACTAGAAAAAAAATCAAGTGAGATAGCCTAGACCCAGAAAGACAAAAATGGTGTGTATTTGCTTATAAGTGGATATTAGCTGATAAGTAATAATCAAGCTACAACCCACAGACCCAGAGAGATTAGGTAAAGAGCAGGGCTTTAGGGAGGAAGCATGGCTCTCCATAAGAAGGGGAAATATAACAGATTTTGTGGGTGGACTGGGGGCAGGTGGGGATGGGGACAGGAGGGATGGGAGACAGGGGATTAGGTGGGAAATGAAGGGAGAGAGTTTGGGATGACATAGCTGGAAAAGGGGGACAGCATTTTGCTGGGCCAGTGTGAAATATAGTGCAGTGGAAAATTCCTGGAATCTATGAAGGTGATCCTTATGAGGACTCCTAATAATGTAAGATATGGAGTTTGAACTGGCCATCTTTTGTAATAAGGCAAAGCTTTCAGGGGTGGAAATGGGTTACATTCGGTTGAGTTGTTGGTGGAGGGGGCTCTGTGGAGACCTCTCAATGACACAGGCTGATGCTAGGACATTAGGTTGTTCTTTGAAAACTGCCAGCAGGGCCGCATTGCTGGCACAAGAAGGAACTGTCAAACTGATTTCCACAGTGGCTGTACAAGTTTGCACTCCCACCAACAATAGAGGAGTGTTCCCCTTGCTTCACATTGAATGTTCATTGAATGTAGGTTGAGCTGGTGCCTGCACGGAGTCTTCATCCCTATGTTCTAATTTCTTTGGCACAAGAAGGTACCCTGTAAGCCTCAGAAAGGGAAACCTGGATGCCAACCCAGCCATAAAACCTTCGACCTACAATTTGTCCTGCCTGAAAGATGTGCTGCTACAGAACTTAAGGGAGCAGCCAACCAATGTTTGGTTTAACTTGAGATCCATGCCATGAGAGAGAGAACCCATGCCCTACCCTGCCTGCTCTGCTCATAGATCAGTGCCTTGTCCACTCATCATCAGAAAGGCTTCCTCTGGCAGCAGATGGGAGCAGGTGCAGAGACCCACAGCCAGATATTTATGTGAAAAGAAAGTCTGAATTGGAGGTCTCCATTGGGTCCCTCCCCTCAGAGTTCAGATGGATCAGGGAACCCCACGGAAGATGGGCAGAAAGACTGTAGGAGTCACAGGGGGTGGAGGATACCAGAAGAATGTGGGCCACTGAATCAGCTAAGCAGGGGTCACAGGGGATCAGGGAGACTGAAGTGGCAAGCACAGGCCTGCGTGGGTCTGCACCAGGTCCTCTGTGTCTATGTTATGGCTGTTAGTTTGGGGGACTCCCAACTGTGAGAGCAGGTGTGTCTCTGACTCTTTTGCCTGCTCTTTGGACTCTTTTCCTCCTACTGCGTAGGCTTGTCCAGCCTCGAGATGAGGGCTTTTGACCTGTCTTATTACTGTATCTTGTTTTGTTCTGTTGGCTGTTGTCTCTTGAAGGCCTGCTCTTATCTGAAGAGGGAACAGAGGGGGAGTGGATATGGGGGGGAGGGGAGGTTGGGGGAAGCTGGGAGGAGTGGAGGGAGAGGGAAGTGTGGTCAGGATGCATTGTATGAGAGAAGAATCTATCTTCAATAAAGAAAATCTTAAAGATTTATTTACTTTCATATGTGTGAGTATTAGCTTGTGAAGCATGTATGTGTGTGAAACATGAATATGTCTAGTACCTCCGCAGAGGCCAGAGAGCACTGGATGCCCTGGAACTGAAGTTACAGACAGTTGTGAGCCACCATGTGGGTGCTGGGAACTCAATGCAGGACCTCTGCAAGAGCAGCCAGTGCTCTTGATTGCTAAGCCACCCCTCCAGCCTTTGGTGTTTTGTTTTGTTGGTTGAAAGAAAATTTAATATACTGCAAAAGTATCTCCAGTATCTTCCTGCCACCTACTGATAAAATTTCATGGAATCTCCATTTTGACTCAGAGGCAGACCTCAAATCCCTCTTTCTCTTTCCATGTGGAGCAGTTCTTCTCCAAGCAGGATGTACCCTACCACACTGGAACCTTCCTTCACCACTCACTGCCTCAGAACCACTGTTCCCTTGTTCATGGCTTTCTTCTTCCCCATTTGACTAAAATTATTTTCTTCTTCTATTGGGCAAGTATTCTGAGTCCCTTTAGGTCTAAAAATATATTTTATTCTCCCATGTGACTGACAGTTTGGTGGGATACAGAATTCTAGGTCAACTGAAATCCAGGTCAATGTAATTTCCCTTAGAACTTTACAGCAATGCTCCATAGCCTCCAGCATCCAGCAACGCTGATGCCTGCTGACTTTTGTTAGATAAAATGCAGGCTACTTAATTTGTTAGTTTGTTTCAGTATTGAAAATTTTAGTTTCTCCTGTTTATTTTAGTGCCTCAAAATTTGATGAAATTATTCTTAAGGATAAATCTTTTTTCTATTTCTTATGGTTTAGTATTTGACCAACCCCATCAAACTGAAGATCTGTGACTTTTATTGACTCTTGGAAATTTTACACACACACACACACACACACACACACACACACACACATACACACAGTATATTGTATAGTCTTGCTCTCCTATTGGTTGTGGGTTGAGCCATACATTGATCTTTTGCTATTTTCAAGTTTATCATTTCTATTTTGTAAAATTGCCTTGATTTTGTACTTGTGATTGATTTTTAAATTTTTAGCAGAATATTTTTATTGCAACAGATAGTTCTGTGACAATTCCTTTATTGTGTCCTTCTCTTCTCTTCTCTCTTCTGTAGCTGACAAGTTTTTAAGCTTGTCTTCTGCGTCCTCAAATATCTCTGCTTCCTCCAGAGAAACATATTGCTCTTCTTACAGGATTGTGGGCTGTGTGTGTCTGGATGGGGTACATCTGATGAGTTATTGTTTAGGGAGGTCGATGAGGCACACTCTAATTCTAGAAGAAAACACACTGTACTCTGGGGCAACAATACTCACCAAGAAAGTATTGTTCTCTTGGCATCAATCCCTTTCATTGGGAAGTGCCTATGCCATTTTGTTGCTTGGTTTGGATTTGGGCTTGGATTCTGGACTAGGAGCAAACCCAGGCTGCTAGTTGGTCTGGAAGTGGAGGCCAAGGAAATTGGGGCAGGGACTGACCTCTGGAGCTCCTGTTCAAGCAGGTCTTCCCAGCTCCCAGCTGCTGCCACCTGCTAGACCCATGGACCCAGAGGCCAGAATCTTTGAACTCTCCCAAGAAAGCTCAGCTCCTGCTCCCCTGCAGGCCCCACTCTGGTTCCTCCTGTTTTGCTCATTCAACAAATTGGAATTTGCCTTCTTCTGGGAATTTCTTGAGATTTTGTGTTCATTTTCCCTGCCAAACTCTCTCCTCGGGGTATATGATACAATCAGCTTATTCCTTTTCATCTTTCTCCTGACACTTCCTCTGAGTCTCAAGATGGGGGAGCCTGTGAATGAGCACAATGCTGACATCTTGAGTTAGAAGCCTTCACTTTTTTTTGAGATGTCTGGGTAACAGCACCCAGGGCACCGAGGGGACATCAGTGGAAGTCGTCCGCAGAAGATGGCAACACCCTGCAGAGTAGCCCCCTCTCGAGAATCATGAGCCACAGAAGCTATGATAAAGGGCTGAGTTAGGAGACCAGAGGCAAGGCCCTTGTGAAGGGGTCAGTGTCTGCAGAACTCTCATTAATAACGGTGGTCATTTTGAAAGAGATTGGAAGAGAGGGCTTTAATTTCTAAAACCAGGTAACAGAAGCTCATCTCAACACGTGCTACAGATAAACAAAGGAGTATAAGTTTTTGTTGGAGTTGAAGTTATTTGGGGATTTGTTTACATCGAAGTGCTAGTAAAGTTCAAACAGAAATCAGTCTTTAAGGTATAGGTCACTTCCAGGGACAAAGCTGTGCTCGGCATAAACCTTTACCTACTACAGAAATCCTAGTCCAAGGCAGGGGCAGGCGGACACGGAAGTCCCTAATATTTATTAAGATTGGAAGTCCCTAATATTTATTAAGATTGTACTCAGTCTTAGGAAGTTTTCTGCATCTCATTTAGTTTACTCTTCACAAAAATTCCATTGAGATCACTCATCCATTCCTTCAATCAATTATATGTAATGAACAGCTGGAGTATACCAGGGTCTGCGTTAGGTAGGCATTGGAAATAAACCATGCATGAAAAACACTCACTGCACTTAGTGCTTACTGAAGGAGGCAGACACTAAATAATAACATAAACAAGTACAGAATGACAAGTACTGTGGGGCACTATATGATGCCACAAAAATGTGTAAACAGGAAGCTTGCCCGGAACAGAGTAAAGGCGAAGGAAGACATACCTAAGAAGAGAAGATTTAGTCTGAGATCTAAAGAATGAAAATTAAGTAGCTGAGAAAGAGGGAGGAATTAATTCAAGTATTTCAAAAGACACAACATGTACAAAGGTCCTGAGGCAGAAGAAGGTATGAAATTTTTTTAAGTTTATGAAAGAATCATCATTTGGAAACTGCTATAATAATCATTTCCAAAGAATTAATGGTGAATTCCAATATTGAAAAACACAAGTTTTCAATTATACTTTTTACAAGGGGAAGATCAGTAACTGTAGCAGAGAAATCTGGTTAAGACCTGATTAATTGTAGCAAAGTAGGCATCACACTGGCAGGAGTGGGATCAGTGACTGTCATGCATCTCCTGATATTATGCGTTAATAAAACACAGAATCACTCGTGTGAAAGCCCTGCCAAAAATGTATAACGGGTGCCTAAGCATGAGGATTATTAGGCAAACCCCTGCTGAGAGACATCCTGCAGAGTAACAACTAGCCAAGACTCTTGGAAGACTTCAAGGTCTTAGAAGATGAAGATGGGTAAGTTGTTGCAAATTAAAGAGATGAAAGAGACCAACAGTCTATACAGAGCCTGCAGCCGTGGGTGGGTGTTTTTTGTGTTTTTTTTTTTCTTTTTGCTGTGAAAGACTAAATTATGGGACATTAGGAAAATTTTAAAAGATGATTTCAAAAAGGACCAAAGCAAGGTCTGAGATCTTCATGTGGGCTTATTTATAATACTTTTCAGAGAGTTCAGAAAAAGTGAGTGACTAAATAAATATAAAATCTACTGTTTGAGTAATGCTGGTTATGATATATAAGAAATCTATGTATTACTTTTGCAATGTTTCTGTAAGTTTAAAACAACTTCAAGGTAAAAGGATAAGGTAAAAAGACACGAAGGAAGACACCTCCAAGGGGACAGTGTGAAACAAGGTGAGCTTGGATTTACAAGGAAATAGATCTTTTATCCTGAAAACTATGTGAGCCACTAAATAGCAAGAGAAGGGACATGACGTGCTCATACCAGCATTCAGAAAACAGGGCAGCAGGATGCCAGATAACTAGCTGTAAGCTTAGGGGCATGAGTTCTATGGGAATGCGTTACCCTGGTGTAGAACAGAAAGATGGTAGCAACTGTTAATCCACCAACTGAGTGTAAAGACTGTTACCTGAATTCTTCAGTCAAGTTGAGCAAGCTTTATTTTCTGTCAGATGGGACTATCTTCCTAAAGCAGGGTTGGAAAAAATAGCATTGAACATAGGAGGAAGTAGGGTTTATATAGGCCCCAAATTGCAAGGCCTAGGGGTCTCCAGGGGTTTTTGGTTAAGTAAGAACTTGGCAGAGCACATCAAATTTATGTGCCTTGCACACTGGTCGGGGTGGAGAGGGGTGTGGCTGAGCTTCTCTGGAGGACAGGAGGCTAGGCTGGGAAAGAGCCTTGAAGACACCTGTTAGTCTGAGTTCTTGCTTTCATTGATTTCATGAAGTCACATGGCTTGTTCTGTCTCATGTTAAACTCCTGTGTACCACAAGAAGCCACCCTATTCAAGAAGCCACCCTTCTCAAGAAGCCAATTTTTGCTTCTTTTCTAGTTTTACGTGAAATCAGCCTGAAGAAATCAGAATGCAGGAGGAGAAAGGGAACAAGAGATTCTCAGATCTTCCTTTGTCTGGATGTTCAATGGCTGTTTATCAGTTTTAAAAAAAACAAACCCTAAAGCCATGCTTTTTATAAATACAGGTTTCTGAATGCCGATGAGAAAGCCACTTCCTCCTCACATAAACAAATCTCGTGGGGTTGCTCTGGAGAGTTAGAGAAGTCCATCCCTCACTGGGGAAGTCACTGCACAGTCCAGTTCTGTCGACCCTTTTTATTTTTTCTTGAACTTTAATATTTGTTTCCTGTTAATGTGTAAGGTATAAAGAGAGAATTAAAGGCAGCAGTGGCCAGCTTAGCAGACGTCTTTCAACCTAAAACTTGAGGAATCCCGTCTCCCTCCTCAGTCTATGTCCCTGGTCTTGGCTGCAGAATTGGAATGAGGAGTTTCACGTGTTGGAGATTTCACGTGGTGATTTCCATGAGGCTTCAGTGAGTTACAGGAAACAAACAGCTGGCCTCTGGCCATCCTGTAATGACTTCTGGCTTCTGAAGCTGCTATTGGGGAATCTCTGGGGTGGCATGGTGAAGTACGAGAGGCCAGCTGGAGAGCCAGTTAGCAGAGGCATTTAGACTGACAAGTTAAACGCTTGGGGGACTGTTATTTGCAGTTTCTGGGTAACCCAGAAGCCCATCTGGCTTTAAGGGCAGATTTTTACACTTTATAAATACATGTATTTGATCTTTTCTTGTACATTGCAAACAGCAAGTATCCCCACATGCACACTTTAGCACAGTTCTAATTTTAGGTTTCAGAAATTTTCTTTAACTCACAATTATCTTTTGAGGATCTACCTATTTTTCAGATGAGCAGATAAATACAGCACTATACTTCTGATCCCCAGCCATGCTATTTTCCACTTCTTCCTCACATAAACAAATCTTGTGGGGTTGCTCTGGAGAGTTAGAGAAGTCCATCCCTCACTGGGGAAGTCAGCATTGGCCTTGAACTGTCTGGTTTTGGTGCCCATGACTCCTCAGTTATATTAGAAAATAAAAACTGGTAATATATATATATATATATATATATATATATATATATATATATATATACACAGACAATTAGATAGATAGATAGATAGATAGATAGATAGATAGATAGATGGATGGATGGATGGATGGATAGATAGATAGATAGATAGATAGATAGATAAAATCTATATATAAATGGGATTTATTAGAGTGGCTTACAGGCTGTGGTCTGACTATTCCAACAATGGCCGTCTCCGAAGCCAAAGTCCAAGAATCCAATAATTGTTCAACCCATGAGGCTGGATGTCTCAGATGATCTTTGGTTTATGCCAGAACCCCAAAGAAGTGTCTCATGCCAATGAGAGGACTCGCCAGAGTGATTGAGGGCAAACAGGCAAAGAGCATGAGCTTCCTTCTTCTACGCCCTTTATAGAGGCTACCACAAGAAGATGTGGTCCAGATTTGAGGTGGGTTCCCTACCTCAAATGATCTACTCAAGAGAAGTCCCTCACAGGTGTACCTAGCAGCTTGGGTTTGCGTTAATTCCAGATGTTTAAGGTGACAACCAAAAATAATGTTCACACAAGGACTAACCTGAGTGTAGATGGGAGTTAAACTGTGTACAAACTCTTCTTTCTAACATCCCCCCTCCCCTCACCACACACCACAGACAAAACTAGATTATGCATCTTGACACCAAGTAAGAAAATGGCAATGATAAATATTCACTGAGTACTTACTGAGTGCCACAGGCTGTGCTGAGTTCTTCACACAAATTGTTCCATTGATTCTCACAACAACTCATTGGTGTGATCACTATTATTATCCCTGTCCTGAGTGTTAGGTAAATAGACTCCTCCACAAGACTAAGTTACAGCAGTAAGTTGCACCTGGCCAAGGACACAGAGTGAAACACAACTCCAAATGAACCACCAGCTCTCCAAGGGGAGCCTCCCAAACACAGTCTCCTCCAATTCCAGTAATAATCAAACAGCTTCATGACCAGTCATCAACATTTGATAAAAGCAGGCTCATAAAATAAAACTGAGCTCCCGAGGCAACAGTGCAGGTGTTCCAGCAATGTGCTCCCCTGCCAGAATGAGTCATAAATTATTTTAAGCATTTATAATACAACTTATATCCCTGTAGTGATTACTCTGTACACAAGAATTCTCATCGACGTTTCCAGCATTTTTGTTGGAAGTATAATGTTCACACAATAGGTACACAAATATTACAGTGTTCAGTTCTGGATTTTCACAAAGGGTCACTTGTGTGACCCTCGCTGACACCAGGAAACACATTACTAAGATAAAAATTGTCCTCTTTCTTATGGCCCTCCTAGTAATGAGCCTCCAGCCCAATGTTAAGCTATTACTCCAACTAAATGTCATCATGGACTAGTTTTTTACATTTTCGAGCTTCATATAAATGGAGTCATACGTCCTATACCCTTTTGTGTCTGGTTTCCTTTGCTCAACAGTATGTTTAGGAGTCATCGTAAGAATTGAAGCTCTTTCATTTTCATGGCTCAGTGGTATTCTATCATACTTACATTCATTCTACTCTATATGAACATCAGGGATGTTTCTGATTTGAGGACATTACAATGTTGCTATGACATTCATTGCTCTCACTTGTGTATTTTGATGCGCAATCTCTACATTTCTGTTGAGTCTATTTCCAGAATGGAAGTTATATAACATAGGGTGTATAAATCTTCAACTTTAGCAAGTGCTGCCAAACCATCTTCTAATGTCATTTTGTCAGTTTGCATATCCACCAGCAAGACAGGCGGTACGTGAAAGTTGTCATTGTCCCACACTCTTACAAATACTTATCATTCTCAGTCTTTTCCACTCCACTCTGGTGGGTACTTTGTGGGATCGATTTGTGTATGTGGTTTCTTGTTGCTTGTGGATTTCTAATGGATTAAACCCTGTTTTAAGAGAACCTTGAGTTTGTTTTAATCGGGTATCAAAAGATACACAAGTGTAGTGATTATGCACATGGTCCTCCCTCTAGAAACAGATAACACAGCACTTATACTTATGGACAGCAAGAAAAGCACTGAGGTTGTGGAGAGACCGGGAGCAAATGAAAGACTTGAGCTGATATTTTACTGTGGTTGTCATGGTAAAGAACTGGGAAGACAAGGCAAGCAGGTTTATGATTGGCTAGCTCCAATAAGATCAATAGTGTAAAGATATCAGTGGTTTGTGGATAGTATAAGTTGTCAGAGCTGGACTTATTGGTTCACGCCTTTAATCCTAACACTCAGGAGGCAGAGGCATGCCAGTCTCTGTGAGTTTGAGGCCAGCCTGGTCTTTATAGTGAGTTTCAGAACAGACAGGGCTACATAGAGGGACCCTGTCTCAAAACAAATTATAGTCAGTGATCTGTGGGTAATATTAGTAGTATATTGGTAATATCCATGGCCTGTGGGTAATATCAGTGGTCCATAGATAATAATAGTAGTCTGTGTAGTGCCAGTGGTCTATGGGTAATATAGTGATGCATGGACAATATGAGTAATCTATGGAAATATATAAAAATAGCAGTGGTCTATGGAAATATTAGTGGTTAATGAAGTGCAGGAACTGTCCCTAGTTGTCTGATACCTATCCAGAGGATGATTGAGGAAAGGGAGTGGTGGTCTAGAATGTGAGAAACAAAGGAGATTTGGATGAAACAGTTCATTATGTAAAGTCATTTACCACTAAACCTGAAAACCTGAGTTTAATCCCTGGACCCTCATGGTAGAAGAAGACCAGTGTCCCCAGAAAGCCACACCCCCATGTGCAAAAATGTAATACAAATAAAAACTATTTGAAAAGGAGGTTGAGGGGTAAGCTCCAGATTGATTGGTTTGCAATAAAAGATACACTCAGAGAACAATTTGTCTAGTATAGTCCTAGCAATACAGTACCTCTAGGGATAACAAGTCCATGATGTCAAAGTGTTTCTGTAAAAAAATAAACACTATGGCTAATTTAAGTGTCTTTTGTATAGTTATTAAAAATTTGGAAATATGTTTTACAAATTATGCATTCAAATTTTTCCCTGTTTTTTTTTTATTTGATTTTCTGTCTTTGTCTTACTGTTTTATAAGAATTTGTCCTATGTTGGCACATGCTCAGCTATGTTCATAGCAGCATTATTTGTAATAGCCAGAACCTAGAAACAACCTAGATGCCCTTCAACTGAAGAATGGATAAATAAAATGTGGTACATATACACAATGGAGTACTACTCAGCAGAGAAAAACAATGACATCAGGAGGTTTGCAGGCAAATGGATGGATCTAGAAAAAAATCATCCTGAGTGAGGTAACGCAGACTCAGAAGGACAAACATGGTGTGTACTCACTCATAGGAGGATACCAGATGTAAAACAAAGGATGACTAGACTGCTACTCACAACTCCAGGGAGGCTACCTAGAAAACAGGACCCTAAGAAAGACACAGGGATCACCCAATGACAGAGAAATGGATGAGATCTACATGAGCAAACTGGACATGGGAGTGGGGGGTAATAAAGGGCAAGGTTTGAGGGAAAGAGAGCTTAGGGGAGTGGGAGATCCCAGCTGGATCAAGAACAGAGAGGGAGAACAAGGAAAAAGAGACCATGATAAATGAAGACCCCATGGGAATAGGATGAAGCAAAGTGCTAGAGAGATCCCCAGAAACCCACAATAGACTACTGGCAATGGTCCAGAGAAAGCCTGAACTGATCTACTTTGGTGATCAGATGGCCGAACACCCTGTCATGCTAGAACTCTCATCGAATAACTGATGGAATTGGATCCAGAGATCCATGGCCACGCCACAGGTGGAGCTCTGGGAGTACAATCTGCGAGAAAGAGAGGGGATTGTATGAGTGAGAATTGTTGAGACCAAGATTGGAAAAAGCACAGGGACAAATAGCCAAACTAGTGGAAACACATGAACTATGAACCAAAAGCTATGGAGCCCTCAACTGGATCAGGCTCTCTGGATAAGTAAGACAGTTGATTAGCTTGAACTGTTTGGGAGACCCCCCAGGCAGTGGGACTGGGACTAGTCCTTGGTGCATGAGCTGGCTGTTTGGAACCTGGGGCCTATGCAGGGACACTTTGCTCAGCCTGGACGAAGGGAGGAGGGGACTGGACCTGCCTCCATTGAATCTACCAAGGCTGAGCTGAATCCCCAGGGGAGTCCTTGCCCTGGAGGAGATGGGAATGGGGGGTAGACACGGGGGAGGGCGGGAATGGAGGGGATGGAGGAGGGAGGACAGGGGAATCTGTGGCTGATATGTAAAATTAAATCAAATTATAAAATAAAATTTAAAAACAAGAAAAAAAGAATTTGTCCTATGTTTTATTTTGTTTACTTTCTGGGGTGCTAAAGATGGAACAGTGTCTTCTGTACATACAGCAAATGTTCTGCCACTGAGCCACACCCCAACCCCCTCCTATATTTTAGAGACAAGACCTGCAGAAACCCTTTCCCATCCTATACTACTTTCTCACTCTTCTCGAAGCCTTACAATGAACAGAGGTCTCCCTTTCCTCCTCTCCATTTACCATACTTCTTTACAGTTAACACTTTTGACAAACACTTATCTGCTTCAAGGTCATGAAAATGTTTTCCTGTGTGTTTTCTAAAGACTTTGCTGTACCTTTCATATCAAGAACTACAATCTGTCTGTACTCTGACATATAAATACATTAGAGACAAATATTCATCTTTTCCATGTGGATTTACAATCGTACCAGTATTGTTTACTGAAACAAGCTTTTTTTTTTTTTAATTTTCAGTAACAATTAAAAAAAAAAATAAACCAGGGAAGTATTTTTCTGGCTACCTAAAGACCTGACCACATTCTTGGTACACGGTCCTTCCTCACCCTCCTCTGTTTCTGGTATTGCCTCTCTTTACCCACTCTCACATGTCTACCTCATTCTCTTAGGTTCCTTGTGATTAAGTTGGGCTCCTCCACATAATGTAAGATAGTCTTTCATACCGAGATTATTAACTTGATCGCATCTGTCAAATCCCTGCTATCATTTAAAGTAGCAAGCAGACTTCTACATCTAAGAGATAACACAGGACTTGGGATAGTAGTACTGTCCCACCTGCCATGGCACTAATTTGAATTAATGCCATCCTCCTTACAAATGAGCTAAAAGTACCAAAAAATTGGTTTCTAAATGAATTTGGGCATCGGTTTAGATTCTATCTTTACAACTATTGACTAAGTCTTAACTCCTAACTAATAATGGCATTTTAAACCACTAGTCAGCTCCGCATCAGATTGTGACCCTTCAGGACAAGAGGCAATTCCATCTTAGAGCAGTCAATTCAGATAATCTTTGGACCAGTTATTCAGACTTCCCTTTTGACCGACAGTCTAAAAAAAACACTATTGTCCTGTACGTGCTGGAGAAAAGGACTGTTTGCTCATTACTAGACTATATTTTCTAACAGTGGTGGATTATATGCCCCCTACCCTGGTGAAATTAAAAAAAAATAAAAAGCAGATATCCTGTGTAGTCACACAGTTGTCTGCCCCTCAGCAATCTGTCTCTGCCCCCCCACAAGGCATTCTTCTTTGTCCTTGTAGTTGGACACTGACTTCTTCTCCTCCTAGGGCTCATTCAGTCTGTTGTCCATTTGGACCACACACTGGCTACCTACATCTCCTACTACTACCTGGAGGCCTGAGGCATCTTCTTTAATCAGGTAAATAAACTGAGCAGAGTCACCTAATCATTGTGACAAGGAATCCCCAAACTGGAGTGGACTGACAAGACTATGTGCTGTTTCTCACTTACGTCACAATGCAGCTTGACTGGATGCACAGTGGATACTCACATTCCACACAGCCATTCCGGTTCTTCTCCTCTCGGGGCTCTATATTACTCCAGTCCTGTTTCCTCTTTGCAGCCCATTGGAAAGAACGGGACAAAGTTTATATAGGTCAGGGCTTCCAGTCAGACCTAGTGATAGCAATGCTTCTGTTCATATCTGGCCAAGTAGACTCAAGCCATCTGATAATACCTGATTGTAGCATGAATCTTAACAGGTCTTATTAATAAAAACGAACCCGAAGCTAGGTATTGGGGTGAACGCTAGAACATCAGAGAAGCAGAACAAGCCACAGCTTCCTCACCTTGCCAGCTCCTCAGCTGATCCTGTGTTCATTCAAATGGATTTCAGCTGAGCTGCTGCTAAAAGCTTCAAAGCTAACCAGTTCTAGTTCCTGGTTTTTACGCCTTATATACCTTTCTGCTCCTGCCGTCACTTCCTGGGATTAAAGGCATGCATCACCATGCCTGGTTGTTTCCAGTGTGGCCTTGAACTCACAGAGATCCAGGCAGATCTCTGCCTCTGGAATGCTAGGATTAAAGGCGTGAGTGCCACCATTTTCTGGCCTCTGTATCTAGTGGCTGTTCTGTTCTCTAACCCCAGATAAGTTTATTAGGGTGCATAATATTTTGGGGAACACAATATCACCAAGCCTAATTGATGGCAAAGGGGTCTAGGATACAGAAAGCTAACTTTTGAATAAGGAAAAATAGTTAGTGGGCAGATAGCAGTTTACATAGCAATGGCATGGTTGTGTTGTATAATATATGAGAGTACAGCCCATAGTGATACTGATGATATAAACATTACATGTCACTGACATGCCCAGCTAGCCTTTGAGAACAGGAATTTCGGCGTCACTTTTTCTAAAACTGTGTAACACAGTAGTTGCCCAATAGATTTTTGATGAGTGAATCATAGTATATTGAAGCTCAAAAAATGTCCTTAGAGATCATCTAAACTAAACCTTTCATTTTAAATATGAAGAATCAGAAACCCAGGGCCACCAAGCAGGGCTAGGACCCATTTATCTCCTATCCCAGACTCAGGGAGATAGTCTTTGAGAACTAACTTATCCCAATTTCCCAGTCCAGTGGGACTCTTTTTAACCAGCATATTAGAAGTGGCACCTCTGGACAAGTGTTATTCATTCTGATGAAGTCTCCTTGGGACTTTCTATACCAGTCAAATGCTCCTTCCATTAAAAACTTCATGGAGCTTTATTTGGGGGATCACTTTCAGAGCCTATGGCATTTTTCTCTAGCACTGCTCTAGTGGTGGCTGGTAAATATATTCATCCTTTGAAGATGGGTTTGATTTTGAGAAATATTTTAAAGACAAAAATTAAATGTAGATGACCCAGCTGTGCAATACTGATGTAGGGAAAGAAAACCCAAAAAACATAAAAACAAAACAAAAGCCAGGTGAGGCTATGTGCTGCTTAATGATGTACAATCAGAAAGACGGTTTCCTACATGATTTATCAACCAGCTTTGGGGGACAATTTCAGAAGAGATGTGTGGGCATTTTGAACCACGTCATCATTGTTGGACTAAGTTCCTGGAGTCCTAAGGTGAGAAGTTTAAAGAGAAATGGCAGGTTTGGAAATGTATGTGCACATGACAGAAACATTGATGGTGTAAAGGTCCAGGCTACCTCCACAGTCCTGAAGCTTTCACCAAGAAACTCAGAAGAGTTTGTAGCTCCATTCTAACGGCCTGTCTGGAAACCAGGGCTGGGATGGAAGGAAGGAAGCACTACTTCAAAAATGAGAAAGATTTTTTTAACTGTTTAGTTTATGCATATGTATGTGTGCCTATATGACGGTTGGTGCACTTGAGAACAGGTGCCCACAGAGACCAGAAGAGGGCATTGCAACCTCTAGAGCTGAAATTCCAGGTGGTTGTGGGCCATTTGACATGGGTACTGGGCAACTAAACTCTGGTCCTTTGTAAGAGGAAGCCCTCTTAACTGCTAGGTCAGCTCTCCAGCCCTGAGATAATGTCTTGGAAAGTAATAGAAGTTGATGACCTGATTGACTCTTTTCTGGGAAAAATATTTAGGAAGTATGACAACAAAGACTATAAACTGGTACAATGGGCTGTGCTTGTGTACCTACATTCCAGCTCAGTAACTGGGATGATTCTGAAGGGGATGATATGCACACTGAGAGGACCCAAGAAGGAAACTGCCTCTCTATTCACTGCCAAAGTGCAGGTCAGAAGAGACTTTATTTTCTAGGGGTAAAAGCAAGAAGCAACAGCTTCTTCAGTCAGCAGTGTTGGGAAAATTAGACACCCGCATGCAAAAGAATGAAATTAGACTCACGTCTTTCATCAATTTAAAAAAAAAAAAAAAAAACTAACAGGAAGCAGATGAAGGATTTAAGTGTAAGGCTCAAATGATGAAACCACTACAACAAAATATACAGAAGTAGCACTGAGACATTGGTCTAGGCCAGGAGTTTTTTTTTATATAAAACCTCAAAAAGCACAGGTAACAAAAAACAAACCAGACAAATGGGATTTCCTAAAGTTCTCTGCACAGCAAAGCAAACAGCGTAACACAGAGATAATCTGCAGGATGGGGGATTCCTGAACTCAGAAAAGCAGCTGAAAGGCGAAAGGCTTGCTTTTTGTACAATTTCAGAGACTCCAGGTAACGATTCAATACCCATGTTATGTGGACCTGAGGCTGGGAAGAAGATTATGGTGGCGTGAGTGTGTGGATAAAGAGGTTGTTCACCTCGTGGCAGCCAGGAAGTAAAGTGAGAGAGAGGAGAATGGTCTGGGACAAGATGCACCCTTCAAAAGTTCACCTCTATTGACCTACTTCTTCTAACTAGACCCTAACAGTCCACTCAACTGTGAGTTTACCAATGGTGAAGTTAGCGCACTCAGAATCCAATCAGTTTCCAACAATGGCACCAGCTGGGGGATAAGCCTCAACACATGAGCCTTTTTGGTAAATACTTCACATCCAACCATAACACATCTGATAAGAATTTAACATCCCAAACACATGACAAGCTCAAGCTCAGACATTTAAACATTTATGAGCAGGCAGAAGACCTGAACAGACAATTCTCAAAAAAGCTACACAAATGTGCAATAGACATTTAAAAAGCATGCAACACAACTAAGCATTGGAGAAACACTAAACCATGACAAGGTAATCCCTCCCCCTAGTTAATATGGAGACAATCAAAAAACTGGAAAGTACACATTGGTGAGGATATACAGAAGATAAATCATTTATGCACTATTGGTAGAAATGTAAGTTGAAACCATTACGAAAAACAGTATGAGAGTCTCTCAAAAAATTAAAAATAAAACTAACTCATAATCCAGCTGCCCCACTGCTGGGGTATGCACAATCAATATGCTGAAGTGATAGCTGCCCTTGTGTATTTGTTTTTAACACTGCTGACAATAGTCAAGATATAAAAATCAACCTGAGAATCCACCAAAGGACAGATAAATAAAACATGCATATACACAGTGGAATGCTATCCAGCCATGAAAGTAATGAAATACTGTATTTGCAGCAACATTGTTAGAATTGGAAATCATTATGGTATGAAAAATAAGCCAAGTGCACAAAAACCAGTAGCAGACAACCCCACTCACACATGAGTTCCAAAATCGTTGTTTCATAGAAGATACAGAGTAAAAGAACAGTTACCAGATCCTGGGGAAGGGAGGGGGAGCCAATGAAGAGCGACTGGTCAGTGGCCTCCAACATTTACCGTTAAGAGGTTAAGTGGAGACATTCTTTCACACAGTAGGGCTATCAGAACCATCAGTAAGGTACTGTACATCTCACAGTAGAAAGAAGAGAGGTTTTTGAATATTTTATCACAAATAATTGATGCATACATAAGATAGGATCTGCTCATTAGCCTTATTTGGTCATTAACACATGTGTTCATGTACCAAATCTCATAGTGAACTCAGAAATGTGAATAATTACTCTACATCAACCATATTTTAAAAAAATAGAATACCTTAAAGAGGGTATATATATATATATATATATATATATATATATATATATATATATATATATATATATAGAGAGAGAGAGAGAGAGAGAGAGAGAGAGAGAGAGAGACACTCTGTAGCAATAAGCACCTAGTGCTGTGCCTTCAATTATGCTGTTAAGCTTTGGAGAGGGGAAGTCAAGAGTTCAGAACCCTTGTTTTCATTTTGTACCTCTATATAAAAATGTAAATATCATTCTCATTACTTTATGCTCACACCTGGCCTATTTTGAGAGGCTCAACAGCATTTCCCTGATGATCCAATTTAAACACTTTTCAATGGCATAATTACACTCTCTTGGTAAATTACCATCTTGTGCAAGGGCACACACAGAAAGAACTGTGGGCATGTGGGCACGCACTCCCAGGGGAAATGCTGTCCTGCCGTAATGGGTATCTTTTCGGATGTAAACATCCATTCTAGTAGTGGGGATGTAAATGAATATGTGATCACAGTACAATTATCGGAGGATTCAACAAGGACCCCAATGCAGAGAAATGTTTGCTGGCCTCCTGTGTCCATAACACTGCACAAATGATAAAGCTCACCACGGGATCCACAGCATCAATGGTACCCTCTCCTCAGGCTCAGTTATGATGCTGCTTGGCTAGGGCATTTCCAACAAAGTGGAAAGATACACAAAGACGCTCGTGAGTGAACTGTCCAGCCATACAGCAATCAACCCTTTCTGCCCACATCCAGAAGTGGCTCTTTGTGTGTGTGTGTATGTTTCATATATGTGCCTGTGTATATGTAGGTACATGCACACAATGCATGGGCCTGGAGGCCAGAAATGACCATCAAATGTCTTCCTCAGTTGCTTTCCACCTTATTTATTGAAGTGGGGTCTCTCACTGAGCCTGAAGCTGACCCTTTTGGCCAGCAAGCCTCCAGGATTCTCCTTTGTCACTACCTTCCCAGCACTGGGATTATGACACTCAAAGGCGACATCCATCTTTGTATGTGTTGCTGGGGCCTTGAACTCAGCATCTCGAACACTTTGCCAACTGAGAGATCTCCCTGCCCCCAGTCACTCTTGGCTTTTTTTTTTTTTTTTTTTTTTTTGGCCTCTTAGGCTATGCCTGACTGGGAGGTGGTGAACCTTGATGCACAGTCTCTGAAGTGTAGTTATTCACAAAAATCAGCCTCAAGGGAGTTCAAATTTCATTTCTCCACAATTACCTCCAGATGAAATTGTTCCTAGTTAGCTGCCAAAGGTCAATCATTCCATCTTCCAGCTCTGCAGACTTCACCTAGGATAAGGACCCAGGTGTGTTCTTTTCTGACTCCATCTTCAACAGCAATAATGCCCCAGCAATTAGAATTCAGCCTTCGATTTTGCTGATGAGACAGCAGGAAAAACCAGAAACCACTTCCCAGTCTATCATTGCTTTGGATTCAACAAATGCCAACTGGAACAGAAAGCTGTGGGCACAGTCAAGTCAGCAGCTGGGACCAAGGCTCAGGGAATCCATATACTTCCACCTTTCTCTTTTAAACCGGTAACTGAAGATTGTTTAAAATTGGAGCCCTTCTTTAATAAAAGAAGAAGAAGGAGAAGAAGGAGAAGAAGGAGAAGAAGAAGAAGAAGAAGAAGAAGAAGAAGAAGAAGAAGAAGAAGAAGAAAGGAAGGAAGGAAAGAGAGAGAGAGAAAGAAAGAAAGAAAGAAAGAAAGAAAGAAAGAAAGAAAGAAAGAAAAAGAAAGAAAGAAAGAAAGAAAGAAACAACTTAGAAATGCATAAATAGATTCTCTGGAGACCAATATAAGCCAGAGAGTATAACAATACAAAGCCTGGCAGCTGAGATTTCATTTGTTTCTGGCTTTGGAAAATCAAACCCCTAAGGGGTCTGAATCCAAGGTTCATTTATTCTTAATAAGCTCAGTTCCAGGGGCCCTGTCAGCCTCTGGCTAATGACAACACTCCCAGCAGCTGGATAGCTGGAGTCCGGAGAAGAGTAAGTCTCTAATTGAGACATGAAGTGTTGACTCCTGTCATAATTTGTTAATGTCCAGAGCCCACATCCTGTCTTTTAAAAGTTCATTCATGATGGGTTCTCCAGCCTCCTAAGAGAGAGCATTTGTGGTGATAATCGGATGGTACTGGGCAGGAGTGGCAGTCACAGACATTCCACTCCACCATCTCCATATCTCTTGCCACAGCTCTCAGAGAAGTGGGTCCTGGCCCACGGTGCACAGAAGGAACCTGCCAATGCCATGCTCATTGTTGGCTGTCTCCTGATCATGGTAGTCCTTAGTCTAAAAGACAAGTCAGGAACACACAGGGATTTTGGCCCTTCTTCACCAAATGAAGCCAGCTCTCCTGTACCCAATACCTAATAAGAACTCAAGAGAGCAGGTGAGCTGCACTTTGATCAGCTTGGTCTGTAAAGCAACCACCATCCTCCAATACGCCCTGCCGAGTCACCTTTCCTGGATGCCCAGATTCAGCAACTCTAGTGCCTACCTGCTTTTGGTCATGGTGTTTATCAAAGCAGCCAAAAGCAAATTAAGAGTATTCAACCAAAGAATCTTGCGCTCACATGTAAGACAAATTGCTAAATGGTCTTATTAATAAAAAACCCAGACCCAAATACTGGGGTGAAAGCTGAGAGATCTGAGGAACAGAACAAGCCACAGCCACAAGTTCTTACCCTAGGAAATCCTCAGCGCAAGAGAGAGCCACTTCCTGTATACTCACGCCTATATCCTTTCTGTGCCCTGCCATCTCACTTCATCTCTCTGCTCAGCTACATCACTTCTTCTTTCTGCCCAGCTTTGTCACTTCCTGTCTGTACAGACCTCCAGACCTCTATAGTTAACTAGTGCTGGGAATCAAAGGCATGTGCCGCCATGCCTAGCTCTGTTCCCAGTATGGCCTTGAACTCACAAAGATCAGGATGAATTTCTGCCACAGGAATGCTGGGACTAAGGGTGTATGCTATGACCTCTATGTTTAATACAGTGCCTGGCTTTCTCCTCTAATCTCCATGAAAGCTTTATTTATTGAGCACAAATTAAATATCACCACACTCTGAAAGCACCAAGCAGATGCCATAACAGGCTGTCAGTCTTCTCTCAGAGATCAGGCCTCAATTTCAGTTTCCTGAGACGTAAGCAAGCAGTTTCTGGGAGGGCCATGAACAAAAGACATAGTTCTTACAGTAGCTCCCTTTCTGCACGTACTCTGACTGTACAAGGTTCAGCCAATTGTTCACTGTCTGGGACCACTCACCAACTTAGAGCTACGTGCAAGGCCAGCCAGCCCCCATGGCAGCTCAAGGACAAAGCCTTGGACTTATCCAGGCCTGCCCCCAAATGATAACTGTAACCCCCAACCAGTAAATTCAAAGGTCACTTACCCTCACCCAATTATATGACACCAAGGCTTGTACCACCCTGCTTGCCGTTTTTCCCTTTAAAAACCCCTCACCCTGAGAGCTCAGGGCGGTCCCCCTCCACCCACTGTGTCGAGTATTGGACACGGACCACGCCCGGGCTTACTTGCTATCAATAAACCCATGTGTGTTTTGCATCGGATACTGGCTCTGTGGTGGTCTTGCTCGGGGATCTCACAATGCGGCCACAACAACTCACATATAAACAAGAGCTCACTGTAGCTCTGTAGACAACACAGAACGGTTGAAGTGAGCTCTCTGCCGTTCATTCGTTCCAGGAAAGGTCCAGCCCGGTGCCATGATTGGGCACTTTGTTTTGGATCCTCTAGAAATCAACCGGGGTAAGCACAGCTGCCATAGCCCCAACACCTTTCCCAGGTTCCTCTTCAGTTTTGTTTCCCGAGAGGCGCTTCACCGGAAGAGGGAACTCATTTCTTCTTAAACTATTAAGTACAGCAAACTGTAAGACACAGTTTGTGCATTTAAGGAATGCTGACAACCCAGGGTTACATTTGTGGAATCAAAACAGCAATAACAGAAGATAAACATCCTCCGCACTCCTTCACGTTGTCATCTTCCAAGATAAAGACACTTTTTTAAACAAAAAAAATTCCCTCAATACCCCTTGATCTTGGTATTTATTTATTATAACCACAAGTTTATACAGCACCTGCTATGTGCCAGCACTGCAGCAGAAGGAAAGCAGGGAGAAGAGAACAAAGACACCTATAGGCAAGCATGAATGAGGTAGAGATGTGGTCAGGAGTAGCACTCAGCTGTAGGTAGCTTTACCCAGCTAAGGCAGCGTAATAGCAAAATCACAGTTATGAAGCAGCAATGAAATCATTTTATGGCTGGGCGTCCCCATGACATGAGGAACTGTGTTAAAGGGGTGTCACATTAGAAAGGTTGAGAACCACTGTTGGAACACGCCATCACAGTTGAGGCGAGCCATGATCAGTGGAAGTGTGTTTGGCTCACAGTTCTGGAGTCTGGGAAGCCCACAGGCCTCTGTGTAGTTAGATTTTTCCTGCCTGACCCACAGTCAAGACAAATCTCTCTCACCCACCAGGCCCATAGAACCAACCAAGTAAACACACAGAAACTTATATTGCTTACAAACTGTATGGCCGTGGCAGGCTTCTTCTTCTATCTTAAATTAACCCATTTCTGTTAGTCTATACTTTGCCACATGGCTTGTGGCTTACCAGTGTCTTTACATGTTGCTTCTCCTGGCCATCTACTTCCCAGAATTCTCTTCTCTCTTGTCCCGCCTATACTTCCTGCCTGGCCACTGGCCAAACAGCATTTTATTTATACAGAGTGATATCCGCAGCACCTCTGGGGTGAGGTTGCCCAAGGGTCACATAGCCGCGGTCGGCACGCGGGGAGAGAGTATCCAATCACTAACCGTACTTGCTTGATTTGCACTTTTTGTCATTTGTTTTTATTTGTATGACTGTTTGGTTAGTGTCACTCTCTTCCAATCTGCCCCAAGCACCATGGGATCTATCTTTCCATCATTCGGTCTCCTAGACAATAAGACATAACTGGTCTTCAAAAATGGTTGAAGAAATTTACCAAGTTAAGGTGACTTAATAAAATATTACCTACAGCATCCTTGAAAAAAAAATGCTACAACTCAAGAGATTATTTTACGGCTTACATTTGATTGGCCATACTTCACACTTTTTATTTTACAATTAAAATACTGTATGTTTGTACTTAACTATATGTTCATGTTTAATGTGGTATTTGGAAACATCCCACCCAATAATAGACACATGTAAAATACCCTCTTCACTAACAGAGATATGCTGAAAATTTGGTATGTATTCTTTCAGAATTCTCTCTGTACCTTTATGTATTGGCATACATACCTAAGAAAATTAATACTTGTCTGGATAAATGAAGACAAGAAGCCTTGTAGCTGGAAGTTTTTCTGTGTCCTACCCAGGCATGCAGTCCCTCAGCTGCTTATAAAATAATCACTCAGAAGCTTATATTAATTATAAGTGCTTGGCCATTAGCTCAGGCTTATTACTGACTAGCTCTTACACTTAATTTAACCCATAATTCTTATCTATGTTTAGCCATGTGGCTTGGTACCTTTTCTCAGTTCTGCCTTCACATCTTGCTTTCTCTGTGTCTGGCTGGTGACTCCTGACTCAGCCTTCCTCTTCCCAGAATTCTCCTTGTCTGCTTATCCCACCTATACTTCCTGCCTGGCTGCTGGCCAATAATCATTTTATTTATCAACCAATCATAGCAACACACATTCACAGCATACAGAATGATATTCCACAGCAGAGCCTTGGAGAATTTCTACTTGAGAAGGCAACAAAAACCTTTCCTACATATGCAAGCATGTATATGTATATGTGTACATATATTTTATATATATGTGTGTGTATGTATGTGTATTGTGCATGTATTTTTGTGTAAGTATGTATATGTATATGTGTAGGTATATTTGTATGTGTATGTTTGTATGTGTGTGCATGTGAATGTATGTATATGTGTGTATATGTAGGTACATATACATCTGTATGTATATGTGCATCTATGAATGTGTGTGTGATGTGTATATGTATATATGTATGTATATGTGTGTGTTTGTGTATGTATATACATGAATGTGTATGTATATGTGCGCATGAGTGTATGTGTATCTGTATGTGTATGTTTTGTTTGTGTATGTATATATATATATGTATATTTCATGTATCCTTGAAAAGTGTTTTTGAAAAATTATTTAATCAAAAGAGAATTTTTTCTAATATAGCAAAGAACTCGTGGGTCATCCCACTCCATTTAGATTCTAGAGTTGTAGTGGTTTTTCTTATGAAGTCTGTGGTCAGAAACCTCACCTTTCAGCATCTCACCCTCTCTCTTTTTCATTTCTACACCTTTCAATGTGCCAGGAAATTGGTGTCTGAAACCCTTGCCAGCAATTATTAATTTTGATTAGTAACATCATCAGATAATAATGTTATTCAAGCTTTTGCTGATAATATCAAATTCATGTAGCAAGGATCCTGGCCTGGAAGAATTGCCAGAAAAATCTCTCCTTTTGTTCTGCAGAAAATCACAACTATAGGAAGAGTGTCTTCTTTATTTCATTGTCAGAGAATTTAGATAAGATTAGCTGCTTGAAAATCCACACAATTTTACTTTTTAAGCATTAAAGAATGACAAAGTAAATGCTGCTTATCAGGGAACTTTATTTTTTAGCATTTTATGAGTATCTGGGAAGGTATTTCATTATTAAAGTTTAAAGTTTTATAAATAAATGAACTGTATTTTAAAATAAATACACTAAAATATTCACAAATGCTGTGTTTTAATTTATGTGATTGTATCAGTCTATTGTGTGTTGCTACACTAGATTGACTGAGACTAGGTAATTTAGTATGAAAGGAGATTAATTTCTTAGCATTCTGGAAGCTAGAAAGTCCAAGACCAGAGCCCCATATCTGTTGAGTGCCTTTCTTTGTGCTTTGTTAACCCATGGCAGAAAGTAGGAGTCAGGAAAGGGAGGGAGGAAGGGGGGAAGGAGGGAGGGAGGGGAGAGAGAAAATACATTCTTTTATGGGAAGCTGATTCTCATGATAATAACCACCCCCCATTATAACAACTTTTGTCCCTTTAATCCCCATGTCCCAATCATCTCTGAAAGGTCCCACTTCTCAGTAATGAAGCCATAAGAGTAAGTTTCCAACACATGAATGATGGGGAACACATCCTAACTGCCATGTTCACCCTAATATATAACAGGTACTAGGAACAGAATTAGCAAGACAGACATTTTCTCTCTATTTTATTTTGCATGGCACAGTTTAAGTTCTAGATACATGTGAGCCTTTATTTCAATACTATTGTGATCCTGCTCTGCTGTGTGATATTTTGATGGCATTCTGACAACAAAGTTTGCTTTGAATCAGAGGGCAGAGCTAGCCACTAACTGACCAAAATTAACCATAGAGAGTTTTGGAGGACTGAGGACAGATAGAGAGGCAGGAAGTAGTAAGGCAAGGACTGAGGATAGAGAGAGAGTCAGGGCTTTTGGATGATGGAATAGAAAAGATAGGAGGTGACTGTTTCTCCACCATTTCTCTGATCATTCAGGTTCTTACCCCAATATTTGACTCTCAACTTTTTTATTGCTGGAGAATAATTAGATAAACACATCACTGTTCTTTTGATAAATTTTTAAACTTGTCTGAGGCAGTTTTGTCCTGTTTCATTCTTAATATTATTTGTAGCTTCCATCTTTGTCTTAACTTGTCACGCCGGAGATCTGTGGATGCCTTAGGGCTTTTTGAAGAACTTTTAGCTTTATTAATCCCTCTACTGTAATTTTTTTTATTTCTGGTTGCCTAATGTTTTTTTTTTCCTTTTTTACTGATTCTTATCTTTCTTTTATGTCTTTGGAAGCCTATTCTCTTCTCAAACTTTGTAATGTGAATGTTCACCTGTGTTCAGAACTTCTTTAATTTGAATACAACAGGGTACACATTTTCTAAAAGTGTCACATACATTTAAGACTGTTAATTACCCCTCTGAATATCAATAAACACCACATGTTTTATGATGATTCTGCATTCAGTTCAAAACACAAGAGAATCCTGTGAGGAATACTTGTAATCTATACATTACTAACAGTTATAACAAACACAGGCTGTTACAGTCTATAGCTTATCTCAATTTTCCAATAATTTCAGAACAAGAAGCCTTAGAATAATAACTAGGGCTGATAACATTGTCAGTAGCTTGAGTGTGAGCTCTGTTTTCAGGATTTGAATACAAGGAGAATGGCCAAACTGACTTCACTGTTGAGACTGCAGCTTCATGAATTTGGCAGACAACCTTTCCATTATTTTCTCTTATCCTGAATATAAATTATTTCCAAGTATGCTTAGGAAGTCAGTTTTCCAAGTCTACTCCATGTATACAAATGTACATGTATTGATGCACATCAATCTTTAATTAAAATGTGTCTATACAGTTGCTATGTTTTTTATTTAATGCATATGTTTAATACTCATCCTTTCTGACACATGAATTATTTAGGAATAATAGAATTTACAAACATGTGGAGGGCATGGTGACCCAAGCCTTTACTCCCAGCACTCAGAAGGCAGAGGCAGGCAGAACTCTTAAGTTCAAGGCCAGGCTGGTCTGCAGAGTGAGTTCCAGGACAGCTAGGACTACACAGAGAAACATTGTCTCAAAAAAATAAAACAAAAATTTTACAAACATGTGAGTTGTTTTAGGTCAGCTTTTCAGTTTTTTACTTTTAATTTGTTAGCATTAAATTCATAGAGTATTCATAATAATACTTAGCCATCAACATTTGTAGTCTTGCTTGATTACTTAGGCTTGGGCTTTATATATTCTCATGATAAATTCACAGAAATCCCCCTTTATCCTTGTGGTGTCCCATTGCCCATTAAAGTAAACTTGTTATTTTATTGTTAAAAAATACTATATTTTTTGTCTACTTGATCTGTCAATTTTTAAGAGATAGGTGTCTAAAAATCTTTGATTCAGCTTTCTGTCTTTCTTCTGAAGTTTCATCCATTAAAATCTTTGAAGGTTAGAGGCATGTTTAACAAGTCCACAGCCACTTTGGCTACATGAGACTCTTGCTCAAAAATCTAACCAAAAGTGCTGGGCGTAATGGTCCATGCCTGTACAACATTGGGTGTCAGAGGCAGGCAGATCTTTGAGTTCAAGACAAGTCTGACCTATAAAGTAAATTCCAGGCCAGCCAGAACTATATAGTGAGACCCTATTTCAGACAAAATCAAAACTGTTCGCGCCACATACCTGATGATACAACCCATCCAAGATGACATTAAAGTTTCTACTTGCATTTTGTAGGCCAAATAAGAGCATACATCAAGCCCAAATCTTTTCAAGTACCAATATTCTTTAACTCATGATTTTACATCTCTCAAACCCACTGTAACACACACACACACACACACACACACATACACACACGTAATGATATTTTGTTGTACTCTAATAAAACTTGCCTGAAGATCAGAGGATAGAGCCAGCCACAGAGGTCAGGCAGTGGTGGCACACACTTTTAATCCTAGCACTTGGGAGGCAGAGATCCCATCTGGATCTCTGTGAGTTCAAAGCCACCCTGGACTACATGAGATTAATCCAGTTTAAAAGAGAAACAGCCAGGCAGTGGTGGCAAATACCTTTAATTCCAGCACTTGGGATCATACACCTTTACCCCCAGTACTTGGGAGTCACACACCTTTAATCCCATCACTAGGAAAGTTGAGACAGGAAGTCATATGGCTGGGCAGAGAAAGGAATACAAAGCAGGAGGAGATAGGAATTAGGCCCTTTCGCCTGAGAACTCAGAGCCTTTTGGGCTGAGGAACCCCCTTCTGACTGAGGACTCAGAGGCTTTCAGTCAGATGATTTGTGGAGATAGGATCTTGCCTTCCATTCAGCCTAAGGATTCTGTAGTGGTGAGAATTTCTCTAGTGGCTTGTTCCTTTGTCTCCCTGATCTTCCAGCATTTACCCTAACAACTGGCTCTGGGTTTTTATTATTCCAGCATTTACCCCAATATCTGGCTCCAGGTTTTTATTATAAGATCATTTTAGAATTCCTGCAACACGCACACACAATTTGGAGAAGCAATTGTTTGTCTTCATGATCTTGTGGCTGACGGAGAGCTGAGGTTGACTCACTGAAGCAGCATGAAGGCACTGGAGAGGAATCTACAGCAGATTGTTAGCCCCGGAAAAACAAAACTGCAGGATTCATGTTGCTCAATGTCCTGCTAAAGGTGAAACTCACAAGTGGAGCCATCGTAAGTTAGGAACATCGGCATAAATTTACAGTTTAGGAATTCTTAGATACCTTTTTTCCTTTGCTTACAACATGATCCATCAACACAGCAAGTCTTTTACTCAGTTTTACCCCATCTTCAGCATGCTGCCTTGCTAGGAACTTAACACTTACTCAGGAGAACTGTTCTTTGACTTTCTATCTATTTAAACCCCTTTCTTCTTTCTTATTCTTATTGGTCTTTTAAACTCAGACTATAGTTCATATAGGGATCAGCAGATATTGCCAGTTCAAGCAGCAACCCAGAGCATGTCTCTCCAGTCTTAAATCTTTCTGTAATTTCACCTCAGACGTTTTCCTTAATTTCCTCTAATTTACCTGTACATTAAAGAAACATGTCTCTTTTATCTAATATTTCAAATGTACTACTGCATTATAAGGGGTTTGTGAATACCTAGTCTGCCGTATTTCTAAGAGTTGAATCTTCTTACATTTTCTGTATTTCCATATATTATACAAAGAACTTGCTTTATTTTTATGTCTTTAAGTCGGGTATTTATGCCCCCCCTCAAATAGGGATCATTTTGAATGACATGTGATCACAGTAACACTAAAACATACAGTCCAAAAGATTAGAAAGAATTATGTCCAAATGTATATAGGTGGAGAATTAAAGAGATTTTTCTTACTAGTTTTCTACATTTTCCAATTTTTAGAAAAATAAATATTCATTTTAAAGTACAAAAAATAGTTTTTATTAAAAAGAATAGGGTTAGGGGTGTAATTCAGTAGTTGAGTGCTTGCCTAGCATGCACACTGCTCTGGATTTGACCTCCTGAATCACAAAGTCATAATAATAATTAATAATAATAATAGAAGAAGAAAAGGCAGAAAATGCTATTATATCAAGAGATCACCCATGTGCTCCTCTGGATAATTATTGAACCATCTTTTAGTTGCAAAAATCAATTTCCTAGACTATTAACTGGGAAAGCTACTTTGTTCCTAGCATTGTCCCAGCATATCTTACCACCATCCAGATCTTTCTGAAACCAAAAAGGTTCCTTCCTGGTGCATCAGTATCGACACATATTAAAACAAAACAAAACCATCTACCACATCATAAGAGCACAGATAAGCCATGTTCGATTTCCCTCATACCAGGAGGACATCCGTCTTCCACACAGTGGCTGCTCCAGCTGTGGGAAATCACCAGCATCTAAGTAGTGAAGTTCCAATCAGGCAGTGATCACACAAAAACCCTGGCTTTTGTTTTCTTCTGTGATGCACATTTCACTTTAAACAGACGCAAGTGGTAGATGTCCTCCCCATGCCACATACAGGTGGTTGAGGAAGTGACTCAGATTGCATTCATGCGCCTGGCCTGTTATATGGGTGCTGCTGAGGATTTGAACTCAGGTGCTTGCGTATGCTTGAACATGGGTTTAACTGTAGCGTTTTCATGCATATAAATTAACCTTTCAAGGAAGATACACAAATGTATGGGTTAGTTTATCCCAAGTGGTCGGTCAGCCGCAAATATGTGTACATCTGGGCAATCAGACTCAGGAAATTTTTTAAAGTAAGTGTGTGTGTGTGTGTGTGTGTGTGTGTGTGTGTGTGTGTGTACAATGATTGTCGAAGAAGAGGTTATAAATTTGATGAGTGATACACAAGAGGAGTCACAGAGGGAGAGAGAGAAGTGGAAATGATGTAAATATAGTACTCAACAACATAAAAATACATAAACTAAAAAGAAACCATTTGACTTTAATGCCTTTATTGAAAAGAAACTAAAAAAAGCAAGTGGCTCTGTTAAGTGCTCGCTTTTTAAATCTAATTGATTTCATCACTGCTGCTTTGCCTTTGAGTTAAACGTTCTAATGAGTCAAACTATGACACAGACAACTGGTATAGACCCCCTGTGAGCCTGGAATTGACTCAGGTCCAAGGAGTGCCGTGCTTACCATCACATTCTGCAAGGCCTCAGGAGGAGGTAAAAATACTCCAGCTGAAGTCTAAAGGCAGGTGAGTAGGGGGGCGCTGTGGGCGGGGTCTGCCGAGAAAGATGCATGGGGTTCAAATAACACAATGTAAGTAAAAGGCTTGGTGAGCTGGGATACCCTCAGCAAATCTTTGGAGTTAACATTACTGGAGAGTTCCTATCAGGCTGTTTAGGGCTCAGCATGGGGCCAGTCCCACTCAGCACTGGATGGAGAAAACAGGACCCCAGTGTGTCTTTAAGAGGCCTCAAACTTTGTGCTTGTCTAAACTGACATCCTCCCGCTTGGCAAAGACCAGAAATAAGCTTCTTGTGTAACATACATCCTGGGGAGTGATTAGGGCAAACCCCACAAGTGGTCGCAGAGGCTTGAGTGGGTTTCTTTGTGCTAGTTTCTCTCAGAAGCAGAACACCAAGCAGGTGAGTCTCCAGCAATTGACCCTGGCACTTGTTAGAGCAATCAGCCTCCAGAATCAAGAGACTCAGCTTCTAAATGCTTAACCAGTATGGAAGGATGAGGAGCGAACAGGAGGCAGAGAATCCACTTCTGCAGCAGAGCTGTGTACTTCCCCTTCTCCAGCTCTGCAGCGTCCCCACTTCCCCACCCCCATAGCTCTTAGCTAATTATTTTAGGACAAAGCCAAAGCCAATAGGTGATTGATTTTTTAGCATTGAATATTTGATCAACATGAATATGTGAATTTAGCAGAAGTTGAGAGAATAAAAGAGGCACTTATAATCATCCGTTTGATGTCTCAATTTGAGTTCAAAAATAGCGGGGGGGAAAGAACCAGGAGGAGGGGTGGGAAGAGGTCAAATCTTACAAATAATTGGACTTTGCCCAGAGATATGTGTCAGGTTCCTTTTTTTTTCTTTCATTTATTTTACATACCAACCACAGTTTCCCCTCCCTCCTTTCTTCCAATTCCTGCCCCCCACCTACCATCTATCCCCCCCCCCCCCCCCCCCCCGGCCCCATCCATTCTTGTTCCCTTCAGAAAGGAGCAGGCCTCCCATGGGATTCAACAAAGCATGTCATATCACATTGAGGAAGGACCAAGCTCCTCCCCCTGCATCAAGGCTGGGCAAGGCGTCCCTGCATGGGTAATAAGTTCCAAAAAGCCCGCTGATGGCCAGGGACAGATCCTGGTCACACTGCTAGGGACATCACAAATAGACGAAGCTTCACAACTGTCACCCACATACAGAGGGCATAGGTTGGTCCCATATAGGCTCCCTGGTTCTTGGTCCACAATCCATGAGCGCCTATTAGCTCAGGTCAGCTGTCTCTGTGGGCTTCCTCATCATGATCTTGATCCCCCTTGCTCCTACAATTAACAGGTGTAACGTGGTATCAGCGGGGTCATTTTGATTTGCATTTCCCTGATAGCTAAGGATATTGAACAATTCTTTGTGTATCTTGGCAATTTGAGATTCTTCTGTTGAGAATTCTGTATTTAAATCTGTACCCCATTTTGAAATTGGATTATTTGGTATTTTGATGTCTAGTTCCTTGAGTTCTTTATTTGTTTTGGAGATCAGCCCCTCTGTCAGATGTGGGGTTGGTGAATATCTTCCCATTCTATAGGCTACTGTTTTGTCCTATTGACAGTGTCCTATTGGTGAAATTATTAAGGCCACTCCATGTAGTTAAAAGGGAGGTTTATTTAGTGGTGTAACTTACAAATGAATGGATAGTTAGGTTGCAGGGTCTGGGAAAGGTGTGTCGCAGTACGGCGGTGTTCTCTGGAGAACTCTGCTCAGTCTACCTCCAGAGTCCAGGGTCTCGGAACCAAGAGAGCCCCACATCCGGAACTCAGGTCTTCAGCATTCTCTCTCAGCCCTGCCTTGTAGGTGTGACCATTACCAAAGCTATGGGGGTTGGAACTTCCAGGTCAAAGCTGGAATGGCTACCCACTACAATGTCCTTTGCCTTACAGAAGCTTTTCAGTTTCAGGAGGTCCTGTTTACTAATTGTCAATCTCAGCATCCATGTTACTGATGTTACATCAGGAATTAGTCTTCTGTGCCAATACGTTCAAGGCTACTTCCCACTTTCTCTTCCATCAGGTTCATTGTAACTGGATTTATGTTGAGGTCTTTGATCCTTTTGGACTTGAGTTTTGTTCAAGGTGATAGATATGGATCTATTTGCATTCTTCTACATGTGAGCATCCAGATATTCCATTTGTTGAAGATGCTTTCTTTTTTTTCATTGTATAATTTTGACTTCTTTGTCAAAAATCATGTGGGATATATTGTGTACTCTAATAAACTTGCCTGAGAATCAGAGGACAGAGCCAACCACTAGATTAGACATAGAGGTCAGGCAGTGGTGGCACACACCCTTAATCCTATCACTCAGGAGGCAGAGATCTGTCTGGATCTCTGAGAGTTCAAGGCCACACTGGAAACAGAGCCAAGCAGTGGTGGCACACATCTTTAATCCCAGTACTTGGAAGCACACACACCTCTAATCCCAGGAAGTGATGTCTGTGCAGAGAAAGGTATTTAAGGCATGAGGAAACAGGAACTTACTCTCTTTAGGCTGAGGATTTCAAAGATATAAGAACTAGTGGCTGGCTATTATGCTTCTTTGATCTTTCACCTTCCACCCTGGTATCTGGCTCTGGGGTTTTTATTATTATTATTATTATTATTATTATTATTATTATTATTATTATTAAAAGACCATCTAAGATTCGAACAACAAAGTCAGGTATTCATATGTGGATTTACATCAGGGTCTTTGATTTGATTTCATTGATCCACCTGTCTGTTTTTTATGCCAATACCGTGCTGTTTTTATTACTATAGCTCTATAGTAATAGAGCTTGAAGTCCGGGATGTTGATACCTCCAAAAGTTCCTTTATTATACAGGATTGTTTTAGCTCTCCTGAGTTTCTTGTTTTTCTATATGAAGTTCAGTATTTTTCTTTCGAGGTCTGTGAAGAATTGTGTTGGAATTTTGATGGGGATTGCTTTTGGTAAGATTGCTATTTTTACTGTGTTAATCCTACCTATCCAAGAACATGAGAGGTATTTCCATTTTCTGATATCTTCTTTGATTTCTTTCTTCAAAGTTCTTGCCATACACATCTTTCACTTGTTTGGTTAGAGTTACCCTAAGATATTTAATATTATTTATGGCTATTGTGTAGGGTGCTGTTTCTCAGATTTCTTTCTCAGTCCATTTGTAATTTGTATCTAGAAGGGCTACTGAATTTTTTCAGTTAATCTTGTACCCAGCCACATCATTACTTAAGGTATTTATTAGTTGTAAGAGTTCCATGGTAGAATTTTTGGGGTCACTTATGTATACTATCATAGCATCTGCAAATACGAAAGTTTGACTTTTTCCTTTCCAATTTGTATCCCCTTGATCTCCTCTTGTTGTCTTATTGCTCTTGCTAGAACTTTGAATACTATACTGAATAGACATGGAGTGAGTGGGCAACCTTGTCTTGTTCCTTATGTTAGTGGAATCGATTTGAATTTCTCTCTAATTAATTTCTTTTGGCTGTCACCTTGCTGTATATTGCTTTTATTATGTTTAGCTATGTTCCTTGTATCCCTGATCTCTCCAAGACATTTATCATGAAGAGGTGTTAGATTTTGTCAAAGGCTTTTTCAGCATCTAGTAAGATGATCATGTGGATTTTTTCTTTCAGTTTGTTAATATGATGTATTACATTGACAGACTTTTGTATGTTGAATTATCCCTGCATCTCTGGAATGAAGCCTACTTGATCATGGTGGATGTTTGTTTAGATGTGTTCTTGGATTCAGTTTGCCAGTATTTTATTGAATATTTTTGCATCAATGTTCATGAGAGAGATCAGTCTGTAGTTCTCTTTCTTTGTTGCATCTCTGTGTAGTTTGGGTATCAGGGTAACAGTGGCCTCATAAAAAAGAATTTGGCAATGTTCCTTCTGTTTCTATTGTTTGGAATAATCTGAAGAATATTAGTATTAGCTCTTCTATGAAATTCTGATAAAATTCTGTGCTGAAACCGTCTGACCTGGGTTTTTTGTTTTTGTTTTTGTTTTTTGGATTTTTTGTTTGTTTGTTTGTTTTTGTTTTTGGTTGGGAGACTTTTAATGACTATTTCTATTTTCTTAGGGGTTACAGGTCTATTTAAATTATTTAACTGGCTTTGATTTAATTTTGGCATGTGGTACCTATCAAGAAAATTGTCCATTTCTTTTAGATTTTCCAATTTTGTGGAGTACAGGTTTTAGAATTATGACCTGATGCTTCTCTGGATTTCCTTATTGTCTGTTGTTACGTCCCCTTTTTCATTTCTGATTTTGTTAATTTGGATATTCTCTCTCTACCTTTTGGTTAGTTTGGATAGTGGTTTGTCTATCTTGTTGATTTTCTCAAAAAACCAACTCTTTGTTTCTATTTCATTGATTTCAGCTCTCAATTTGATTATTTCCTGGCATCTATTCCTCCTGGGTGAGTTTGCTTCATTTTGTTCTAGAACTTTCAGATGTGCTGTTAAGTTGTTGAGTCACTAGTGTAGAATTTTTCCAAATTCTTTATGTAAGCACTTAGTGCTATGAACTCTCCTCTTAGCACTGCTTTCATAATATACTATACGTTTTGGTATGTTGTGGATTCATTTTCATTGAATTCTAGGAAGTCTTCAATTTCTTCCTTTACCCAATGGGGATTCAATTGAGAGTTGTTCCGTTTCCATGAGTTTGTAGGCTTTCTGTAGTTTGTGTTGCTGTTGAACTCTGACTTTAACCCATGGTGATCCAATAAGATACCAGTAAGATAAGGGGTTGTATCTGTTGAAACTTGCTTTATGACTGAGGATGTAGTTAATTTTAGAGAAGGTTCTATGAGATGCTGAGAAGAAGGTGTATTCTTTTGAGTTTAGGTGAAATGTAAGTCCATTTGAGTCATAACATCTGCTAGTCCCTGTGTTTCTCTGTTAAGTTTCTGTCTGGCAGACCTGTTCATTAGTGAGAGTGGGGTGTTGAAGTCTACTACTATTAATGTGTGCGTTTGATGTGTGGTTTAAGCTTTAGTAATGTTTCTTTTACAAATGTGGATGCCCTTGTTTTGGGGGCATAGATGTTCAGAATTGAGACTTCATTGTAATGAATTTTTCCTTCAATGAATATGAAATGTCCTTCTCCATCTCTTTTGATTAATTTTAGTTTGAAGTCTACTTTGTTAGATATTAGGATAGCTACACCAGCTTGCTTCTTAGGTCCATTTGACTGGAAAATTTCTTCCCAAGCCTTTACTCTGAGGTAAAGTCTGTCTTTGAAGTTGAGGTGTGTTTCTGGTATGCAGTAGAAGCATGGATCTTGTTTTCTTATCCATTCTGTTAGCCTGTGTCTTTTTATTGGCAAATTGTGTCCACTGATATTAAGAGATGTTAATGACAAGTGATTGTTAATTCCTATTATTTTTTGTTTTTGGTGGTGGTGTGGTAGTGTGTCTGTGTTTCCCTTATTCCAGTTTTGCTGGTATTAGATTATCTATTGCCTATGTTTTTGTGGATGTAGCTACTAGCTTCCATGGGTTGGTATTTTCCTTCTAGTACTTTCAGTAGGGCTGGATTTGTAGATAAGTATTGTTTAAATCTGGTTTTGTTATGAAAGATCCTGTTTTCTCCATCTGTAGTGATTGAAAGTTTTGCTGGGTATAGTAGTCTGGGATGGCATCCATGGTCCCTTAGTGTCTGCAAAATGTCTGTCCAAGACCTTTTGTCTTTTAAAGTCTCCATTGAGAAGTCAGGTGTAATTCTGAGAGATCTGCCTTTATATGTTACTTGACTTTTTTCCTTTGCAGCTCTTAAGAGTCTTTCTTTATTCTGTATGACTTTTTTAAAAAGTTTTTTTAGCCTATCTGGTGTTCTGTAAGCTTCTTGTAACATTATAGGTATGGCCTTCTTTAGGTTGGGAAAGTTTTCTTCTATGATTTTGTTGAATACATTTTCTGTGCCTTTGAGCTGAGATTCTTCTTCTGTCCCTATTATTCTTAAGTTTGGTCTTTTCATGGTGTTCCTGATTTCCTGGATTTTATTGGATTTGACATTTTCTTTGACTGATGAATCTATTTCCTCTCTTGTATCTTCAACACCTAAGATGTCTTTTCCATCTCTTATATTCTGTTGGTAATGCTTGCATTTGTAATTCCCGCTTGCTCCCCCAGATTTTTCATTTCCAGAATTCCCTCAGTTTGCATTTTCTTTATTTTTTTTTTATTTCAATTTTCAAGTCTTGAACTGTTTGTTTTACCTGTTTGTTTTTTCTTGGCTTTCTTGACTTTCTTTAAGGGATTTATTGATTTCTTCCAATTTTTTGTTTGTCTTTTCCTCAATTTCTTTAAGGGAATATTTCATTTCCTCTTTAAGAGCCTCTATTATCTTCATAAAGTTATTTTTAAGGTCATTTTCTTGTGTTTCAGCTGCATTGGAACATTCAGGTCTTGCTGTTGTAGGATCACTGGGTTCTGGTGGTGCCATACTGCTTTTTTTGGTTGTTGAATATATTCTTACACTGGCATTTACTCATCTGTTCTTCCAACTGGTATGGGTTGTTCCTGTGCCTGTCCTTCCCACTGGTGAGGTTTGCACCTGTGCCTATGCAGTCTGCTGAGGTTCAGGGGAGGGCTAGCCATGGAGAGGTTGTTCAGGTGGGCTGGGCAGCAGAGTGGCTCTTAAACGGACAGAGTCCAGAAGGTGGCAGGGTAGTGGTGCAGTCTGGAGGTAGGTCTCTCATCTGCTTCCAGGCTGGTGGGAACTGAACCAGATCAGTGGAGTACCACTAGAGGTGGGGGCATCGTACAGCTGCCTTGCTGGTGCTGGGCTGGGAGGGGGAGGGACATGGGATGTGCCTTGAGGTTTAGGGTCTGTACTTTGGGGCAGTCAAGCTGGGAGGCCAGTCACTCACCTATTCTTCCAACTGGCATGGTGGTTTGTGCCTCTGCAGTCTGCTGGGGTTGCGGGGGAGGGCTGGCCACAGGGAGAATGTTTAGGTATGTGAGATTGGGCAGCAGAGTGGGTCTGGGAGAGACAGTCCAGTGGGTGGCAGAGGTGGCATTGCAGTCTGGAGGTAGATCTCTCACCTGCTTACAGGCTGCTCAGGTTTCTTAAAGAGGAAGTTTAAACATTAGATTCTGACTTATTTGTAAAAGTCCCTTTCCTTTGTCTGATAAAAAATTGCACCTACATTACTCTGGCCTTTTTCCAATGTAGCATGACAAACTATACATGTTTTAGTGGAAGAAGGGGCCACAAAACAAAGTTACAAAACAAAACAGTTGTGTAGACATAAAATATAGCAGACAGGGAGACTACAGTGGTGGCTTCTTTGCAACCAAGTTTCTTTCTTCAAATCATACAGCCTTCTCTTACAACTTTGTCCTTGTCACCTTGTTCCTCTCTTGCAATGTTTCATTTGACCAGAGGAAGTCCAAGTGCCTCTATAACCTCACCTTGTTCTTTCTTTGCTGCTGGGGAATCTAGAACTAAACAGTCTAAGGCTGAATTCTGTCTCTGCTACTTACCAATGAGTGATCTGTGCATTCCCAGACCTTCCTGTGTTTCAAAGCAACATTTCATAAGAGCTGCCTTGACTGGTTTGGGAATTATGACTAATATCTCAGTTCTCCATTGGGGGCAGTTTTCTAACTATTTTCCTTACTGGGTTCTAACACAGCTGGCTTACATTGCATGCCAGACTGACAGATATCAAACATTTAAGAATGTGGTCCCTTCTTTTTTGAGCTTCCAGAATCATCAGAATATTCAACCCAGAAGAGGCCTGAAAAACCCAGCCAGTCTCCTCCTCTTGCTGTTAGCCTCCCGTGTGTGGTGACCTGGGGGTTCTCAAGGCAGCTTTCTCTCAACTGGAGCTGTTCCAGCACTCTGCCTTTCCTCTAGCCAGAGGTCATTATGTTCCGTTCCACCATTGTGAGGTCCTCACAAATGTTTAGACAATAAAACTGTCGATTTTGTCATCTATAAAAGGACTATAATATTGAGTCTAATTAGGGCTTGCTAGATGGTTCAGTGATTAAAGACGCTTGCCTGATCATGAGTTCTTTCCTGGATCCCACAGTGGAAGGAAGGAATCTACTTCAAAAAAGTTGTCCTCTGACCTCTACACACACACACACACACACACACACACATACACACTGATGATGTTGATGATGATAAGCTTGAAAATAAATTTAAAAAATAATGAATATAGTTGGAATCACTGTTTGCAGCTGCCTTGTGGCAATGATATGAGAATTCATTGGACAAGTACTTGTAAAGCCCTAAGAAACCATACTAGTGTTATTAAGTAAATTGAGAACAACCAGTATCCAATCTATCAACTAGGGTTACCTGAACTTGACATACATATCCATCTCCATGACTTACTTACTTCATTACTTCTTCCTTGGGCTTTTTCCTGCCCAAGCTTTTTCCTGCCCAAATTCTCCCGATTCTTTGTGTTTCCGTTTTCACACACCATAACATTAGGACCACTGAAGCCTTTCTCTCACCCAGGTTATTTTCCTCTTAGAAGCCTGAGTACCTGCTTTTTTAAAACCTTCCTTTTAAAGATGTCTTAAGGAGCTGTTTGATGAGCCTGACTCATGGGTAGATGGAACTTGTTTCTTCATTTAACTCCCATAGTATTTTTCTTGGTTGCATAGAAGCATAGAGCCAGTGGAACTAGAAGAAAACCAAAGGTTGGCATGTATGGAGCAGAAACCCCACCTCACCTTCACCACAGATGCCACAGCCATCACAGCTCATTGTGATGGAAGTCAGACCTGCCAGGACTTCACCCAATGTCCCCTGAAGTCTCAGAAGGTCTAATGCCTTCCTCTTGTTTATTCCAGTCCTGGTCTGACCTTCACACAATAAAATTCCAGAACAGGAGTTGCAAAAAGGGAGGCCTAAAGTGCCAGTTCTACATTTTGTTTGATCTTTGGGGATTATGGCTGAAAACCTGCCAGTTCTCCTTGGCAGGAAGTTTGCTGAGCCCACAGCTCAACTTTTTCCCTTTCTGGCTTCTAACACACATGGATTACAGCATAGGAACTCAGTGGATAGAAAACTACTTGAAGAGTGACCCTTGCCAAACCTTAATACATTTTCATGCAACTTTGGTGTCTTAATTTTCTACAACTGTAACAAAAGACCCAAGGAAAATAAGTTAAAGGAGGAAATGTTTCTATAGTGCCTGTCATTGGAGGTTTCAGTCTGTGCTTGGCTGACTCCATGACTTTGGAGTCGGGCAATAACATGGCAGTGGGGGAATCTGATGGAGGAGGCTAATGCTTTTTGAAACAAGTGACTAATATTCAAGATTAGAGAAATTTCATGTAAATTTCTGGATCCTTTTAAAAATTGGAGCAGGTGTTTTGTTGAACCTCCAGTGTCAAGAGATGGTGAGCTGGGAGGAAGCCTGCCCTCTGCATGCCTCACTCATTCCCAGTTGTCTCTGGGCACTTCAGCTGGTTGTATCACCCAGTTGTTCCTTCTGGGCTTTCCAGTTTAAAACTCTTGATTCTGTGACTGGGCAGAACACACCACATCAACTTGCACACTCAGAGTCCAAACACAACCCACGAACAAATGTGAGAAGACCATGCTTTTCTTTCATCTACAAATCAAGTACAATGTTTTCATGGAGGACAACCCAAGCAGGTCACACCCAAGTCACACCCAGCCAATTACACTAGTTTGGTTCCCACCTGCTCCAGCCTCTCCTGATATAATCACGGAGTGTTGGTGAACAAATAGGTCAGTGGGATTAGAGATGTAGGTTGGATGGAAACTGTAATGAAATCCCATCTTCAGGCTGTTTCCCATTTGGGTTGTAATTTTTAAAAATACAATGACTTTTCTGCTATAGCCAGAAACATTTGCAGATTTAGCTTTCTGGAACAGATTCTAATTACATTAGAAATGAAGATGAAGATATAATTTGGAGAAGGAAGAGGAGGGGGAAGACTTGATTTCAATTTTAAAAAAATAGGTTATTCAAGTGGGGGCAGTGGTGGGCAGCAGTGGTACACGCCTTTAATCCCAGCAGTCGGAAGGCAGAGCCAGGTGGATCTCTGTGAGTTCGAGGCCAGCCTGGTCTATGGAGCAAGTTCCAGGACAGGCTCCAAAGCTATGCAGAGAAACCCTGTCTAAAAATTAAATAAATAAATAAATAAATAAATAAATAAATAAATAAATAAATTTTAAAAGGTTATTCATAAACTTAAAGTGAAGGCTGTAGGAAGACAGGGTCCCTGCCAAAGCCCTGACATGCTTTCTCTGCTTGAAAGATGAGCCTGACCAAACCCCAGAACATTTCCATGCAGTCCAGTGCCTTTAGTTTCATTTCTACTGCCATGACAAGATGCCTAAGAAAAACAAATGAAAGAAGGAAAGGCCTATTTGGGCACATGGTTTCATTGCTTTGGATCTGGGGCAGAGCAGAAATCACACCATCAGGTGTGTGTGGTGGGAGAGGGTGTCTGCTTCCCTCCAGCCAGGATGCAAAGACAGAGAGTAAAAACCAGGGACAAGATGTATCTCCTACGAGGGCTTTCCCTGGGGACATACTTCTCCAAATATGTGCCACCCACCTCTAGTGGGTGCCTCCCAAGAGTCCATTCCACTTTAACCCATCAATGAAATGAATACAATCATTGATTATGACAGAGCCTCATGACCCAATCACTTCCCCAAAGCCCCACCTCTAAACAGTGATGAATTGGAGACCACCTTCAACACATTAGAGTTTGGGTGGGAAGTGGGGAAAGTATTTCAGACCCAAAGCATATCAGCCAGGATCCTAGAAAAGACAGTTGGAAAGTGCTCACTAGAGGTTATAGGTACAGTGGAGGGAAAGCCATTTATCTCTGTCCTTCATGGCTCTTAGCTCTGAGGACTGAGGTAACAAGAAAAACAAACAGAATTTATTAATATTCATATTCCATATATACTTGAAAGACTCCCAAGGAATGGGTACTTCTCAAAGAGGGTGATTTAGAATTAAGATTTTGGAGAAGACAAAGGAAAAGGACGTTGGCTGATGAAGATCAAGAGCTATTTCCCATGGTCTGGCTTTTCTGGTAGAAAGTGGAGGAGAGGTGCTTTCACCCTTGTGGACTGGAGAGGGTAGAGGGCTGCTTTTGTATGTTTCTTCTCTATTGCCTTTTGCTCAAAATAATACTTGGGCCAAAATGGCATATTTGGAGTGACCTATTTGGTCTTCTACAGTAGAATGATAGAGGCAGTGTTGAGTGAGGCTGTGGCTACTTGGCATGTATTACAAACACCAAAGCCAAATACAACATGCAAAGTGCCATCTCCGGAGACGGATAAGGCACAAAGTAACCCCACAAAACAGCACAACACTTCAGCTACCACATGGCTACAGATTCTACCTGCTGGTAAGCACACAAACCCCAACACTAACGCACTCACCTTGAGAACATGGGTAAATAACATGAGACTCTCCACAGAGCTGTTGTGAAGGTCAAATACAAAAAGCAGGAAGTACTGTACTAGCCAGCAGCATTCAATAAAGGTTACACAGTAGTTACATTGTTACTGCTAGTTTTATCAGAAATTGAAACACTACTTGGGTCAAAGAAGACGAACTCTTCACTTACCCTGTAATTTAAAGATGTATTTTCATCTATTCTCTTCTCTAACAAGTCCATAATCTTGACCTTTCCATCAACTGGCCTACAGTGTGGAGGCATTTACCCTTGATGGTCTGTGATCTTTGTTTCAGGCGCATGTCTGCCTGCCGCGTCAAGCTTCTGGCTTTTAATTTGGGGGTGGTAGATAAAAAGGCAGGAGACAAAGCCCCTGTGCTGTCTTTTATCCTTTGAAGTCTCTGTTTCTGAAGTTGTTTAAGCTCTTTGAATCCATCACTCCAAGGACTTGTGAGAAAGGATGTTCTAGTCTGACTTAATAATAAGAACCTTTGATGAGGCCAGCTCTCAAGTACTGCTGCTCAATGCCCATCCCGCCAAATGGATCTTGTGAGCGCCAGTTTTCAAAGGCTATCCTTGGGCCTCAATTGGGTTCTGTTGGTGTCAATATAAAATACATTGCTCAGGAACAGGGATTTAGGTTGGCCTATATTCTGTATTCCAACATGCTAATAGTTACATGACATTTTTATAATAACAAGAATTTAAAAAATGTGGTGAATCAAAACACTCTTCAAATACATTGGTGTGTACATCAGGTAGGTCACAGCAAAGCAGACAAATTCATGTTATAGGCCTCAGATGCTACCCAATGGCATTCGTAACTACCAAGTCTGTTTGTATACTCCAAAGGATTTACCCAGTAGTCACCAGGGTACTAGGTCATACATAGAGATGAGCAATAACTAAGAGGCTAAGACAGTCCTAGATAATTTGGCTCTAGACCTACAACATTGCAACTCTCTACAACCATTGGCTTTCTAATCAGTTATTTGCAGAAGGTTCAGGGTAAGCCCAGCTTCTTTCTGGTAACTTCAGTTAATAATTGGTATGAGCTGCTAAGAAGAAAAACCTTTAGGACATTACATAGTCATCTTGAATATTGAGAATGAAAAGTAGAGTTCAGAGAGAGGAGGTAGAAAATCAAACCCACAATGTGGCTCTGATTAGAGCCAAGGCTGAGACTAGAACCAGATCTCTTCATCTGGGATCAGGGCTCTTGTCTATATTGACAGACAATGTACCAGGCTTTTTCTCTGAGGCCACCAACCAGCTCCCAAATCATGATATGGAGACTTGTTGTTAGTTTTGAATACTCGGCCTTAGCTTAACTCTCATTTTAATCTGTTTCTTTTTATCCACATTTTGCTCAGGGCTTTTTACCTTTCATTCTTTCTGTATATCTTACTTTCCTGCTGTCTATGGAGACATGAGTCTGGCTGGTGGCTGCCTGGCTTCTGCCCTGAGCCTGACCCTTTCTTCCTTCCCATTCTCTTCTTTCCTTTTCCCTCTCATTCTTTTTGAACTAGATTTCTCCTCCTATTTATTCTCTTTGCCTACCAGCCCCACCTATCCTTTCTCTGCCTTGGCCATTCAGTTTTTTATTAGACCAATCAGATACCTTAGGCAAGCACGCTGAAACAGCAATATATTTTTTCATAATTAAACAAATGCAGCAAAAACAAACGTAACACATCTTTGTATCATTAAACAAAGGCAGCAGAAACAAATGTAACACACCTTTACAAAGTTAAAGTAATATTCTGCAACAGAAACAAATGTAGCGCATCTTTACATAGTTAAAGTCCCAAAAGAAGACTGGGATTTCCTATCCTTACTGAGGAGTCCTTTACTCTTCATTTGTTTTGGCCAAGACTGTTCATAGCTGTGGTGGTAGAAGACTTTGTCAGGTCTAACAACTTAGAAATGGCTTTTGTAGAAATGCACTGACCCTTCACTTGAGCCTACACCATAACTAAACATAGAGGGTAAAGCCTGGCATCTCTGCCTCCATCTTGTATCTGCCTCCTTTTCCATGGGTCCCCAGCATGACTCTGCTGTAGGTATGCTAATCACTCAAAGAGTCTCAACACCAGTAATGCTTAGACCATCTAATTCTTCCTTCAAGGCTGAAGACATAAAAATAAGAGTCACGGTTCTAAACCTCCATCAACTTTGGGTTCCAGAAAGAGCAAGGCCTCACAGAGTAGACCACTGCCCCAAGTAAGGGCAGTGAGCCCCAAGGGCGAGGCTGCATGCCAGAGCAGAAGCCATCACCTATGGGACAGATGGCCCCCTCTCACACTATGACCACGATAATGATTGCCTCAGACCACCTTGCAGATCCAGAACTGAAGTAATGATCACTAAACCACCCTTTGATCAAGGTTACCTACTCTGCACCCATCTCAGACTCCACCCCAGTTCTTTCTCTACTTAAACCTACAGCTCTCACTTCAATACCTCGAAGAGGGACTGGGGACTCGAGCTCCCTTCAGTGGTTCTTCCTCCCATCAGTGGTCCCTTATGGAAGGAGTAAAGAGAGAAATCAGGCTGAAAGATCATATGAAAACAACTAATTTGCAGAAGGATTAGAAACCTTCACCCACAGAGGCTAACTGGTAACAGAGAATGCACAGGCAAGTTTGCCTGGATAAGCCCGCACATTGGAATGTAAATGTCCAAAACGCCAGGATAGAAATGTCCTGATTTTTTTTCCCCACTAATCCCATGTTCTGGGACACAAGGACCTGGAACACCCAGTGGGTACCCACTGGACCCTCATATCGAGGGTAACAACACAGATTAAATCTCTGTTCTCTACTCCTCACAGCTCATGTAATTGACCTGTTGGGATGAGTCGCCAAGCCTAGTCCATTGGGACTCCAAGAGGGAGGGCTTTGGTCAGAAAACTCAGTTAACAGAAGCAGCACCTTCTCTATCAGTTTTACACTGCCACTGTCATTCCTCAGTGAGCCAAGTGTTCGGCCACTCTCTGCTGTACATCAAAATTTAAACAGACAGTGGGAAATATCACCCCCATGTGGAGGGTTAAAAGCCCTGAGGTCTATTTTCTCTGGTCTCTCCAGGGTGCTGATCAGCACACAGTCTTTGAGCTGAGGTAGCTGCTCCCTGCAGACTCTGCCACCAGCTGTGACTTAGGATGTTTTGAAGTAAAAGAGAGCTAGCTACCCAGTTTTGCTTCTAGAAAGCAGAAATTCCCAGGAACAGGGAGTTTGTTTGGTGCACAGACTGACTCCTGATTTCCTTAGGAGAGGCCACAGAGCCCCCTCACTGCAAACGGGGAGAAGAGGAGAGACTACACAGGAGGGGGATTAAAGGAACAGCACCAGGGACCTGGAAGTCCAGGATAGACAGCCTCAGGATGTGTAGTGGACACAAGCTTCCTCTAAAGCTGATGATTTTGAGAAACAGCAGATACCAGAAAAATCCCTACGGGACATCTACATTTATAAAAAGAAATCTCCCCTCCTAAGGGTAACCCTCTCTCAATCCCTGGAGACTCTTACTAATGTGAAAAAGTGTGCAAAACAAAACCTGCTGTCTGTTCTCTTCCTGGTTACCTTCTCTAGCCTGGTTCCCCTCCCCAGCAACCCCAAAGCTCTTTTTCCTTTGTTCAAATTCAAACCCAAGTTTCAACCACCCCTTTGAGCTTTGGAGGAGCTCCAGGTTTCATAAAGACAAGAAGGAAGAGTTGTGAATGTTTTTGTTTCCTTTCAGACAGAGGAAAGAAGAGGAAGCTACTGCATGCACAGAGCGAGAAACAAGAAAGCAGAAAACCTGGTGCAGGGAGCTCACGTGACTCACACAGCAGGAAGAGTAGCCATTAAGGAAGATGCCAGCCGCTCCATGGGCAAGACTGTCAGCATCATTGAGACCTGAGAAGAGGTCTGGATGGAGGAGGAGATTCCAGGGCTTAGCACATGGTGTATTAGCATGTGGCAGCCCTCAGCCTGCCAGGGACTTCTTTCAACTGTTGGAGCATGCTTAGAAAAGATTACACTTTAGGAAATTGAAAGAGTCTTACTTATATAAGTGACCCATAAAAAAAAAAAAATCACATCGTCTCTGTCCTTCCCTTTTGCCCTCTTAAAGCCTATGGTTGGGTCACAGGCAAAGTTTGGCACACCTCTAAGTTCCTCTATTATTCTTTAACTAATTATCCCCTTTCTCATAACTGCCTATGTGTCTGTATACAACTCCTTATGATACCAGGAGCCACACCAACAGATCAGCATGGCATGGTAACCCTCCTGGTACAGTAAAGGCACACTTATCTTGGTAACCAACAATTCTCTAATTGAACTTAAGACCTTTCAATGTTGGGTAATAGCTCTGGTCATGAGGAATTGAGGCAGGCTACACTGGGCAATAGTCCCTAGCCATGAAAAATTGCTTGGCCCAGATTGACGGTTCTGATCCACCTGCAGAAGGAAAATTTCCCAGTATGAAAAATAACCCAGTCAAAACACAAAAGAATAACTGTATCTTCCTGGTAGCCACCTTATATAAGTGTGTGTGTGGGGGTGTGGGTGTGTGTGTGTGTGTGTGTGTGTGTGTGTGCATACATACATACACATGTCCCGTGGGATCTGTAAATGCATTCAACCTTCATCCTGTTAAAAGTTTAGGACCCCTTGCTATTCCAATAAAGTAGTCTCAACCTGTTGAGATGGAGTCTGTCTACCTATCTGTCTCATTTTTCTTATACTCAAAAGGGATACTGTGCCTAGTACTGGAAAACTAGCTAACTACTCCATGCTAGTAAAATCAGAGTTATTGGAGGAAATCCATAACCACTAATTTACTAAACCAGCACACTCCCTAACAATTAATAATCTAAACCTCTGTCCTTATACCCACAGATAAGTGTAGTCTTCACCCCTCATCAAGGAAACTTCTCTTTGCAAGAGACAGAGACCACTATAGAAAACTGCAACCAGTCAGCATGGAGAGTTGTGGAGTCTAGTCCTAATAGATACATCTACATAACACTCTCACACTTAAGGCTCAGGGGACATTGAGGAAGAGGGGGCAGAAAGTTTTTTAAGAGCCAGAGGATTAGGGAGTTCACTGTGAGATTGTGTCTCCTATAACATCAGAAGCTACACTCATTCAGTCTCACCAGCCTGACTGCCCAAATGTGAGTTGAACAAGGACAACACCAATTGACCATGCCAAACTGGATGGGGCAAGTCCACAAGGCCTCAACCCTATGTAAGGAACCGTAGGCAACTGAGGAATGTTGGGAGTGGTAAGAGATGGTCTTCCCCAGGGAAAAGCACAAACTGTCCCGTGCCCAATGGTCAGCCCTGAAAACAGACATAGAAGTATCATTGGACTGAAGAGTTATATTTAGTAATACAGATGTATATACAAATTCATACATCTATGAAATAACAATTAGTGGGAGAAAGAGTTTGAAGGAGAGGGGAAGAGGTGTCTGGGAGGGCCTAATGACAAATGGGAAGCAATAAATATTGTAATTATGATATAATCTCAAAAATATAATTAAAAAAGAAGCATAAGAACCTGGGAAGTTGAGCGGCTGCCCTACAGACTCAGATCCACTCCTGTAACAACACCATGAGTCACACCAGACAAGCATGCTGTCTAGACTTCGAGAATATAGCCATTGGGAGTTGAAATTCCCACTTAAAAATCCACGTCTGTGTTAAACACTCTACAAAGCTGATTGGCTGAATTAAAGTGTTTCTGTGACTGGGCGGAGCTGAGATGCCACAAGTTAGGAGACACATTATCTTGGGCCTTCTTCAGGCCCAATGATAGTCATTTGTCTGACTCCATACCCTACCAAAGTAAAATCCTTCTGCAATAAACAAATAGACCCCTGGCTTCCAATACCCCAAAGTTAAGTCATTATCAGACAGCATCTGCAGCCTGTAACAGATTTCCTCACTGACACTTCATGTTTTCATCCAACTATTTCTAAATTTATGGTTTTGTTTGTGTGTGTGTGTGTGTGTGTGTGTGTGTGTGTGTGTGTGTGCACAAGCATGTAAGCATATGTGTTTGTGTACATATGAAGGCCAAAAGATAATCTTGGGTATCATTCTTCTAGCACCATCTTTTAACTTTTTAAGATAGAGTGTCTCACTGGCCTGGAACTCACCAAGGCTGACCAGCCCGAAGTCCCAGGAACCTGCCTGTCTCCACCTTCCCAGGTCTAGGATTAGAGTGTCCATACACTGCTATGCCCAGCTTCTTCACACGTGTTCTGGGGTTCAAGCTCAGCCAGGCCCTCACTTCACGATGTGAGCACTTTACCAACTGCACTAGTGTAAATTTAAAGAACCTTAATTTGTCATGATACTTTGTTGTACCCTAATAAAATTTACCTGAAGATCTGAGAACAGAACAAGCCACTGGATTAAACATAGATGCCAGGCAGTGGTGGCACACACCTTTAATCCTAGCATTCAGGAGGCAGAGATCCATCTGGATCTCTGTGAGTTCAAAGCCACCCTGGACTACAGGAGATTGATTCTAGGAGAGAAACAGAGCCAGGCAGTGGTGGCACATGCCTTTAATCCCAGAACTAGGAAGGAAGTAATATGGCTGGGCAGAGAATGGTATATAAGGCATGAGGAGACAGGAACTAAAGGCTTTTTGGCTGAAGCCCTTTTCAGCTGGACCCCTTTTGGCTGAAGACTCAGAGACACTCAGTCAGAGGATTCGTGGAGTTGGCAAGGTGAGAAGCGGCTGTGGCTTGTTCCTTTTTCTCTCTGATCTTTCAGCATTTACCCCAATATCTAGCTCCAGGTTTTTTCATTATAAGACCATTTAGAATCCATGCAACATTAATTTGTGACTTTCTCTGTTCTCTTACTCTAAAATGAAATGAAACTGTTACCACCTTGGAAAACAGTATTTGGGGAACTCTGAAACTGTGTCCACCAGAATAAACTATCTCATATCTCTTTTGAGGGAAGAGCTGTGTTTTTGCATCAGCAACTTCATTATTATTATTATTATTATTATTATTATTATTATTATCATCATCATCATCATCATCATCACTAACAATAATAACTAGTGATATTGTTTTTTATTATTTAAAATAATTATTTAAATTTGATATATTTTGATCATATTCTTCCCTCCCCCAAAGTCCTTCCAGATCCTCTCCCCCTCCCTATAAAAACCTAATTATCTTAGTTAGTGTTTCTATTACTATGAAGAGATACCATGACCACAGCAACTCTTATAAAGGAAAACATTTAATTGAGCATGGCTTACAGTTCAGAGGTTTAGTCCATTTTCATCACGGTGGGACATGGCAATGTGCAGGCAGACATAGTGCTGGAGAGGTAGCTGAGAGTTCTATATCTTGCAGGCAACAGGAAATGGTCTGTGTCACTGGGTGTGGCTTGAGAATATATGATGCCTCAAAGCCCACCCCCACAGTGACACACTTCCTCCAGCAAGGCCACACCTACTCCAGCACAGCCACACCTCCTAATAGCGCCACTCCCTATGAGATTACGTTCAAACTACCACACCAATGAAACAACAAAACCCCCAAAACCAAGAAAACAAAACCACTCCCCCAAAGAAAAAAATAAACCACCTAACTTCAACCAAGTAAAAGCACTTGCATTTGTACACACACAAACAAAAAACAAAATCATTGTATAGTCCATTATATGATGGTCAACTACTCCTGAACATGAGGTCTGCCCTGGAGTGGTTGATATTCCCAGTGTAACCTTACTGGAGAAAACTGCATCAGCAACTTCTAACCTCCCATGGTTGAAAACATCTTAGCACTTCCCTGAATCCAGGCAGATGGATTGGAACAAAGCATGCAGGACAGCTTCTAGAAGCCCTTATAAAACGACTCAGTAAGTGGTATCATAACAACTTCACAGGTGTCATTTGAGACATGTCCTGGACAGTAGACTAGCCATCACTGAAAACAGTTCTCAGGGAGGAATTTCTTGAACTCTGACACACTTATAGAGGGCAGGAATTGTGGGGCAGAGATATAAAAACAGAAGGCTACAGTGGCGTGTGTAAATGGGATGGAGTCCTTCTGTTTCCAGATGTAAGGGAGGAGGGAGCTACTCCCAGTGGCAGGTAAGGCTTCTCTAAGTACCACCTAGGAACACAGCTTACATGTCTTAGCCTGCTTCCTTATCAAAAGGAATGGGAAATCTAAGAGAAAAAAAAAACACAAGAGAATAACTCTCCTAGATCAAACACTTCACATATTCCATCAGAGTAAAATCCCATCTATATTCACTAATGCCTCCAGCTGTCAGGTTTCATATTCAATCTTCACTCCCCTGCTCCAAAGACAGAGAGAGAGAGAGAGAGAGAGAGAGAGAGAGAGAGAGAGAGAGAGAGAGAAGAACAGGAGAGCAGGAGAGGAGGGAGAGAGAGAAGGAGGGAGGAAGGAAGTTGTTCCACATGTCAACTTAACTTTTTGAACCTAAACAACTCTGCATACCTAAGCAAATTTCAGAACCCTGAGCTTTGACTCCTAATCTCCGTGGAAGCAACTGAATTTATTTTTAAATTTAGCATGTTGTAATCTGATCATTATATATGTAATTAGTTACATATGTATACCTAATCTACTTGTCTTGCAAGTCTCTAGATTACAAAGAAACTTGGAGAAAGTCTTTCTCTGTCCTGCCAGCCAGCTCCCAAACAATGCTATGAAGACTTCTTATTAATTATGAAAGCTCGGCCTATAGCTTAGGCTTGTTCCTAACAAGCTCTTATAACTTAAATTAACCCATTTATATTAATCTACATTCTAACATGTGGCATTATCTTGCTCCTCCTGTTTCTTTTGCTGTGTCTCCTGGCATCTCCTGTGTGCCTAGATTCCTCCCTCCTCTTCTTCCTTTCTCTCTGCCCAGAAGTTTGCCTATACCTCCTGACTAGTATTGACCATTTGGCCTTTTATCACCCCAATCACAGCAATACATCTTCACACAGTGTACAAATATCCCACAACAGAAACTCTTTTTAAGGTCCCCTGTCTTAAAGGGTTAGCTATACTCTGGTAGCTATAGACAGGCTGCTTAAAACACAACTGGACTCAGTCTGTCCCCCACTTCACCTTGCTTTCTGCTGCTGCAGAAGACAAACATCTACAACATTCCCACTCTCTTGCAGCTAAAAATAGCATGTGACTCAGACTCCTGGGAAGGCTCTCCCCACCACCACCACCAAAACTCTTTTTTATTTACTATTATTGTTAAGTAGGGGAAGGGAGGGATATGCAACACACATACATACACACACACACACACACACACACACACACACACACACACACTACCACCACCACCACCATCCAAAATCAAAATACTCTTATTATATTTATTATAACTGAGAGTGCATGTCACACAAGAACACGTCAAACTTTTTTTTTTTTACTATTGCAGTCGATGGGTGGCCTATACTGCCTTTCTTGGAATCAGTTTTCTCCTTCCACTTTTATGTAGGTTTCAACACTTCTAATACCAGGTTCCCTGTGAATGTGACTGGACACCCTCTGATAACACTGGCTCCCCCTTTGTGAGTTGCCCTTTGCAGTTAGTTCTGGTTTTGAAGAACACCTGCACCTTAATAATAAGGATGTGGATGAGTATAAATCATTTTCTTTAGGATTATAGAACCTAAACTAGCTGTTCAAGTTTTATCAGAATATGTAAGGTGATGCTTAAACCAGATAATTTGCAGATAAATAATGTATTTGTCTAAAGAATTGTGTAGGTTAGTCCCAGGAGGTTCAGGTCAACAGCAATGTTCTGACCCAAGGGCACACACTTTGGATAAGGAGGACCCTGCCAAAGTGTAGCCTTCTTGTCTATTGTCCCACTACCCCCACACCTTTTTTCCTTCCTTCTAAAAACCTTGTGTAGCTGGGATCTTTAACTGACTCCCATCTTTTCAGGGTTCTGGTTCTTGAGTAAACCCAACTTTCTTCAGATTCTTTTCTCTTGGGTATTGACTTTCAAGTGTTAAGCAGATGGAGTTGTGTGATGGTATTGTGTTCCCCAAAATATTGTGCACCCTAATAAACTTATCTGGGTCAGAGACAGAACAGCCACAATATTAAACATGAGGATAGGCAGTGGTAGCACACGCCTTTAATCCTAGCATTCCAGAGGCAGAAATCCATGTGTTCAAGGATACAGCAAAGCATGGTGACTCAAACCTTTAATCCCAGAAAGTGAGCTTTTAATCCCAGGGAGTGATGGTAGAAAACAGAAAGGTATATAAGGCATGAGGACCAGAAATTAGAAGCATTTGGCTGATTAAGCTTCTAGGCTTCAAGCAGCACAGTTCAGGTGAGATTCATTCTGGATGAGGACTGAGAGGCTTCCAGTCTGAGGAAACAGGATCATCTGAGGAACTGGCGAGGTAAGGTAGCTGTGGCTTGTTCTGCTTCTCTGATCTTCCAGCAATTACCCCAATAACTGACCTCAAGTTTGATTTTATTAATAAGACCTTCTAAGATTCCTGCTACAGAGTTGGGTAGAGTAACACTACAATTTCTCCCAACTCTGACATTATCTACCTGCGGATAGCATCAGATCCCACAGGTTAAGGACTCAGTCCCATAAAATGTCCCCCTACTTCAGATGCCAACCACAAGCTCCAGTGGTAACCCATACTGGCCATATAACTGACTGGCTATAGGTAAGGTTTCCCTTTCTTTATGAGTCAAATGCTAGAGCCATTCAAAGTAGAGAAAACTCTGCTTATGTTTTCCTATTTATTACATGAGATTACCACGGATGCAGAAGAATAGCTAATGGAGGACACACAGTGTAAGATATACACATGAAGTAGGGCATAGCTTCCATACCCTCCCAGGCATGCTATCCTTCAGGCACCTGCATGTACTCAGTGGTCCAGAACTCTAAACCAGAGGTTCTCAACCTTCCTAATGCTGCAACTCTTTAATACAGTTCTTCATGGTATGCTGACCCCCAACCATAAAATTATTTTCTTTGCTACTTCATAATTGTAATTTTGCTACCATTGTGAATTGTAATGTAAATATCTGTGTTGGTATTAGAGGACCCCTGTGATGGTCTTAGAGGACCCCTGTGATGGTCTTAGAGGACCCCTGTGAAAGGGTCATTCGCCTTCCCTAAAGGGGGTCACCACACACAGGTTGAGAACCACTGCTCTAAACCTTGTCTTTAGTGAGTTGTAGGGAAGTTGTATGATGTGGGCATGATTGATTAAATCATTGGACATTATTGGTCAAGTCACACTTTAGCTCTTTTCCCCAGAAGTCAGAGGTCAGAGGTGGGCGATCCTAAGGAAAGTTCTTTTTCTTTAAGCCCATATTTGGTTTCCTTACCAATAACCCTCATTCTGGGGCTGCCCAGGAGTGCTAGCCTTCAGTCTCTGGTTGACATACAAAAAGATGCTTGTTGGAAATTACAAGGGTTCAGAAGCTGTGTGCAAGGAAGTTAGGAGGAAGATAATAGATAGATAGATAGATAGATAGATAGATAGATAGATAGATAGATAGATACATGATAGATAGAGATAGATAGATATAGATAGATGATGAGTAGATGGATAGATAGATACTAGATAGGCAGATGATAGATAAGATAAAGACAGATAGAACATAGATGATAGATAAGATAGATAGATGATAGACTATAAATAGGTCAGTGGAAAGATAGATCTTTTTATAAGTCTTAGTGTCACCCTACCTGTCTCTAGAATTCTCTATAGATGAGAAAAATAAGTGATTGGCTTAAATTACTGTAGGTTAAGTGAAATAGTTTTCAAAACTGAAAGGACTAGTCTTCTTATTGTCAAGAATACTCTTTCATGTTCTTTCACTCCATGCTGTTTCTATGCTTGTCAGTGGGTTGAGCTGTTTTACAGTTCTGCAAATAATATGTAACTACTACTAATGCAAATCCACTCTTGTCCATAAACATGCAAATGAATTCTGTCTGGCAGAGGTGTGACGGAGCCCCCACAGCTCTGCTCTACTAAGCAAATTCATTTTCATATTCCTAATTACCTATATGTGTCTCTGCTCTCTGGATTGTCCTTTGCATTGATTATAATATCTCACTGGTTCCCTTTTCAATAAGTTAAATAAAATCTTTCGCACATGTTCAATCTACGTTTGTTTGAAAGTCATATTTCACCCCTTTAAAATGTTTCCTTTAAGAGGAGTTTTCCTCTACCTGCAGCCTGTTTAAAAATACATTATCTTAACTGATTCGCATACTTAGCATGGCTATATTTAAGTAAGCTGATGCAAGGGAAGGGGGTGAGGAAAACAGCCTTCTTCTTCAACAACTAATGAGCAACAGAAACCAAATTTCCGTTGTCATGATGCAAAGAATGAAGAACAAACTTTTCTTCTACTAACCCAACCATGAAAAGGGGCAAGAGGGAAGTTCGCTTGCCTCTCTTATCCTACACTACAGGGAAAGTGACAGAGGTAGGATTCAGTGTCTACAGTCTCGGACTTCTCTACAGTTTCTGGGGTAAACACAACATCCAGACTTTTACAGTCTCTTCTGGTCACCAGAAACCACAGAGAATGAAATAATACATTCTTTTTTCTCCTACTTTTCTAGGCACTTAGTCGGAAACACAAGACAGATTAACAGAGAAATGCATGCAGACAGATTTAAACCTGAAAGCACTCATCCTGGTTTTGACAGATGGTAGAAGTCATAGAAAAATGAGATTGGACAAAGGGAATGTGAGCAGAAGGTAGAAGCTTCATGAAGCATAGAAGGGCCTGTCTGTCCAGATTCTTCTTGGCATCTGTCTGTCTTTGGAGATAAGTGTTGTTTTCAATTGGTATGGAGAGAGCACCTCCCGTGAGTCCTCTCAAGTGGAATTTATGGAGACCTTCCTACATCTTCTACTTTGCTGCTTCTCAAATTCCCCACTTGAATTATCCATTCTCCCAAAGCATCATATTTGTGGGCTGTGTCCTACACCACAATCCTGAGCTGAAGTCACCAACACAGAGAAGTCATAGCAGATGAAACAGCTCAAGATAGGAGACTCCAACTGAGCAAGTACTACCTAGATTTACCACACATCACTCTCTTCCTGTTCATCTCTCCCCTCCTCATAGCAGAGAGTGAGCAGAGACAGTTATTAGAAAGGGCTTGGCTGAGTTTCTTTACAAATCTGTGAGTGGAAGAGGAAATTGGTTCCAACAAAATCTTGACCCTATATGACTTTTACTCACCTTGTAAACACTAAAAGTTGATTTGATTTCTGGGTGAGCTTGTGCGCCCTCAAAGGACAGGAACACACTTACTCCATCCATTCTGTTACCCTGTTCACAGCTAGTAACTCGTAAAGGAGAAAGAAGGTTAATCAGGGTGCAGGCTTTCTGCTGTAGGAAAGAAGTGCAAGTGTCCCCCCCACTTCGTCTTATCTGTCTGGCCCTCCATTGCCACAGCATGTGTCATATTTTTTCTTGATGGAAGTCCCTTAAGGGCTGGGGCATGTCTTTTTGATGAGTCTCATAAAGCATCAGCACACTGGGGCATTTCATTTGGATTAAAGAGCACACTGGTAATTGGAATAAGAAATTAGCATTTTTCTTTCTCCCAGGGATTTCTTTGTAATTGTCCCCGGAGAGGGCCCGAGTTACATCCTAATAAGCACAGGGACATTTTTCATGAGACTATTAAAGCGTGTCATATCCCATATCACCCCTGTCTAATCTTCAGGAGGCTCTGTGGGAAATCGAATCCCACTGTCAGTATTTGAAGATGTACACTCTTGTGTATTGGCATGTTAAAGGTTAGTATCAGCCCAGAAAGGACTTTCTAGAGACTTGAGTAAACTTGAGGTCAGCATTTGAAAGGGTATATCACACTTGAGATAGACCATTTTATCAAGAAGCTATCTAAATGTGGATATACATATTTTATCTAAAAGATGATGAAAAAAAGAAAACTGCCCTAGGAGAAAGGACTTAAAAAAAAATAACATTGTAATCATGATTCTTTATCTTGGTTGTCAGCTTGATTGGGTCTGGATTTAATTAAAAGACATTCCTCTGGGTAGCTCTGTAAAGGGGTTTCCTAGAAGGACTCTCTGAGATGGAAGGATCCTCCAAGATGTAAGGTGCCTTTTGTCTGCAGCCCAGATATAACGAAATCTGAGACAAAACTCACTCTTTGCCTGCTTGCCTTGGTCTCTTGCTGGTGAGTGCACCTACTCTGTTGCTGCCACAACTGCTGCTTCCACCATCCTTCACTGACATCTGACCCCAACTTTTTTGGCCTTCCAATATGGACTCAAGTCTAGCAATTCTCCAGGCATCCTCCAGACCGTCAGCAGCAGGCAAGGATGGCTGAGGTGTCCAGTCCCATGTACTGAGCTTCTCTAGTGTGAAAACAGATACTGTAGACTATCCAGCCTGTAGCCTGGAATTCGATCTAAGATATCCCCTCTTTATAAGTATTCACTCTACAGGTTCTGTTCCTCTGGAGAATCCTAACAGAGCCCTTATGCCTAAAGTAATGGGCCCTGAAATAATCCTTTGTCAGCTGAGTTAAAAATATTAAAATTGGGGGAGGGGAATAGGCCCAGGTTTTAAGAGTCTTACAGCTACATGGTTGTAAAATGGTCCAATCCAGGACTGTAGAGTTTAACAGGGATGCTGCTGTAAGGGAATGGAAGAGCTGAAGACAAGAACCTGTAGTTCCAGAGTGTTCCCTGCCCTCTATTCTTCTAGAAACAGAACACAGATTTACAAAGACAGAAGTTACCCCAACCCTTTTTCTACCAAAGAGAACAAAAGCAACTCTAGACTTACAGGCCCAGAGTTGGCACTGGGGGAGTCAACACAAATATAGTTTCCTACCTGGTCTTCATCTGACATTGACTTGCTTCCCACCAGCTGTCACATCATTCTGTCCTATCTCTTCCTTCAAAATGCTGATCTTTTTGAAGACACTGTACTCTCTAGAACTGAAAGCCACTGTTCTGGGGACTACTCCTTTACTGGGTGCTTCCCATGTACCCATCCAAAATGTATATAGTAAAACCTTTTGTTTTTCTTTCTCTTGTGAATCTGTCTTTTGTCACAGGGTCTATTCCAACTAAGAAGTTTTGAAGGTTAATGAGAAATACTTTCTTCTGCTACATTACCATACTAAATTAGATACAAAAGGAGCTTGAGAACGTGCCTGACACATGCCACCCAATAAACCAGCATCCTTGATGAGGTCACCGGAAGTTTATCTGCCTGACATGACCTCCTCTTTGAGGGCTGGTAACCTGAAGGCTAAGGAACTGATGAGAAGAAAGGAAATCCCTTAAACAATATTTTATTTTTAGTTATGGGTGGGGTTTTGTATCTATGTGTGCAGTACCTGTGGAAGGGTCAGAGAAAGTTGAATGCCCTGGGGCTGGAGTTACCGGCGGTGTTGAGCCGCCTGCTGTGGTGCTGGGGGGCCAACCCAGGTCCTCTGGAAGAGCAGGACATGTTCTTAACTGCTGAGCCATCTCTTCAGCCTCAAAAGGGGATCTTTTAAGAACACAAGTGACAGACACATCGATTTGAGAAAAAGAAAATAAATGCAAAGACTTTGATTCACTCTTCTGTGAAGAGGAGAAAATAAAACCATTCTGTTTTCACTTTTGTTTCCTTTTTCAAACCTCCCAAGTTTCTAGTCAGGGCAGACTCTTGCAACAAAGGAGTTTTAAAAAAGAAAAGCAAGCAAGTTTATTAGCACACCCCATGCAAACTCAAGACTGTAATTCAAAAATAACAGCTTCCAGGGTGAAGTCTTCTCTCAGGAGCCTGGGACTTAGTTCAACATCCCAGTTGTTCTCTGACCACATGTGCAATGTGGCCCATCCACAAGCCAATAATGAATAAACTTGAATTAAAAAGAAATAACCTAGCTTGTAAAACATAACACAGATTTTAGAGACGTGACAGAACAGACTGAAAGCAGTCTCAAACCAAAGGCAGGCACATGGGAAGGATTCCTCTGGTGCTGTCTCTGAGCTGGTAAGGGTTCTGAGAGAAATTTACCACTTTAAGAGGAAGAGAGAATAGAAGAATTTTCATCTGTGGAAAAACTCTGTTCTGTTAGACAAAAACAGACAGGAAGCAAAGATCTGCCTTGCATCTTAAGTTCTTTACCCCAGCAGTCCTTCCTATTCGGGAGTGGCCATTCCGCCTTCCTGCAGCGTCTCTGGGAACCAGACACTGCCTGGCACTTAGAAATCACATCGCAAATATTTACTAAATCAATGAAGGAACAGCAGGGGGCTTCCAATGGTTCTGAGCACTCAGGAGAAGGCTGCTTCCATATTCAGCAATAGGCCCTGGCTCACTTTCAGCCCTTGGCTCTCTTTCAGCCCCAGTGACTGGTCATCATCAAGGGCACTTTCCTTCTCTTGATTCTTGTCACCAAGCATGGACACCGGCCTCTTTCTCTGTTAACCCCTGAACACCTCTAACTGAGATTAGTGTGTGAAGCATCCAACCTTTATCAGTGTCAGAAGGGGCAGCAGCCTTGTTCAGGGCACAGATCTCTCCAGTGCTGAGCCTTTGACTATTCTGTCATGGAGACACCATCCCTAACCACTCCGTTCTAGGCTCTGGGGTCTCTCTGTGCTTGGGGCTGCTTTTCCACTCTCCTGTCTTCCTGGAGTTCTAGCCATTTCTGGTCTTGATTCCAGTGCTGGCAGAAGAGTCTGTTGGTCACCATCTGCAGAGGGCCGTGGGAGTATACAGCAGGTGACAACTAGTATTTGACAAGTCGACCCATCAGACACATAATTCCCCATTGGGGGGCCCCACGTGGCAAAGCTGTGGGGTTGTTGACTGTAAGTGACTGGTTGTTTTCTGTCCGTAATTTTCTTGGGTGCCACTGCCACGCCTCCTTAATGAGAACAGCTGCAGGGTTCTTTCCACAGCCCTTTGGTGGTGTGTGTTTTACCTCTTTAGGTATGCTTGTAGTTGTGGATGGTCAGGTTATGATTTCTGTTTAAACTGTATAATTCTGATGAACAGAAATATTACCTGAATATTCTTCTTTACTGACACAGGAAAGTAACAATGTTTTCAGTCTCAAAGATAGCTAATTTTAGACTTTAGAACAAATTCAAAACAGACTAAGGGGCCCCTACAAAACACACACAAAGACCAATTCCCAGGTGTTGTTTATTGCTAAATCAAGGCCAGGCTGTCTACACTGAGATACAGCTCCCTGCAGAAGCTCTTTTTCTGCATGTACCCTGACTGCTTAAGGTTCAGCCAATTGTTTACCGTCTGGGACCCCTCACCAACTTAGAGCTACAGGCATGGGTCAATGTGACGTTACTAGCCAAAGAGAAACTATGTAACTCATCTTGTGTTGTGAGAATGGGTAGGGCCCTGAAAATGTAACTTATAATTGTCCAGAGTTTGCCAGTGAGGGAGAGCAGTAACAGGGATGTGGAGAGAGACCTCTGTGTAGAGCTACGTGAGAACTGGTGCAGAATGTGAGTGAAGTGTGTGTGTGTGTGTGTGTGTGTGTGTGTGTGTGTGTGTGTGTGTGTGTGTGAGAGAGAGAGAGAGAGAGAGAGAGAGAGAGAGAGAGAGAGAGAGAGAGCGCTCTGTGAAAGAGCTGCTGCTATGTGAGGACCTGTGCCTAGGAACTGTGTAAAGTGCTGTATGGTGAGAACGCAGTGTAAACGAGATGCTCAGCTGTGGCTAAACTTTGTAACTGTGTAAAGGCAAGGAAGATGTATAGAAAAGAGATGCAGAAGAGAAATGTATGTAAAAGAAAGATGTGTAGCCATGTGAAAGATGAATGTGTGTAAAGATACGTAGCTGTGTGCAGCAGTGTGGAGATAGTAGCTGTGTGGAGGCAGAAAGAGTCAGAGACCATTCTTAAGATGAAGCAAAAGAGAAAGTTATCATCAGAAAGCATTGTGTTTCCTTATTTCACCAGTCATAGATAGATTAAAACGTATTCCTAAATACCCTCAGATAAAAAAGTTTCCCATCCCTGGCAACTCTGAGGCATTCCTTTTATTACCCTGAGCTGATCGTGAAAGCTGGTCTCCCATGGTCCACTTTAATCATTTTTCTCTTTCAAACTATCCCCAAACCAAAAATGCCATTGACTTTTCTCTTAACCAAAACAACTGCTTCCCTCTTCCCATTTGCCAGATTCTTTGATTACGCCGAGAATGGATGGAAGCCTTCAAAGTACAAAATTTCTTCCAGAGCTCCAAAGGATACCTTAACAGATCTCAGGCAAATTCCAAACCTCAAATATTCCCATGAGCAGAATCCTCCAGTCCCCTCCACTGGCCGAAACCCTGTCCCAAGAGCTGTGCCTTCTCTGCCTCTTCTCACCATACAGAGGGCACACTACATTTCTACAGATGGTCCAGGGCAGGCCAAGCTTAGCTATTGCCGAAAGAACTTTGCTCACTGTGCTTAAAGGGTTCTTCATTGTTGACAAAGGGGAGTTGGAAAGTGATGGAGGGAAGGTGTTGGATGAGATGATTATAGAACAACTGTTAGATGCACATTTGTCTTTACATCTCTGATTCCCCACACACATTGCACCCTATTAAAACAAAGATGTGAAGTTCATTCTAATGACATCATTCTTTGGAGATTTATTAATGGGTTCCCTAGAAATAGACCCATCACAGTAACCTCAATTTGGAACTTCCTAGAATCTGTTTTAACATTAGATAATAGGAAAACACCAAGGATCTGAAGCTAGAGAAGAAAAGGAAGAGGAAAAAGATGGAAAGAGAAATCCAGAAACATTTGTTTAAAAGATTGTAGATCAATGTCATCTACACCGGGAAAGGTGGGATTTTGAGAGATGAAACACGTTCCAGACTGTATGTAGTAATGCCTACCTCCAGGGGATGTCTCTGGTCTCTGAAGTGAAGCTTTAATTCTGTCCAGTGTCCTCTTCAGTAGCTGCAACAAGGATGGTCTAGGATGTAGCTTTGCCACAGCCCATTGTGAGGAGGGAAACAAGACAGAAGCAGCCATTTCTGTCCTTCTTGGTCTGGGCCATGTTTGTGGGGTGTCTATTGTACTTATAACCAGATGAGTGGCCAGGAGTCAACATAGAAACTTTGCCTTTAAGATAAAGGCAGATGACACAAAGAGCCTGGTCCATGCCCTCCTCCTCCTCCGAGGCTGAGATTCTTTTGAGTCCTTCACTCTCAGCCAGGTGTGTGAACAGTCCTGTTTCCTTCTTCCAGGAGCGGAAGAAGATTCCACACCCAGTCTGCGTCTCTATTCTGCTCATGGTCTTTCTCTGTGGGAGTAGACAAGCCAGTGACTGGATTGAAAGTTGAGACTATGTCGGAATTTTTTCCAAAGCAATATATGCACTTAATTTAAAGTCAAATAATATTGTAAAGACTTAAAAACAAAACAATATTTCTGAATACATCCCTCTTATCTCCTACCCTACCCCTACCCCACCTCCTCTCCTCAGAGGCACACTTTAAACTTGTATTATTGCTAAATTATGTTTTTTTTTTCCTGGTCTGTATTTTCACATTTCTACATGATACTTATACTGCTATTTCTCAAATCATCAATTTTAGAAACATTATTAATTGACTTCTGTGTCAGAGTCCATAAACCCATGCCAAATGACTCCATAAAGGGAAATTTTACATAATGTATCAGAAGATGCTAGACTTGCAGAATGGCCAGAGGTTGGTGGCTCAAGTTCCTGCCTCCCCAGGGCTCAGGGGAAGCAGGGGAGGAGGTACCTTCTAAAGTACCCAGCATGCACTTCAGCCATCTGGAAGAATATGCAAATACCACCTAATGTTAAGCCAGTAGTTTAACTATATTTCTTTCTCATAATATTTTTCCCAAAAATAATGGCAATTGTTGTGATTTGCTTGGTTTACTGTATAACCTGTGTCAAGTCTCCCAAACACTCAATCCAGCATAGACAAGCATTAGTTCCACATACTAGCTCCCTGCTAACTCTCACCCCTGCTCTCTGGCCCTGGTCCAGCCAGGACCCGCTGCTCCCTGGGCCCACAGCCAGGCTGCACTTAAGGTGCTTCCCCTTGCTCTCCTTCACACAGGCCCCCATGTCGTCTTCTTCTTTGATTTTCCTCCCTTATTATGTAGACACATATCCTCAACAGAAGACTAACTACAGACTTTTAGATACGGCCTTTGAGAATACCCTTATTCTACTTTCATACTGTATTTAAATCCTAGACAGAAATTTAAATTCTGTGCAGAATCTTGAAGGCTTCACTCTACTTTGATATAGTCTCCACCATTGCTTTTGAGAATGCAACCCCATTCTGATGTCTGATCTCTTCTCTCTGAAATCTCATGATTTTCTCTTTATTCCTGATGTTCAGAAATGTCACAGGAATGGTATCTATCAGGAGGTTCTTATGTTCATGGTGTTGGTCAATGGAGGGATCTTGTCACTCCTATACAAGACAGTCAACATTTTCTATAATGAGTCAGATAATCAGTGTTTTAGACTGTGAAGACTGTAATATCTGTCTGGACTCTTCGGCTGTCAAGTTACAGCAAAGCAGCCATGGACAACACAGAAACAAATGAGCATGACTGTGTTCCAATAAAACTTTATTTCCAAAAAGGCCCAAGGGTGGTTTACTAACTAGACTGTACATCAGGCTCATCCAACATTTTACCATTGCAGAATGACATGGTCACATAAAAAGTCACACTCGAGCTAAAAAAAAAAATCACACACAATAAACGCATAATATTTTGAATAAATTTCTAATTTTGTGGTTTTCGCATCTGAGGAATTGTCATCTTGGGTATAAAGTCTGTTTTTTTCATTCTTCTCCTTTGGTTTTTAACTACGCCTCTTAAAAGGAAGCAGCAGCCGCAAAGAACTGCTCTTTTGTGAGTTCTGCTAACAGACTCATTTCTGCATTAACACCATGCTGGGTATATTTTTGTTTGCCCGGAAGTATAGTAGGTTTGGGGCTTTACGTTATCAGAAAATAAGCAACTTACACGCATCCTTGTGTTTCAGGAACTCTAGCTCCAAATCCCAAACTAATCAATGAAAAAATTCAGTATCCATTCATATGCACGATTTTCTCCCCAAGCTAATATAAAGATACAGAGAAACGGAATGTTCCTTCAAGCAGTTTCTTTTTTATAACTTCCTATGAATTTGGAATTTGTAATATGTCTTTTGAGGAGCCTTGTGAGATCTGAGTTTCTGATTTTGGGGTTGTTTGTGTCTAAACGCCCAAGGTGTTCAATTTGGGGATCCTGCCTTGGGTTATTTCTTTGTAATATTCTTTCCTGCTTCTGCTTCTCTATTTTCTCTTCCTAGCTTTTTATTTTTTAAATCAGATGTTGGCTCTCTCTTAAATTGTCTTTCCTTTCTTTATTTTTGTTTTACTTAAAGTTGATTTCTTCCATTATTGAATAATAGAAGAAAAACGTGGAATTGAAAATTGAATTTTGTAAGCATGTTTTAAAATTTCTCAGATCTCTCTCTCTCTCTCTCTCTCTCTCTCTCTCTCTCTCTCTTTCTCTCCCTCTCACTCTCCATCTCCCCCTCTCTTTTGAAAATGGTAGCTTGCTTTCTTTTTATGGCTATTCTTGTAGAGAACTGAATTTTACATGCTGGCCCACTCTTGTAGTACCCCTGTTTTATTTGAGCACACATGCCCCTAACCTTTCCCATTTTTAAGTTTTGCATTATTTCTCTGTCTCCTGTATTGAGGCTCTGCAAAAAAACAAAAACAAAAAACTTCTGCTGAACCCCAGCTGTTTGTTTATACTTAAAAGATGGAGAAAAGTAAGGGGAGAATCAAAGCTAGGAAGATGTAATGACTGCCCGCCCCCTAAGAAAAACCAGATCTGATCGGTGCCTGTCAGGCCAGCTCCCCTCTGTTATAGTCCTGAATAAAAAGATTAGAATAAATAAATGGATAACAAATAAATGAATAGTCTTCCGAAGGAACTACTAATTGCCTCAGATATCTGGAGACCAGGCAAGAGCTGGCATTTGACATTCCTGTCTCATTTCCCCTGGCCTCGCCTTCTAACTTGACAACAAGTTCTGCTCTGCAGCAAGCGGAGACTCAAAGTTCTAATAGATACTTCAGCCTTTTAGGCTCAGATTTTCAGAGTACTGGGCAAAAATGAGAAGAAGGCAGGGTGCTTTTCCCACAAAGGAGTGGATCAGAAAAGTAGGTCTCTGTATTCTGTAAATAAATTCCCTCTCATCTCTGGCTGTTTCCCAGAACTAGGTATGAACAAGGCAGACTCTTAGCAGCTTGGCTTAGATGGGAGAGAGAGGGGGAAGGGGCGAGAGAGAGAGAGAGAGAGAGAGAGAGAGAGAGAGAGAGAGAGAGAGAGAGAGAGAGAGAAAGTTTGGTTATTGCCCACCACAGGGAAAGATAGTTTTCAGTTTGGGTAGAATCCAGACAAGTTAACTTCCAGATAATCTTTAAATATGAGAAGTTCTGAATGCCTAGGCATGGCCTATTAGTCTAAGGTTCAAGTGAGTCCTCACATATTAGGCCATGTGCGCGTGCGTGCGTGCGTGCGTGTGTGTGTGTGTGTGTGTGTGTGTGTGTGTGTATGTGTGTGTGTGTGTGTGTCCCTGGAGAAGCAGCCAGCACCAACCCCATGCTCCACACATAGAATCCCCATATTTAGTTTATGTGTTACTGCTTATATCTCTGGTATATGGTGTCCTCCATCATGCTCTGAGCCTAGCCTCTTGTAGTGTCTAGTTTTAATTGTCAACTTGCATGGTCTAGAACCACACTGGAAGAGACTCTCAATAAAGGGTTGTTTAGGTTGGGTTAGCTGGTGTGCATGTCTGTATGGGATTGTCTTTATTCTGATAACTGATGTGGAGGGACCCATCCTACTTTGAGCAGCACTGTTCACTGGATTTGATTCCTGGACTGCACAAGTGTGAAACGTGAGCTCAGCACTAAGTATGCATGCATTCATTCTCTCTGTTGTTAACTTTGGATGTGATGTGACCAGTCGTTTAGAGTTCCTACCACCTTGACATCCCCACTACCATTAACTGTTACCTGGAATTGAGAGCTAAAATAAACGTTTGCTTCCCGAAGTTGCTTTTTGTTGGGGTGTGTTCTCATAGCAACAGAAATGAAACTGGGAACCATCTCTGGGATCAATTTCTAATAGACAGCAAGAGGGCATTTGTGACTTCTACAGGGATGAAGGGGGTACAAACCAAGCCCTGGCCTGAGCAGACACGTCAGTCTCATCTCCTGAGCAGCAGGGGCCATCAGCTTGACTGTTATCATTTTCTCTGTGGGCAGTGAAGTTCTAGCTTTGCCCCTGGGGTCAGCACACTGTCTCTTCTGCTTTCCATCCTCCAAAACACATTGGCCTTTTGCATAGTTTAGCATGTTTCCTTCCCCCTATGACTTCATGGTGTTTTATTTCTTAGCATGTCCATGGGGTTTCAGGAGAGGGAAGAGAAAGACACATCCTTAGTTGAGTTCACTGTTGTGACTGCATCATAAAGGATACTTACACAGACTCACAGCATCAACAGGCAATATAACCAATAAGACCCCCACCATACAATGATCAATAATTGACCAAAACATTTTTTATAAGACCCAAGAGCTACAGTTTGGGAGCGCACCTGGCACCTCAGGAGCAGGCTGCACAGGAAAGTATACAGCAACCAGTGCCAACAAGCAAATGCCTCAGCAAACAGATGCCCTACAAAGGCAGGCATGGATGAGGAGAGGCTTAAAGAGCTACCCTGACAATGGCCAGCACTGTCCTTCACCGCTGTTGGCCAAGAGGAAGCAGATGCTGAGGCGGCCACAGCGGAAGCCCATCCCCTGCTCCAGAGCAGGCCACAGTCACAGGAACAAAGGGTGCCTCATGTTCCTGCAGGCCTCTCTCAGGCGACAGCTGCCGCACTGTTCTACCTGGCGGAGTGTCTGCCGGCTTGCACGCTCCCTCTGAGGGAAGACAAAACAACGTTTTGCACAAAGCATCAGGAGCGACCCTGAGTCCAAGTTTCTCTCCCAGTCAGATGGCTAGACCGGAAGACTAGCAGCTTCCTCTCCCATCTGCATCTGGCTCTTTTCTCATAGCAAGGATTTAAATGGAGCCAGACATACCTCTCATGTATTGTAACGATACAGCAATTTCCCAGCTACTCTTTTTTGTTGTTCTTGTTATTCATTTTACATACCAACCACAGATCCCCCTCTCATCCCTTCTCCTGCTCCCCCCGCAGCCTTCCCCTTAGTCCCCCTCATCCCTTCCTCCAAAAGGTTAAGGTGTCCCATGGGGAGTCAGCAAAGCCAGGTACATTAAGTTTGAGGCAAGACCAAGTCCCTCCCCACCTGCATCAAGGCTGAGCAAGGCCTCCCACCAAAGGTAATGGGCTCTCAAAAACCAGCTCATACACCAGGGATAGATCCTGATCCCACTGCCAGGGGCCCCTCAAACAGACCAAGCTACACAACTGTTTCCCATAGGCAGAGGGCCTAGTCCGGTCCCAGGCAGTCTCCACAGCTGTCGGTCTAAAGTTAGTGAGTTCCTACAAGCTCGGTTCAGTTTTCTCTGTAGATTTGCCCATGGGGGCAAGGAGGGGCAATAGAGGGGGGGGGGGGGGTGAGAGCATGAGGGAATGGGAAGGTTGAGCTGGGACAGGGATGGAATGGGAGAGCAATGAAAAAGTTGTCTTGAGAGAGGGAGACATTATGGGGTTAGGGAGAAACCTGGTGCTAGGGAAATTCCTAGGACTCCACAAGGATGACCACAGCTTAGACTACTAGCGATAATGGAGAGGGTACCTGAATCGGTCTACCCCAGTAATCAGATGGGTGAATATCCTAACTGTCATCATAGAGCCTTGATCCAGTAACTGATGGAAGCAGATGCAGAGATCCACAGCCGAGCACCAGGCCAAGGTCTGGGAGTCCAGTTGAAGAGAGAGAAGAGGGATTCTATGAATGGGGGCTGGGCGCAGGAATCAAGGTTTGTTTTTTTAGTACATAAATGAATGAGAAGAGGTTAAGCGCTTAATCAAGTGAAAGCAGCTAAAAAACGAGCAAGAGAAATGCAAAACCAGAGCAGTCGGGTTCCTAGGCTAAGAACTGAACCACAGTGCTGCATAGACAGGTGTAGTTAGAGTTTTCCTGCCTGGCCCAGTCAGGACAAATCTCTCTTACCCGCCAGTCCCACAGTCGCTCAGACCCAACCAAGAAAGCACACAGAAACTTACATTGTTTACAAACTGTATGGCTGTGGCAGGCTTCTTGTTATCTACTTCTTCTATCTTAAATTAACCCATTTCTGTTAGTCTATACTTTGCCACATGGCTTGTGGCTTACCAGTGTCTTTACATGTTGCTTTTCATGGTGGCAGCTGGTGGTATCTCCCTCCAGCCTTCTACTTCCCAGAATTCTCTTCTCTCTTGTCCCGCCTATACTTCCTGCCTGGCCACTGGCCAATCAGAACTTTATTTACACAGAGCAACATCCACAGCAGACAGGGGCCAACCTCAAAAAGAAGAACCCCTCATTTGAGCCATAGACCTAATGGCTCAGCCCAGACCTGGCTGAGTCCCATCTAGAGTTTGCCTGTCTGAGCCACCTCTCTGCTTCTTTAGGTAGCCAATGATTGTAGAGTTTTTCTCCAACTTGAGCAGACCTGCTGCAGGCAATCAATTGTATTGGATCAAGAGCTGCCAGCTTCCATCTGCAGGAAGGCTGCATTTCAGCAGTCAAATAATCCAATGCCTTCTGTAGTTACTTTACATCATCCTCCTGGGGTAACGAAGCAGTATCATCTGCCCCATGAAGAAGCTTCGCCCAGCAGGCGGCAGGGAGGGCATCACCCAAGGGCCCCAGGTGGGCTCTCTGAGTTGCTTTCTAAAAGAAATAGATGATTAAACTGGAGTGTGGACAGACGCTGCAGGCGCTCCCGGCTCTGTGCCCACAGCTCCATTGTGTGATTTTCTGTGCTTGTCCACAAACCACTCCACTGGCCTGGTTGTCCCCCCCAGGGAAATCTCTCATTGTGGCTTCATCCAGGAGCCCAAGAGAACCTTCCACCCCTCCTCAACCCTATCTCTATTTTCCCTGACCACAGGTAGAAGGCCAGCCAGATCCAGGCAGACCAGCCTCTCTAGAAAACCTCCAGATGTGGAGAGGGAAAGTATCAGATCCAGTCAGCTATGTCCCCAAAACCCTGTCGAGAGCCAGGCAGGAGAGGCTTTTAGTCAACATAAAGAAGATCGATTGACTTTCTCCTCTTTCTTTTCATCCCCTCTGCTATAGGCCATGCCTGTCTGTTCCAAGGAAAATGTTTTATTTTTGATCCGTCATGGCAGGGGGCGTTGTCTCTCTCTTCTGATCCATGGGTCTGGAAAACATCAACCTCAATTCACAAAGAAGCCCCGTTCCCAAGGACTAAAGGGACCATGAAGGTGCAAAACAGGATTTAGACCAGAGGATGCCTTTCAGAGATGGGGTGCTCCTTGGATCAGACATAGAACTCTAGCAAGACTAGATTCCCAATAAAAGATTCCTCAAAATGTCAAAGGACTTTTCAAGTCAGACAGCAGCAGAGTCTACAGACAAGCTTCCCCCCAACACACACTCTTCCTCCTCTCTCCCACTGTCAACATCATTTCCATCTGCCCCCTATCCCGACCTTCCAGGAGACAGCATGATCTCCCATCTGCCTCCTATCCCATCATCTTCTAGGAGACAGCATCATCTCCCATCTGTCTCCCATCCCATCATCTTCCAGGAGATAGCATCATCTCCGTCTGCCCCTATCCCAACCTTGCAGGATATAGCATCATCTTCATCTGCCTCCTATCCCATCACCTTCCAGGAGACAGCATCATCTCCCATCTGCCTCCCATCCCATTACCTTCCAGGAGACAGCATCATCTCCCATCTGCCTCCTACCTACACCATCACCTTCCAGAAGACAGCATCATCTCCCATCTGCCTCCTATCCCATCACCTTCCAGGAGACGCATCTATTAAAGTTATTGACACAATTAGCACAGCGTCTAACTTTGGTGTAGCAGTTACTATTTGGAGGACACCTCTGTGTTCATACTTATGCCACACACACAATAGTAATGAATACACTCCTGGCGCACACCAAGCTGAATGGATTCCAATAGAATAATAGTATATAAATGGCCTTCAGATGTCTGCTACTTGTGTGTCAAAGATTCTTAAGCTTTTCTAAATCACCTTTGAGTTTGAAAAATGGGATGAGTGGGGCTCCTCCCCTTTCACAAAGCACCAAGGTTTATGAACATTTCTGTGATGGTTTTTGTCCTTGTGGTCACCTCCTTATGTGGTGTTCTCTCCCCTGCCAAACTCTCAAGTAACTATAGCCCCATTTTAGTCTCTTGCAGAACCTTCTCTGCAAGGAAATGTCTTTTCATTTCTCTCTGTTCTGTCCCCTCAAGAGTTTGGCCAACAGTTTCCCATTAGAATTCTTCAGGGAATTATTCACATTTTTATTTAGGGCAAAGTTTTCCCTCATTGAATACTGCCTGATACAAATAGGCCACTGGGAACCACTGGGATGTAGAGATTTTCATTATAGTGGCATTTGCTATATGGGATTGCACCCAAGTTTGAAATTTTCTATTGGCTTCAAATTGAATTCTTTTTCTCCAACCTTCCAGAAAGTGAGATACAATTGCCCCAAAACATCATCACAGTTTTTAATAATATGAACGATCTACCTCCTCCTCTGAGAGAAATCACCTCCCTCAGGGTTCCAGGGAAATTTAGTAGACAAAAATGCACCAGGTATGCACTTCAGGAAAATTTACTGACCTCAGGGTGCACACAGGCATCTCAGAAGTGGCCAACACAATGTCTGAGGCTTATCTCAAACTAGTAAATTCGAACCCAATAGATGTAGACCAGGTTCTACTTCCTCTGCTTCTTCTTCTTTTTACCATACTCCCCAAGTCAGCATTTCTCTAACCTCCGACACAATAGTCTATAAAACCAGCACCCAAGCTACACAAAAGATAGGCAACAAGTCTTCAGAGGATGATTATGTCTGACTCTTGCTTCAGGCAGGGCTTCTGATGTTCTCTGAGGTACTCTTGGTCTCTTAAGAGGATTTTTGCCCATAGTCTTGGTCTCTTAAGAAAATCTATGGCCCATGGGAAAGTCTGCAGAAGCTGGGAGGAGTTCTCAACGTTAAGAATATACAGGCTAACACCCTCTCTACCACACACACAAACACCCTACCTCCATCAAATGTCCCATTCATACAACAGTATGAATATGACATACTCAGTATGAAGATTCAGACACTCTACCTCACCGTGTTCACATATCAAATTTATAGACTGTTCTCAACCACCTAATAAGGGTAATGCCAAAGGCCACTGCTGGAGACCACAAGGTGGGGAAGAGAACCAGGGCAGGCAAATGAAATAAAGGGGGAAGTAATTATAGGTCAAAGCATTGTGGAGTATCTACTCACCGCTGGATGTGCCCCTTACGCCTGGTACGTAGTGTCACTGACCGCAATGAAGCTTCAGCACGTCACCTTTTAAGACTCGTAACCCATGTCACCTAGATTTGAGATTGTCAATTATTCCCGGTCATAAGAATCCAGGTTGTGCTGCCTGACAGCATGAGAGCAACCACTGGTGCGTGAGCACTGTGCGTGGGGCGCCTTCAAATCCACTTCAATTGGGCAGCTGCTTATCAACACTTTTCCCCAGAAACCGATTTAGCCTAATGATTGTGAGTAGCAATGACTTCTGCTTAATTAGTACAGTAATCAGTGCAAATTCCCCCTCAATGGTAGAGACCCATTTGGCAGGTGCCAAGCGATGCTTAACCAGGTGCTAAATAGGTGTAAAAGCTTCAGTTCTGGTCCTATCCAGCTAGTTGCCAAGCACATCAAGATGAAATGAGGTCCTAAGTTTGCCTGGACAGATATACTGTTTAAGACTAACTTCTGCTAAGAGCTGTCTCCTCTACCCCCTCACCCTGCCATGGTGAGTCCATGCAAAGACAGAGATAACATCAGTGGCGGAGCTCAGAGGAATAGAGCCCCTTCCCTGGTCCCTGACTCCTCCTCTCCCCAGCCGCTACTTAGCACTCCCTTTCTGGCCATATGTCCTAATTTGACCTCTCTTTAAAACTACAGCTGTTTTTTAATGCACCGAATGAGCGGCGAACTACCATCTCAGACTGTGCACTGTCCTGGACCAGAGAGGAAGTGAAGATAAACATTTAAGGGATGAAGCTCCACCTTTTTGAATAGGAGTATTGGCAGGACAAAGGGCCCATTGCCAAGGCAACAATTTCTTCGGATGCCTGTATTTGTTATGATCTCTCAGGTCAGGTCTCTAAGCCATTTCATCTCCTCTTTAAATCATCTCCAACTCCACCAGCCCACGAAACTGTTTCTAGGTACTAACCTTTTGCTCCAGAGCAAGCATCAACTAGTTAGCTGAGGTAGGTCTTCATATTTTTAGTATAAATGACTTGAAGACATAGACTTTGACTTACACTTGCATACCGACTACCCCAGAACATAGGAGGAATTCAAAACCTCTTATGCCAGTATCAATAGTATTCTTAGAATTTGGTTAGGCCATGTTGTTTTCAAATGAGCATGCATCACCTAGCATCTTTTAAGGAAAACATTTCAGCCCCAGTTTTAGAGGTTCTGAGCATGGGTGGACATTCCTGTTGCCTAGAAAGAGAATTCTGCCAGAAGTTCATTAAAGTGCACACTTGGAGAACTGGGATCCGGGATGCTGCTTTAGGGTTCCCCATTCCAGCCTCAGATGCCTGAAAACAGACAGATTGGTTGGTGTTTGAGTGCAGTTGGGGATGTGGGCTGTTCATGGTAGACAGCCTGCAACCTCTGATGGGTTCAGCTATTTCAGCACCAACTCTTCTGATCAATCACTATGGAATAAAATTGCCAAGTTTGCACTCCAGAGAGAGAATCATGGGACGGAGGAGTAAATCAAAGTGAACCACTGTGACAATGGTGAGATACCAGATGTAGACCTAGGACTACAGTTGCCAGCACTGTTGTTGTGATCTCTGGTAATAATTCAGTTCCAAGTATTCTGTTTATAAGCAGGAGACGATCTTTATGGTTCTGAACTTTCTTCTGTCACACAAACTGGGTTTATTCAATGACAGCACTGATTCGAGCACCTCTTTCTTTTTTATTGTGATGGTTACCACTGATGGGTAGGTAACGTGCAGGTATGAATAAGGGTTTCTTCAGAGAGAGCGCAGCTCCGTGGGGGCTCTTACTTACCTGCTGGTTTAATCCATTGGTGGATTCCAATCTGACAGACTATCAGGAAATGGTGGAACTGTAGAAGGTAGGAGCCTATGGGAAGAAGTGAGTCCCTGAGGGCATATATTTGAAGGATACATCTTGGTCCTAGACTCTGTTAATGTCTTTCGGCTTTTTGGCTGCCATGAGGTGAACGACTTTGTTCTATCTGGTTCCCACCATTGCAGTACCCTGCCTCATCTTTACCCTAGAACAACAGAACTAGCTGACTATGGTCAGAAATCTTTGAGACTACAAGCCCAAAGAAATCCTTCCTTTTAAGAAAATATTTCTCCCAGATGTTTGGTCACAGGAATGAAAACACTGACTAACATAGTTAACAACTAGGAAAAAAAACGTTGAATTTTTTGCTAATTAGCAACACTCCTACAGAGAAAGAACATATGAGCCTATGTATATGTGAATAGATGTCTCTGTGTGCGATAAATGGCCCGAATTTCTCTAGAAATATCTAGACGGGAATCTCACCTTCTGAGGGTGTCATTAACAAGCCGCATACATTCATTTTCTCCATCCTTTCAGTGCCCCACCACAAGCCAGAATCTGTGATCTGGGACCAGCTGCTCTGCCAAGCACGGATTTTAATGAGGGACTCTGCCATGGAAAGCCACAGATGCCGCCACTTTCACATTACTACAGGCTGCTGATTGGCATCAAGGAGGCTTGCCAAGGTCTTGGGGTGTGTGCAAGGGAGCAGCGAGCCGCGTGTAGATAGAGTTCCCACATGTTGTTGACAGCTAGTAAGAGCAAGCAGTACAAATACAAGTCAAAGCCACATGAAGCTCCCCAAATTAAACTTAGCTCAATAGAAAATGTGAAATTAAACTTAATTTCATTCCACTGCACTTCCTGCACACAGGAGCGAGTGAACTTCTTTTTGTTTTGTTTTGTTTTGTTTTGTTTATGAAAATCTGTCATCTCTCAAACCAAAATTTTTTCTTAATACATCCTTTGTACCTCACACTGCCCAGTATACAATGGGTATAGCAGTACTTTCTAGCTTTTAAGATCATTTATAAGTATATATTTTAATCATATTTTTATGTTTTAAAAGCCCCAGACATTTAAACAGTGTATATCGATCTTATCTGCCACTACCTCCCTAGCTCCCCCTCGCACCTCTACCTTATCTCCTGACTTTATGTTCCCTTTTGGGTTTTTGTCTTATTAATAGCCCTGAGTCCAATTAGTACTGCCCATAAGCACATTAGTATGTGAATATCCACCAGGTCATGAGCAACCTACTGATGACCTTCTCGACAAAAAAGAGTCTATAACTATATACTTACAAATTGATTCATTAAAGAGTATTTTAATTATCAGTTTGTCCCCACTGTGTGATACAAAGTAGATAAATTAGTGTTTTGTATAATATTTTGCCTACAATACATGATACAAAGTTGATATTTTCAAAGTATTCATTGGCTAAACAAGCATCCTTCATATGATATGAAAGGAGCTTCCATAGGAATGATAAATTAACCAAAGTCAGGATTTGGAATGTGACATTCCTGATCTAAATCCCAACTATGGCTGGGTATGCCATGATTTGTAGAGCAGCCTGGGCTACACAGTAAGGCCCTGCCTCCACAACAACAAAATCTCAGCTCTGCACATTTCTTACTAAGCAATAATGATCCCGAGCATCTAAATTCCTTAATCTATAAATGAGAATAATGGATCAGTGTATTTTAATTTAATTTTCAGAAGGTAGCTGTGAGAATTCAATAAGATAATATCGTCTAGGGTCCAATTCCCTAAAACCAGAGCCTGAGACAAGGATTTGTGGACAAGGAATTTACTAAGAGGTGCTCCCAGGTTTAACACACACAGGGCCCTGGGTGGATTCAAGAAATGTATTGAAGAGAATTAGATACGGAATTGAAGAATGCAAACTGGAAAAGCAAGAGAAATCCAGTAAAAATGTCATTTTAGACAAAACCTGGAATCTGCCCCCTTCAGAATCCCAGAGAGAAATTCTGAGTATAAATTATGCCTGCATTTGTCCTAATCCCAGAGAGAGGAGCTGGCCGCTCATATGCTATACCTATCAGACATTGGCTAAGGCTGAACTTATAATCAGAATCTTCTAGGCATTGACAGCCTGTGTGTGTGGGCAGAGGGCCTCCAAAGGTGGGAGCAGAGCTCCAGAAAAGGGGGACAGCGCAGCTGAAGAAAGCAAAGGTGCTTCAGGCCTGGTAGAAACTGAATCTGCATCTCGTCTATTTGTGGTCCTGGGCAACACAGTTTCTAAAATCCGGAGAATGTTTCAAACTATTGGCCCTTCACTAACTGGGTGTTTGGTGCCCTGGAGAGAGATTTGAAGCATGCTGTTAGTCAGGCTGTGAATGAGAAACCAATATGAGATTAGCGTTCAAATAATGAACAGTAAGTAACTTGGGGAAAACGAGCTTTCAGACAATTTTAGCAGAAGACAGAAAGGAGTCAGAAACTGCTTCAGCTATGCTAACAGACAAAGCCCAAGAGCTGACTCTTCAAGTTTCATGAGTCCTGGAAAACATAACTCCTCCCACAGCTCGGAGGTGGAACCAGTACCTGCAAAGAGGCCATTGGCAGCTGTCAGTGTCCATCCCATTGATTGACAGAGACTCCGTTTAGCCTACTTAGTCTTAAGATAAAAAGGGCTAAGCCTCTAAAGCCAAAAGAGGCTTAGGAATAACTTTCAGTCTCTGAAATCGGGGTGCCTCACTCGGGGATTTTGTGGGATGACAGAAGTTTGGCTTCTTCTTCAGCTTTGAAGTGGTTTATTCCTAGAGAAGATTCGAGAACAGAAACACCTAGCCACAGAATTCGGAGCTGGGCGCAGAGCCCCAAAGCTGGATAAAGAGCTCCAAACCTTGGCACATAGCTCCAAGGCTGTACTTATAACCCCATATTTTAATCTGTTAATAGACATTCATTGAACCTTAAGAGGGGCTCTTGGTTGCCTGCGCAGGCAAACAGAGACAAGTGGGGTGGGCCCTCCATTCCTGGAAAGAACAGCAGGGTCCTGAGCAAGGGCCTGAGAACAGGACACTAAAGGCAAAAGGGAACACTGCAAGAAAAGGCGGCAGTGAGGGCCAGACAGCAGCCGAGGGGTGTGAAGGTGGGGTGAGGAACTCCAGATGGATCATAGGTAGGGGTGGGAGTCGGGAGGCAAGAGCCGAGTGAGCAATCTGAAGCAGCAAAGACTACCAAAGAGAAACTTATTTCTCTCCATTTTGACCTTAACAGCCCCTCTCCCCCACAGATAAATATCGGGTTTGGGCAGGCTGGGAGAGACTCGAATCCTTCACTTCATTTTCTCTCTGACTTCTCCCCAAGGCAGAAGACCAGGTGAGCCGTATTTACAGGGTGAAATCACACCCCAGAGATCTCAGATCTTCTCTAAGACCTCTTCCAGCTCCCATAATTCTGTGTCTCTATGACTTTTCCCGATAATAAAGGGAGAAAAGAATATTGGGAGCTTAAGTAGGTCAGATATTTGACAGAAGAGTTGCCAAGAGATCATTCTCTTCAACTTTCTCTGCCTAGCATATCACACAATGGCTTCAATGGTTTCCCTTCCCACTAAGAAAATCCTAACTGGGCATAGCTTTAACCTCTAAGAAATGACTTGAAAACTAATTAAATGTACAGAAAGACTTATGAAGATAGGATGAAAGGAACTGGTCTCCAAGGAGTCTAAAAAATACAGACCAAGTAACTGGAATTTGCTTGTGTGTCGACAGCATCATCCAGAAGATGGCGTGTCTGTGACTGGGGTTGTCAGGCAAGAGCCTGGACTTCAGCAGTCCCCCCAAGAGTCCCCACTGTGTAGTTAAGAAGACAGGTAATGGTTCGAAGAAGAGAAAGGAGGTTTTTAACGAGGTGGCCAAACTGAGAAGAGCAGCAGATAAAGGGGTACAGCCACCCCATGCCCATCTTCAGGGGATTGACATGAGCTTTAGATTTAAGTCGAGCAAGAGTTGGTGCAAGAGTCAAGGGGCATGCACAGTCAAGTAGACATGATCACGATGTGACCTGCTAACCACTGTTTCAGTTGTGGTTGGCGAGATGATCCTAAGAATTCTTTCTTGACTTTCATCACTTGAAGGGATCAATCAGGCTCCTGTAAGATGATTAGATCTGTAGTCTTGCTACCATGGAAAATTACCTTCCGGAGAGGGGAGTCTGTCTTGGAAGGTTTTGACCTTCCTGGAATGCAAGTCACTTAGCTCTGTGACTTCACTTTGAAGGGAGATAAAATGGGCTAGGCAGCTACTTACTCCTTGAGGGTCACCACGCTGACCAGTGGAAGTAAGTGGTCACCCAAAGTAAAGGACACAAACATTAAACAGAGGTAGAGGTGCCAGGCGTTCAGACTTCTTTGAGCTACCATGTGGGCCCAAGTGAGGAATCAATGCTTTTTTAGAAAATGTAGTTTCTAAGTTGCCTGTTTCACACCCTTTTGGAAGCCTGTAGCTAGTAAACAATTCTTAAAGTTATACTGTGTGGATTCAGCAATGAAGACAGAAAGTACCAACTAGCCATCCCAATAGTCACATAGATACACATTTCATGTATACATGGCACAAGCACGTACTCTCTCTCTCTCTCTCTCTCTCTCTCTCTCTCTCTCTCTCCCTCTCTCTCTCTGTCCCAGGAATTATATTTTCCCATTTAAAATAAGAAACTGGGATTTTTTTTCCCCTCTTATATATCACATGAGCTTCGTCAGGTGTGACTTAGTTTCTGTGTCTGAGTATCTCAGAACAAAAACACACATGCCTTATGCCACTGAGCTTAGAGGTGATACCAGCAGGGCCGATGGCCAGTCCACCTCTCCTTCCAGTACACTTGTCTATTTCTTCTCTAACATAACTACCCAGGAACGCTGAGCAGCTCTGAGCCTTGGGCTCGCCCTGCCATGGGAACAGACGTGACATTTCATGGAGAATCTGCGGTGGGACTAGAGCTTTGATTTCTCCTCTCTGGCTTCTCTGAGTCCCGCTGGAGCAGTCACCCAGGGCTTCAGAAGTCAGGCTGCCCATCTGAACACACTTAGCCAATCCCCTTTGTTCTGGAACCGCCTCCCCAGAGTACAGAGCTAGCAGCCTTGCCATCCCAGATACTTTGTCTTGAGGGACCAAAGGATGACTTCACTGGAACAACGGGACAACTTATTATCCTTGCTAGGCTCTCCTTGTTCTCCAACCCCAGCCAGGCAGACATGGCTAACCCCACGCTCCGAACCATTACGCAGTTCCTTCTCTTGCACTATTTACCCACGTCTCCAGGCCCAGCCCGAACACCTGACCCATGCTGCCTTCCTTCTGCGTGGACTGGTTCCCCTGTAGTTCTCACTGATCCCCATACTGAGTGTTTAGAACTTGCATACAGCCAACCGTGAGAGAGGAGCTAGAACATGGAATGTGCATGCAGTCACAGAGCCTGGAGGCCAGGATGAAGCCCAGTAGGAGCCATGTTATCAATTTAGGATCAGCCAGCCAGCCAATGCCACTTGAGATTTTTAGGCATGCCGAAAGTGATGTTTTATGAAGGAAATGGAGAGCTGTAATAACAGCCTGGCACAGGATGCCACTGGTGCAGAAACCAGGCAGGAAATGCCTACTCGTTAGTATGCCTCTGCGTGGCTGCATCTTTCAAGCCTGATTAATACTTAATGTGACTGTCTTAAAATCTGTCACTATCTGGCAGCGCTCACACGACCGCCGGTGACAAAGCACAAATATTTGTATTAGAGCGATGTTGTCTGGGAGTGTTAGATGACTAATAAGTTTTGCCTGGCCACCCACAGAGATTTGGGTTTCTAATGTTCACTGGAAGTGCTAGAACTAAAATGGTGGGGGCGGCGGGGGAGGAAGGGGAGGTTGTTAGTGGCTGGGGGAGGGGCTTTAATTATTGAAAGGGTGGTCTACTGTCAGAGGTTAAGAGCACTGACTGCTCTTCCAGAGGTCCTGAGTTCAATTCCCAGCAACCACATGGTGGCTCACAACCATCTGTAATGAGATCTGGTGTCCTCTTCTGGCATGCAGGCAGAATACTGTATACAAAATAAATAAATAAATCTTTAAAAAAGAAAATTAAAAAGTCCTCAAAAATCCTGCTGGAGCCAGGGCAGAAGAAGCTCATGGAATTCCAGCAGACATTGGTCTGATGAGAGGAGACTTTATCAAAAAAAAAAACAACTTTAAAATCTCAAAGAAGGAGGGTGAGAGAGGGGGATAGCTTTGCTTCGGGCAGGACATTTGTAATTATTTTTAATTTCAGAGGAAATGCACACCAAGTACCAACTGCAGTAACTTCAGCAGTTCACACAGAGCAACACTACATGTTCCCAAGGAAGCAAGAACATTCTGGAAGCTGCTGTTCCATGAGCAGCTGTGTAGCCATGCACAGTTAGCAAACTTCTCTGCCTCGGGCAAATGTTCAGCCAGTTTGCCTTTAACCCCTCAGGGGTCACATGGGCATTATGCTCTGGTATTGCTGACTTCTCCTGGCAGGGTCAAATATTTTCCCAGTGTAATCAAGCTATTCAGAAGTGCTGGATGTTGGGAGGAATGTTGGGGAGGGTTATGGCCCTAAAACATTGGGTTATTTTATTTTATTTTGAGACAAACCCAGCTATGTAGCCCAGGCTGCCTTGGACTTCAGTGTGTAGCCCAGAATAGCCTCCAACTCTCAATGTTTCTTCCTCAGCCTCCCAAGTGCTAGAATTACAGCTGTGGGCCACTCTACCTGGCTCAGACCTTGAATTTAGTCTTACCTCTACCTTTTGCCAAGTAGGTAACTTTGGGAAGTTACTTAACCTCTCTGGGCTCCAGTTTTCTCCTCAGCAAAATGACCGTATTTACCACAGTGGTGATTTCAAGCACGGCTTGACTTAGCATAAAATCATCATTCCCAGAGACTCAAACCTTCCAAATTCTTGGTCCCCATTCCTCCCAACCCCTGCTTTTTTTTCTATTCATCTATCTTTCTTCTCATGAAGCATTACTTTCCAGCCACCCAACACATTCTTAGCTTCTTAGACCTGCTGCTTTACCTGGATACTCCTCTTCCTGACATCACACCATATTCCAGACATGATAACAAAGACAGTGATTCAAATGGAGGCAGGACAGCAATCCCCACAGGATGGGTACTAATAGAAGGTGCCTGTGCAACTGCCATATCATCATCACCATCACCACCACCACCACCATCATCACCATCATCATCATCACCATCACCATCATCACCATCATCATCACCATCACCATCATCATCATCATCATCATCATCATCATCACCATCACCATCACCATCACACCATCATCACCATCACCATCACCATCATCATCATCATCATCATCATCATCACCATCACCATCATCATCATCATCATCATCATCATCATCATCACCATCATCATCATCATCACCATCATCATCATCATCATCATCATCACCATCATCATCATCATCATCACCATCATTTTCATCATCATTATCGTTGTCATTGTCATCACCACCCATTAGGTACCTGGCATGTGCTGGTTTATAAAAGATGACTAGCTGTAGTGGATAGCCATCCCAGCATTGGCCTGGAAGTTCCAACCCCCACTGAGGCTTCGGTAATGGTCACGCCCACAAGGCAGGGTGGAGGAGGAAGCAGAAGACCCAGGATCGGGAGGAGGTCACTCTCTTGGTTCAGGGACCCTGGATGCTGGAGGTAGACCAAGCAGAGTTCTCCAGAGAACACTGCCGGACTGCGCTATATCTTTGCCAGACCCTGCAACCTACCCCTTCATTTGTAAGTTACCCTGCAAAATAAACCTCCCTTTTAACTACGTGGAGTGGCCTTAATAATTTCACCAATATCTGGTGCTCACGTGGGGCAAATTCCAAAGGCCCAGGCGGCTCCCTCCCTCAGCCTCCTTCCTGGCTGGCGGGTACCTAAACCCACCTGCAAAGTTCCATTTAACCAAGGGATGCCTACACAGTTCCACTCCCGAAAAAAGGGAGCAGCTAGTCTGGTCTCAGTTCCCTAGCTTAGCCCTTAGACCAGCGAAAACCGCTGTGAGTGAGGCGTTCCCACTCCTCCCTGAAGGCACCTGGCATGTGCTGGTTTATAAAAGATGACTAGCCTCTTGTGTCCTACAAGAAAAGGCTCAAAAAATTGCTGACAAGACCAAATTAGTCAATGTTAAAAATCCAAATGCCACCTGAAACATTGGGAGTATAGAAAGGAGAAACTGACGGAAAAGATGGGTTTGTAGGCTATGGGCAGCTCTGAAAGCTAACAATGGCACAAGGAGAGAAAGAGGATAAACATGGAGCTGTGACCCAGCCAGTGATGATCTGTAGAGGAAGCAAATGCACGAGCTAGGCTTCAGGAGCATCCTTTAACTACCCTGGAGGTTGAGTGTGTTCTATGAGCCCTGCTTACAGTGCTGAAGATTCCTAGATTCTAACTGAACATGTTACTCAGTCCTGGCCTCATGGTGCTCACAGCTCAGGGTGAAAACCATGGGAAATTGATCCTATGGGCATAATGTTAGAATTTTACCCCTGCCTTAAGTAGAAGAATGAACAGTACTTCTAAGGCTACCTGAACAAGGCTATATAACATGGGCAAGAGTTGAAAGGTGGTTAATTGACTGAAAATTTGTGTTTATATGTAGCTTTCCAGAAAGGGAGAGCACTGGGTGATTAAATTTGAGAATAAGCTGAGAACACAGAAAATAATATTAAAAGGTATTTATGATGCTTTGAATGAGAATGGCCTCCATAGGCTCATAGATGTGAATGCTTGGTCACCAGGGAGTGGCACTATTTGAAAGGATTAGAGGGATTAGGAAGTGTTGCCTTTCTGGAGGAAGTGTGTCACTGGAGGTTGGGTTTGAGGTTTTCAAAAGCCCAAGCCAGGCCCAGTGTCTATCTCTTCCTGATGCCAGCAGATCTGGATGTAGAACTCTCAGCTACTTATCCAGCACCATGTCTGCCTGCATGCTACTGTGCTTGCTGCCCTGATGATAAGGGACTGAACCTCTGAAGCTGTAAGCAAACCTCCATTAAATGGTTTCCTTTATAAGAGTTGCTGTGGTCACAGTGTCTCTTCACAGCAATAGAGCAATGACTAAGACAGTAGGCATATGTAATAGTTCATGACCTCTAAATAATTAATATAGTAATTATACTACATCTAAAGGCCAAAATCTCCACACCCTATTCCCAGATTGTCAGCCAAATCTCTGCAAAACAAGAAATAAAACATTTAAAACTTCTCGACTCCTATATGTAAAGGGGTTGTCAACATCCTGCCTGGGAATTTTAGACATCCCTAAACAATGCAGAAACCCTCTGTGAATGAGAACATATGCTGTTCTGACTTGTCTAAATCATAATCCATGCAATCTTCTGACTATCAGTTAACAGTGCTTTATTACCCCATGAGGTAAGACAGAGGAAACCACTGTCTCCCAAGAGCAGCAACAGCTACAAACTGCTGAAGCCCAGGTTCATTTCCAGATCTTCTACTCATCCATGTTCTTGGTGTCTCCTCGGCTTCTGCTCAGGATCCTCTTCATGCTATCGACCTCACCCCTCCTGTACAGGGACTTGAGAGCCCCCACACCTTTCTGAAGCCTTGGACTCTTTTGTCAGTCCCTGGATCGTTTACCCACCTGTCCCCTGAACATTTCTCCCTGGGAATCCCCCAGCAGAAATGTCCACACTGCTATCATTACTTCCACTCTGCATATCTGACCTTCTTCTTGAATTTCTCAGTTCAAAAACTAGTGTCACCGTCTACTGTTTCCCCATCTTGAATCCAGGAGTTCATGGCTAGCATTTGGCATTCTTCGCTTACTCAGGCCAAAAGATTGCATCTTCTAAGTAGCTCTCAAACTCCCCAACCTCTTTACTCCTGTGACCATTGTCCCATTGATTCTTTCTTATTATAGTTGACAGCTTCTCTTCTAGTCTATCCTGTCACTGGAATAATCTTTCTAAAATATGAATTTAACCATCTTAGCCTTGTTAATTTATTTATTTATTCATTGCAAAGAGGTGCTTTATCTGCATGTATGTCTGTGTGCCGTGTGTGTTTTTGATACCCACAGTGGCCAGAAAAGGGTGTCAGATCATTGGTGACTGGAGTTACAGGTGGCTGTGAGCTGTCATGTGGGTGCTGGGAATGGAGCCTGGATACTCTGGAAGAGCAGCCAGTGCTCTTAATCTCTGAGCTGTCTCTTCACCCACTAACCACTTCATTGTTGCTTAAATCTTTTCCTGGTTTTCTGTCTTTCATATGAACTCCAAAGGGTATACACAGCATCTCAGGTCCTGGCTCTGTCCATTTTTCTAACCCCTCTTCTTCCCTCAAACTTACATTTCAGCCATCTTGGATGTTCAGGCACTGTCCAGTTCAAGATCCTCTGCTTAGAATATTACTCCCTCTACTCTTGGCTAGTTTCTACTCTCTTGAAAACATTTTCTTCTAGCACCCCTTTTCTGTCTCATTAAATGAAGCTTGTTTACCCTACAATGTAGTCCTAATCCACTCTCTGCTAATTGAAACAGCATGGGCTATATTACAGCAACAATACACCCCTAAATCGTGATGAGTTTGCACTACAACATTTGATTGTTTGACATTTAATTTGGAAATAATTTCAAACTTAGAAAAAGTTGCAAAACTAGAAACAGAATGGAAAACTCCCATACACCTCCTTGATAAAATTTTTCTTACTGTTAACATTTATCCCATTTACTCCGGTATTTGAGGGAAAACCACATGAATTATAGTCCTTTGCCACTAAACACTTCAGTGGACCCATTCTAGGGCTAGGAGAGCCTTCCACTAACCACAGTCCACATCTATGCCACAGTAATGTGAGAAATCCATGGGAGTCTGCTTAACGGGTAAAAGGAATTTACTAGGAAAGAAAACTCACTAAAACAGAATAGGAGAATCGTCACAGGGTCCTGGAAGGCTGAGGCGCTGTCCCACATTCTGCCACCTGAGTCAGTCCCCATCATTCAAGCCCAGGTGGGAGAGACGAGAGAGCCTTGTACCTGCATCTCAGGTTAAGTGTAGCCCTGAGGCCACACCCAAGGCAGGTACATCAAGGTTATAGGTGGAAGAGTTACCTGCCATATCCCAAGGGGCTGTACCTCAAAGTCATAGGTAAAACAGAAACCCACTACACCACAGTTTGACATTCATGTAATACTCTTGGAATCTAATCTGATATCCATAGTCCTATTCCATCGGCTGATCCAACTATGTCTGTAGCATCTCCCCATGCAGGATCCAGGATGAAGGACATATTTCATTTAGCCATCATGTCTCTTGAGTCTCTAATCTGGAACGTTGCCACAGCCTGTCTTTGTCTCCATGACATTGACCTTTAAAGCTTATTTCTCATATCTCGTCTAAAAGAAGTAGGCAGCTCCTCTCTGTTTCATAGCTATCATCTCTAGCATGTGTAGTCTCCCAGGCCAACACAAGGCCTGAGAAAGCATGAAGACCCTTCTCTGGCCCCCACATAGCATTAGTGAGAATTAATCACATATCCCTATTAAAAGCAATGGGCTGAGAACTGTGGAAAACAAATAGACAAGTACCAATAGTCTACTAGACTTTCTGCATGTCTGTCATGAAATTTATCATGTACTATTACAAACACATGTATAGATTCAATGCTATCGTAGCAGGGGCCATCTTGGTCAATGCCATCTCTCCAGTTCCTGCTGTTTGTCCCTCATGTGTCCCTAGAGCATAGTCAGGCCTCCTACAATGTTGGTTAAATGAGTGAACAGTCAGGAGTCCTGAGTTTACATACTGTCTCAAATATCATTCAGCCTTCTATAATCATCCATTGTTCTAACCCTAGGATGCTCAAAATAGAGCCTAGTCATTGCCTGCAGTCAAATGTCTCCCTAAAACTCTAGACAGAGAATTCTAGAATCAACATGCAAACCTTAGTAACGATCATAAAGAAAGCAATAACTATTTGATTGTGGGTTTGAATTTTCTCCTGTAATGTCTACAAATTATAAGATGACTACCATGAGCTTATTAGGCTACATGAGCTACAGAGAAACCAAGATAACATTTAATTGATATAAATGAGTCCCACTTCCAACAAGTCTCCTTTAAAAACTTCTTGGAGACTTCCTGTCTCTTCATGAACCTTAGCTAGGACTGAACCCATATGTAGAGGTTATTGAGAATAACAGCCAAGATCTTAAAGTCCTCAGTCTCACAGCTCTAGATATATGTCTGCGTCACCAGACTGGCAGGCGGCCACGCCAATGGTAGAGCTGAGACCTCAGGCTGAATTGCTCATGCGTGCTCTCTCCCTTTCACCTGCTTACCTGGCCCACTCCCAGGCCTGAGCTGCCAGTGCTGACTTAGCTGCTCCTATCTCACCATCCAAATTCATCTCTGAGATGTTTTCTCCCCAGGCTCAGGCTTTGAAATCTCTCACTGCATGTGTAATTAGCTATCTCCACGTCTCTTTTTCACCTCTAGCTCCAGGAGCCAAGTCCCTGTTTTCTTCACCTTCATCTTCCCCAAGCTGGCATGTTAATTGGCCGGAGTGGTTATACATCTGATGGCATCAACTTCAAGGCTCTTCCATAGCTCTGTGGTTTGCTTCTTCCGGAAACCTCAGCTTTGAACTACCCCTGAAATTGGAGTCGGGTTGGGACATCTAAGCAAATGTGATGTGGCAAGCAGAGGCCAAGAAATCTATGCATCATCCCGCTGCCTGGTAATGGCGGCTTTCATCGTTGTATTTCTTCCCTTTAACACAGCACAGTTAGTTCTTTTGTAAAGGCTTTACCTTGAACATCACTTACTAATTAAGCCCATTTCTCCCTGCCAGTTCCTTTGTACTGTAAATGGGATTCGGCCCTGACTGCCTTGTGATTTGCAGCCACAGAGTTACAAAGGTGCAAGGTGCCCAGAGAGCATTCTGAAGGTGGTAGGAGAGTGGCAGAGAAATGACAAATGGTTTATTTGTTCTAAGAATTACATATCCTTCTGGACTTTCTTACTGAGTACTGAATTGTTTCACACATCCTCCAAAATGTAGAAAATAAGAATTAGGCATTTGGAAAGCTGCTGTAAAGGATTAGTGCATTTGGCAAATAATGTGAAATTATTTTTTTTCAGCCTTGCATTTTCTTAATAGCTAACACTCATATAATGGGTTATTTTATGGCAGTTACTATTTTAAGCACTTAAATGTATAAGGACTTTAAATCCTCACACTAGCCTTGGGAAGCAGATAACATTATGATGCCTACTTTATAGAAACTGGGGTACAAGGAGATAACTGGGTATTGCATTACATTTCCTGGGGAGCCATAAAGAAACATCATCACTGCAGAGAGGGCATTGGCCAGCCAAAGAAAGGATTCCATCCAAGTCCGGCTTAGGGAACTAATGAGTTTCTTGTGATTTCTTACAGGAGTGTGAGTGACTGCTTCCAAATGCCAAGCCTTGAGATCTGCATTGCTGGAGTGCCCACCTCCAGTCAACCTTCGGCCTCTTGCATATCCAAGCATGCCTTAAGTCCATAAGCACCAGAAGGACATAGAGTGGTGACTTGAGGGGTCCCTGCAGGTGTCACAGTGTCACAGCAGGCAGGGGAGTGAACTACTAAGAGGTGAGAATGAAAACTTCCTGGACCTGGCTCAAACTTCAGGGAGTCTGATGCATTTAAACACAAAATACTCATGCTTTAAAAAGTTTCCTGGTAGAGTACAATCCCTGGTGCACAAGGAAGTGTAATCAACACTCAACTCAGGGTAAATGTCATTTCTTCCAAGAAGATAGGTTCTGGAGACAGCCTACCTATATTAGCTTAAGGGCCCAAAGAAGAATCAGGCCTGGCTTGGTCACACCAATAGTATGAAGGTCATTTTGGCTATTAGCCATCTCTGGTCCTGATTGTGGGAACTTGGGAGAGCCCCTGGCTATACAGGTAATGTAGGGATCATTTAGTTTACTAGCCACCTCTTGTCCTGGTTGTAGGAGCTTTATATAGCCTGGCCCAACAGATAACACAGATCACCAGGCTATTAATCACCTTCAATTCCCAGATTTCTGGATGGAAGAACATGTTTTGCATCTTTTCCATTGACAAGACAATCCTGAGTGCTTAATATTCCTGGTTTCCCTGGAGATTTGTGGGCATAAGGACCTTCACGTTCCTAAATGATGACTGGAATCTTAGATGAGGATCTCATGACTCTCTTCCTGTCCCTAACGGGATGTTAACAAGCCCACTACCATTACCACAGATCTAGCTATAATTGTGCTTGTTACTTTGTTTTCGTGGTTACAATGTCTGCAGACTAAGGCGTTCTGTAGACCTTTGCAGCAATTCTGCTTCATGATGGCCAATGGACATGTTAGGCTAGGCAGAAACAGGTCTACGGCAACATTAGGCCTTAAAACATCATAAGCCAGAATTTGAACTTGGAAGTTTGACTTCAGAGCCAATATACTTTACCTCTACATCCAATCTGCATGAGAGAAAGGGCAAGGGAGCAAGAGGTGAGAGAGAGAGAGAGAGAGAGACTAAATTTCTTCCTTAGTAAGTGTTTATCATAAGTAATTGCTGAATCTCAGTGTCTTCTCCTTGGGAGGCTAAGGAGAGCTGCTTTGTGGAAGGGTGGCACATTGGTGGCAATGCCCATGATGTGCTTACCAAGGGAACCTATAACATGCATGTGCTCCAAAATTGTACTTAGTGTCATCGTCGTCTTTGCCATTCTTTATATATCAAAAGGGACTCAACAACTTTATCTGTAACTTTTTATGTAACTATAATTACCAGGCAAAGATGGATTCCTTTAAGCCCAAGCTCTGAGTTATCATATGAACATTAACATTTACCATTTTCATTGTGGAAAATTTAACTTTAAATTGCAAACATCACGGAGAAAACGAGAGATTCCCTGAAAGTTCCACCTGCCCCTCCCCACAACACATGGGGTTTTGGTCTCAGAGCCATCATTATCCTGCAGAGCCACTGGTAACCAGGTCAACTCCAAGCTCTTTGGGTCCAATCAGAGTGGGCTTGAATGTTGGTCAGTGGCCTCAATGGAGTCTATTCCATTCTAGAGTTCAGCTTCCGGACCCTGAAGCCTCCTGAGAACCCTTTCATATTGAGTGTAGACTGTTCCAGGCACCCCAGAAAAAGCTCTGAAAGAAAGAATTCCCCTGAGAAGAAGTGGAAAAGAAGAAAGTAAAGAATCAATTCTCAAGACCTTCTGAATTTCATAGACCCAACTGAACCTTAAAATAAGCCTAGAATAGTTGAGCTTTAAAATGTGAACCCCTACTGAAATTTCTTTCTTGGAAAAAAAGCTATGAGCCCCACAGTCCCCTACCAGGACCTCATGACCACACCAAGCACCTAACCAGAGAATGGAAAGCCCACAGGAAACACAAGTGGAAAGGGAGCTTAAAAGATGGCGGCCCCTTGGAAGTCTAGCTGCTCAAGGTCTGTCACTGAAAAACAGGCAAGAATGATCAGACAGGGCTTTCTGTCTTGCCTGGGGTCCTCTGAGGCAAAAGATGAGCCTCAGAAGTTTCTGGGGGCCCTGTTCTTTGAACAAGGGGCACCAATAAGTGCTACCAAAGCTGATGCTTTAAGAAGGAACTTGAAAGGGATAATCCTGATGTGTGGTTTTGTCAGAAAAGGATGAAAACTGTCACTAGAAAAAGAAAATTGCGTATGAAAGGGCATCAGCCTTTCTCATCTCCCTAAAAGAACAAGAGGAAAAGCATCTGCTTAGCTGCTGTACATTTTGCTTAAAAAGCAAAGTAAAACCTCTGAGCACAGAGAAATAACTGTGCCTCTGCATAGGGCAAGGATTTGTGGTCAAATTAACACTTCAACACCAAGAAATTGTTGTTAAAATCTCCAGACACGAAATTAATATAATTAGGTAATAGCCCCTGAACTCAAATCTCTCAGCAAGTTGAGAGGGAGAAAAAGCAGCTAGACTGGACCTCATTAAAATGAAATGCATAAATCCAACCTCCGAAGGATGCCAGGAAGGGAAAAGCATGGTAATTGCAAACTCAAGCAAGACCGATGAGCAGTGATCAAGCACAAAGGTTCAGAATTGGGTATCCCAAAGCCAAGGATCACGTCCGGCCAGCAGCTACACGGCCCTTGATAAATGGCTCAATCTGGCGTCTCATTCAACATCCTTGAAACACAGACTTCTAGATCCCACAGCCAGTGTTTCAGATTCTGTAGGTGCAGAGTTGGACCCAAGCAAGTACAATTCTAATGCATCTCCAAAGGGAATAGATACTGCTGGACAAGGGCCATGACAGGGGCATCATTAGATCTGCCTGGGCCCCGGTTTCCAAGCCAATGAATAAACTGGAAACCAGACAGTCTCAAAGCTTCTCTCCCTGCTCTGAAATTCTATGAAATGAGCAACCTGGAGAATGTGAGCATTAGATCAAAGATCTAATCAACAGCATGGACAGTTTGGATACTGATTGCACTTTTAGGAGGAAACGGTATGCTGTGGGGTGTCCTGTATGCTGTGAATATATGTTGCTATGATTGATTGATAAATAAAATGCTGATTGGCCAATAGCCAAGCAGGAAATATTGGCAGGACAAAGAGAGAGGTGAATGCTGGGAAAAGGAGGGCTTGGGCGGGGAGACATTGCCAGCCACCATGAGGAGAAGCGTGATCTAAGGTACCAGTAAGCCACACACCACGTGGCAAGGTATAGATTAATAGAAATGGGTTAATTTAAGTTATAAGAACAGATAACAAGAAGTCTACCACAGCCATATAGTTTATAAGTAATATAAGTTTCTGTGTGTTTACTAGGTTGGGTCTGAATGGCTGCAGGAGCTGGGTGGACACAGGAATACTCCAGCTACAATGGTACACACACATGGCCAGCAAGGAACATATTCAGACAATCCCACTGACTTACTGGAGACTTGAAAACAGAAGCAGACTGTGAGTGATATGTCCTGGAAGGCAGTAGCCATGCTGTTCAGAACCAGGTGCTTCTCTCTACCCCTGTTAAAAAAGTGAAAGACAGGTGCTGTGGGATGTCTTTCTGTGCCCTGTGAATACGTGTTGCTACAGTTGGTTAACAAAGAAGATGCTCTGGCCTATGGAGAGTCAGGATATAGCCAGGCAAGAAATCCAAGAGAGAGACAAAAAGAGGAAGGGCAGAGTGAGGAATCACCAGCCAGACATAGATGAGGCAAGATGACAAGGCAGAACTGAGAAAAGGTACCAAGCTACATGGCTAAACAAAAATAAGAATTATGGGTTAATTTAAGTGTAAGAGTTAGTCAGTAATAAGCCTGAGCTAATGGCTGAGCAGTTATAAGTAATGTAAGTTTCTGAGTGATTATTTTATAAGTGGGCTGCAGGACTGGGGGAGTTTGGCAGGACCAGAGAAACTTTTCAACTACAGACAGGAAAAACCAGAAATGCCTTCACTCAAAGCACAATATTACAGTGCCAGCACTCTCCTGAGGAAGGAAAAGACAGATGATGAGAAGAAAGACTCCATGATTCCAGGAAGGGAAGAACTGTCTGCAAAGATAGACACCATTATATGCAAAGATTCAACATTATACCATCAGGATGGCTCAGTGGGTAAAGGCACTTGTCCTGTAAGCCTGATGACCAGAATTTGATCCCAGAACTCATGTAAAAGTTGTAAAAGAGAGTTGACCCCACAACAGTCATCCTCTGACCTCCACATGCATACTGCAGCATGTGTACCCACAACACACATTGTGCACAAAAGACTTATTCACACGAATATAAATAAAACAAAACAATTTTTAAATTATTAAATGTAAAGCCAGTGGTTAGTTTTGTCATCCTTGGCCATGTTCATATGTTACCATATGTCATACATAGTCATATGTTCATATGCTACCATATAAACATGTTTGCTATGCTTGGTTTCTTAATAGGAAAAAGAAAACACAGGGAATTCCATGGCCAATTGAAGGGTATAAAATCCCCATGCTCATTTTCTGCTCATTAATTGAAGTAAGTTGTAGTTAGAGTTGTCCTGCCTGGCCCAGTCAGGACAAATCTCTCTCACCCGCCAGTCCCACAGTCGCTCAGACCCATCCAAGAAAGCACACACAGAGACTTACATTGTTTAGAAACTGTATGGCTGTGGCAGGCTTCTTGTTACTATTTCTTCTATCTTAAATTAACCCATTTCTGTTAGTCTATACTTTGCCACATGGCTCGTGGCTTACCAGTACCTTACATCTTGTCATGTGGCGGCTGGCGGTGTGGGGCAGAGAGACACTGCCAGCCCGCTGCCATGACAAGCAACATGTAAAGACACTGGTAAGCCACAAGCCATGTGGCAAAGTATAGACTAACAGAAATGGATTAATTTAAGATAGAAGAAGTAGATAACAAGAAGCCTGCCACGGCCGTACAGTTTCTAAACAATGTAAGTTTCTGTGTGTTTACTTGGTTGGGTCTGAGCGACTGTGGGCCTGGCGGGTAAGAGAGATTTGTCCTGACTGGGCCAGGCAGGAAAACTCTAACTACAGTAAGTCAATAGTGTGATAAGCTTGGAGTTTTTGATATCTTTTTTATTATTTGGGCTATTACCTCTGCAATTATTTATAGATATGTATGTCTCTGTTGTAACCATAACCCCACTATGAGAGCATATAAAACTATTAGGTAACTTTGCTAAAACAATATCATATTTTAATTAGTTGAGTTTATATATGCATATAATTAAACTTGTGTAAATTTCTTAGAAAAAAATTAGTATACTTTTGATATTTGCATGCTGCCTTTTGAACAATATCTACCTTGATCACTTCCAATAAGCTTTCTCTAGTAAATCTCCCCCCCCCCTGTGTGTGTGTGTGTGTGTGTGTGTGTGTGTGTGTGTGTGTGTGTTCAGTTATTCCTGTGTTTAAAATGTGGCTTCACAATGAAGCAAACTTAAGTAAGAGATCCTGAACAAGTTTCCTCACTCCTGAACTTCAATTTCCTTCCAGAGAAAATAAAGATTAAGATTAAAAAAAAAAAAAAAAAACCTTGCTTCATAAGGTTATTGTAACAGTTGCTTTAGTTAATAATGTATAATACAGCAGCACATCTGTAAAACAGTAGCTGTTGTTATAAAATAATATGACATGTTTTTCATTAAAATATTTAATAAACTATGTATAGAACGTTAATAAATATTAAATTAACTAATTAGTTTCCAATTTAAAATATTAGGCCTTTATATCCAAGCTTAACCTCAAAAAATAAGATGGAAACTGTTAGATCCTAGGAGGGGAAAGAGTGATAAATGTGGTCGCCTCCCAAGTAATGGCCATGGGGTAATTTTATGAACTTGTCCTTCTTGTTAGGTCTTGAGCCATAAATTATATCTAATGATTCATGTTTGAAATTGGCTCTTTGGATCAAATTTATGACTTTAACAATTAAGTCTATCGATTTTCTTACCACCACTTTCTATAGAAAGTTTCATGCCCTCATTGCTATTTCCACACACTTACATCCCCGTTCAGGTTGACACCTGAACATAAATTCTTGGTTGGAATCATCCAATCACATTTCTAAACAGCTCAAAGCATTAGATTGATTATTGTGTACAAAATGGCCCAGGCTTTGTCCGAAGCTGCAGTCTTGTTAGGGTCTGGAGTTTTATATGTGGGTAATAATTGATAGCATCGATTAAATCAGCAAACATTTAGAAAATCACTACAGGTATGGGCAGGGCTCTGGGCTGAGCAGCTGGGGAGAGGTATAGGCAAAGAAATGCATGATCTTAGAACCTAAAAGGACAAATGCTGTCTGTGATGGCTAGCTGTAATTGTCAGCTGGACACAATCTAGAATCATTTGGGAAGAGAGTCTTAATGAAGGATTGCCCACATGGGCATGGCCTGTGGAGAACTATCCCAAGTATGTTTAACTGATGTAGGAAGACCCTGCCCAGTGTAGGTGGCACCATTCCCTAGGCAGGGCTCCTGAACTGTGAAAGAATGAAGAAATGAGTAGAGAACAAGCAAGCAAGTTAATATGTCTGAACTTATTTTTCTTTGCTTTTGACTATGGATGTGATGTGATTAGCTCACTCAGCTCCAGCTGCTGTGACTTCCCTACAATGACTAGCTATAACCTAAAATTATAAGCTAAAACAAATTCTCTCTCTCCTAAAGTACTTTTTCAGGGTATTTTAGCAGAGCAATAAATGAAATGAGAGCAATATCTAACAACTATCATAGGTTTAAAAAATGAAACATACTATCAAAATGGAGAGCTCCAAACAGATTTATAGTTTAAAAGACAGGAATCTCTTCCCAGTATGAGTGACCATGTAAGACAAGCCAAGGAATACATATCAAAGGGTCCTAAAGAATGTTGGGATTTAAAAAGATATCATCCTATGATTAAGGAAGGTGTATACAAAGATATTGAGACACAGGAGTGGGTTTCCTTTGGCTCCAAGAAACATGGATATGTTCATTTAACCCTTCTGCAGTCAAAATAACCAATATAAACAACAAGGGAAAAACAGGTAGTTTGGCTCACAGTTTTAGGGAGTTCAGTCCTCATTATTTGGCCCCATCTGCTTGAGCAGAACATCGTGGCTGCAAGTAGCATTTGGCAGAGAAGTTTCTTCATCTCATGGTAAGCAAGAAGCAGAGAGGGGGGAGGGGGGAGAAGAAGTCTGGGTCAAGGTGTTCCCAAGAACCCACCCTTCCAATGCCCTGCTTCCTCTCACTAGGTCGCACCTCCTATGGTTTCCAGAACCTCTCAAAATAGTTAATATCAACTGACATTCACTGTGTGCCTGCTGTGTTCTAAATGCTTTGTGTACTGTTTTTGTGTATAGTTCTGTGCATTGTTTCATTCACTCTTTATTTAAAGACTGGACTGAACTGAACTGTATTGATTGACATGAATATACTTTTGTATCCCTGAAAATACTATCAGGAGCAAACATATATTCCAAACATTGTTTAGCTTGTTCCTGGAAATACTTAATCCTGGGACACAGGACTGCAAAAGTAAAACAGCTAACTTCCAGACCCTTGCCTTGTCCAGGCATGGTGACCCACGCCTAGAATCCCTCCACCCAGGAAGCTGAGCCATGCAAACTGCAAACTTGAGGTCAGCCTGAGTTAATACACTTAGACCATCACTCAGACAAAATACCCTTGCTTCACAGGACCTGCCATTCCACAGTGATTGTCCTAACCTGCTCACACCCACCTCCTTGCCTTGCAAAACCCACCTTGAAGCAAAGCGGCCTTCTTCCTACCCCAAACCAATCCCTCCTTTCTAGATGAACACACACACACACACACACACACACACAAAAAAAAAAAAAAAAAAAAAAAAACCCACAACACACACTGCTGAAGTATGATTTATATTAAAAAATCTATACATATTTAATGTATAAGTTTGATGAAAATAGATATGAGTAGATATGTGAGAAACCATAGTGCTATGCTCTGTAATAAACCTGTCTGATTTCTTCTGGAAATTCCTCCCTTGTTCTTATTTGTTATTATTGTTTTGGTAATAAGAATATTTGAGAACTGACCTCTTAGCATACCTTGGTATGCATTACAACACCACTACATAGACACTATGCTGTCCATTATGTAGGACTTATTCATCTTGCATAACCAAATCTTTGTACTCCATGACTAAAATGCCTTCATCTTCGTGATCCCCAGCGTCTCTGGCAAGTACTGCACTCTCTGCTTCAGTAAGTTTGACTGTCTAAAATTCATCCTATAAATGGTATCATGCAGTATTCATTCTTCTTTATCTGACTTATTTTACTTAGCATAATATCCCCCAGATCCATCCATGTGGTCAAAATGGTAAGAGTTCCCTCTCCTTCATTTCACGTGTAACTCAGATTTTCTTTGTCTAGCACCTGCCGATGACTATGTTGTCTTGGTACCTTAGCTATTGTGAGTGGTGTTGAAATGGCCATGTGAACACAGACATGTCCTTAGGGATTTCTGCACCCTGTGCTAGCTCGCTTTTCAACATTTGGAAGAGCCTCCATGTCGTCCTCCACCACAATCAAGCCATGTTATGTTCCTCACTGAAAGTGGTCAAGGCTTTCTATGCATCCTCACTGGCACTTGCTGACTTCTGTTTGAGTGGGTTTTTTGTTTTGTGTTCGATAACCACTACCCTACAAGTGTGAGTGGTATCATATCACAGTCCGGTTACATTTACCTTTTGAGCAGTGATGTAATGAAACACCTTTTCATACACTCTCTGTCCATTTGCATGTATCTTCTTTGAAGAGTGTCTCTCTAAATCTACTGCAGTTATTTTGGTTTTTGTTTTATTTCAGTTATAGGCTCCCCACACACACACCCCCCCTGAACTATGTGAGATCCTTCTGTCTTTCTCCCACTATTAGACACATGGCTGCAGCTCTTTCCTCACATTCCGAAGGCTGCTGCTGCCCTTTACTCTACTACTGTCTCTTTGTTGTACAGACTTTCAGTCTCACATAGTTCCTATCTTCTACTTTTGCTTATACCACCTGTGCCTTTGATGCCATCTCTAAGAGATCATTGCTAAGAGCCCAACAGGAAGCTCCCCTTGGTCTTGTCTAAGAGTTTCATGGTTTCAGATCTTAGGTTCATTTGTTTGGTTGGTTGGTTGGTTTTCCCCTTCTGTGAGGTACAAGGTAAAGGCTTAAAATCATCCTTGTGCATGTGGCTATAGAGTTTTTATAATACTATTTATCATTCCACAAAACTTTAATGAAGATTAGTTGGCTATGCTGAGTTTATTGCTGATCTCTCAAGTCTGTTCTAATAGTCTGTATATCACTTTTTAATGTCAGTCCCATACTGTTTTGATTGTATAATATGTTTTGAAATCAGGAAGTATTATACCACTAGCCCTTTCTTCTTGTTAACAATTATTTAGCTACCTGGACTCTTCACGTTCCATATGAAATTCTTATGAGAATATTTTGGACTTTGATAGAGACCGCATTGGACCTCTAGTTCAGTCTGGGCAGTAGAGACATTGAACAACGTTAATTCTTCCAACTCATAACAATAAATATTATTCATTCATTTGTGTCTATTTTCATTGTTCCGTAGTTTTCAGTGTATACATCTTCTATCTCTTTAGTTATAATTATTCTGTAGCATTTTTATTATTTTTTATGTTTTTGTAAGATTTTAAAAAATGTCCCTCCTGGGTAATTTGTTTTTACAATAAATATGTTTACCTGACTTTTAATCTTGCAGCTTTGTGGAATTCGTTTATTACTTCTAACATTTTTGTGTGATCGCAAAGGTTTTCTACATAGAAAATTATGTTATCTACAAAACATATGTTTATTTTGTTCTTTCTGATTTGGATGCCTTTTGTTTATCTTTCTTACCTTCTCACTCTGGCCAGTTCTTCTGGTACTGTGCTGAACAGAACCGTAAGGAATGGCCTCTAGCTTTATTCCAGGTCTCAGATTTGAATGAGTGTCACAACTGAATGTGATGTTATCAATGGACTCCTCACACAGCCTTTTATTGTGTTGAGGTATCTTTTATTGTGCTCAGTATTTAACTTGCTAAGAGTTTTATCATGATATGATATGTTTGTTGACTCCCATGGGAGGTCTGCCCATTTGTGGACAGAGGAGGAGTGGATGCAGGGATAGACAGCAGGTGGGAGGAGGGAACGGGAAGAGAGGAGGGAAGGGAAACTGTGGTTGGTATGTAAAATAAATGAAAATTTTTAATTTAAAAAAGGGGGTTTTATCTTGAAAGAGTTCTAAATTTCTGCATCTATTGAAACAATTGCATGATTTTCATCCCTCATTTTGTTAATGTGGTGTATCATGTCAATTGATTTGAAAATGTTGAATTATCCTTTCATTCCAGGGATAAATCATACCCAGCCAAGGTATATTATCTTTATGATGTACTATTGAATTTCATTTTCTAATGTTTTGCTAAAGATTTCTGCATGCTCCTCAGGGATGCTGGCCTTCAGTCTTCCTCCTCCTCCTCCTCCTCCTCCTCCTCCTCCTCCTCCTCCTCCTCTTCCTCCTGCTCCTCCTGCTGCTGCTGCTCTTTATTCTTTTTTTCTGTACTGTCCTGGCTTTCATAGCTGAGTGATGCTGGCCTCATAAAAAGTTTGGAAGCATACTTTGTTCTTCTAAATTTGGAGGTAGTCTAAGAATGATTGTATAAATGCCTTCCCTTGACTTCCCTTTTCTGAGTCACTGAGAAGACTTGGCATGTGGTGATGTCTCCTTTATTACAGAAAGTCCTGCCTCTTGAGATTTCAATAGCTGACATGTTGCTAGATCACCACTTTACAGCCAAGGCATCTTAGGCACAGAAATACACATACACACTACCTTGTTCAACTCTTCAAACTAAATGGCAGAAATGGAATTAGAGCTCAGACTCTGACGCTGGAGTTCAATCTCTTAAGCAATAAACAGTGACAATAAGTAACAAGTCCGGAGTCTTGACCCAAAGGGGTATTCAAGACTTCTTCTCCTAAAGCCTTCCTGTCACCCAAGAGACTCCTCTACAGCATTACTGTGCATGAGGCCATGTCCCTTCTTGTTTCTTCGATTACCTGCCTACCTGTCTACTTGTTGTTGAGACAAGGTTTCACTATGTAGCCCAGGCTGGCCCTGTGCTTAGCTATGCCTGCCTAAGCCTCCCAAAGTCTGAGAATATATGCATACACCATCATATTATATGCATACACACCCTACCTAAATTTTCTGTTTTATATTTCCAAGGGTCTTGTGTTGACTAAGTCCACTGCATGACTCAAACCCAAGTACCTGTTCATTAGCATAGAGCACTTAGAAAGGAAAACAAACTCACTTATCAGGAATAGGAAGCTACCCATAGTCTCCCACCTCCCACCCCAACAGTAGACAACATCTACAATGCAGGATCATCCTTCTTGCCACGATTTCTATCACTCCATCTAGACTGTGTTTCAGTTTAGCACATCTTATTGCTTTTTATTTTGTGGGATGTAGGAAAGAAGAATCAGACCTCAGGTGTCTCTTCACACCATCAGATTAGTATCTCCAGTTACTACTCGGGGCTTAAATATTTACACTGAATTCCCAGACTTATGTCCATCAGGCACAGCCTGCTTCACACTGATTCTGTTCCCTAAGGCAATTACTTCAGAAGTAGGAAGCATGGTACAGGTGGGGAAGCAGGGAGACAAGGAGAAAAGTAGATGTCTTTAACTTATTTTCAACTGAAAGTTCAGAAGAACTCAGGGTCTACCACTTTCTATTGTCTTTTTTAAATGTATTAATCAAAACCTCCATGCTAGCTTAGTCATGCTGCCTAGTGTCAAGTTCACTTTTCTTAAGAACTTATTTTAGAAGTTTTAAGTGTCTGGGTATTTTACCTATAGGTATGTATTCACACTGCCTATATGCCTGGTAGGCCCAAAGAGGGCATTGGATCCCCTGAAACTGGAGTTACAGATAGTTGTGAGCCATCATATAGATGCTGGGAATCGAACTTGGGTCCTATGGAAAAGAAGCAAGTGTTCTTAACCACCAAATTCTCCAGCCTAAGAAGTCTTATTAGTAACCATTGCTAATAACTAAGTAAAATTTTAAAATTAACCTTAAATGTCAAAAATCATGTATTATATGACCACTGTTGAATCGAAATATAATTGGAAGTTCCTTGACTTCTATGTTTTCAAAAGACAATCAAATACAGAAAGAAATATTCATGCACAGGCCAGTATCTCATTTGCCATTTTTAGTTCTAACCTCAAGGTCAGAAAGTCATCTAGAGAACCTTGAGAATAATTTGCTACCTCAAATATATTAGCTTGGCTGAAAATTCACATCTGATATAAAACTGAGAATCAAGCTTCTACAAACTGCGTTCATTTTTGTTAAAGCAGACATGGAGAGAGAATGACAATTTCCTGGACATGTCTCTGTACCTCTCTGAAAATTCAACACTAAGTACACTGTCGTCACCACTACCCAAAGTCTTTGAGATGCATTTTTCCCCATCTCTGAGCAATCAGCATCTCCCTCCTGTAAACAAGTGAGGTTCACAGCACTTCTTCTCCCCATTGCTTACTGCTTGTGTCAGGGTTCCCAGCTCATGAACATATGTTAATTCCATCTACCTAAAAGCAACCTAAAAACAGGAACCAAGCATTGTTCGTGTATGAGCCCTTTCAATGTCTAGCACTGTGTTTGACATGGCCAGGAACCCAGCCATTGTTGCTGAACTGTAGCTGAATGGAGCCACTGAAAAACAGCATTTTAAAAGAAGAGTTTGGGATGATTAATCTGGCTGTGGCATGTCAGAGAGATGGAAAAGTACAAGGAATGCAAGCAGAGGTGTTGCTTACATAGCTGTGATGATGTACTACTGTGTGACTAGCAGGGCCTGGACCATGGTGGTAGCTGTGGGAACAGACTCAGAGTATGAAGGAGATTTTAGAAACAAAACAAATACAGCTTGGCAGTGATTGGATGCAGTGGTGGATGCATATAGCAGAAACAATAAGCTGATCACCAAAAATTCATGACTTCTAAAGGATTGTCAAGAAGTGACTGTCCAGTTGGAGTCGATCTATACCAGGCTTCCTCAGACCCATATGGGCTGGGCCTGCACAACTAACATTTGCTATTAAAATGAGAGAAGGTATATATGTTGCTGAATTAATGTGGCTAAATAATCAGTGTGGTAGTTTGAATGTAAGTGGCCCCCATAATCTCATAGGGAGTGGCACTATTAGGAGGTGTGGCTTTGTTGGCATGAGTATGGTCTTGTTGGAGGAAGTGTGTCACTGTAGAGGCAGGCTTTGAGGTTTCCTATGCTCAGGATACTGCCTAGTGTCTCAGTCTGCTTCCTATTGCCTGCAAGATGTAGGACTCTCAGCTACTTCTCCCGTACCATGTTTGCCCACACACCACCATGCTCCCTGCCAGGATGATAATGGGCTGAACCTCTGAAACTGTAAGCAAGCCACCCCAATTAAATGTTTTCCTTGTTACCAACTCAATTCAGAAAGAAAGAATTTTAGGGTCCCAAGAGAGGAAGATGCCTATGTCCCACAGTGGCTGCCCAACTGAGGACATGGATGTACTCTGTGTTAGACCTCACTTGTGTTGAGCCACTGAGATTGTGTATTTGATGTTAGTGCAGCAACTGCTACCTTACTAGCAACCAATAAACAGAAAGGGGCAGGGGCCATTGTGGATGCTCTTTGGTGGCATTTAGTGCTTTGAAGAATGGTGGCATTATTTAAATTCAATGAGAGAGTTCGATAGGAAGACCATTTAAGAGGGAAGTATCAACACTTAACTAAATAGTGTCATTATGTGAGAAAATGACAGAAACTGGTGGTGAGAAGATTCAACTCCACATTCAGCAGCTCTCCTTAAAAACTAACCCATCTGTGCTGAACGATGACTCGGTGCTTAAAAGTGTATACTGTTGTTGCAGAGAACAACTTTGGTTCCTAGCAACCACACTGGAGGGTCACAAGTGCTTATAACTCCAGCTCCAGGGGAACCTGACGCCCTCTTCTGGCCTCTGTGGGCACTACACTCACGTGCTTAAACACACTCCAGCTCCCCTTACCTACCCTTTTTGCTCTCCGCTTTCTCATCTGTAGGATAATTGTGGAGAAAAATCTTATAGGCAATAAATAGCTATTCTAATGTAAAACATTATTATTATCTTATCATCCACTATTAAAACTATAGGAGACCATACTGGTCACTTCAATGAGAAAAACACTAAATCTCATATAATAATTTCTGAAATTGGACATTGCCTTAGCTTATATAATTGTCATGATATAGATACTATTATTATCACTAATTTATATTGAAAAAAAGCTTTGAAACATAGATGGATTCAGTAATTTTTCCAAGGTCATGCCATTAGTAAGTGGAAAAGTAGGAATCAAGCCCAAGCAGACTGACTTTCAGATCTATGCTCTTAACCACCACTGAAGGATATCCTCTCCAGGTACAGCTTCCTCATTTTATATGTGGAAACTCAGGTCATGTCACACAGGTGGTTATGCACTAAATATAGAGTACAGTGACAGAGAAAGCAATTTTCTCCCCGGGAAAATTCTAGTTTCTCATAAAAGGCTGGTTCTGCAGAAAATCACTGAGCTGAGAATGCATAAATTACTAAGGAAACTGAACCAGATATTTGAGCAGAACTTATGTTGATAGGAGAAAAATAAAACAACAAAATGAGCCTTCCCCTTTCAAATCTATCTTTCAAATATGAAGGGGAAGATAACCATATGGATTTACTTCAGTATTTACCAGGTAATTTTTCCACTTTGGTTCTAAAACATATGAAGGTCGTTGGCGAAATGGACACCAGTGCCTTGAACCCCTTCCAATGCCAGCAATGGTTACAAGGGACCGAAAGACTGCAATCAAGGTCAGCTGTCATTCTAGAAGCATGCAGCAAGTATGCTGAGGGTTGGGAGATGCCAGGAGAACCTACCCTTTCCTCCTGGGGCACCAAAGAACAACTCTTGTACAGGAAAGTGAATATTTAAGCAAAACCTCTAAAGAAAGTTGATGCCAAACGAACTTCCCTCCAGACAAATCCACCTATGCACAAGATGGTCCCTTGGATTCCACATAAAAGAATGGGTTCTCTTTTGCATGTTCTTCCAATCCAATCAGAAAAATGTCACACTGTGTGTGGTGGTTCATGCCTGTTGTCTCTGAGTGGGAGGGAAAGGTAATATGACCAGGAGCACAAGACTGGCCTCTGCTACATAACAAATTTAAGGCCGAACTGGACCACACTGGACACTGTCTCACAAGAGTAAAGGAAATCTTTGGCATCTGGACCTCCTAGGAAACATGGTTCTCCTAGGGGAGAACCAACTGAGAATGAGACCTTCTTACTGATGCCTCCTGATGTTTGTGGAAGTCTTCAGCCTCTTAAGACCCAGGTGGAATACCTTCAATAAATTTCCAGTTGCTTCATCTGCTCTCTTCTGTTTCCCACACAGAGAGACCACAGTCTCTGGAGTGTTGTGGATCTGTTACAGGCACTTTTGAGTGTTTATTTCTAATGAGGTCTTGATCTTGACCCCCAAATCAGGACACTGATAAAGACCTTTTGAGAACGGCAGAAAGTGATGTGCTAAATAAAGAAACAAACCAGAAATTAGGAAAAGAAGGTAAGAACAGGGTATTGTAGGCATCTCTGAGTGAGGAAGGAAAATAAGGCAAATAATTCTGTTCCTTCCTACCCCAAAGGCAGGGGTTTCTGTAACACTGGTAATCAGAGAGAGGCCATCAGTGAGAGACAAGAGTTATTCTTTACCTCTGACAATGGACTCACCTATGTTACACAACTGATCCTCATAATAGTCCATTTTACAGAAAACTGGGGCCAGATGGTTTAAGAGACACTCTTTAGGTTATGGATTTCCAAGCAAAACATGTCTACAAATCCCATCCGTGCTCTTTGCCTCATACCACAAGTCCAGGATGAATGCAGGCCCTGCTGACAGCCAGCTGTAGGGTGAGGATTAATCATAAGCTCTGTAGGGCTCGGTGCTTTCACATGGAAAATGATGTTCCAAGAGGATGATCTACAATTCTGAGTGTCTATGAATCCAGAAGCCTGTATCCATGAATTTTCACAAACTACCATTGTTTAAATTACCAGTTATGATCTATTAGTGGATTATGAAAGTAATTTAATGGTTAGTCACCTCTCCCCCTTTTAAATGAAATGCAGCTGTAAAAGTTTGAATAGATCAAGATAAGGTGGGTTAAAGTGGAAGTGGATAAAATGGGTGGGGAGGGGGCAGAGATCTGCATTTATCCCATGCAGTAAAGGGAAAACACTGTTTAAAGTGAGCCTGCTTACTGAAGAATAATATAAAATATATTTCTTACTAGGTGACATGGTCCAGCATGATTGAAACCCGGATTTTAAATTACAGGCCCACACAGAATGGTATAGAATTTTACCGTAGGCTCCGGATATGCGCTGGTTTTATTGTTTTAATTGTGCGGCCTTTTCTCTCCACCTTTTTTCACCTGTTTCCTTAAGTCAAGAATTCTGACCCTCCCTCCCTCCCTGCAGCACTTTCTCCATATTCAGTCTCTCTCGGGAGACTTCTGGTGACTGTCCCAGAGAGGGGATGTGAAAGGAGGGAAAGTCTCAAGATGTTGGGTGCAATTGCAGGGTGTGGTAAACCTGCAACATCTGCTTCCCTGCAAGGGAAGACACAGTGTTGGAAATCTATCTGGAGCGCTGCAGACAGCCCCAGATTCTGGACGGTAGTGTCATTGTCCCGGAGGAAGAGGACAACTCCTTACATCTTTGCTTCTCACATCCCTCCTTGTAGGGAAGATAATTAATATAAATATGACATTACATATTAATACATAATATGAATATATTAAAATTAAAATAAATATAATATACATTAATATAAATATCTATCCTGAGACTTCAAATAAGGGTGGGGATGCAAGTCTTATTTTGAAGAAGTGTGGCTGGTTACCCAAGAGAAATTGTATAAAATCATGTGAGAAAGGATGTTTGGGGAGGAAACTGGGGACCAGGGCTTCTAGCCTGTGGCTGGACACCAGGCTCACCAAAGCAAGTTTTCCCCCTAAGTTCAAGTTTACACAGGAAAGATGGAGCTGCAAGGGGCCAGACCGAGTTCTATGATTCTGGAGTTTCCTTCAGGCGGGTTTCCAGTGGTCATTCCTTCCTTGATACTCCTGAGTTCGAAACTTCTGGCTTTCCCAGTTTGAAGATGTTAATTGATAAAAAATGCAATCCGTTTGCTCTCAGTTTCCCTCTTGTTCAGTGTTTAAGATGAAGGCTGGTAAAGAAACACACACTTGACTGGGAGCTTTAAGTCTAAGCCATCTGGTTGGAAACTTGAGATGTGGCATCCTAATTCTTTCTATCAGCTTGGTCTCAGGACAGCTTGGTTTGGAAAAATGTTTAGGAAATTAATAATAATGAGACAACATTCTTGTGAGCAGCCCCAGTCCATTAAAGAGGCAGAAAGTGCACGTGCAACCTCATGAGCTCTGCATCAATATCCTCTCTTGTTCTCTCAGTGGAAAAACCGGTGTCTCCTTCAAGAGGCTGCACGTGGAGGTGATCTGGGGACAGACACTCGGGTTCTAATTGGCTTCCCGCACTGAGGTCTGTGCATAGAGGATCACGGTGTCCATTTCAAATCTGCTTGGCAATGACGCCTTGTCACCTCCTACTGCTTCAACAGGCCCTGGTGGCTTTATAAAACAGCTGACCTGCTTTTGACCTGTTCTGTGCCACTGGTGCTCAGGGGCACTCTCAATGGCTAAATACTTATGTGTCCCATGACAGATTACAGTAAAGACCATAAAGACATAGCCAGGGCCTAATGGCTTCCAGCTGCCCACAGTACAAGGAGCAATTCCTATCAAAGGATTATCAATGTGTCTGTTCACCTAGGTCTATAGGTGAAGTCAGCAGCAATGACTCCAGAGTTACTCAGTCACAGCCCTCTTCCCCTGCAAACCAGTATTAGGTAAGAACTACCCTACTCAGTTAAAATACCAAGATCCAAATTAGGATCTTTCTTTTTTGATTTATTATTTCATGTGTATGAGTGATTGCTCACACATTTGTCTATGCATTATGTGCATGCAGTGCCTACGGAGACAAGAAGATGGCATCACCTCCCTTGGAACTGGAGCTGCATTAAGTTGTGAGCTGCCATATGAGTTCTGAGAAAGAGCATCAGTGCCCTTAACCACTGAGCCATCTCTCTGGCCCGTGAATTATTATCTATGTTTACAACTAGGCAAAGAAGTTAGTCACAATTCCTGTTTTGGACATAGTTAAGTAAGTTAAGCACTTGCAAATAAAAGAACCAAAGCATGAAAATATACTTTGTTCAGGGAAAAAAAGAATCGACATTAACATCTTGTGCCAGCCAATACCGTTATCCACCAACAATATCAGAAGTCAGTGGCAGAGCACATTTGGACAGAGTAGAAAACAATGGCAATATTTTTGAACACTTGGTGCCAAAGATTGTTTTAAGTGTTGGATGTATTACCTCCTTTAATCTTTAGGACAGCCCAGGAGTATTATTATCTTTAGAGGAAGATGATGCTTAGTGAGTCTCTTAGCTAATCAACTTCACTAATATCTGCCTCGTATGAGTGGAGATTAAGTGAGCTAATGCAGGTAAGTCTCTTGCTGTAATCCTCACTATAGATTTCATGATAGCATAGATCTTCTCCACCTTGAAGTATGTGATGGCTGCTGTTGCTGTTGTTAGTTCAGTGGACACTTGCCATTGGAAGAGTTGTCCTGGGACAAATCAAGATGACAGCCGGGTCCAGGACTGAGACTCTAGCCCAGTATTCTCCCTAGCTTAGTTTTCTTTGCTTGCCCTTCTGCAGCTGTGCTCACTCTTTAAAATGCAAGTGAGCTGTAAGGAACAAATGTACACAGAGCCAAAGATCAAGAAGAACGGGGATATGTCAAGCAAAGCCAAGAATACTATGCTGGCAAGTTTTATGTTGATTTGACACAAGTTTGAGTCATCTGAGAGGAAGGAATCCCAATTGAGAAAATGCCTCTATAAGATCTGGCTGTCGCAAGCCTGTAGGACATTTTCTTAATCAGCCCAGCCCAGGCCATGTGGGTCTTGGATGCTATAAGAAAGTAGGCTGAGCAAGTCATAGGAGCAAGGTAATAAGAAGCACTCATCTACAGCTTTGGTATCAGCTCGTGCCTCCAGGCTCCTGTCCTGTTTGAGTTCCTGCCTTGACTGCCCTGGCTTATGAACTGTGATAAGGTAGAGTAAGCAACATAAACCCTTTCTTCCCTGAGTTCGGTCATGGTGTTTAATCACCACAGCAGAAACCCGAACCAATACAAACATAGATGTGCAGATGGCAACAGCCTGGGACCTGCTAAAGCTAAGCCTCGGTTTATAGGACCTGGATTTTCTAGACACCAACGCAGAAAGAGACTGAATATATTTTATAGTTTTCTTTGTTCACGAGACAGGAAATGGGCAGTTCCTTCAGGGAAGCAATGTGCCCTTAAACACAAATGCCTAAAACAAATTTCTCACATGGAGCTTTGAATTAGATGGACAACATCCCCAACAACAGAAAATGACGTCATTGCAATAGAGCTCTTTCATATCACTTTTCTCACTAAAGCCCAGAGAGGTGACAAAGCCCAGCTCTGTGAAAACAGTATGCTAAGGCCAAGCAAGATGGCTCAAATACACCTTTCTTAGTATCTCTTTTGATCCAAGGATATAGTGTGTGAAGAAATGAGCACACCATCTGAAATCTTTCATAAAGAACATTTTCTTAACAAAAAAAAAATGTTAGAGCTGAGAGCCATTTCTTGCTTCACCCTGCAAATTTCCTACCCCCACCTAAGGAATCTATGAGGCCACATGATCCCATCTGTGCTGGACCAGACAGTGAGACAGATCAAAGGACCAGAAGCCTGTGATGTCTTTGAAAGAGGAGCAGAGCCAATCAGATGGCTCCTCAGGAATTTACATTTAAAGCTTGAGGTACAAGTAAGGACCACTGTCAAATACTTGGTTTGGGCAACAAACAATACACCACGTGCTGGATTATCTGTAACCAGAAGATTGCAAATGGAGTGCATGGCCACAGGAAGAGAAACTGTATGAGTCTGAGAGAGCAATCCTCTCCAAACCTGCCTTGGATGCAAACCCACTTCCCACTTCCAGGCCTGGTTTGGTTGAGCCTTCTTTGTTGGATTCCAAGGAGAGCCCCAGATCCCAACAATGAACTTCCATTTCCTCCTAGGGCAAATTCAAATGAGTATTCCTTGTGAACAGATGAGCCTGACTAACATACCAAGTGTTAATTAGAGTTGAACATCAGATAGTACAATGATCCAGTCTCTAGATGGCAGGCACTGTGTTGTTGAGTGAGAGAAGAGCCAATACATAAGAGAACAAAAGCAGATGGTTTACTGCTCATCAATTTGGATGAATCTCGGTGGCATTATGCTGAGCGAAAGAAGCCAATCTCAAAAGGTTACACTTCGTATAATTCACTTATATGTCATTTTTGCAAAGACAAAGTTACAGTGATGGAGAACAGATGGGTGGATCCCAGAAGCTGGGTTTAGAAGGCAATGACTACAAATGAGCAGTACACAGGAGTTTGGCAGTTTCAAAGACCCATACCTGTATCAGAATCATGGAACCACAAAAATGAAGAGAAGAAAGGGGGAGAGGGAGAGGGAGGTAAAGGGTGAACTCCTTTGAGGTGAGAGTCATGGACTAGATTATCAGTCAGAGCAAAGGGAAAGCTAGCTCCAGGCAAAACTGCTTTAGGCATTAGGCACTCCCCCTTGCTGTTAGCTTTCACTGGCTAGCTCTCAGTACCTCCTTCTCTTCTCTGGCATTGTGTGTACAGTTTCCATATATGAGTGTTTTGCCTGCATGTATGTATGTGTACCACATGTGTGCCTGGAGCCCATGGACATCAGAGGATCCCCTGGAACTGCAGTTACAGATGGTTGTGAGATGCCATGTGGGTGCCAGGAGTTGAAGCTGGGTGCTCTTCAAGAGCAACAAGAACCTTCACTGTCTCTAGCCCAGACATTGTCTTCATAACAAAGCCATGCAAGGAAGGATTTTCAGGTATGAGCTACCAGATGAAGGAGGCTTTGATACCCAGGATCAGAAAGTCTTGTTATCCCTCCAAAAATTGCACTGTAAATATAGATTATCTTCTATTCTTCCTACAGATGCCTTTGATTGGAGAAGAAACAAATCCTAGACATAGCACCAAAATTCCTCAGAGACAGAAAGGACAGGCTCTACAGGTCTGAAGCCAGCAATACAGAGAACAAAGGCAGAAGCAGTTTTTGCTGTAGTCAACATGACTATGTACAATAGTTGGGGCTGGAGTTAGAGGTGGGAAGGCTTTGACTTCAGACACTCGGTAAGGCAAGAAGAGATCTTCTCTGTGGTCCAGCCAACTTCCCTGTCTCAGCCAGCAAGGACACTTGATTTGCATCTCTCTCTTCTCCACGTAATACTTCCACTAGGCACTTTGCAGGAACAAAGTGTGGGGCAAAGGAGCACAGAGAATGTACTCTTGACCAAACACTGCTGTAGATGAATTAGTTACTTGTCTACAGCCATAACCAAAATACTTGAGGGAACAAATTAAAGGAAGGAAGGATCTAATCTCATCCCAGTAGGAAGGATGTGGCAGAGCAGCTCCCATCATGGCAGCCAGGAAGCAGAGAAACGGAATATGGAAAGAACTAGGGAAAGTTGTATCCCTCAAAGACAGCACCCTCGGTGGTCTCCTTCCTCGATGGGAGGCCCCACCTCTAAACTTTTACCACCCCTCAGCACCGCCAGCATCTTCTGAATCCACTTGTGACATTAGCACCCTGATGATCTAATCATCTCTGGAAGCCATCACAGACATCCCATAGGAGTCCTTTTACTAACTTCCCGGGTGTCTCTCAATCTAATCAAGTTGATAATTAAGATTAACCACCTGGTGCTACTGCCATACCTGGACCCTGGTGTCCCTATGCTCTTGTTTTCTCAGTCCTTAATGCAGGATTTGGGCACTTGGTCCACAGCAAGGAGTAAGCAGAGAGAAGGTAGGTGAGTGGATGAACAAATGAATGAGTAAGTGATACTGCCCGGACCCTACTCACATCTTTGTAAAGTCATAGACAGAGAATGGGAGATGTTGTCTCCTCTCTGTCAGGACCCTCCTGACTCAAGTTTCACATGTGTGCCAGACATTAATCTCTGGCGTTCTGGGTGCAGATTAGACATGGGTCTGCTAAGGCCTTACCTTGTAGAAAGTTGCAGATGCACAAACGGCACATTCTCATGTTGGCTGGTCTGTGCTATGAGAGAGCTAAGACAGTTTCTGAAAAGTAAGCTGGGAGCAGTCTCCCAGCAAAACAGTGGATCTGAAGCTGTGTACTGCAGAAAATCCAGGGCTAGTGCTCACCAAGCCCATTTTTTTCTCTGTTTTCATTATTTGTTTGTTTGTTTGTTTGTTTGTTTTATCAGTCCCTAGTACAACAGGAATGGCTTGTTTGAACCTTCCCATTTGGAGTTACAGAAACAAAGGTAAGTTCAAGCCTGAGCATGGTAGTACATACCCTAAATCCCAACATTTAGGAAGTGGAGGCAGAAGGGTCAGGAGTTCAAGGTTCTCTTTAGCTACACAGTGAATTTAAAGCCAGCCTCAGTATTGTCTGGGGAAAAAAAAAAATACAAAGCAGGAGCTGGGAAGATGGTTCAAAGCAGAAAGCCTGGTGATCTACATTAAATTCCCAGCATCCACATCAAGGTAGGAGGAATTTCCCCAAATTATCTTGACCTCCACGCATGCACAGTGTCATCAGTACACACACGCACATAATAAATTAAAAAGAAAAATCTCAACCAAACAACAAAGAAGCAAGTTCAATATGAAACCCAGCTCCCAGCAAGGCGCATCCCTCAGATCCCCCTGGCGAATCACGGCCTTTTAAGTCAATTTTCAGCTTCTGGTTATCCTTTTAACTATTCATTCTTGCCCAAACTTTGCCATATATGAGAAATTCCTTGACTTTTTAAGAAATATCAAGTCAGATGTGGTGCTCACATTTATAACTCTGGCATTAGGGACATCGGGACAGGATGATTGCCAGAATGTGTGGCTAGCCTAGGTTACATAGCGAATTCTAGGCCAGCCTAGGCTACAATTTAAGATTCTGTCTCAAAAATCTAAAAACCGAAGGAAGGAAAGAAGGAAGGGAGGGAGGGAAGGAGGAAGGAGAAAAATGTCAAAATACTCTTTCTGTTTTGTTCCTCAGTAAACAAGGGTTTGATTTTTCCCGTGTTACAAGAGGTTCAGGCTATTGCCGGTGTTGTTTTAGCTGCTAAAAATGTCATTAGGGACCTGTTCCTTCTCTATTTCTGTTCCATGAGTCTCAGAATGCTAGCTTTTCATGTCCACACTGTCCCCCTCATGGACACAAGATGACAGCCACACACACAGGCAAGAGAGAGAAAGCAAACCCTGTTCTTTTTCCCTTGCTTACATTTTTTTTTTTTTTTTAACTGACAACCCTTACTTTCAAACTTGACGCATGCATCTTATTGGCCCAAATGGCTTACATGATTCCTGCAGCTACAAGCAGTGCTGGAAAATTTAGTATCTGCTTTTTATCCATGTCAGGTTGCTCTGTGGCCATGCTGTTACCATCACAGAGTCCATTTTTCTATCTGGATCAGTCTCTTTACCTGTTAAGAAAGTCACTCCATCTGTTCACTACAGAGCTATTTCATGATGATGTCCCTGAACCTAGAGCCCTCCCCCAACCCCAGAGGAAAAGCTCACACTGATGTCTCTCTGTTTCTCAGATGTCACTTACCTCTCCTCTTTGTTGGGAGATATTGCTAAACTCTGGACTGACAGCAAAAATCTTCAGCTATAATAACCCTAGGCAAAATAAAGAGAACCATGTAATATTGCACAAAATTGTAGTGAGACACAATCTGAAGGTCCTAAAATGTAATGTGAACGGGGTTCTCAAACAAGCAGGGACAGAAGATGGCCACGTGTTTTTAAAGACTGATGGAAGGTAAACTCTCAAGCCAGGCAGGACCCGGAAACAATGTCAAAAGAGAAGGAGGGGTTAAGGATTTAGCTCAGTGGTAGAGTGCTTGCCTAGCAAGCTCAAGGCCCTGGGTTCGATCCTCAGCTTTAAAACAAACAACAAGCAAACAAACAAAAGAGAAGGAGAAAGCCACTTTGTTGTGACTGGCCACAGCTCTTCTCTGTAGCTATTGCTTCCCAGTGACAGATAAGCACAGGTAGGAAGGAGGGGTGGCCTCAGGGTCAAGGGCAAGGGACATGAAGTCAGATGCTAGATCCATAATATTGGGCAAAGTTCCTCAGCTTCCTCACCTTTAAATGGAAATAATCATGGTTTGTATCTCGTAGAGTGGTGAGAATTTCTTGACGTGTAAACATAAAGCACAGTCCAGTAAATATTAATAACAGTTATATCTGGTAAACTTGAAATAGTTTCAACAATGGTGGTGCTAATACATATTACAAGAGACTCAGAGTTAATGGCCAGGTTCCATGTCCTCTCCTCCCTCTAACTAAGTGGGTGAATTCAAGTAAGTCTTTTTTTTTCCTCCTCAGGCCTCAGTGTTATCTCAGTTATCTGTGTCAGTACTATATCTATGTTCAGCGTGAAAACTCAATGACTCTATCCCTGATGTTTCCCTGATGTGTGTCTTAAACCATTTATCCACACAAAGGCATATGGGTCATAGTAAACAGATCCCATTGGCCACAGAGCAGGAACTAGTATACTACAGATAAGGAACCCTGAAGCCTCTTCTTAGGTTCAAAATTCAGCTCATCTCCTTTTCACATAGATAGCCAACTTCTACTCCCTGGGAAATTACATCCTCCATCTTTGACTATTCAGAAGGCAGTGTATAATTGCCTGAAATGCACTAAGATTTTGGTATGCATTATAGATAATATTTTCAACGTTGCAAAATAGATTTTTATCATCCTCGTTTTGACAACTGATAAACCAAAGATAAAAGCTTTCAAATGTAATTCCTAAGTTTATACAGCAAACACTATGGGGCTGATTTTTAAAATCAGATTTATTTTTATTTAAACCAAGTTCTTGGGACTTGTGTAGATGGCCCAGTCGTTAAGACTACTTGTTACTCTTGCAGAAGACCCAGGCTCAATTCCCAGAACCCATGTTGTAGCTCATAACCATTAGTAACTCCAGTCCCAAGGGGTCTAACTCACTCTTCTGGCCTCTGTGCATACTAGGCATGAACATAGCACACAGACATATATGCAAGCCAAACACCCATATACATTAAAAAAAATTGTAAATGAATAAAGCCCAAGTTCTGTCATAGCCTCTGGGTATCCACCAAGAAGTTCTTCCCAGCGCTGAAATAATAACTTTTCCATGCCTTCTTCTGTTACTATCCTCCCCAGATGAATCTTACCTAGATGACCTCTCTGTATTCACTGTGCAGCACACCCTGTAGTCTAGTGCTTTTCTGGGCCTGGTGAGTTCAGAAAGTCTTAAAGGTAAATGCTTGGTGCTGGGAATGTAATTCAGTTGGGAAGTACTTCCTACCACACACACGTCCTGGGTTTGAACTGAGCATTGTGGTCCCTGTCTATAATCTAAGTGCTCAGGATGCAAGAGCAGGAAGATCAGAAATTCAAGGTCATCCTTGGCTATACAGGGAGGTTGAGATCAACCTGAGCTAGTGTCCAAGGAAGGAAGGAAGGAGGAAGAAAGAAGGGAGGGAAGGTGGAAGGTGGGGGTGAGGGAGAGAAAAAGATAGAGAGCTTGATAGCCTAGCATCAGGTCTCAGACTCTTGTTTCTCTCTGGCCATGTGTCCTCATTTCATCTACCTTTCCTTTGATGTTGGCAGTACCTACATTGTACCTGAAGCTGTGGGCCAGGCTCCTGTATGTACTGTTCTGAAACCCAAGTGTAAAGATGCTCAAGTCTCTTGACTTCTTCCCACAAGTGGCTGCTAACTCCCAGCTGTCTGCCCTGGGCTCACTCCACACACACCCTGTGGCTTTTTTCCTCCACACACTCACTTACTTGAACTCTGGTGTCAGCCAGCTCCAAGTTTCAAGCTTGGTCTTTGTCCAGAATCCAAACATATTCTATTCACACGTCCTTGTCTGCTACCTAACCACAGCCAACCTATTTCTGCTTATTGATTACTTAATACAAATTTAAAAAGTGAATCTCTACCATTAAAATCCTTTTAACATCCCAAATTGAGTTACAGTTTCCAATTAAAATTTTGTTTATCCGCTGTTCCAACCACTGATAAGCTGCAGCTTATTGGATTCTGCACACCAGGGTAGACTATCTGTCTTAAAAGGCATCAAATGATTCAAACTTATGTTCAGTGAAGGACAGGATGTCATGACAGAGAAGAGCTAAGCATGTAGGTAGAAGGAAGGAGTGATGAATACCAAGTAAAGTTAGAAGCCAAAGGATTGGTTGGCTAAGGACTTGGGAAGACCTGGGTTTGAATCCTGTCTTTACTTCTAACTAGCATGGCACAGTATGGTAGTTTACAAACATCTCTCCTCCTGCTTCTGTGAATGTTTCCAAAAGTACTGAAGTCGAGATCTTGAAGAGTTAATTATTCATCACAGCATTGTTCACAGTAACCAAGATCTAGAAATAACGTACATGCCTATGATGGGTGAATAGACAAAAAACAGAGTGTGTTTATGCAAAGGAATATTTTACAGCCATAAAAAGGGAAACTGTGATAGTTGTAACAACATGGGTAGCTCCAGAAGACATTGGGCTAAGTGGAATGGGTCCAACAGAGACGGACAAACAGTACAAAACAATTGCCCTATAAAAAGAGGCAGCAAGGCTGGGCAGTGGTGGCACATGGCTTTAATCCCAGCACTCGAGAGGCAGAGGCAAGCACATCTCTGTGAGTTCGAGGCCAGCCTGGTCTACAGAGCAAGATCCAGGAAAGGTGCCAAAACTACACAGAGAAACCCTGTCTTGAAAAACCAAAAAAAAAAAAAAAAGAGGCAGCAAGAAAAATGGAGCTCACAGGAGCAAGGTATAAAATGGTTTGCAGGAGACTCAGAGGAGAGAAAATGGAGAGCTGTTGGTCAATGGCTGTTTTATATTTATTGTTCCCCCAAAGACCTGGTCCACCACTTAGTTTCTTTTAACATAGACACACAAGTTCAGTTTTGCTCCACTCACTCGATTCCTGAAATAATTACACCCTCTATTCTTTACTGTTTAAAATAGGGGCTAGATATGAGCATCTGGAATATACCAAGATTTCAGTGTGCATTTTTATGATATTTTCAACAATACTAAAATGTAGCTATATGATTGCTCAACAGCATGGTGCTACTGGGAGACGGTAGAACCTTTAGGAGGTGGGGTCTAGCGAAACAGACTTAGGTCATTGCATGGGACCAAATGCAGTGCAACCATGGGACCACAGACAGAGCCCATGAAGTCATAAGCCAAAATAGACTCCATCCCCCCCCCCACCCCCCCGGAAGCTGACATACTTCCCACATTTGTTATGACAGCGGAAGGTAGACTAGCACACCGAGTACAGATTTTCATTTGTATAAAGCGAGTACACCCTGCAGAGCTCCCACATGATCTACTGCACTACTTACTGTAGTTGACCATGCTGTGCTGTGCACTTAAACATGTTGTTAAGAGTGTAAATCTCATGCTAAGTATTCTCACCACAGGGGAAGAAATAAAACAAATATAAACCACCAAAGGGCACAAGAAAACTTTTGGAAGCGATAGAAATGTTCATGACTTTGAATAGGGTAGTAGCATTATCAGCATGGGTATGTCTAAAACCATAAAGAACTATAGATCAAATATATGCAGTTTTTAAATAAATAAAAGTATGATTCCACATTTCTTTGATACCACTCCTATCAAAATGCAAATCTTGGGGGCCCTTGAGAAAGCTCAGCAGGTAAAGGAGAGTGCTACCAAGCCTGAAGACCTGAGTTCAATCCCCCAGGGACACACACAGTGGAAGGAAAGAACTGGGTCCCTAATGTTGTCCTCTGACCTCTATATACACAGGTATGCCCCCTCTCCCAATGCATACACAAAAACACAAATAAATGTTTTTTAAAAAATTGAAGATAGATCTAGCTTCTGGATTCTGTAGTTGTTTGGTCAACAGAAGACCGCAGAAGTAAAGCTTTCTGCGAGTTTCCAAAGCTGTGTTTCCAGAGACTCATCTGTGGTGGTATTGTGTTCCCCAAAATATTGTGCACCCTAATAAACTTATCTGGGGTCAGAGAACAGAACAGCCACTAGATACAGAGGCTAGAAAATGGTGGCACTCATGCCTTTAATCCTAGCATTCCAGAGGCAGAAATCCCTCTGGATCTCTGTAAATTCAAGGCCACTTTGGAAACAGCCAAGCACGGTGACACAAGCCTTTAATCCCAAGAAATGAGCCTTTAATCCCAGGGAGTGAGGGCAGAAAGCAGAAAGGTATATAAGGCATGAAAACCAGGAACTAGCCTGGTTAAGCTTTCAGGCTTTCGAGCAGCAGTTCAGCTGAGATTCATTTGGATGAGGACACAAGAGACTTCCAGTCTGAGGAAACAGGATCAGCTGAGGAATTGGCGAGGTGAGGCTGTGGCTTGTTCTGCTCCTCTGATCTTCCAGCATTCACCCCAATACCTGGCTCCAGGTTTGTTTTTATTAATAAGACCATTTAAGATTCCTGCTACACTCATCTTCTTCCTGTTTCCTAAGATGCTTACTCTGGCATTCCAGCTGCCATACTGTGAGGAAGCCCAAGCCATTCCTCACAGAACCCACGTGGAAAGGAGCCAAGGCTGGCACCCTCTTGTCAGTGATGTGAGGAGCCACAGTGGTGGCAGGTCATCCACTCTCAGGGCAGTTGCTCCAACTAACTAACCAGGGCTGGAATTAAGTTTTAAAAGTGTACCATTCAGCTGGGTGGTGGTCGCGGCGGCGGCGGCGGCGGCGGCGGCGGCGGCGGCGGCGGCGGCGGCGGCGGCAGTGCACACCTTTAATCCCAGCACTTGGGAGGCAGAGCCAGGTGGATCTCTGTGAGTTCGAGGCCAGCCTGGGCTACCAAGTGAGTTCCAGGAAAGGCGCAAAGCTACACAGAGAAACACTGTCTCAAAAAAACAAAACAAAAAAAAAAAAAAAAAAGTGTACCAGGCATTTCATGTACCAGGCAGGGTTGATCCTACCAACCTTTGCCCAAATTGCAGATAGATGAAAAAAATAAATATCACTTTAAGCCTCTGAGTCTTGTGGTGGTTTTTAATGTAGCGAAAGATAAATAGTAGCTAAGTCTTTTAATCTAAGTTGTATATCCTCACATATAAAATGAGGGTGATAAGAATACTAACTCACAGGGTTTGTTATAAAAATTAAATGAGAAAGTGGACATGAGCTTAATCTACAGAGTTTATCACCATGATTAAGTAAGATGAGACTTGAAGACCATAGTCCATGTCCAGCATTCAGAATGCTTCAAACCACTTCTTCCAGAAGCCAACCCCGAGCAAGGAGTCACACACACACATGATTTATTTAGGAGGTGCCCTCAGGGGGCTCCACTAAAGGCATGGGGAAAACAAGCTTTGAAAAGGCATAAACCACACAAATTCACAAAGATGGCTTTAACTTGCTCCTCGGGAGAATTCTGGAGTGTAAGTTAGACCACATGAAGGGAATAGAACTTTCACAGTCCTGAGCCCATCAGTCACTGGTTAAGGACCACCTCGGGAAACATTAATGCTTAGACGCAGCTGCCTCTCTGTGGCAAAGCAAGTTCCAGTAGCCTGAAGGAGGTAGCTTTAAGGAGGTAGCCTGAAGGCACTTACTCAAATAAATAAATAAATAAATAAATAAATAAATAAATAAATAAAAAGCCACGGGTGCCGGCTGCTGGAAACCTAAACACATCTAAGCCCAGATTACTGTACCCCATACCTACCCCCTGACACCACTACAAAGTTATTGAAGGGGATTTAGGTAGAGCATTGACATTAGCCATGGCCCAGAGATGTTTAAATCGTGCTAGTTTGCATGCGGATGCACCTTTCCCTTGTCTCTCATGAGGAAAGTCAATTGAAGGAATTAGGGGACATTCCTCCATGAGAAAATTTTCACTAATGAGACAAGCAGTGGTAAATAAAAGCAACAGATTGGTGCAATATTCCTAAGTCCCATCATTTAGACTCCTGCCTGGCAGGTTTAATAAATGAAATCTATCTCTTCTTGGTGGATACACTAGTCTAAGTACCTTCTAAATCAGGCCTGCAGAGAATCAAGTGACCTGCTGGATACATAACTTCTTAGTTGACAGCAGTAACGCATGGAAGATTCCAAGGGGGATGCGCCAGGCATCAGAGAATGCGATGTTTGCCTTGAATTAACTAATTTTTATAATCGATGTACTATGAGTGATGTTCTCCTGCCGAAGTAGATTTGTGACCTGCCTGAAGTACCAATTATGTTCCAATTTATACAGTAAATCCATTTGGTAATATGAGGTGTTGCAACAATTTTAACACATCAGTAAAGATAGAAATCAATTTATTTTCCTTAGCATTTAGCAATGAGCTTTATAAATAAAACAAGGAAATGCAGGGTTTCTGTGGCCAGCTCAGAATTTTGCTTCAAACTTACCTATTTCATGGCTGTTGTCATGAGGACAGTGTTTGAGTGTTTGTCCCCTGTGAGACTCCATGACAGTGCCCAGGCTTGTTCCCCCTAGTCACTGATTCCCTTAAATTGCTGGAAAAGAGTGGGATTATGTTCAGAGCAGTCCTGGTCCTGAGTTGATGGGCTGGAACTAAGTTTTTTAAAGTGTGCCAGGCATTTTAGGTGCATTATCTCAGCCAAGGGAGGTAGATTCAGCAAACATTAGTATCCTTACTTTATAAATGTGATGTGATGAGGGATAGGCCAAGGATCCAGCTGAGTCTCAAACCCTAGTTCTTCACTCCAGTCTATGAACTCCTCAGGCATCAACATGAACTTCCAACTTTGTAGAGAAGGAAAAGAAACCAAACCAGGGGATAATAAAGGAACTTTCTCAAAGGTATCTTGTGTCTCTCCTCCGCACTCTTGGCTCAACTGTAATGGGCAGTGTGAGCAGAGAACTCATCACTTTCTCATCTACTTCTTCTAGTCCAACCAAGCATCTAGCTTTCACAGACAATGAAGTTTCCTGTCATCCCAATTTCACTATGACAGCACCAGAGACACCTCTTTCCAGATGGCTGAGCGAAGGCTAAATTCTTTTGTAAGTTCACCTTCTTGGTGCCACCCACAACTTGTCACCAAACGATAGGACTATCAGGTGGAAATGTCACATTTGGTCAATAGTTGGCAGTCACAGTTGGAGCAGTACACACTAACAAGAGGAAGTAGCAAGAGTCCAAAAATGAATCTAAAAGGAACAACACGACCTCTAACCAACAAGAAAACACAGCCCAATCAGCTGAGAAAATCAATGGGGTGAAAATGGTCTGCTCAGGAAAATCAATACTGTGCAAACCCGATGCACTGAAGCCCTGTAGCCTTTGCTCCTTGTTCTGACCCTGGAGTTGAACCCCATCATTCCTGCTTCCCAAAGACTCCTTAACCTTCTGCACATTCACCCAAAGGTTGATTTGGACCCTCAAATGCCCTAAGTCAACCACATGAAAATTTCCCTTTCCTATTTGGCCCTCAATTTTGTACAGGATTTCATTATTTTACATCTAGATTATTTCCACTAACTGCTTCTTCTGGTCCCTCCTTTCTCTCATATATTTGGTATGCAAAGCTCAGAACAGTCTTCTGTTTCCCATTACCCCTTCACCTGAGTCCCTGGAATGCAATGCCTTCCCAGGGTGCCCAGTCTCTTCTCCCCATACAGGTATACTGGTTAGATTTTTTTTTTTTTTTTTTTTTGGTCAACTTGACATAGCCAGGGTCTTTGGGAAGAGGGAGCCTCAATTTTAAAAATGCCTCCATCATATTAGCCTATAGGCAAATCCACAGAGAATTTTCTTCATCAGTCATTGATGTGGAAGGTCCCAGGTTACTATGGTCAGTTAAATATCTAGGCAGATGGTCTGGGATATTTAAGAATGTGAACTGAGTGAGGCAGGGTGAGCAGGCCACTAAGCAGCATTCCTCCACGGCCTCTGCTTCAGTTCCTGATGCAGGCCTCTGCCCTGCTTGAGTCCTGCCTTGGCTTCCATCAACGATGAACTATGATCAGGACATGTAAACCAAGTAAACCTTTTCCTCTCCAAGTTGTGTTTTGTCATAGCCTTTATTACAGCAATAGCAACCTAACTACTACAATAAGTTCAGATCTTTCACCCTCATCAGAGGTCAGCTAAGGTCCCTCTCCCCACCAGGCCTTCTGGAACACCGCTGTCTTCCCTTAGCATCTATGGCATGCTGCAGCGCTTATTCACACCTTGAGGACACACACACTTCCACGGGCACAGTGCTGGGAGTTGGAGGATGGCGGTGGTACCACTAACAATATTCTAACATCCTGAAGGAAAGCAGCACATTGTGGCACTGTAGTAAGATAGATTTCTCATCCAAGCTCTGCTTCTAGTTAGTGTGGGTCTGTAGGTAAGTGGTCGGACCCTTGAGGACTTTATTCTACAAAATAAGATGGTATTATAGCGACCTTGAAGATCCCTCCTCATATTTCTAACATTCTCTACTTGAAAGACAAGGATTGTATCTTTTGACTATTTCCCATAACACTTAACTATCTGCCTTTTCATTGAACTTCTTAAGAGCCTCTTTTTTCATTCGTTTTGTAGGATTGATCATAATACTTGCTTCGAAAAGTTCTGAGAGCCCCAAATAAAACACTTTGTAAGATGCTTAGCACAGTCTTAGTATAACACAAGGACTTAGTAAGATCTTCTCGGTGTCATGAAGGAAATGCAAGGAGCATACTTAATGTCTGTTAATGAACATTTGTCAAAGCTTTGAAAACAACTTTTAACTGAGGAAAAGGAATTTCAAGTAATATTTTGTTGTATTCAAATTGTAGGGTGGATTACCATTCATTTAAAAACAGGGGGTAGTTTCCTTTCCCTTTCCTAAGCTAGAAATCCTCACTCATAACTGCTCTTCTGCATGTGTGTTGACACTCAAAGAAGCTCCCTGCAGCTTGCCTACTGACCAGTGACCCCAGTGAGCCCAAGGAAGGACTTAGTGCTTCTGAGAACCAAAGCCGATGTTCCTCCTGAGAGCAAAGACTGAATGGACCACAGTGACTCTCAACCTATGGGTCGCAACCCCTTGAGAGGTCCAAAAACGTTTTCACAAGGGTCACCTAAGGCCATCAGAAAACACAGATATTTACAGTAGCAAAATTACAGTTATGAAGTAGCATAGAAAATACTGCTATGATTGGGGGTCACCACAACATGAGGAACTATATTAAAGGGTAGGGTGGCAGCATCAGGAAGGTTCAGAACCACTGCTCTAGAAGCGACAGGCATTCTAACCTGAGGCACAAAGTTGGCATTGCTAGTTGTGGTGATGCACACCTTTAATCTCAGCACTCAGGAGACATAGGTAAGTGAAACTCTCTGAGTTTGAGGCCTGCCAGGGCTGTTAATACAGAGAAATCCTGTCTCGGAAAAAAAAAAAAAAAATCAAGTTGGTATTTCTTGGGAATGAAGCAAGGCTGTGGGACAGAATTCCCTGGTGATTACTTGACAAAGCTTGTCAAAATGTCAAGAAGTTGGCTGAGTGAGGCTTTGTTTCTTTCCCAAAGCTACTACTATGCTCCTTTCAGGCCAGGAAATAGAGAAACCTCTCCACTCCTGCTCACTTGCTCAGAGAGCCAAGTCCAAAGCAGAGGAGTGTGCCCTGAGACAGCTCCCGAGGGAAGAGCACATTGACCAGGCCAAGAAGGACCTCAGCACAACCCACTGCAGAGTTTTCAGAACTATGGCAAAGCTTGATGTCCCTGGGAAAAAGCTTTGCTAAGAAAAAGCAGCCAGACTAGACTCAGGGAGACTGACAACATCCTCCTTGGAAATATATCAGCTTAAGAAGTCCACAGAAGAAAGGACATCATACAATAAAAGTTTACCACTGCTTGTGATTCCAGATTTTATTGATGATGGTTGCACACCACACACACACACACACACACACACACACACACACACACACACATCTTCTCTTTTGATGGAATTCCTTAGGGGTTGGGAAGGAAGGATGAATGAAAGACATACAGGATGATCTATTAAGAAAGATTTTCAGTAACGAGGCTACAGGTAAACAAACAGCCAAAAGCCTCCTGTAAAGGAACTATGGCAGCATTTCTAGAATCTTCCAAATGCTCACAGTGAAGTTCTCAGGAAGAGGCCCACGCCAGTCTTTTGTAGGTGTCTTGGTGAACTTGCCTCAGGGCCACAGGGAAGGTGACAGAGGCACACGCTTTCCCTGGTGTTCTTGCCAGGGTCAGGTTGTGTGACCGCTGAGGTAAGAGCAACCACTACTCGGTTGCTGTTGAATTACCTGGGTTTTTATAGAGCAAGCCCATGATGCTGAACATACAGAACACACAGAAACGTAGCCAGCATTACCAGGTGACTAGACGGAGAAGCCTGGACATGCGTGCGCAGTCTGGCACAGTGAGCTCTGCAATGAAACAAGCAGGAAAGGGAGGAAAATGTTGTAGATGAGGCCACATGGCAGAAAATATTTAATTTATGCTCTAAAGAATTGAAAGGGTTTATTTATTTTATTTTTGCTTCTCACCAATGGTAAGATCTTGTAGTAACAGTCTCTGCCCGCCCTCTCCCTCTATCACTAGGTATTGGTATAACTATTTTTTCTCTCGTTGCTATGAGCTGTCTAGCAACAGCTAAAGGGAGAGAGGACGTGTTTATTCCAGCTCACAGTTTGAGAGGGGATGTGATCCGGGCACGGCAGGAAAGCCTGGGTCCAGCATCATACGGTGGCAGGTCACACCGTGTCTACCCACAGGAAGCTCAGGGAGAGAAAGAACACCACTGCCCACCTTCGCCTCTTCTTTTCATTCAGTCTGAGGCCTCGGCCCATGTAACTGTTTACACTCAGTGTGGGTTCTCCCCTCGAGTTCACGTTATTTGAGAATATGCTCACAGACATGCTCAGAGGTATGTCTTCCAGGAGAAGCCAGTCAACTGGACAGTAAAGACTACCAAACACACTTTTGTTAGGAAAACACTAGTGCTCAGGAAGCAAAATATAAAGTAAATCAATGACAGATCCAAATACTCATGTCTAGGAGATTTCTTAATCTGTTCTGAAGATCTCTTTTGTTTGTAGTAGTATTAATGCACAGGAATGAAAATCCATTTTCACACAGGAAGTCTCCTAAGGTACCCTGATCTCTTGAATACTTATCACATCTCGAAAGGGGAAATTCTGCTATGTTCCACTCCTCTGCATTCACGTGTGTGTGTGTGTGTGTGTGTGTGTGTGTGTGTGTGTGTGTGTATAAGCATGCATGTACTCAAAGCATTTGAGTCACAGAAAAAAAAAAATGTCCTGGCTCTAAAAGTCCACTGATTCGCTGAAGCAGAGAAAGCCAAGGTCACCCTCTTGACCTAGCCCCTAGCTTCTATCTACGAGAGTTCCTTTCCCAGCTAACAGAGATGGACTCTGAGTCTGCCTGCAGAGTGTTCAGAAAGCCTGGGTTCCCCCCCCCCCCCCCCGCGCGCCCCTCTCCTCAGTGTCCAGTTCCCACGTTGGATGAGGCTGCCAGCCAAGGGACCAATTACTGTCAAGTGTGATGTCAACACTTGCCTGGTAGAGTCTTGGATCCAGCCATATCTTCCTAATGAAGCCCTGGACTATTTAATTAGGAGCGGCTCTGACAACTCTGTCCTTGTCGTATCAGCAATAGATTGGAACATGAGGGAGAAAATTTCCACTAAACTCACGCCATGGCATTGGCTCTGGGAACTGAGATAAGTAGGATGCCTTTCACCTCGCTAATGTATGGAAATAAGAGGAAAATCAGCTTCTCACCTATGAAGTGTGGAGTGTAAAGACACCGCCATGCATGAAACAGAGACCTCCGTCACCCTGTCACAGAAGCTACGCCACTACCACCTCTTCCTTTCTGAGTCACACTGTGCTGTCTTTAAGGACGTGTCCTTCCAGTAAGAAGAACCTACGTCTGAATTCTGGCTCCGGCCTTTACAAATTGCCTAACCTTGAGTTTGATTCTTAACTTCTCTGAGCCTCACATTTTTCTTTTCACCAGTTAAATGGAAACAATGGTGCCTCCAGCTGGGCTGTTATAATCATTAAAGTGAAATGCCCTAGGCATAATACTAAATGTGTAACAGATGATTTCTAAAGGTTTGTTTTCATTTTAATTGTGTGTATGGGGAAAGGGCGTGTGTGTGTGTGTGTGTGTGTGTGTGTGTGTGTGTGTGTGTGTGTGCAGGTGTTCACAGAAGCAAGAGGCCTCAGCTCCTGCAGGAGCTGGAGTTAGGAGGTAGTGACTGCTGGATGCTGGTTCATACTCAGGTCCAGGGCAAGAGCAGTCCATGCATGCTCTTAACCATAGATCCAGCGCTCCTGCCCCATGGGATTCCTCTTCTTCTAGCTCCAGATCTGCATTCTAAAAGGTAACTTCTTCACTGGGATTAAACACAGCATCACCACCTCTCCCATTTCTCTAGTTCCTTCTTGTTTCAGTCCATCGACTCACCAATCCTTACATAATACAGGTTTCACCCACCTCAGCACTTGCCCTCCATATGTGTGGCTCCCGAGTCTGGAAACCAAGCTCACCATTACCGAGGACAATGAGACTTTTAGTTCTTTGGAACTAAATCATCTGCTCACACAGTTCTGTCCTGAATCCTATTAACTTTTCAGGGGCCATTCCAAGTAGGGATGGAAAAGGGCCCTTCTAGCCCCAGGGGCAAGAAAGAGTAATTTATTTGGAAGGAACCCCATAAATTCTCCTACTTATGTTTTCATTAGATGAAGAGTTAATGGGACCGGGAATTACAGGGTCTGTCTGTGGTTACAACACTGTCTGAAAGGTGAAGGTGCTGAACACACAGTGTAAGAGAGCAACCTGCAGCTCTACCGTGGACAGCTTTAAGGAAGATTTGAAAATTTTAGAAGGCCACAATTCAACTAGAGTCTTGGGAGATGAAGAGAGTACATCAATGGAGTTTGGCAATCAGAAGAAATTAAGACCAAAGTGGACCCATGATTTTACTGATTTCCTCTTTCCAGTGTAAAAGAAAAATTGCAAAACTTTCAGAAGCTAGAATTTCCATTAAAACATAGGATAATATTTCTTTCTTTTTCTAAGCACAGCCTTTTATAACATTGCCTTACTGTCCTTCAAGGCACCATGCCTCCTCTCTGAAGCTGTCCCACAAGGGCACATTCATTGTCCGTTGGACAGAGAGGGAAGTTCCAACAATGAGTCTCCAGTTTTCCACCTGTAATAGTAACACCAGAGAGGGTGAGCCAGAAGCGAGATTTGCTTGGACTCACCTTTCTATTCTCAAGTCCATTCACCTCCCAGGTCGATAATACATTTAAAGCCCTTGTTCATGTGTAGACCACCATGTCAGTGAGACTGTATGAGGGTCACCTGTGCCAACACTAGGGGACACAATCTCACAGCCAATTCCATGATCCTCTGACGCATAAAATCTTTTCACTTCCTCTTCCACAATGCTCCCTGTTCTAAGAGGTTGTAGAGCCTTTGGGATATGGGGCCATGGGGCCCAGCTGGTAGGAGGGGTGCTTCTTACAGGATGGTTCTACTCATGATCCTATTCTCTGCTTCCTTGTCTGGCGGTGATATGCCCACCATGGAGCCACACCACAATTCTTCCCCACCCTCTGAGAGAATAAGTGGAACAAAAACATCTCCCCTTGAGGAGCTTCTCTTAAGTGTTTCATCACAGATGTGAGGAAATAGTGAATGCATCAGCTAACCTGAACATGGTCCGTCCACATATTTTCAAACCAAAGATTACATATCATTCAAGGTTATTATAGAGTAAAATAGAGTTCAGGACACCCAGCAATCTCTATCTGCAGAGTCCTGGGATTGTTTCTAGACCACTGAAACAATTCAAGTTTGAAAGAGAAACCTAGAAGCAGAAACTTTTTTCTGTCCAACCACGGTTCCGATTTCTTGAGTTCCTATGACCAAGGAACTTTTGCCCCAAACTGTTCAACTCTAAATGCAACCGAACATTAGGACTGGCACAAACAATCCTACAATCTAATCACTGACAGTATTCAGGACAGGAATGGCATTTTTTTAAACATGAGCTACAATTGAGTCAAGCAGAACAAGTCTTTTTGAATAACAAAGAAGCAAATGTCTAGATGAGCTTGTTCCCTTTCTTGTAAATTTTTAATTCTTTATTCCTCTTACCATTTCCCTACTATTCTGAATCTTGACTTTACCTAAGAACAATTAGGAAGAGGGACAATCTAGACCCAAATTCAATCAAAATATCTACTGCCTGCATATTACATTTCATCTCTGAAGTATTAGTCCTTTGGAGACCATGATAAGAACAACCGCTTACTTTCTGCCATCATTAGAACTCTAACTTTGGGGATGGGGGAGGGTAAGATGTCAGCAATAAAACAATCCCACAAACAATATCCAAATATGCATTGGGAAATGCACCATGAGGGGCAGGATGCCGTGAAGCACCCCAGAGGAAGTAACGGATTGAGCCGAGTTCTGAAGCATGAGCCACAGTTAACTAGGCAGAGGCACTGACAGAAAAACTGGAGCAGGATTGGGGGCCCTGGCTCCGGGCAGGTGGACCAGCACGTGGAAAATCAGAAAGAACCACAGAGAATTCCAGTAACAGGAAGATGGCCAAGAGAGCTGAGCCCCAAATGTGAGGGGGGACGCAGTGAGATGAGACCAAAAAGGAGGTTGCAGCTGCATCAGTGGGTACTTGGACACGTGCCAGGCCCCTGAGGGTGGTCTGAATCCACACGCTTGACAGCCTTGTGTTTAGTCCCTCCAAGCTTGCCTCTGACCCAGCTCTGCATCATTTGCCTCATGCATCCTGAAGTCCTCTCTCACCCCTCTTCCCTCCTCAGGAAAACACTCAGGCTTTCTCCCTGGGCTAGCCTCAGCAACACTAGTCTCAAGTCCCTCTTCTTTCCTGTTGTCACTCTGTCTCTGCTGCTTTTTTCTCTTCTTTGTTCAAATTCAGATCTTTTCTTTGATAATGTGTAACTGCCTCCCCAGGATGATGGTCATTGAAAGGTAAGGAAAAGTCTCTCCGACTTTATCTAACAGCATGAAATCCCCAGTCATGTTCTCCAGGAATGTGTTTGTAGGAGACATGTGTAGCTTGATATTCCTGAAGCTCTTTATGCCTGTTAGGAAAGCACTTACCATTTATAGAAAATGAAACTTGTCTAGCTTCTAGCAGAAAATATAAACCAGAAACCATCATCACGGTTTCATTCAGCAGACCGGGGAAGTGGGGCGATATTATCCCCAGGAAACTGAGAATAACATCTGAAGATGGTTGGGGTTTTGCACGAGAATGAAATGGTGATGCTACTTGCAGCTACGAAACAGAATCCAGGAGTGCTATCAACATCTGAGATATCCGAAAATACACAGAGATCTATCCAGCCCAAAATGCTCTTAGTGCAGGGGCTGATAAACCTTACAAGATTGGAAAATGACAGCTCAAGGTCTTCACTGCTCATCACTGATTAACGTTCTTCAGGTCCAAACATCTCCACAATCCATTCAAATAATTGCTGCATGCATTTGTGTATTTTTTGTTGATTACAGATTCATCTCTCTCCTTCTTGTCTCTCCAGTTTAAGTGTTTAAAGCCTTCAATGAAATGAAGCATCCTTACTATACACTTAGTAACCCAATAAAATCAGGTTCAGCAATTGGATCTGCCATTCTTCTATACTGATAGGGATTTTTTGGCTTCCTGAAAAGTTCTAAATTTCTTAGCTTACTTTGTGTTACTACAATAGGATATCTAAGAAAGGGTGACTTATAAATAAAGGGATTTATTTGTCCAAGATAAAGGGCAACATCCAGTGTAGAAATTGTTGCTATGCTGTATCACATGACAAGTACATAGAAGTATGTAACTCTGGTTTCTCTTCTAGTAAAGCCACTAATCCCATCTTGAGGCCCCGCCCTTATGACTTCATTTAGTCCAAATTGCTTCCCAAAGCTTCTCCTCCAAATACTAAAAACATGAATCTGTAGATGGAGTTTCCATCACATGAACTTTTAGGGGAAATGTCTGAACCATAGCAGTCTCCCCTTTGCTACCAGGGGCCCCACAGCTACTCTGTCGAAGGGAAAGCAAGGGTGCTCCATAGTCCAGATAGAGCTGAACTCACAGCAGTTGATAACAACCCCAAATCCCAATCTATAACACTACAAGATTTCACCACTCACCTATATAACATCTTAATTGTAGGCTAGCAGGGGCTCTGCTCCTTAGTCATTCGGGGACCCAAATTGATCAAGGCTCTGGCATCTCATGATGAGATTTCAGGGTTTGTCTCAAGGAAAGATATGATAGAGATGTAGCCTTAGCCCAGAATTAATACAAGTCACTTCTGCTCATGGCCAAAATATTCATATAGCCACAGCCAGAGCAGACAGAAAACTGAACAAGCAGATTGGTAGCTAAGTTTGATTTCTAGCCTGATCAGGTAAAGTAAGGCAGTATTTCTTCATCTTTAAAGCAGTAAAAATAATAACTATTCTCCATACAGTAGCTGTTGACATTAAACAAAATGTTTTATATAGGATCTACAGCAGACTTCAGATATAGATAGAGTATAGGTAACAGTTCATGAAAACTGCTGTTGTGATTACAACAATGATGGGAATGATTGTGTTGTTCTTAGGCCCATGTGTGGGTCTAGTCAATCATAAGACAAGGTCGGCTCAACAAGAACCGTCTCCCTGACTTTTTCCTCCACCTGTGGTAATACAATAATTTGTCAAATTTCATTTTGCATCCTTGAGAATAGCATTTAATCTTGTTTATTCATCTAAAATCAACCTTGAATGCCCGTGTTTTAATCAACATATGGATGCGATGCAAGACTTAGATAGGAAGATAATGAGGCCTCAGTCCTCTTCTTCAAGAGTCACGGCCTGGGCCTGGGATCCAGAAGAACTCTGCAACAGTACCCAGGAGGTTGAGGAGGGAAGAATCATACTGTTGTTGTGTTTTTTTAAGACTTCGTGGAGAAATGTTAACTGTAGTTCAAATGGATGTTATCAGAAAGTGGGTTGTCTGACCAAGGAGAACACTCCAGCAAAGGAAAGGCCATTTGAAATGGCTCAGAAGGAACTTGTAATTCTGTAATTTAGTAAGGCCAGCATATTGAACAGAGGAGAAAGGCAAGAAGTGGGAGTTGAGGGTTCTTCTATATGAAGATGTTTAAGTGGGACAGTGACATGATCAAATCTGCACTAACCTGCTAATACTACTACAACCAAATAGCCAAGCACTGGGTAGGTTAAACGATAGAAATGTATTTCTCATAGTTCTGGGGCTTCATGTCCAAGATCAAAGAGGTAATAGGAAATAAGGCTACTCCCCTTGGAGTGCAGACGGCTGCCTCCTCTTTGTCTCCTCACGCGGGCACGTGGTCTTCCTTCTGTGCACACAGCTTCCAGGCAACTCTCCCACTTCTTATAAGAGCATCAGTCAGATTGGGTGAGAGCCCCACCCTTGTGATGTCACTTAGCTTCAGTTAGCACCTATAAGGGTCTGTCTCTACACAGAGCTTCCCTGAGTATGAGGACGCCAAAATATGAACTTAGGAGAAGAGGACAATTAAGTTTAACAATGGGCAAGCTTGCTGGTAAGAGAGCACGGGAGGAGAAGGATGCCACAATCCAGACAGATCACTCGGGGACTGGCAACTGAGTGGACATAGGGATGAAGAAAAGGGGAAGCATGTGAAAAGTAAAAAGCAGACTTAGGGATGTAGTCTAGGCTAGGCTGGAAATGCAAGTAGGAGAGCTATCAGCATGGACAGAGTTAGCTAAGGACACGGGAACAGATGTGGTCACCCTGGGAAACGCACTAGAGTGAGGAGAAGAAGTGGTCCAAACCCAAGCCTCAAAAAAAGCCATTTCAAAAGTGGACAGAATAAGAATGAGCAGGAAAGCACTTGAGAAAAGAACCTAAAAGCAAATTGAAAACTCAAGAATGTTTGAGGTCCTGAGAGACAGGGAAGAGACCCTGGTCAGCAGGGTCAAATGTCAACAAAGCATTAGTAATGTACATTTAAAAATGGATTAAGGACCCAGTGACCTCTATGGGAACAGGTGTAGCACAAAACACTCTGTGATGGCATTGTGTGACAGGAGGGGACGAAAGGCAGAGGAAACTAAAATCCTCATGATTTAGTTGACGAGGAAGGATATGAGAAAGAGAGTATGGTGAGACGGATAAACAAAGATGTAATTTTGTTCATGTGGAAGACAGAAGCACATCCTTATGCTGAGAGGTACATGCCAATCAGGAGGTAGATTGAAGATCTAATAGAGGGTAGGAAAGTGGTGGCCTAGGGATCCCAAAGCATCAGGAATCCTGACTACTTAAATGCTGGACACATCATCTATCCCGTGGGAAAAGCTTATGCAATGCAGAAGTTAAGAGACAATGGATGATGAGGCTTCTGCTTCTCCCTCCCCTGTCCGCGAAGGTCTGAGGCTGAAATCTTTGAGGCATCTTCCAGTTTCCCAGATGCCTTTTTCCTGTTCATACATCTTCCAGTTTTGAGGGGCAAACACATTATTTTTCTGGGTCATGCTATTGTTATCTAGATATAGTCTCCAGCACCTAATAGTTCAATAAACACTTGCCAAATAAAGCAAGCAGGGGCAGTGTCTTATCCTGCACAGTGTGCATCTTCCTGGGGACACCTGAGCATGGACCATGTGATAGTCAGGGATAAAGGAAAGGCAGATACACTTGTATGGAAGCTCTCTAGGAAAGATTCATTATTCATCCCACAAACATTTACTGAGCGTATGGCGCTGCCTTCAGCCATGGAACAGATGGCCCAAAGCAACTGATACATGAGGCCTCCTCCAAACTGGAGGATTCCCCACTCCCCACAAATGACAACTCAGTAGCTGCAACATGCACCCATCTGCTGTGATCCGGAGCCCAGATATTCTCTCTGCCTCTTTAGCATGGAGGAGCAGATCACTACCAATTTTTCTTTCTGTCAACAGAAGCTGAGGAATAAAGTATGCCCAGTTGACATAAGCAGTCCCAATTGCCTTCAGAATTTGGCCTGAAGCCCAATTATATTTTTCTAGTTTGTGCCACAGTACATGAAAAGTACAATTTGTCTCATTTCTTTCCCTTACTTTTAAAAATATTCAAAAATTAAAAAGAAAAACCTTGGCTGAGTGAAACCAACTAAGCATGTTCTTCAAGAATAATTTTGAGCATAATCCATAGCTATGTTATTATGATATATCCTCTAAGACAGATTCAGTTGAAAGAATCTGGATATATTATTTTTAAATTATATGCATATGAATAAAGTATATATTGCATAAAAATAATTTTAAAATATTGTTGCTAGGTTGAGGATAAATCAAGTTTGTAAATATGTTCATGGGCACAGGCATGCATGTGTACACACACACAGACACACACACAAAGACAGAGGGGGGAGAGAGAGAGAGAGAGAGAGAGAAAGCACTAAGTTCACAATGCAACTTTTTGTGAAAATTATTTTCTAGGCTTGTTTGAAATTAAGACTGTATGTTTTCAGGAATAAAGTATACATGGCAGGTAGTTTCCCAAGGATATATCCAAAGGCCTACTTTACCAATAATTCAAGTGAACTAAGTCAAACTGGTCTGGTTTTCAGGGGCAGAATAACCAGGTACAGTGATTCCTGCTTGAAATTTTAGTTCCAGAGTAGCTGAGACTGGAGGATCACCATGGACTTGAGGACAGTCAGAGCTACTGGTGAGTTCCAGAACAATCTGGGCTATATAATAAGACCCTGACTCTGGCAGGAGTTTTGGTGGTTTCATTTCCTCAAGCTGAGATCTCTACTCAATACCATGCCCCAATCATATTCACCCCTTTCCTCTAGCTTAGACCATACATCTAACCATAAACCATAAACGGAGCCACAACACCTGTGTTTGCCTTCAGGAGAGAATCCCAGAATGGAATGTGCTGGTGAAATCCAGACAGAAGGAGTGGAGTTTAGATCACTCGTTGTAGACTTGCTCAGTTGTCTTCTTGGAGTAGAGAATAGAAAACATTTTTTTTTCAAACTGATTTAATAGCATGCTTCTAAAATAAGGAGCATAGTGGATGCTCTGAATGCTGGCAGACTTCGAATCTTCCTCTTCTGGGCATACTGCCCAGCCCTTTAGTGGAAGGTGGGGCCATATGACTACTTCTGGCCAACAAACCATGAGTATAAATGTTTCCTTGAGGCTGTGGCAGGCAGGGGAAAGCTTCTATGTGTGACTACCCAGTCTGTTTCTTGGTGTTTAGTTTCCTAGGGTTGTTATAACCAAGTACCTTAATCTGAATGGCTTAAATAATAGAAACTTACTATCTCACTGGTGAGAAATGCATGAATACCATGCTTCTGGACAAAGGGCCATGTTCCCTTTGTAATCACAAGGGACAGATCTGCTCCAAGACTTCTAGATCTGCTCCTGGCTTCTAGGAGCACATTGGCCATGGTGATATAATTCCACTCCTTATACAGCAGTCTCTCTGTGTTTCTCTGCATCTAAAATGCTGCCTTCTTGTAAAGAGGGCAGCCATATTGGATTAGAGTCCTGCTCTAGTTGGACATGGTTTCAGTAGACTCCTCAAGTTTCCTGTATTGGAATTTAATATTCATTGAAGGATACTGAGGGAAGAAAACTGCCTGATTACGCTGTTCAGAGTTGGGGCTTTGGGCATGGGTTAGGTAAGGTCCTCAGAGTCTGGCTGTGTGGTTGAACTCCTTGAAGCTTTCAAACATGATGAGGAAAGACCAGAAAACACACGTGCACAAGCCATGTCTCTGTCTTCTTCTGTGTGGCATCTGCACCACCTAGGGATTCTGGTGATGTGACTCTTTAGCTTGGATTTCCAGAAGAATTGGTGAAATGCATTTCCTTCTTTTCTTTACAACTCACCTAGTCTGTGTGGTAGCTTGTTATTGGCAACAGAATATTGACTAATTATATATGATTGTGTTTAAACTCTATCAACATCTTTAAATAAGGTCACATTTCGAGGTGTTGGGGGTTAAATCTCCCAGGGTTTAATGGAATCATAGTCACTGGTTACCAAGAGCTTAAAGACCCAGTGTTGAGAGAGTGAAGCCTGGATGCCTGAGTCTAAGCATAGAGGGAAGCTACCTGGCTATTTACAAGCCCTTCCTAGGAGGGAAGATTAAACTTCTATTAACTCTAGGATTTGGAGGGCTTTTTGTTATGTAGCACAGCCTAGCCTAACTATATAAGTATCTTAGTCAGTGTTCTATTGCTGTGGAGAGACACCATTTAATTGTGGATGGCTTACAGTTTCAGAGCTTTGGCCCTTTCTCATCATGGCAAGCAGCAAGGTGGCATGCAGGCAAATAGGATGCTAGAAAGGTTCTACATCAAGATCTGAGGGCAGCAGGAAGAGAAAGAGAGCCACTAGGCCTGGCTTGAGCTTCTGAAATCTTAAAGCCCACCTTGCAGTGACACACTTCCTCCAACAGGCCACACTTCACAAGTCATACTTCCTAATTCTTTCAAATAACGCCACCCCCTATGAGCCTATGGGGGCCATTTCCATTCACACCACCACAATCATGACAGAAAAACACTTCATAAATCCCTTGGGTGATTTACCATGAAGGTCTTTTGTCTTGGTAGCAACCATCAGCAGGCAACTAAAGAGCCCAATTCCCCTCCGACCGAACCAAACTCTGTTCCCCTGTTCCCAGTTCCCCACAATCTTGTTGTTCCCTGTCATTGATTTCTTATTATTGTATCAATTACCATTCCCCATTGTGTTTCTGCTCCTATTTTTCTTTTTCTTACACTGATTTATTTGTTTATATTAAGTTTCTGGCCCCAGTAAGCTTATGAGAATGCCAACTCTGCTATAAACAAGTCCTATTATTCATAGCTACCTTTTAATTCCTTTTCTGAGCCTTTAAATTGTAATCTGTGTGTGTTCTCAATAGCTCCCTAGGTAGTTGGAGGTGATAATGGAAGAGTGGGTATTTTCCAGCTTAGGGTTAATAATCACTTGTTTTGCCTGTTCACGTTTAATGTAGAGGCACAAACACATTTCAGAGGCAATTTAAAATATATGGTGAAAAATGTAACATCACAAATAGAAGTTTGTATCTATTTCAAAGCATTTTGTATTCATAACAATTCTACCATGTTAGTACCTGTAGTGGGTAGCCATCCCAGCATTGGCCTGGAAGTTCCAACCCCCACTGAGGCTTTGGTAATGGTCACGCCCACAAGGCGGGGCAGAGGAGGAAGCGGAAGACGAAGGATCGGGAAGTACTCACTCTCTTGGTTCCCGGACTCTGGACGCTGGAGGTAGACCGAGCAGAGTTCTCCAGAGAACAACGCCGGATTGTGCTATACCCTTGCCAGACCCTGTAACCTACCCCCTCATTTGTAAGTACCCCACAAAATAAACCTCCCTTTTAACTACGTGGAGTGGCCTTAATAATTTCACCAATATCTGGCGCCCAACGTGGGGCACGAACCCACGACCCTGAGATTAAGAGTCTCATGCTCTATATATTTAGGATTATTATCATATTGCATATTGCACTATACATTCCTACCTCTGTTAAAGTTATTTTGTGTATTGTCACAATTTAAAGTCATTGTCCTTTTACTGTACATTTGCTTACAGACTGTTTGCCTTATTTATAGGAAGCTTAGTCCTTAGGTTGTTTAGGTAGATAAGACTTACATAGTTATTGTCACCTATGCTTGTCATCTCTATAATTATGTTAGTTAGGTTATCCAGATTTATAAATACATAGGTCAGATGGACAGGTAATCTTCAAACACTTCATGGACCTAGAGAACATGGCATTTAAATAACTTAGAATTCTGTTGACATGAGACATAATTGCTCCTGGCAGCACCAATTTGATCCCGAGAGAATGTTGGGCTTCTAAGACATTTCCATTTGGAAATTTGTCTTTGTCTTCTTGGCACAAAATGGCCTACTGGGCAAAGAACTGCCCTCCCCTCAACTGCTGACAGTACAAATGCTGTCCTTTCTGGACAAGCGGGACACAAGGAAAGCGACCACTATACTTTGCCAAGACAGGGTAAGATGGTCTTTCAGAATTCCTGCTTCTGAAAATGGTCTGTCAGATACTCTAGGCCTGTAGCCAATTTGAATGCACCAACGATACTGAGAAACGTTAGGTGACTGTCCAGGCTGCTAGCTGTCTCTGTCTACTCTTGCAAGACTCCCGAAAGTTGCTTGCGTCCTTCTCCCATTTCTCAGATATTATTATATTCCTTCTCAGGTCTTTGATGAGGTTGGAGATTAGCAGTTATAGTTACAACTTAGTATATATACATATATAATATCTTAGATAGGATATATTATGTATTAGACTCAGGTTCTTTAGGATAGGACACCTTTTGGAATGATCTTTGTAACACGCCACCTACCCATGCCCTAGACTTCCCTGGATTTTACTATGTGTTTTTTGCTTGATATTGTTTGTACTTATCGTAATTCCAACTTATCTAGGTCATTATCCCTCATTACTCCTGGACAATATTTGACAACCATCTCTTTGTATATAGTCTTGTATTAGGTTAGAACTTTCTTATTTAGACAAAAGGGGGAGATGTAGTGGGTAGCCATCCCAGCATTGGCCTGGAAGTTCCAACCCCCACTGAGGCTTTGGTAATGGTCACGCCCACAAGGCGGGGCAGAGGAGGAAGCGGAAGACGAAGGATCGGGAAGTACTCACTCTCTTGGTTCCCGGACTCTGGACGCTGGAGGTAGACCGAGCAGAGTTCTCCAGAGAACAACGCCGGATTGTGCTATACCCTTGCCAGACCCTGTAACCTACCCCCTCATTTGTAAGTACCCCACAAAATAAACCTCCCTTTTAACTACGTGGAGTGGCCTTAATAATTTCACCAATAAGTACCACACATTATCACCATCTCTTCATGAGTTTTTTTATTTAAAAAAAAAAAAAAAAAAAACTAAGGAAAGAAGGTATACCTTTGGCCCCAGAACCACAGGGGTAAGAAGAGATGACATGTGCACCCCTTAAAACTCAAAAAGTTATGTTCTTAAAGTAGGAGTGGTGGTTCACACCTGTAATTCCTAAACTTGGAGGAGAAGGAGGAAGATTCTGAGTTCAAGTCCATCCTGAGCTACCTATCAAGACCCCTCCACCCCCCAAAAAATTCTTCTTTATATATAGGTCTCTGTTTCCTTATAGAAAAATGAAGTTGCCAGGCAAGGATGGCACACACTTTTAATACCAGCATTTAGGAGGCAGAAGCAGGTGGATCTCTATGTGTTCAAGGCCAGCCTGGTCGACAGCAAGTTCTAGGACAGCCCGAGCTACACAGAGAAACTGTCTTGAAAAAACACACCAAAAAAAGGAAAGAAAAATGAAGTTATTTGATAAGAAGTGGAAGTTTCCAAATTTAAGTCTAGCTGTGGAAGCTTTATCCTAACCAAATCTCAACAGAAAAAGCCAAACCAGAGTATGGGGCATGTCAACTATCACCTGTTTTTAAATTTATGAATTTTCTTTTAATTACCAAATATAATAGGTAGAATTAGCCTAACCTCCCACAGGAATCCCTGTTTCTTAGTCCCCAGAACCTATGACTTCACCTGTTACTAAAAGTTACCTTCTTTGAAAAATAAACATTGGCACTACAATTAACTGGTTTTTTTTGTTTGTTTTTGTTTTTGTTTTTGTTTGTTTTTTTTTTTTTTTTTTTTTTTTGCAATGCTGAGCTGGGTTACTGATCCTGTGTTACTTGAGTGGGCACTAAATCCAGGTGACTTCTCAAAATGAGAAGACACAGAGGAAAAGGCTATGCGAACACAGAAGGAGAAATTAACCACAAGCCAAGTTCCACTTGGAGCCACCAGAAGTTGGATGAGGAAAGGAAGGATCTTTTTTCTATAGCAACAGAGGAAGTTCAAAACCCTGGTGAGGCCTTGGAGTTGTGTTAGCGCCTCCAAAATCATTAAAGAATATGCTTCTGGTTTGCAAGCTAAGTGCCTGCTGCAGCACCTACAAGAGACGTATATACCAAGTAATATTAAGATAAGTAAACTCAACCCTTACTTGACAGAAACATCATTCCAGGGTAAAGATTTGAGGTCAAATTGAAGGATACCGTGATTGTGAAATGAGTCTCAGAGACAGAATGAAGCTCAGGAATTCTATGCTTTGGTTACTCTCAAATTCTCTCTTCATCCATCAGAGTTGAAGGCACTTGGGATACAGATATTTACTTTCTTATTTGAGAATAAGAATGCACAGGACATTGAGAATTGCATTTCTAAGCATTTCTCTTTAGAACTTTTTGGTAATATATGTTTTCAAGTCATAGCACTCCGACATAATGCTGGGTTAAGGAGAAAAGCCAAATGACATATACCAACTTAATCAGATGTCTAAGAAATAGCTTTAACTTTTAATGTAAAAGTAATAAATATGCATGAAATTCCAACAATAAGGTATGTGAATAAAATAGGAAATGAAAATCACTAGACCAGGGGCAAGGGTTGAAATGAGTAAAGACCAAGGATTACTATTATAGATTCTACCCTTAGTGAGGACCCTGATGACTCCCTCAGCCGTGCCTTCTAGCCCATCCCTATTCCTTTGTGTCAGTGCTGATACCTAGAAATGTCCTCTACCTGGGACCCCTGGTGGCCACCCCTGGCTGGGACTCAGGTAGAAAATTCACACTATCCTTCCTTTTGCCCATGGCTGTCTCTCCAGTCTCCTCCTCAGACCTGTATCAGCCTCATTAGAAGCATCCCTCCTCCCACTTCAACTCCATTCACTAGAGACTCCATCACTTGGTACAGAACCACATTCCCCTAGCTCTTTTATCAGGGTCTCTCCACAAGTATTTTTTGTCCAACTGCAGCATAATTTCAGGAGTCCCTCCTTCCAACACTCCTCTATCTCCCTGGGGACCTCATCTCTTGGTGTGAACAAGATACCTTGAGCTCTTTCCCCCAGCCCCTCTCAGCCTTTTCTCCTAGCCCATCTCTATTTTCTGCTGCTCACCAACCTACAAAGGCACTCTCTACTGGGGAAGCACAGCCATAACACAACAGAAACCAAGGAATGGAAAACTCACCCGCAAAAGACAACACCTAAAATCACTTCAATCATCTTAACTCCAAATGCCTACACAAAACACAAAAATGAATCGCCAAGACAAGATGCCTCCAGCAGAAGCCAGTAGTTCTTACTGCAGTAGGCTCTGAGAATTGTAATATAGCTGAAATAAGATAAGGACTTCAAAATAGCAATCATGAAGATGTTGAAGGACCTTAGAGAGTATGCATGAATCCCTTAATGAAGACCACACAAAACCACAAAGAAACAGTGGAATGAAATCATGGAAATAGCTCAA